>NC_089979.1:162699510-163299510 GCF_036417845.1 Apteryx mantelli | reverse complement strand
TATGCTGCCCTGTGCTCCGTTGCCTTGCTTGCTAAAGCCCACTTGGTGGGACATAACTCAGCGTGACACAGCATAGCCCCATACAATGGACCAAATGCTGTGAAAAATGCAGCAGCTTACACAAACCTACTTCAAAAAGTTATGCGCAAGCCCAAATCTGCTGCATAACTTGGCTGGAGGAAAGAAAGAATCCCAGAGAGAAAGTGGAAAGTCCTAGAGAGAAGAGTCCCTGGGAGATCTGCTAATGTGAAGAGAGTGCAAGTTCTGGAAAAGCCCAAAGTGCATGCATACCTAGGAACAGCAAAATACAGTAATTGCAGTGAGTTTTTAACCATGTTAGCACCACCAGAAACTGTAACAATTTACTTAGGCCTAGACTCTGTTAGTGCCATCCTCTTGTTGAGCTGGGCCTTACATCTATTTTGCTTCATTTTCTATTTGAGGTGCTGGGTACTGTATGAGGTACCAGTGGGATGTGGCTCTGGCGAGGCCAGGGCAAAGGCACTCACTGATTTTGGTACAAGGTGGGCTGGATAAGGGCCAGCACAGCCCATGTTTCCACAGACAACTATCAGCTTAGAAGCTAATTTGGGACTGTCCGAACTTCACCTTCAAGCCTTGGTATTTTGCTATGCCTTTTCATTAGCTGTATTTTTCTTCTGGAAAGTACAGCATATCTGTAGCACTACATCTTTACAACAAAGCCCAAAGGGTTTTATATTCTCCAATGAATGTTTCCAGCTATTCCCAATTCTCTTTAGCAGGAATGTCTGCTTCTTCTGGCTGCATACACTGCTCAGGTATGCAACACATTTTCCAGATTCTTTCCACTTTTTACTCCTTTTTACTACAGGTGTGGTCCAACATGAGACCAAAGTAAGCTGAGGCAGAGGAAACACTGGAGACAGATCGGCTCATCAAGTCTATAGTAGAAATTTCTTTTGAAATCAGCAGAGCTCTGCACAGACGTCAGGATAGCCCTTTGGTTTACATAACTTCAGTCTCACTATTGACCAATGCAGCATTCAATAGACAGCATAATCCTCAAGAAATGAAATTCCTAGTTTCACCAGAAATGCAAATTATGTTATAATAGTATAGTATTAACTAGAATATGATTCTGATTTCATCTTCTTCTGTATGTCAGTGCCCAGTGATGGCCAGCAACTCCCTCAGGGATGGAGACACAGGCCGTGCCCTCCCCAATGGGGTGCTGTCCCACAGTGCCGAGCACAGAGGGCAGAGCCAGGCGCCGGTAACAGGGTGCATCAACAGCCCCAGACATGGCAAGCCATGAATCAGGTCCGGGGCCATCTGGAGAGCCCAGTCAGGAGCAAAAGGAGATAGGGCAAATATAAGGCTGGAGACCAGCACTGCTATGGCATCATGGGGCAGGGACTGAAGCCCAGGGCTGAGCAGAAATGGGTCTTTTGAGCCCATGGGATGTGGGTGGAGGTCTCAGGTGAGGTGTGCCAGGGCGATTAAACCCTCAGCGCCCTGATAATGTAGTCCCTACTAGACACACTGCAGAAGACAATCCCAGCACTGCTCATTTCTCTACAAGAACTGAAGAATCTCTGCTTCCAGATGGGATCTTCTGGCCTAAAGGAAATTCCTGTCTTGTAATCTGAGCTGTCATCAACACACAACAAGACACAGGAAAAATGCAAAGGTGCAGATATGAGTTAAGGAGGAAGGGAAGCAAGGAACAGAGCTCCAGTTCAAGAAAACAAATATTCAGGTGGATCAATGGGCTGTCCATCATGGTCAGCTACCTGAGGCCCAATTCAAGAGATCTTTCTTGCTCAGGAACTGAGCATGGTTGCTGAGATCAGGTATCAAGGAACACCTAAGCAGCATCTGAGGATGCAGCAAAGACAGAGTCTTCTCTGCTTGACTGGCCCTGCTTCATCTTGATTCTTCTGCTCTTTCTTTGCCAGGTTAGTCCAGCAGATTTGTTCAGAATAGCAGCACACACCACACTAAACAGTGCTCTGAAGTCATCACTTGCAGGCAAAGATTTTTGACTGTCATAAACTGGCTTTTCTGCCCTGATTCTCTGCCTGTTTAGTCCTGACTTCAGTAGAGATCATCTGGTTTGCATCAGCTCAGAATCAGGCTCTCCAGGCTCTACTATTATTTATGTTAGCCCAGTACCCACAAATAACCATTGGGAACAGGTCCCGTTGTACTGAGCTCTGCAGAGACATGGAAAAAGAGACAATATTTGCTCCAAGGAGCCATAAATGAAACAGTGAAAGACACACTGCAAAAGGAAGGTGTCTGATTGAACATGGCATAATGTTGCAGGTTGGATGTCTGAATGCCACGCAATGATTATGCTATACAGCACTGCTTAGATTTGTATTTCCACCCTAATGTACTAAACCCTTCTAAGGTTAAGTTCAGCCAATTTAGGAATACAAATAATCTCAAAAAGTCCCGTTTTGGAAGGCTCCATTCCTTAGGAAGCCAGTGACAGCATGATGACGTTACTCTAAATTCACCTCCAGGCAAACTAGGCTTAATCACTGCTGTGAAATTGTTGCCGTCTTTCCTGCCTCTCTCCTACCTTTCCTGCCTGCTCCTCATTTGACACTTTTCACTGTGACAGTCATCAGCCAGTGTGTAATATAATCAAAAGGCTGCTTCTGGCTTCAAGCAGTTCCAAAAAGAATTCTTCACAGCTAACTACATTAAAATGCAACCCCTGTCCTGTACCTTCCCCTGTGTAACTTTCTGTTCCTTTTCTCCACTCCATGCTTTGGGTTTAGGGGGTATCATTTTGTTTGGTTGTTGTTGTTGTTGTTGTTGTTGTTTCACTATCATATTATCCCATGTTGCAATTGTAAAACCACATTATAAAAACAGGCAATATTGAACTAATTTTATCACAGGGCTAGTAATAAAGTTTAACACCAACTATAATATTGTTGTACACCAGAAATATTGCAACAGAACAGTAATATCCTGTTAAATTCATTTTCCATCCAACTCCACAAGATCTGTTGAAAGATGTTAAGGGTGAAGGGTTTGTGGATTTTTTTTTTTTGCTTTATTTTTGTGAAGCACTATAAATGTTTAAATTTCATTAAAAAATACATCAGAAGTTTGGCAGTAATTATTCTGGTGACATGTCTAATGCCTTCATTGTCTGAAAAGTAATGGATGGCCAGTAGCTACCCTTCAAAACAATATACATCGTTAGAACCAGGTCGTAGAAAGGAAGAGGTGGTTTTAACATGGCCCCATTACTGCAGTATCTTGGCCCCTCATAATGCTTAATATATTTATTCTTAGGCACCCCAGGGAATTAGACGCAATTATCCTTATTTCCTGGGCAGAGAAATGAGTAAAATGTTAAGCAGCTCGCCCCAGGTGACACAAAGAGTTTTATGGTTCTTCATGGATCTGAATCAGCGTACTTGGTTCAGCTGCTAGGCTATCTGCTCCTACTGTCAGAGGAGAACAGAGATGGCTAAATGCTTTTTGTTGCAATGGTTTCTGAAAATGCTCGCCACTTTCTGTTGTCTCCGAGGAAGGCCTCATACACCTATAGGAGCACACAGGATTAATTAAAAGCATTCTTTTAAACCAATTAACTTAAACTGTTACAAACCCTTGTGTAGACACTCTCAGTGGATTTAAACCTAATTTTTTTTAATTCAGTTTAACTTGAGGCTGTACATTTGCCAACTGTGTCCCTAGTATCTTTCACATGTTTTCAATGGCTTCTGTTTTTAAGCTAATTTTAATTAAATTCATGCACTCTATGTGGACAAATCCCAAAGGATCTGTAGAAAGACAGGCAGAGATATTAGGAAGGGAAGCACAAGTCAGTTCAAGACAGTACCAAGCACCACAGCACAGATTTTGTTGGGTGCCCAATGTTTTAGGGTCTCTATATGTTGAACACCAACCTTGTCCTGAAGAACTTATGGTCTCCATGGAAATTAGTCTAGACACTAATGACTATATTAGTCTATAGACGGGAAAAGTGAGACACTGAAAACGTGAGTGATGGTGTGCAGGTTCCCACAGAAAATCAAGAGCAAACCAGGAAGAGACTCTGTCTCCTGATGGCCAGTGCTGCCAGCTCCCTGCTTTCTCCCAGAGCAGGTCCCAGATGTGAGAGCTAAACGTGGCCTGAGGACGCCATTCAATGCTGAGCTTTTCAAGGCAATACACCATGGGAAGCACAATACAAAAGCACTTCTGGCATGGAACCAACCCAAGAGGCGCAGTATTCATGGGAACTGTCCATGCCTCTAAACAAGCAAAAAGCCCTAAGCAACGGAAAACTGTAGATATGATAGGCCTTCACTAGATCTAACCACATACAATACACACTGCACATGACACCTCAGTAAATATTTCTAAACGTGTTCTGACCTCATTAAGAACAAATTGGAGGATAAGATGCCACTTATCCATAAAGCAATGCTGTTTTTAAAAGATCCTTCAGCGTTCACTTATTTGTTAATACACGTGCCAAGCAGACTGAAGGTTGGAAGACTCAGTCCCTTCCGATCTCTACACCGCTCTTCTTCTCCTTACTGCAACTAGCTCAAAGATGCTATTGTTCCCAGAAGTTTTCTTTTGTGGATTTGAGGCTACCTTTGCTCCTCCTAGCTAAACCTGCGCTTTGATTTGTCAAAGCCTTTTATGTTCATGCAATGGTGGCTGTCTGTCACTGTTGCAGATCTTCTCTCTGAGATCACATCCCTGAGGGGGAAATGTCTTGGTCAAACGCTCAGTGCACTTATCCTTTCATATATGGCCATTCTTGTTAACAAGGAACAGCAGTGCTAGCACAGCCAGTTTCAGAAAGGATCTTTCCTCAATTCACAAGCATTGTCTTCAAACTATATCCTCAAAATGTCTTTTAAAACCTGCTGTCCTGAAGTCTGGGCACATTTGCGCTCTGATAATAACTAACTTCAGCTTTGGAAGTGCACAAGGAATAGTCTCCAGGAGAGGGATGTGTGTGTATGTATAAACGTGAAAGCCACAACCAATAGTCCAATATGCCCTGATAATCAAAATATCTTTGTATTTCTGATAGGAACTGTAGCCTTCACAGGAGCTGCTCTTCAAATCATAGATTGAGACTGAAAGGAAAAAACATCACCTGACATTCCACTGTGAGAAGCTTTGCATTATTAATTTATTTCTCTGGTAACTTGGCATCTTGTTATGGAGCAATATAAAAGGAGAAAAGAAAGTCCTTAATGATCTTCAAAAAGCTGGAGAGAAGGGAGAATCGGAAGACAAAGTCACAGCAACCGGGAGAAAAACAGATTTCAAGGTATCAGCATGTTAGAGGAAGGATTTCTCATGGCCATTCTCCAATAGCAGCTGGGGAATATTAGAGAGCCTGCAAGCCAGGCAAGCAAATATGAGCCAAGCAGAAGCTTCATTGCAAGTGGAGAGTAGGAAGCAGCAGGACAGCACAGCTGATGAAAGTTTTCAGGTGGACTCTGGGAAGGTGGTGGAGAATAAACTGCCTTCAGCATCTGAGTTGAGATGTAGTGGCAGGATTCTCCCACTGAGTAACAGTCAGGTCCATTTCTCTAAAAATCTACTTCTCTTTTCTTTGATTACCAGCAGAAAGCTTCTAAATTGTTTTGAAGGTATGTCATCTTCTTCATCCTCCAACTGCAAACCCATGCACTACACCTTTACTTCTTCCTAATCTTCTTTTCTGTTTGCTCTCTTGCTTCCTTCTGACCACAACTTTGACTAGATGGTGTCTTAAGCCGTAGGTAGGCTTAGTGGCTCACCAGTTCTTTTTTAAGTGGTGTTGGCTGCCTTACCTTTAGCACATTGCATGTGCAGCAAAATAAAAAAAGAAAAGACAAAGGAATGTTACAAATAATAATAATTAAAAAAACCTAATTAATCTAAGGTCTTGCCATTCTCACTGGCTATAGTAGCAACTGCGGAAGAGATGCACCTGGATCCCATACAGATGCTGCACTGAGTTTTCTATGCTAAGATCCTGTCAGGAGAGTCTAGAACTTAATTTATAGTACATGTTTACCAAGCTGTCTTTGGGGACATCCATAATGATTCTGTTTTTATCTGGCAACAAAAGAGGACAAAGGTGCAGCGATGTGAAGAAAGATACATTAGCTGTCAGAACACGGGTAACATATCTTGCTAACATACTCCATTCCATTTTCCCCCAATAGCTTGGAGCAGTGTTTTCCTTTTAAAAGTATCCTATCACCTCTGACAGATGGATTAAGGCTTAAAAGCATCAATATTTTGGGAAAGTGTACCTGCTAGCAAGGCAGATAGAGGTTTGTCATTCAAGAGGTTTTATATTTCCTATTAGGTCCTTTTCTTGGAAAGCAGCAACCATTTATTTTAAACTTTATCCACTGGTAGAGCTTTTTCTTTTTTCCCCCCCTTTTTTTTGTCTTGTTTTGATTTCCTCAGTGGACACCTGTCAGCAGTGAGTGGGGGAGAGTGGGAGCATTTTTCCCTGGCTGTCCTGACAGGTGGACACTAAACAACTACCACTGCTCTTGCTCAAAGTGGGTTACCAAAAGGTGGCTGCAAGCTTTTACAACACCTTTTACACTGTTTTCAAGGGGGTAGATGAAAAAAGGACCAGTGCCATCCCAGAAGTAGATTTCAAGATTCCTGATAACTTCAGTTCTCTCAAATGAAAGACTGAATTAGTCATGTTGTTCATATCCCCTGTTGTACTTCTGATGGGCTGTTTTGCTTATCTGGCATTTTGTCTCAGATGCATCCCACCTAATAGTAGGCAGCAAAGCTGAATGTCATTATCTGGGCTCCAGCTACAGTCACTGAAAAGAGAGAGACACCTCAGGAGGGGGATTCACATCTGAGGAGGGTGAATCATGCTCTCAAGATGCCAGTGTTTCTCCATTTCTCAAGATGCTGCTGGCACAAACAGCAGTAAGTCAGTACAATGAGGCTTCTAATTTAGGAGCCTTGGTTAAATGCCTGAAGTTTGATGGGTGAATCTAGACTGTGGTGAATCTCCCTTTCATCGTATCAGCAGCTTGAGAGAAGGAAAGATATCAAAGCCGTTTCACCCCTTTGCTGCACAGGACCCACACAGGAAGGGAAGCTAGCAGCAGAGTAAAGGGAAAGGGGAAAAAAGAGAAACATGGAGGTTTCTCAGGGGAAGTGATGAAATCTCTCCTGCTATTGCCTTATGGCTTTCTGAGCTGAGTTGCACGGCTTCTTGTCTATGCCACCTCCACAGCCAGAAGGCTGCTGCCTTATTTGATTCTGGCCCAAAGCTCAGGCGGGAGCGCAGCTGAGCATTTGCACACAGTTTCCATCTGCTCCCCAGTTAGTCCTCCCCAAAGTAGTGCAGCTTCCAGCCGTCCTGGGAAGGACAGGGCTAAGGTGCTCAGTGACTTCTGCTCAAAGACGCAGGAAGGTTGAATATGTTCACCAGAAGGATATTTCTGTAAAAATGTCAGGAACTCCAGTGCAGTTCTGGAAGAGAAATTCCCCTCCTAGAGTCTCCCTGATAAGCAACATTTTCTCATTCCCAAGTACTAAGCGCAAAGAGTTAAAGGAACTGGAAAGTTACAAGGGCTCAAAAAGATGGTAGGACCTGGAAAAGCAAAGCCAAGTGAGGAAACCCAGCATTGACCAGGTCAGCAATGTGACCTCATTTGAAGACAGCAGCTCTAGGATGATCTGGTGGTACTCTTCACATTAGTCTTCTTTCAGTCTCGAGAAGCTAATGGGGCAATATGATCCCCTAGTTACTTCTACCCTGGCCCTAGCTCGAGCCCCATCTCTGTAGGGCATGGTAGACGCAGGGGCTCCACACCTACACCATCTGAAGTAGCAAAGAAAAGGTCCTTCTCAGAGAGCAGCTTTTGGGTTCCTGCTCTCTGAGGCCTTCATGGGAGTCTGAGCCCTGTCACTTCCTCAGAGCTGCCCCAGAACTGCATCCAACACACTGTCTGCCATGCTGAGATCCACAAAAAGATCAGGGCTTTTGCAATCAAGGAGACACTTGGCAGAAGCTGCCATCTGTACTAAGGGGAGAGGCATTTCCAGAGGGGATTCAGTTTGCTAAAGATCTAAGTCAAGCAGTGGAGGCTCTTGTCATTCTGCTCAAAGAAACCCTAGAGCCACTGCCCTATGGTGGGACACAAACAGGTGAAGGAGTGTGCTGGTGCGATGGTGACACTCTCCATGTTTCGGGTCATGCAGCAGGGAATGCAGTTACATGATGGACTTACTGCTGAGGGCAAACCTTTGTTTCCCACTCTCTTGATCCAGCACTTGAGCATCAGTAAGGTCCCAGGTTTTACGGCCTTAAAAAGAAAATTCAGAATCCAGACTAAACATTGGAGACAGGACAGCAGCCTGAAGACGAGGTTCAGAATAGCAGCAACTGGAACCCCGGGATTCTAGTTACTCCTCGAATGTCTCATTTTACATGTCTCAAACCTGCGGGTGACTATAATTATCAGTGTTGCTTGGCTGCAAGAAACCCAGGGAAACAAGCACTTACAGGGAGATTGTACACCACCTACTCCCACTCATGAGTATTCCCATGAGTAATTCCAGTGAAGTCAAGGAGGCTCCATGTGTGAATAGTGGTGGATCTGTTAGAGAATGAGGTTCACAGCCTGGTCCTGACAATTATTTTAAGCCTCTGAAAGGTCGTCTTCAAATCAGTGAATCACTTTTCTGCTCGTAGGCATGCACAATTACAAATTTTGCCCAGCACCTAATGGCTTCCCAATTAACATTTCCTTGAATTAAAGATAATGTGTGTACTGCACTGTATCATCTTTGCATACACATGTGTAGTAGCAAGGCACTTTGGGCAGCACAATACACAGTTTGCTAGATACACATACTGTAATAAGATCAGATAGTTTCAGTACTTCTCTGGTTGCCATTTTTCACCTGAGTGACATGCTTATACGTTTTGGTATATAAACTTCTGCAAGGTCATCTAGGAGGTTGTGTTTTACCTTGATTGATAGCATAGTGCAAAGAAGTGTAACTGATCCATGCAATCCTGCCTCAACCCATTTTTCTCCAGACCTCCAAGGGTTAGAAACTCTCATTAAAAAGAAACAAAAAAAAAAACAAAAAAAAAACAACCCAAGAGACTAGAGCAGTCAACACTAAAGTAACCATTGTGGCTGGCAATAACTTGCAAAAGTTTTTACTGCAAGATTTGGAACATGACGGTAAAATTCTGCAGCACGCACATGGCATGGGAGGAATTGAAATTACATTCAGAGTTTGAGTCTGGAAATTTGTGTCTGAACAGGGAAAAGCAAGGGATGTGTTTAATCAACAGGCTCAAGCATTCTCTTCTTATAAGAGAGAAAAAGACAGAACTTAAACTGGATAACTCCTTAGAAATAAGAAGCAGAGAACACAGATTAGATGTCAGCACTATTCACTGGGGAGAAGAAACACAAAATGGAGTTAGAATTAACACGTCCTTTACACAGACGTGCACTGCGCATTGCAAAGTGATTTGTTTAGTGGTTTCCCCACCAGCGCTCCTGGCTGGATTACCAGTGTATCTCTGTGCCCTGCAGTGCACCCTTTCATAAATCTTATATTTTATTCACCATGGAGGCTTGGGAGCTTCAGCTGACAGTTGGGTCCTCCAGCAGGAGCCATAAGACGCTCCTCAAACTCATAGTAACCAAGCAGCATTTTAATTGGTAAGAGGAAGGGTGAGGAAGGAAACTATACCACTGGAAGGGAAAACCCATGTTAAAAAGCCATCAGTAAAGCCGGGAATAGCATCAGGGCGCTTGACCAGCATCTCTGTGCCCTCAGTAGCAGACATCAGCCACACAAGGCTGGTCTTGTGCCCTGCCAGGCTGGGACAAGGAGAGTCGCAATGAAAAGCCTGACTGGACTTCAGTTAAAATGCAAACAGAAGGAACAGAATAACTTGGCCTAATGAGGAATTAGAAGCTTTCGCCCATCCCTCTAGCTGGGCATTATGGCCAGATTGACGTCCTCCCTGAGAGCAACCCCCCGACTAGCCAAGAGACAAGCCAGCAGCCCTCCTCCTCCGTTCGGTCCTGAGCCTCCCTAGCCCTGGGGACTAGCAACAAGACTTTTCGCCTGATGCCCAGCGTCGGTGTGTATTTCTTTACAGAGCGGAGCCACGCACGCTGCCAGGGCTCCCAGGCTGTGCCAAACACTTGCCCGAGCAGATGGCTGCTGATACCAGCGCTGTCACCAGCGGGTGGAGGAGGAACAAAACCTCCCCATGGGCTAGGGCTTCTGGGGGAGGTATCATCCCACCTTCTTCAGAGCCGGCCTCAACAAGCAGAAAGCTGTCGTGGGTCAGTCAGAAAACTGAGATTAACATGTCAATCACTTCAGCGATGCTATCCACAGCCGCAAGTATTTTGGAAGATGTTCCCAGCATAGGCAGAGCTCGCAGACTCAGGGTTTAAAGGCCACAGGAATCAGCTGGATCGTCCCACTAACCCTGCTGTGTCAGGTGCGGGAATTCACCCCGTGCTCCCTGCCTCAACCACTCACAGCTTGTGACTGAGCTAGAACTGGTGGTCTCAAAAGGCATCCAAATCTTGATTAATGTGGTTAATTAACTTAATTGTAAAAGTAATTGCTATTCTGTCTGACTGATTTTTATCCTAACCATGTTAGTTTTAGGCTACGAATCATACTGGGCTGTCTGCTTTCACAAAGAGGGGCTTCCCAGGAAGGATACCTTTCAACTAGGATGCAGCATTTTATCAAAGCAAAGATGAATTTCTCCTCCGTCTCTCAATAGGAAGAAATGAGGTTCTGACTACAGTAGTGTCACTCACTGAAATGACAGGTTAAGAATAAGTGTGTATGATTGCAGACTGCAAGATGGTAAAGTATATGCAAACCCCTTTCAAATGCCAGCGTGTATATTACTGTCTTTTCATTTGGAAGAAAAAAAAATCTTTTTTGCTATGTGAAAGACAGAAATACTCACTTTTGGCACCATGTTCTGATCTCACACTGCTTTAAACTGACTTCACTGGGGCTCTTACAGATTCAGGCCGGTGCTGGCAGAGCCTAGAACTTAGCCCTGTGTTTATTAAACCATGCTTTTATTTTACTGCTCTCCATTGCTGAAATTTTGCAAGGTAATCGTGTGAGCACCTGCATCTTCAAATCAATGTGGCTGTGGCCTCCTTCCTAATCCTGTGCAAAGACGGAAGGTTAATTAAAACTTTGTTTGATTTATAAATGTTATCCCTTCTGGGGAGCAGAGTGCAACTCCAGCTAAAAGGCAATATTATGTTTATTTTACTTCTCCACTGCATGTTCCCCACATGCAGTAGTATATGGATATAAATAATGTTTTAGGGTAGGGAGTGGCTCTGCTGAAAACTAAGCCCAAATTTAGAACAAATCATGAAGAAAGAATAACTCGAATCCTGCAATGATTTCTAGGAAAGTGAAGCAATTAATTCTTTCATGGGTAAAATATAAGCCAAAAAATAAAAATCCAATGTCCCATGGTGACAGCAAAATTTAAAAGTATAGTATTAAGGAGGGTGGAATTTCCCACTTTTATACAAAGCAGTGTTTTCAGTTAGGCCAGTGGAAATCTGGACTAATTCCATTTGGATCATTGAATTTATTCTGGATTTATCCCAGGGTAAATGAGAACAGACTACAATCCTTCCAGGTTTTCTTTTTCACTCCTTTCCATTCCTTTCTAAAGGAGAATCAGAGCCAGGCTCCAAGAAGCTAGTATGAGTACAGCTCCAAGATATGACCTGTTCATTATTGCCAGTATCTGAGCGGATGTAAATATTTATGTTCCCCACTGTATTTCACTTTTTGGGAGGGCTCCTTTCTAAAAGCAGCATCCTCCGGCTCAGCTCCCATAACATTACCGACTCCTCGGCATAGCTCAAACCTAATCCTGGACAATTGCAAGCAGTGGCAATGGGAGAACAAAAAATATGAAGCCACATACACCTAAGTTGTTGTCAGAGATTTCAATTCACAATGCAGTGCTCACAATGGCACCATCAGGATTTCACCTCCTGTTAGTACCTCTATGACCTTCGGCAATGTGTGAATCTATGAGAGCAAATGCTGTTTACATGTCCCATGCCTGCCCCAAGCCTCTGCATGGAGCAGATACAGGGACCTGAACCAGCCTGTAAGATCTTGGGGCCAGGGACCATCTCTCCGTGCTGCACCAGATTGGGTACCAAAGGGTTGTGCTGACACAAAGGTGCAGATGATCAAACTAGATTTGCTACATTTTGCCACAGCACTATCGTAATTAATGGTATCTGTTCGGACTTCCAGGAAATACTGGCGGATCACAGAGCTCAGGGGCAGAAAGATGTGTCCTGATGATTATTGTAATTTGCTATTTGGATTAATAACAGGAAGGTCATGAAGCTGCTTTCTATTACCCTGAACTTAATCTTCCCACTCAGACTGTCCTCACTCCACTTATACCCATATTCAGCAGGACACTTGCAAGCTGAAATTTCAATAGGAGCCTAAGTCCCATCGATACATCTGCTCTGGCTGCTAAGGGAAGCCCTGAGACTGCCCAGAAGAACAGACTGCGCTCATGGTGAATTTGCAGGTGTCGGCTCAGTCACAGCCAGCGTACGTTTTCAAAAGGGTGCAGTATGGACACGGCTGTTGGCTGCAGCTGGACTGGAGGAAGCGCTTCAGTGCCAGTAGTATTAGGATCCTGCACGGAACTGTGTTTGAGAGACGGTGACAGGTAGGTAAACTTAAACCTGGCTGACACACTTTGCACCCATAAAAGGAACCTGGGTTAGATATGTGCTGCAAAGCCAACCCAGCTGCTGCTAAAAATTCAGCCGAATGTTTGTTCTATTTTCCTGCAGGTAATATCCCTGTAGCAGTGGTTTATGCTACCGTAAGAAAAGTATTTTAAACACTTTAATGGCCTGCTTTATATCCATCCTCTTCTTCAGTGGGTGCAAATAATTGCAGGTGCAATTTTGTACCCCCAGTTATTTGCAGTTATGGTGCATGTCATTGACGTGTCTAACTAGCTGATAAGATACGTGGGCGCAATCAGATGCCATAATTAGAAGTTTAAATGACACGAACTGCACCCACACATAACTGCAAGTGCAAAACTGTATCCATAACATCTTGGAAGCAACAAAGAGAGGAAGGACTTAGAAATTTGTCCCTGCAAATGTTAATTTGCATGGCAATAAGCTTGAACCCATTTGGCAAATACACTTTCATTACGCAAGATTTAAGCCAATTGATTCTAAACAACCTGAGAGTGTTCAGACACTTAGCATTAGATATAGCATCTTGAAAAATTACACTACTCTGTTCAACTAGGGCAAGGAACTTTTCCCTTCAGTTAGGTAACATGTAATTCATGCCTTCGTTATTGCATTTGCTGTGGTACGAGCAAGCAAGGCTCCTTGCTTGTGAAGACAGATTTTTATAACAATTTCTCAAGGCTGTAGCGCAGTGTAAGTGCATTTCGTATTTCATGATAAGCAAACCGTGTTCAACAAATAAGAAGGCTTTTGCTCTGGAGTTTCTCTTGACACCATAATCATATAATATACAATTATATATTCCAGCCTAACGTGAGGCAGAAATAATAATCTGACATCCCTTCGCAGACGTTATCCAAAGCTTCAGAAATCATAGAGGAATGCTCCATGTTTTTACTGGGAAGGCACTGATGCATTTTGAGGTTAAATCAGAATCAAAGGTGTTTCTCCTATTTTTCCCCCATTTTATAGCCCATAGCTTCATGCTTAACAGGCCCTGTGCATTGCAATGTGTGCAACACGACTGGAAATACTTTCTCAAGCTGTATGTTATTTCCCCCTCTCTTCAGCATCACTTTAGCTCTTGAAGGGAGCCAAAATGCAGCAGTGTCTTCTCCAAACCCTCCCCTGCTCCTCAGGAGCCCTCCTGCCCTTTAGCTGACCTGCGCCGGTTCCTGTGGTTGCCGTACACAGGATATTCCTGCACCCAAGCGTCTAA
This sequence comes from Apteryx mantelli, assembly GCF_036417845.1. Classification (NCBI taxonomy): domain Eukaryota; kingdom Metazoa; phylum Chordata; class Aves; order Apterygiformes; family Apterygidae; genus Apteryx; species Apteryx mantelli. The sequence continues at coordinate 163,285,491 of NC_089979.1, read as the reverse complement.
AGGGTTTCAAAGGTTCAGGAGATGCCCGTCCTGGGCTCAGGAAGTTTTCTTTTCATCGGCCCCCGTCAAGCGTCAGCCACCGCGGCGCGGGAGCTGGCACCTGCTGTGTGTTTCTCAGCGCCACAGACTTGCCGGTGCTGCCTCGGCTTCCCGCTGCGGTCCAGCTCCGTTTCCCGTCTCCTGTCTCTACTTCAAACACGTCGCAAGTGACCCGAAAAGAGACAAGCCAAAATCCCAGCTACCCCAGAAGCAGTCCCTGGAGAGCCTGAGTTGCTAATGGCAAACAGCTGTAGTCATTAATGCTATCTCAGGGGATCTGGGCTTTAACAGGGAAGGTCCCAGGTTCAGATCCTGTTGACAGACTGTAAGATTAATACTAATAATCTTGCCTAGCAAAATAATGCGGGGCTCACCTTCTGCGAGGCCTCAGGTGCTTAGGAGAGCAGGCAGCCGATGATGTATGAGGCACTGCACTGTCCTGTTGGCTTGATAAACAGAGCAATGTCCTAGTGGCTTTTAAACATTTTTTTTCTACTTTTCCTTCTTTATAGACTTTTCCTCAAATATCTTGCATTGTGGATGTCTGTAGACTGACTGTAACACGGAGTATTTAGGGAAGCAGGAGTGTTAAATGCTGGTCTTGTCCTTGGAGACAGGACCATCCAAACTGAACATCCGGTCTCCACTGGGAGCACAGGACTTTGGCACGTTCTGGGTGCACCTGCTGCTGTCTCTTGCTGTCAAACCCATAGAGATGTTGGCCATATCATCCCAGCCATCCCACTCCTTCCATCATACCAACTAGCTGCCAGTGCACAGGAGACATTTGAACAGGGATTATAGACTGACAGAACTGCAGGTTCAGTGGCCTGAGACCGGGGTGTGAAGAGCAGCAACCAGCCGTAGCCTTCAACTTCCAAAATTCAGAGCAAGGCAGAGGCTGTGCTGCTGATGGAGGATTCAAAAGTGGGGCAAGATGATCTCACTAAGGCGATATTGGTGAGATGAAAACTCTCAGATAACGTCAGCTGAGCTTGTCAATGAGCTGGAGAGAGCTCTGGGCCCAGCTTTTAGTGGACAGCTGGCTCCACGCCGCTGCCTTGAAAACACCAACCTTTATCTCCATCCAATTATTCTACAGAGGATCTTTGGGATGCAGGAGAGGGCAGAGGAGCCATCATCAATATATAAGGTTTGGCTGTGGTAATAAGGAGGCCATTGCAGCCATGAATAATCTGTTTTCCACAGTTTCCACAGCCCATGTGGTGTGAAAAGCTGGACAAGGATTTGTAAATGAATTGAGCCCAAGAGTAATTACACGTTCCTGCAGATTACTTGGTGCTGTAATTGCACTTAGTATTTACCATGTGACCTAAGCCAGAAATAATCATGTATTTACTTTATATTTATATTGTAACATGCCATGTACTGTAATTATACTGCCACTCCATGGTACTTAACACATCATCGAATGTTCCACAATTATCATGTTAGTAAATAGCACTTACTGAGATTTGTGGCCTGTAATTTCAAGCATTACCTGCTTGATTTGGTGTAGTGATGTCAAAAAATCTGTTTCTTGACAATTCCGTTTTATATAAAAAACTCTGAGTCCTAGAAAAAACAGAAATCAGTTTTTAAAAATTCATAATTTTAAAATTTAAAAAAGCTAGATTCTGAATTGAAGGCTTTTCCAGTAAAGTAATAATCATTACCCTAAAGAATTCTCTGAATTCTTATGCTGAAGGTTGCAGAAGATTAAAAGTGAAAACTTTCAAATTTGGGTGATTAAATGAAGATATTAAATCCACCTTGAGACTCTTTAAGAGAAATGTTTTGGAAGAAATTAATATCCACTCGACCTCTCATTTAATTCTGATTAAACCTTTGAGTGACTAAAACCAAACCTTTTACACTGGATTTTCTGAATGGACTTATGCTTACATATACATTTGCACTTAGAATTATTCCCCTTGATTTCAACGAAGTTACTCATGTGATTAAAGTCAAGCATGTGCTTAAGTGCTTTGCTGGTCTAAAGCCAAGGTTTAAGTATGGAACTCTTAAATGTTGGTCAAAGTAAGCTCATTTAAACAGCAAAGCTTTAGAACATTCTCAAATTTTCATGATTCCCACTTCAACAGGATTTTTCCATATTGTAACACAGATGGATGCCCTCATATCACTTAACTCTTGCAAAATTTCACTCAAGACCCAAGATTTGCAGCTCAGACCAATCCCCACATTAAATACACTCCCTCTCATCGGTTCTGTTTACAAAAACGTTAAATGAGCTACCCCAAATTTCCTTCCTTGCTATTGTTTTATTTCTTGGTTTGCTAATGAGCACCATTGAATGGCATCTACCTTGGAGACCAGACCTGGAATCAGGAATGCCTTGTTTTGCTCCTCTGGTTACCCAGACAAGCTATTACATTTAAGCTGAAGGATGAAATCCTGGTTCCACAAATAGTGAGTAGAAGTTCTGCTGTTGAACTCGATGGTTTCTCTCTCCAACCTGATTTCTTACTTTGGCCTTGATCTGCCCAATATATACAAATGAGCTTAACTTTAAACACTGGTAGTACCATTTACTTCATTAACTAGAGCCGAATGAATAATTCATAATGCATAATTTATCCAATGAATCTCACTTCTTTTTGTGTTTGTGAATTGTCTTCAAATAGATTCTTGATTGGACTCTTCATCTAAAATTATTTGCAGGTTTCTTCAGTGAATCATAATCAGTCTGCAGATCATTTGAGCAGTACATTGCGAGCAGTCACAGTTTGCAGCTCACAGTGTGTGGGTTCAGTAAAGGAACGTCAAGGTAACGTTCCTGTTCCTTGACTGGAAAAATCTTATGTAAGTAACCAACAGCAATATGAATCTTGAACTGCACATATGAGCGTAAAACTTGGAAATTCACACCCTTGCTGAGTGCTGTTGTCAAATTCAGAATTTCCTTTCAGTGAACGGTCAAACAGTGCTGGAGAAAAGTAAATATCAAAGCTGCATATGCGCTCGTAGCAAATCTCAGGGCTCAGAAACATGAACAAAGCTACCGGAGGGTAACAAATTTCAGCCTAACAGCTGATCCACGGTAACTGTCTCTGTGAATGATCTTAGTCTGAGACAATGTGAATTAATTGAACCTCTCTTCGATGGAGGTTAAACTAGCAGATTACCTTGTACTTGCTGTGGGCTACGAGTTCTCATATGGATGCAAATTGGCAAATGCATGGTGACTTGTTCCTATGCCTGAGGCTGGAAGGTTTTATTTTCCCACCTAGCTACCCTATTAACCGGAGAGGAGGAAGATCTTACCCAGGTAAACCATCTTCCAGAGGGGCAATACTTACAGCCTGCTTGGATCCACCGCATATGTTAAAGCCAGTAGGATGGTTTATCACTAGAAAAGGTCTTATCAAGCTCTCTTGAAGCATACTACGCTGGCCTCCAACAGCAGAGACAAGAAGCCAGTCTGCTTTTGAGCACCGTGGCTTCCACCACTGCTTTCCCTGTATGTAACTGACCTTATTTGGTGAGGGAAGTAGCAGAGATTTTCTCTTTTGGCTCCCAGTTCAGTAGAGCACTGTAAGCAAATCCTTCAAACCCATTGACCCTATCACAATTTAAGCACTTGCTTGCTGCAAACCATGTGCTTATGTGCTTTGCTGAGTGGATTTGGTTTGCTAAATTAGGACTTTGGTTCTAGGTTGGGAGATTTTGTCTGATTAAATCAATCTTGGCTATAAAGTAACATAATAACCCTTCAAAAACAGCATCATGCAAGCCCGAAACCAGTGCGGTGTAGCCCAGGGCCTTATTCAATATGTAAAGATTAATACAGTTTGAACAAATGCTGCAATCATAAAACAGTCCCCAAAGTGGTCAGACGCAGAGTAGACTTTTAAGTACATCATTTTGCAGTGAAAGAGGCAGCAATGAATATGCAGAAGAGGATTGGAGCTGTCAGGCGAGTGTGGATTGACCCACGTGACCAGCCACCCCTTTGACCTGCGTATCAGATTTCGAAGGGAAAAGGCTAGTTTTAAGCTCTGTCTCAGAATACAAAGCAACCGTGTCTACCACCACTTCATGTACCGCTGAACAAAGGTGGGTTTTACAGGAGGACTAGAAGGGAAGATCATAAACGCAGAGAGGATCTCCCAGGCTCAGCGTTTGTTCAAACACTAAGAAAAAGATAAGTCAAAGAAATTTTTAAATGAGTACCAGGCTACATGTTGCTCCAAAGAGACCACGGGGGACCAGAATTTTATACTTTTAAGAGGAATGAGGCTGTGATTATCATCAGTCAAGGTAATGGATTCAGTGTCCTGGCTTTGCTATGTCTGTCAGTTTTGGCACAATAGTTTTGACATGAAAAGTGCAAATGAGAACACATGGTAGTGAACGACTTCTACGACATGAGGACTGCCAGTGGTAATGTGATATGTTTTTTTAGTGCCTGAGGAAATATTTGATCTTGTTGGATGCATCATTAGCTTTATTACACAAGTTCATAGGAACAGGGAATTATAGGAGTAGCACAGGAACTTATTCCTGATCTCGATCTGCCATCATTTTTTTAAGCAAACTCTCCTAGAACTAGACACTGTGGCTGCATTGAGCTTCCTAAAAGAAAAGATTGCCCTGTGTGCTGTCTACAACCACCTCTGGTCCGGACTGGCACATATGTTAACAGGCAAGTGATGCATAGGTGCATCACTGACTGCTACCTGGGCAAGCCAGCTTGCACAGCCCTGGATATTTGCTCCTACTCAGCAGAGGGATGGTGCTGGTCTTTTAGAAAAGAATACTGGTACTGGAAGAAAGGGCAAAAAAACAATGTATGATGGCCTAAAAAGTTAGACTCTGTGACCCAGAATGTGGTCATCAGCTGGATCCCCACAGTTTCTGGCATCAGCAGGCTGTGTCTCACTGCTGCAACAAAGAGCAGAACATGAGCCCTCTGCTTGCAGGGTGTTTGAATGACTAGAAAAAATAGATTAATACATTTCCTGCAAGTCTGGTGTGATCCTGAGCATGTTCTCATTCTCCCTACAAGTCATATGAACAAACTTCATGACTCCTTACCGTTTTCTAAGCCTGTCTGAAAGCATTACCATGAAGTGAGGCCTGAATCCAGGACCTGCAGTGCTACAGGAATGAGCCCCTGGCACTTAAACAACTCCTCTCGCCAGTATCTGCAGTAGCCTCATCTTCGCTGGACCAGCCACCGGAGGGGACAACTCTCACATGCTAAACAGCAGGTCATGTGTCCTACCAACGTGTTTGGGTAATTCTCAGTCACTTGCTTTCACCCATAAATTCTTTCCCGCAGCACAACAGCCTGATGTAATGAACATTTTACACAAGCCATGGGCTTAGTGTTTTTGCTTCTATGCATGTGCCATTGATTAGAGTGGCTGCAGATGGTTTTATTTTAGATAATCAAGCTTTCTGGGGCTTGCCAGCATCAGAACAAAGGCATAGTTCCCCTGCTCGCTAACCAAATTTGCGGCCAAGACACTCAAATTGAGCTCAGCTCTGATGGATGGTGAGAAAACAGGGAGGGGGAAGAAAACAGCCTTCCTATATACCTCAAGCCAGGTGTTTCATACCTCTGCACACCACTGTTTCCCTCTGTGTTAGTGGAATTGTATTCCCTCTTGGCTCCTGAAAGGGAGGGGGGAATATACTTTTTTTCAATTGGCCCCCATGCTGCCCTGCTCTATTATAACAATATACTAGGCTGTAGAAAACAAAGGAGAAAGCAACTACAGCCACAACATCCCACACAAACACCAAAGCATCCGGAGCTGGAATTCCTCCTATGAAAAGTCCCCTCTGAAGTCTCCGACCTATAGGGCAGCATGCTGCTTTGCATGTCACTTGTCCAGCTCTCCCATGGCATTTCCATGCAGCAGGAAAATGTCTGCAAGCTTCTTCTGTGGGGAAGCAGGTGAACGAAAAGGCCAAACAGTTATATGATGCTACAAGCCACAGAATCATTCAAACTATATTGCCACTGTGTGAAAGCTTCAAAAGCACCTGGTTGGTTAAATATTTCTGTTGGTTTTCAGAAATATTTCAGAATGTTTCAGAGGAGCCCAGTTTTATGGGATGCTTACTAATTTCCAGTCACTCTATGGCTTTTGTTTAAAGCTACACGTTGTACATATAGAGCAAGAGGGCTGAATGTAAAGGGAGAGGAAAAAAAAGAGAAACAGAAAAAAATGAGCACAAGAGAGAAATCAATAGAAAGCATTTAGCAGCTGAGGTGACATAGACAAAGTGCATTTAGAACCACAGACACTTGACTTCAGGGCTGGGGGGGAGAGGGTTGTTTTATTTTGTGCTTTGCTTCTTAATATTTTTCAGATTAACAGTTTGCAATCCTCTGCTGAGCTATAAGGTCTTAGAGGCACTGCCTGCTGGAACGTTTTGATCAGCGTAAGCTGGGGCATTTCCAGCAGACAGGTTTATTAACTGATTTACTGACCACATGAATTTTGCGTAGCTGAAACTATTTAGCTGGTCTCTTTCTCTCCCCTCTCCCCACACCTCCCAATTATTAATCATTAGGGAACATTTTTGCTTTTGCATGAAAACAGCCCCCAGACAGTGCTGCATTGCCTCTAGTCACACACAACATGACAGATCCACTACCTTTCCAAATTTTTCCTCCCGTAGCAAATCATGGTATGGGGCAAACGCTGCTTGTCCTCTGCATGGAAGATGCTTCGAAAAGGCGATGTAATTCTGTTGAACCTACTTTCTGGACCCACTGAAGATAGATGCTTATAATTGCTACCATCTGAGAGAATTACTGCTTCGACTCAAGTGGCACAGAGCTGCCGAAGGCCCTGCTGTAGCTGCAGCTTTCTCCAGGGGGTTTCTGTTACAGTCAGTGGAGGATTCACCCTCCAGTTCAACAGAAATGTATGCAAGATATCACCTTAGATATTTAACCCACCACTTTTTGTAACGTGTTTAATGTGTGGAATGAAAACAGCACGCTATGTAAAGATCGCCTAACCAAAACTGCTCCCTATTTTATGGACTTAATTTGCCAGCTCAGGAGACAAATGGCTTCTATAAGGAACACTTTCCATGTTTAATGATGAATTTACTCATCTGAAGGACTGACTTCACATTTTTTGCGCTAGAGCTGATTAAAAAAAGAAAATGAAGGAAAAGAAAGGAAAGCTCTGAAAGAAGCATTTTGCAAGAAAACCTTTCAATGTTTGAGTGAGAAGGCTTCAAAAACTCGCATCTGTTCTCTAGCAAGTCAAACCTTGGGTATTTTTCCTCTCAGTATTTTTTTTTTTTTTTAGAACATTGGCATTTTCAAATTCTGAACATTTTTCTTCTATTACTTTGTATTGCCTGTTGAAGTACAAAGTTTCCTTAGTACAAAACATCCACCCAAGGATGTGAAGAAACTTCACCTAAACTCACATGCATCCTCATGAGGTCCTGGTAATCCTAGGAGATATCATGGCCACCAAGATTCAAGCAGAAATTAAGGCAAAGGAAAGCAAAGCAACTCCCAAAATGTCACACAGTGAGATTTTGTTGACAGAGCATCGTCAGTGTTACCTCCATCTCCTCTTTGTGCTTTAGCTCCAGCGTTATCCCTTCCCAGGGACAGAAGCACTGGATATACACTCCAGTTCCTAACCTCTCCCTATAATCACCAAATAACTCCACAAATAATAGAACTGGTGAAGCCAGTTTTCCTGCAAATTTGACTCTTAAGGTGACTTCTCTGGAGGGATTCTCTGGTGTCTAATGAGAGCCAAGCCCACACTATGGCTTCCCTCTCGTAAAGGCATTATTAGGATATGCTTTCTTTATTACCTATTTTAATGAAACTTGTAGGAATGAAATATCTCTGAGACTTCTGTCAAATTTGATTGAAATACCCCAGTTGGCTTAGAAGATAGCAAGGGAATATACACAGAGACACAGAGCACATAGAAGTCAAATTTCCCAGCAAAAATTGGCTAGAAAGACATCCCCAGTCTTTTCTTGTACACACACACACACGCACAATCCATTTGAAAAGGTAAGGATAATTTATCTAATGTTTATATTTTTGTTTCTATATACAGAAACAAGTGTCCTACTCCACATTGACATATGTCCTGATGATCTGCCACAAGAATAGCTGTCCTCAAGGTATTTTTGGCATCAGTAGAAGCAGAACAATGTAGCCTGCTTACTGAAGGTCTATTTTTGCAATCTTGGCAGTCCAAGTTTGCAAACAGAGACAGCAGCTATAGGCCAAATGGTAAGGCAACCCTTGGTTTTCATGGTACAGCCAATTACCTTGCTGTGGAATTATTTTTCCCAAATCAGTTTATACATGTTTAGCTCTTGGCACAGATTTTTTTTTTTTTTTAAGTGGGCCTTACTAAATCACAAGACAAAGACTTCTTTCAGAGGCCTGTCAGAAGAATGAGTCCTGTATGTAAAGTGATATCCTCATTGTGCGTGTGTAATGGGATCTCCCTTGCAGTCAAACGGAGACCGTTCTCCTCTTAAAGGGACTTTCTTAGAAGTGGGGAGAAGACTTTCACCAATCACTGAGCAGTTCAAATCCAACTCACAAGATCAACACATGTCAGTACCTGGAGGCTATTCAGTTACCTTCTTTGCAAGTTGAACAGGAGGTTTTTAGCCGTGCTCCGGCTGCACAGACAATGCCATTAACAAAACCTACTGCCCCACACTTAAAGCCAGGCTTCTCCATCCAAACAGCAAGGCAACCCAGAAGGGCTGTGAGGAACGGCCTATTCCCTCTTCCTTTCAGGTTGTTAAGCTGAGAACGGAGCTCAGACACATCAGCAGCCTAGGTTTATGCTGCCTCTGTACATGCTGTACCTGTTCTGTAGATAAAAAAGGAACTTCAATTTCCAGGGCTGTCAATGCAGTGACTTTTAATCAGTAAATTCCCTTTCTAAGACAGACAGGAAAAAAAGTCCTCATCTGAAAAAAATATCAAATGCATTTTCAGCCAGAAGACATAAATATAACCAGAAAGCCATTTGGAAATGCTTTCATCTGACAACTGACATGCTTAGATCATCTGCAGCCCACCCTGTGCTTTTCTCACTAGAGAAATTAAACACTGGGAGAACTGCTGCTGCTTTGAATACTCCCCTTAAATATTTTCTGGCACAGACTCTCCTAAAGGCAGCAGTGGAAGTCTCATTGCTCAGGACAGGCAAATCTTGTTCTCCTTTTCACGCAACTCTGCCAAGGGACATGGGTAAAAACAGCCTAAGATTGAAGAGGAGTGGAGTTCTCGTGGAGAACTACATACCTGAGAGGGTCTGGCACTTGCCTGCAGGGTGGGAGCTTTGTTCCTACCTCACTTGTGGACATTCACTGATTTGTTTGGGATCAGTGGCCTCATTTTTGGACAATGCCTGATTCATTTTGGTTCGCCGGTTATGCCTGAAGCCCAGGTTTTCACCTGTGTATTTGGAAAGTGTTTCCTTCCAGTGGCAGCCTTGTTCATCTGTCCATGCCACTCTAGACCCTGGATTAGAGTTCTGGAGAGCTTGGTAAAGGTTCTGCACCCTCGTGTTGTGAGACCTTTTGCACATTCAACACCTCAATGATTTCCAAGGTTTCACTTGCTTGGCAAAGCCTCATTCAGGATGCTAGAATCTGATCCTAAATATACCCACATTTGAAGTCTATGTAGAAGCTCCAATCTCTGAAGGGATGGCAACGACTAAAGAGAAACATTCATTGCAAAAGCTCTAGACACTCTTCTGGCTTCTTGGTCCAGGTGTAATTTAACATATTTAAATTAAACCTTACACCTTTAATGAGAGGGTTCACCCAGCCACTTGCCATTTCAAACCCCTGTGCAAGGGAAAAGAAGTTGGTACATTGTCATTCTCAGTGACTTCTAGGAAGATCGTGACCTGTGAGCAGGGGGTTCCAGCTGAGAGGCCCTGAATCAAGAAATTTTCTTGCTTTCTTGGTTCACCAGAGGACAATTTAAGAGCCAGGGCATGGTGCAATGTTGAGTCATATCTACACATCACAGCTGACTGAAGCATATATGCAGCTTTACTGCACATCTCTGCAAATCCATGCAAATATCCAAAGGTCTTGCCTTTAAGAGGTATCTGAAGCCTGGATGAGCTTATACAGCTAGCAGTGATGTTTAGAGTCCTGGATTTTGCAGGGCAGAGAGAAGACAGGTAAGCTGAGTACTGGTGTTGTTCCAGTAATCCTCCCTGGAGAGCAGACAAACTTTCCTGCAGCAGAAGCACCTGCTAGAGAAGCAGTTCTAACCAGTAGGGCTGCAAATTAGCAATCCGCCATAAATATATCTTTCAGGATTGAAACATTTGTTGAAAGCTGGACCCCAGCCAGATACAAGCATTTGGTGAGTGCCTAAATTAAGTTAACGTTTGCAGCCATGATAGACTTGGTCTAAAACACCAGGACACAATTAGTCAATTGAGTTATAGCATCTTAAACTGGCAAGGTAACTAATTCCTTTTTGTTGCGAGTTAAGCAAAATAGTTTATGTCTTAGTGAAAATGGGGCAAGCTAAATTGCATCTCTCACAACCGAAGTAGGCAAAGAATATGCAGAGATAGCTGCTGCATCTCCGCTGACAGGTGGGAACTAGTTAAGCCCATCACTACTTTTCATGTTCCTGTGTACTATATCCTTATATATATTATGCATATCAGTGTGATCCTTTCATTTAGGAGCAGTTATATTTTACTGGCATATCCCTTAGTGCAGCTGGAATTACACAGTTATAAAAATGCCCTGTCCTTTATGCCACCGTAGCTTGGGTCATGGTTCTGCCATGCAGTAAATCCAGTTCTAGGGTGGCTAATCCTGAATCAAAAGCAGTGCAGCCAGAGAACACAAATGCAACCCTAATACAAAAGCAACCCTCAAAAATGCCCCAGAGCCAAAAGCAGATTCAAATGAATCCAAGGAACTCATTTCAGCTAGTCCTGGAAGACTTTATGCCAGACACAGATTGTTTATCTGTGCTCTTCTATCCAGGTTAAGATCTCTGTCCTCTTGTGGTCAGCAGATGGGCAGCATGAACACCAGATTGCATGTTCTGGCTAATTTGATGGAAATGCAATTGTGTGCCCAAGCCACATCCAACCACTTCATATCAACATAACAGCCTGTGTACTGCAAAAGCTACACCATGCATGCCAGTACAGTGAAAATAATATTAAGATTATGGACAAATAAGGTACAATTTAGGTGTCTAAATATAAATATCCAAAGCCATCTAAGATGTCTTGGCCATGTTTTAGCCCATTCTATCCGGACCCAGCAGTCACTGCAGCGGGACATGGGGATTCCTGTGGGTCCTATCTACCAGACCCATGAGGATGTCTTAATTACCCAGGCGCATCTCAGGCAGCACTAAAAGTTGCCTAAACACTGTATTTGGGAAACTGAATCATGCCTATATGGAAGACGACAAGATTACTGAAAGAGCCATAGAGGCTGCAGTCAGATGTGCACATCAGCAGCTGAGGCAGGGGAATAGCTTACTGCCATTAACTATATATACACCATCCTCAAAGTGGCTGGCATCATGTTATTTTTCAGAAAATTGTTGTTTTTTTAAAGATGATTCATTTCACAAATCTGGCATAGAGTGTAGCCATACAAAGGGGTGACTAGGTATGGCCACGTCAGTTATAACCCCACGAAGAGTGAGGAGAGAAGCTGATGGAATTGCAGGTGAGCAGGCCTGGAACAGATATGTGTATTTGCATCCTTAAACCCCACAGCAAGGCTTACTCAAAAGGAGATCAGGCCTTTCCAAAGTCAGGCAGTTTTATCTTGTTTCAGATTTTGTTTTCCCATGGTTGTGAATGAGCAGGACTCGTCCTGGCAGTTTTTCTCTATAATCACTCTCTTTTGTTTATTTTTAATGAAAGCTGAGAGTTGGATTTAATCTTGTGATTCCAGGAGCTGGGAATTTAAGAAAAGTATAGATAAGTTGCACAGTGGCTATGCTGAACTTAGTATATGGGCCTTGGACTAGCTCTTCAGCACTTCACACTACAGACAAACTTTGTGCTCAAGGATCACGTGGGAGCTGAACCAAACCCTGCCACTCAGTGTGCTCTGGCCCTAGGGGCTACCAAAAACACTCTTGCCTCGCGCCTGAGTCGATGCTTGAAGTCACCATCACCTAAAAGGACAGTACCTCTGGACTTGCAAGCCAAGATTGCAAGGTAATTTGGGCCTAACCATAGTCAGGCAGAAGACAGGCCTTACAGCATCACACCACAGCAATGCACGCTCTCTTTCACCAGAGCTCCCTTTATGCACCATCACCGTTCTTCTTTCTTTTATGGAGTTTTCCCTTCTTTCCTGAACTAGTCCTTCAAAGAGTCTTTGCCACTAACCTACCACAAAGAGGGGAGCAAACACATCTTGGGGCCAAGAGCTTTCAGATGGCTATCCAAAGTTAGGCCACCAAATCCACCATAAGCATCTGAGCAAGTCAGCCTGTAATGCAAAGTTCTGACTACTTTCTGGGATGACTGTGAGCCACACTGCTGGCCCTCATGGATGGGTGACTGTTAGCCACAGCAGATGACAGAGTTACACCAGAGATGGCTTCATATTGTCTGTTTTACATATACGCAAGGGTTAGAAAAGTCACAGAGACACAGGGACAGTCATGCAGTTAATGCTGTAGTTCATACAAGAAGGTTTCACAGCTCACAGTGCCAGTTCAACTGCAAAACCTCCTGGTGCTTAAATGGTGACGTTCACACTCCATCTCCTGAGGGGACAGAAGGTAATGGTACTCAGCTGTGACTATGACTATGCCAACTACCATTTGCTCATCTGAGATGAGCACAGATGGTCATATTTCCCTCTGTTTATTTTTGCTGAATGGCCTTTTCAGTCTGCCTAGTCTATGACCTTCTCCTAAAAATGAGTAGATACGGTTTTGCTGGGACACTGGGTTTCTCCTTTCTTCAAGAGACAAAACAGAGACTCTGCTGGTATCAGCTGCTAGGACATATGTAGACCAGCTAGTCTTTGTGCTTTCAGCTCCCTCCCTGCAGAAATGCAATAGCAGGAACAACAAAAGCATCGTGGTACCCCTGTGAAGAGTGTCCAACTTGCTGCATCTCAAGTACAGGTTATGCAGACTGTAAATAACAGGAACATGATTTATTGCACTATAATTTAATACGTGGCACTTTTCATCTTCAAAGTAAATTGACAGTCTAATATAAAAAGATATTCTAATCACTACATTTAAATACAAAGGGGAGTAAATCACTAAACAATATTTTAACATGTCAAAGGTAGTAAAAAAAGGAATGAGTAATAATCAAACCTGCCATCTTGGCTATTGATGAAAAGGGAGCCTTGGGAGGTGTGGTGGCCTCCAAGGAACTTTCAAACCATAGAGCAGATAGCTGATGGAGTCTAGATCTCATGAAAACTCAGTACTGCCAACCCCAGAAATATCTCTATGGGCCTCATACTACTTGCTGGCTGGTTTTTAAAACCCCAGCTCTGTAATCACAGAATCCCATAAGCAGCTTAGCAAGGAGGACAGCCACTTTGCTCCAAAACTTCGGAAAAGCAGAAGCTGACTTTGGAGCAATGATCAGGCCACAAAGACGATTAAGGGACAGGGGTCTCTCTCATGTGAGGAGAGACTGGGGGGGAATCTTATCAATGTTTATAAATATCTGATGAGAGGGTATAAAGAAGATGGGGCCAGGGTTATCTCAGTGGCTCCCTGTGACAGGCCGAGAGGCAACAGGCACAAACTGAAACACAGGATGTTCCATCTGAACATAAGGAAATGTTTTTTTACTGTGAAGGTGGTTGAACGCTGGAACAGGTTGCCCAGAGAAGCTGTGGCTTATCCATCCTTGAAGATATTGAAAACCCAACTAAACATGGTTCTGGGTAACCTGTTCTATCTGACTCTGCTTGAGCAGGGGATGTTGGACCAGATGATCTTCAGAGGTCCCTTCCAACCCCAACTGGTCTGTGAGTCTGTGACACCTTAGTAGGAGCCACAGCCAGCAGACAGAGATCTAAGCTTACAGGACACAGGTGTCCCAGCCCAGGGCAAAGAAGGACTCAACACAGGTGAGAGGCAAGTTCTTCTTTCCTGTTAATGTAATAAACTGCTGGCTTCAGTATGGCAAAGGCAATAATGAAAAGCATGCGTGCTGCCTGTATTTTGGAAGAGGTTGAGACCCTTTGGTCTGAGTCATACATATACGCATAACAAAAGACACAGCAGGCTAGTGTTCATGTATTGTACAAAGCAGTGAAAAAACAGAGTGAAAGACATCCCTTACCTCAAAAAGCCAACCTAAACAGAAAGGAGAAAATCAATATTGCCTCCATTTTTGAAACAGAGGAAAGAGGCACAGAGCGTAGGTCTGTGGGATTTTTGTGCGGCAAGAGTGCCTATCTTCACTATTGTCCTTGTCCATGCAGGCAGCAAGCTTAAAAGAATTGCTTCAGCAATGCCAGACATTGCTCTCTGGAGCTGCTTCAGTCCTCTGCAGCACTCCAGACATGCCTGAATAGACTGCCTGTGCAGAGGGCACATGAATGGAAGGGGAGAACCATTAAAAGCAGCATAGATATGCCCAACGAGTTGCTCAGGATAATCACCAGAAAGTTTGTGGAAGAACCACAGCATGAAATTAATCTCCTGGAGCTCCAACATCCTCCAAACTCCCCCATTTCAGTAGGTTTCAGGGAGCTTAGCATCACATGGGATCTGATCCACCACATACCAAGACATCCAGTTATATTTTGAACCTCTTTAAACATTCCTGTTCCTTTTTGATCCCTCAGCCTTTCCATGTTTGTATTTCACCTATTTGTCCCCAGATTCCTGATACTGTTATGACATGTTGATCAGTTAAGGAAGAAATAAATTGTTCTTTCTAAGTTGTTCTCTTTGAGAAAGACATCCCTCTTGCTCCCACCCTGAAAGCCAAAACTCTGAGGGGGCAAAAGTCTTCTTGGGTATCTAAATCACTTGGCAGAAATGAGATGTTGGCTCCAAGCAAAACCTATCTTCTGTGAAAATGTTGGCTCTCTGAGGAGATGGAAATGAAGCAATTGACTGATAGAAAAAAGTGTGTAATAACGGTGGCATCATTGCATGTCATGATGTGCCTCGAGCAACACAGCTTCCATACAAGGTGCTGTATGTCACACTGAAGCCTCTTTAGCCAAGGCCTGGAGGAAATGTCAAGGGAAACCAGTAACTGTCAGGATTTGCTGAAGCAAGCAGCAACCAAAACACATTCTCTTTTTTTTTCCTCCTCTTCTTGAACCAGCAATACCACAGTCCACATGTTTTGGATGAAAACCAGCAGGATGCATTCCAACCACACTGCCTCACTCATTGCATCATGCAGTTGTTTTAGGCTGATAGGCAATCTCAGGTGATTTCTCCTGGGGGTGTGTTAGTTCTATAAAGTCCAATTGGCTCTGATACAGTCTGTGGACCTCAGAGGCCCAACCTTTAGCTCTTTGTTCTGTAGGACAAAGGTGCTCGGATAACACCCTGATGACAACTATAAAGAGTAATTAGAGTCCCACAGTGGTCCTGTCTCCTTATTTGGGTGGACACCAGGGCCTTGCAAGGGGGTCTCTGAGGCAAAGCTCATGCCAGATATCTTGTTTGGACAGATACCTTGTTTGGGCTCTACTGCCCATCTCTTACAGCCTGGAGAAAGTGCCTCAGCTCTATTGAGTTGCTCCAATAGTTACTTCCAGAGATGCCTGGAGCTCAGGTTTCCCAACTAACCCCTCAGGGTTAGTTGTCAATAAAGCAAAAACACTCTGGCAAGCCACAGGAATTTCCTAACACCAAACACTTTTACTCCTAACGAAGCACAGAAAGCAACAAATTATGAAAAACAAACAGCCTCCGAGAGCATTTCCCCTCCATGCAACCTCAGCAATCGCAGGAGGACTTGGGCTGGACCTCTAGCCTGCCAGGCTTTCTTAGCATGACTGTCAGGCATCTGGCTGGGAAGCGGCTGCCCTCACCTCAGAGAAGGTGACCCCCTCAATGATATCTCCCTCCTCCTGTCAAAAGATCAAGCCATGACATTGCAAATCCCCATGTACCCCTGTGGACTTCTAGTTACTCCTCAGACACATTTCTCTGCAAAACCCATTCAAAGCCAATGGTCTTCACCAACAGCAAACCTAATATTTAGCAGAGGGAGAGCCCTCAATGGATCCCTCTCTCTGTTAGCTTTGCAGAAAGTATTCCACTTGTTTAGTGTAAATGTACCGCATCCAGGATGGCTTTGACAAGATCTGCCTTCTTTCAACCCCATCTGGATGTTCAAGTCACAGAGAGAGCATAGGGTGCAAAGTAGTGTAACAAAACTGTGGGGTTCACAGCCTGGCACTGATGAGGGTTTATCACATTGAAATGCAAAAAAAGGACAACATCTATCTGATGAAAATAGTTTTGGAAAGAATTTCAAAAAGCCAAGGTTAGCAATCATCTTTAAAACCCTTTCCAAATGTTTAATGAGGTGACATCTAGCAGCTCTCTCAGCTGGTTCAAATCAGCACAGATTGTGACTAGATCAGTGGTTTCGCAGACAGAACTCATACAAATAAACTCTGTGCCTATTCTGAGATAAACAGAACAGAGTTAAACAACTAACAATAGCTTTCCCTCACTACTACAATACCTGTGAAACCTCTTGTTTAGAGCCAAATACATTTAATCTTTCAGTAATATGAAGTCTGGTGTTAATGAAGAGTATTTTAGCAAAAACCCTACTAGGCCAAACCGCATGCTGATTGTATTCAGAGAGTTTCGGTTTGCACTACCAATGGCCATCATGCTATATTTAACATTTTTGATATTATAATCACCTCATCTCAGAGCCGCGCAGCATGTAACATCCTTTCAGCATGTAACCATCCAAAGCACACTTGCGAAGATGTTTTTTATCTAAACAGAAAACTTTGCTTTGATTGGGAGCACTCTGAGTTCACCATGACCAGCTCGAGGATTTCCATGAGTAACATCATAGACTTTGGAGCAGACAGCTGCGAATTCCCAACAGGCTCAGTAACCACAATGTCGTTCTGCTAACAAACACGGCTTACACTATTGCTCGCTGGTATTTAACAAACAAGACCCTGTTACACCATGGCAGTCGTGGTTGTGAAGTGTGCTCCTCACTTGCTGTAGGCCTAGATGGAGAGGGGAGGCAGTCATTCCTGTTTGACTATTTGAGGTACATTTGAGTAGAAAGAAGAAGGAAAAAGTACTGCTTGATGCCAAGGAGGAATATAGGCAGCTTTCTCACATGCAGGCAAATGATTTTATTTTGCTGAATGAGAAACTGCGATTTTATTCATGAACCACTGAAATTATTAACAGGGGAAAAAAAAACACTGCCGACTTCAGCAGCTAGCCTCCTCCAAAATGCCCATCTCAGATGGATGGCAGGACTGGACAGAAAACTATCAACCACTTTACTGATGAGCCTCACAAATATTAACCCTATATAAATAAATAAGGGCTTGACTTCGCAGAGACTGATCATTGGAAATAGAGACAAAATTGCTCATTCTACAAGTTCCCGCTTAAAAAAGGTGGGTAAGAGAAGAATTTAAAAAAGATTAATGGATGTTGTCACAACCTTCTCTAATGACAAACAAGGCTGTCAGGCCAGGTCTCTGGCCTAGATCATTCACAGCATAGCCGAGTGGCCTAGGCTGGGTCTCAGAAAACAAATGCTCCCCTGTCATTGCACTGCAGTACTTTCATCCGAGTCTCTATAAGTGCCGCTGATTTAGGCACAGGGAAATATTCTGAGCAGTTTTGTGATCAATAGTCAAGTTACTGTACTTCTCTCTCACCTTCCAGGATACTGCACAATCAGCCCCCTTGCTATAACTTATTACCTCTGTGTCTCTTCCCTGCCAGAGGAGAAAATGCACCAAAGAGAACACTCCCCTTTTACCCAGCCCTTTTGAAAATGAAGCAACAGCAGGGAGGGATCCTGTCTCACATGGCTGGAATTGGGATTGGGTCTATGCCAGAAGCCCATTAGATTAGTAGATATTCCCTTGTGCTTGCTGTGTTGGCTCAGCATGCAGAGAGTTAGCAGGCATCTACTTTCACAGCATGTTTCTAGTTTGGGGTAAAAAAAAAAACACATCCCCACATCCCAAGTGATTACATCAAATATAAATGGCATGAGGACTTCTGCCATCTTGTCAAGCTCCTTGCCAACTCCCACAACAGACAGAGAGAGAAGGAAGGTTAAGTAGGGATAATGAACAGTGGTAGTGGGAAAAGAAAAAAAAAAAGTGCATGATTTCCTGGAGGAAAAATAAATGGTGATATTCTCCCAAGTTCTCCATGTTACTGTTGACTACCCCAGCAGAGTGTGCACATCGTCTTAACAGCTCTAAAAATCATAGAAAATAGGACTGGAAGGGACCTTGACCAATCCAGCTGTACCCATCTTTTTGTAGACATTTTGGTCAGAAGTGACATAGTCCTTAATATCAAGACCAACATGAGCATCATGGGGTTGCAGCACTACCACGAGGTTGAGGAGTGACTCATGTTCTCTGTTTCCCTGGAGTTATCAGTAGGCTGTCTTCAGACTCAGCAGGCATTACCGTACAATGCATGTCCGACTAAGTTCAACAACAATAAGGACAAGACATTTTTGCTGTTTATTTCAGGTGTAAAGTTGGATTCCAGTATTTCAGAGAACACCCAAAGAGAAATCCAGGTTCATCCAAATGCACCTATGCAGGGATAAAGTACATGAACAGGTTGGCATCTTTCTACTTGTAACGTAGCTGAAATCCCTTCACTCAGGAACTTCTCCCAGCAGACTTTCAGGTCTTCGAAGAGGATGACTTGGAGGTCACCTGCCCATCTTTTCCCTGACAATGTCCAGCAGAGATATCTGGGAACAGAAAGGAGCAGAGCTGGTGCCTTGAAGAGACAATTTTACACCGATCTGACAGCGCTCTAGTAGGGACACTGTTAGACCTACCTTAGATGCAAATCCATAGCTATGTGCAAGGGAGGGTGAGGTTTTGACCCCCCCATAGATACAGGATAACACATGGTTTATGAATCTGCTATTGTCTGCTTCTGGGAACTAGGCCCCTAGCAGTTGAGGTACCAAGTTCAGAGTCCCCATAGTGCCTAAATACTCCAAATCCCCAGGGCAATTCCTATGTGATTTGTTTGGCAGATACTGTCAAATTCCCCTACTCAGAGATAAGGATCCAGAGCAGACCTTTTACTATACCACTTATAACAAGGTACATTTTTTGAATTGTTTGTTTCTGTGCTGCTGTTGTGTCTGAATGGATTATATTAAGGGCTTGTGATATGTACAAGTACAAATGGTTTGGCTTAAACAGAGCAATACTAATTAAATAATAATACATCAATTTGAGTCTCATTTTGTGACATGTCTGGTTGTGTTAAGTATTCTTTTGCATACATAATTGTCCTCCTTTATTCCAAAAGCTTCAATAATTAGGTTTTATCTGTGCAGGAGTAAGATATGTGACCCGACCTCCAGCACATCCCCCTCCATTCATGCTGCAGAGTTTGTCTCACCTGAGATATGATAGATTGTCTGCAAGAACCCACCAGGATGTTGGTGATCCCAAAGCACTTTACCCCCAGTGGGACTGATCTCCTTCCCAGAGATGTTCATTGTCCTGTGGGGGTAGCAGTGGGGGTAGGAAAGATGAATTATCTAGTGCTTGAAGCAACTTAGGAAATTTGCATTTTATTTTTGCCTTTGCCACGAACAACTCTCTCTCTCTCACTCGATCTCTTATTTCTCTAGCTCTAAAGCAGTAATAATGTATATATCTCCCTCCCAGCTCTCTCTCATGCTCAGCTTACATTAAGCAGTAAGTGTTTCCAGAAAGAGACTGTTTGCAGGCTGCTAAAACCAGGAGATCATAATACTGGTTGTGGCCTCCAGGTGCGAGCTTCATGTTAGCGTACACTGCAGTGACACTAAGTAATAACAGCAGCGTCTTCTGGCTCCATAGTTACCTGAAATATAAAGTAAGAGTTACTCAATAAATGCACAACTTGGTAAGGAAATTTCTGGACTCTCTCCAAGCTGGTCTAATCACAGCCAGACTTCATATGCAGATAAGTTCATCAGAATTTTTTTTAAACAATAACAACAAAAAAAATCTACAATATAACTCATTTTACTGTGCATGATTTTGTTTATACTCAGACAGAGCTGATCATTTCATATTCATAAACATGATTTCATTGATGCTTCTTAATCTCAGCCCATTCTTCTCTGCCTTGGGGGGTGACCAGTTACTCAGATTGGGTCTCAATTTCAGGTCAGATGCCTGGAGACCACCATGGTACTAGATTTAGGATATTCAACTTCCCCATGGCCTTTAGGAGTTGATGCATATTGCTGATCAGCTAATCCAGTCAGGGTGGAATTCATCTCAACACCTTCAGGCAGCTAAAAGGTAAGTGTCTAATGTCAACAAGCAGTCTAGGCTCCTCTACTGCCTGCCTAGGCATCTCCAGAGGAAGGAGAACCTAAAACCAGTACTGAAGTCAGATAAATAGTCTTTGTAGTTCTCCTCTCTTTTGGTTACAGATGAACCTGGTCAGCCCTTTAGACAAGGTGCCTAACTTTCATATAGCTAAAGTAAGAGTAAGATTCATCCTACCTCCATGAGATACTGAGCACATTGAAGTGAAAATCCAAGTAATTCTCATTTCTGGAGTGACTGCTGTAGCTTACTCAGGAATCTGAACATGGCTTTGCAACCTCTTCCAACACAGGCACCAAAGCTGCCTATATGTTTCTCCTACTATAATTATAATCCGAAGGACTGTGAAACTGGGAATCACGGCTCAGGGAGTCCCTTCGTGCATGGTAAGGTGGCAGGGACAATGCTGGTTTCAAGGAGATCAAATAAAGTGGTACAGGAATTGCTATGCACATGCTGGTGAGGTCTTTCTGGACGCCGGTGGAAAGCTGCATCACACTGAGGAGTGGCTCTGAGCACAGGCAAAATACAAAACAGAAACCACAGCAATGACAGGTAGACAAAGTTGTTGCTTCCTTTACACCTTGCCTTTGATCTTGGAGGGTCTTTGTAGCAGAGATTTGGCTGCTTTTGTCTTCTCTCAGTCAGAAAGGTGGAAGCTAGGGGATGTCTTCTTTTCAGCATCTTTGAACTGAGAAGTCCCCTTCAAAGGCTGCTAGGACTACACTGCAAACTGAGAATATGAGGTGACTTCTCTAGGGCAGGCCTCCCAAACTGTGGCCTGTGCAGAATGTCTCTCAGAGACGTGTGGAGCCAAGAGCTGCCATCAATGGAGGAAACCAGGACATAAAGTTGGAGAACCCCCAACCTCATGCTTCCCTGGATTACTATGTCTGCATTTTGGGAGTCCTTTACCTCTGGTGGAAATTATGTCAGAACAGATTGGCATCCCGAGATGCTGAGGCTGAAGAGACTCTCCCACAGGTCAGCCTCTCCAGCAGCACCTCCTGGGACTTGTTCCAGCTGGAATCCAGAAACACAAAGCTCTTCCCAAGGGTGAAAATAGCAGAGGAAAAAAACCCACATTGTCTCCTTCAGAATCCCCCCAAATATTTGCTCCAAAGCACAGCCTTGCAGTCCTCACTGAGCAGCTGACACTCACCTTCAGATAGAGCCAAGGTCAGCAGGTCAGTGAGGTTCATCTTTAGAGGCCTGGGTTTTGGAAGGGCTGAGGACCTCCATCTCCCATATGGAATGCCACTGTTCAGCACCTCCAAAAAACAAGCTCCCAGATGCCGGCACAACAAAGCAGAAGCGAAAAAAGACAGTCACAGCATCAAACAGCTCTCCCTTGGGCCTGCCTTGATGTCTATTACCATTACAGCTCAAGGCTTTGCTCCAGCATTTATGTGACAGAAAGAGCCCATTACCCTGAGAAAACAGTTTCCTCCCCTATTGACGTTATCACTTTATTGAGTTTTATATTAGGTATTTTGATATATTTACCAGGAGGGTTAGATATTATTGTATCTTTTAACTAAACAATGTTGAAGGTACAGAGGACAACGATACGTTTACAACCCTAGCACTGAACAGCGGCTCAGGAGGGCTGGGATGCGCTCTGCCCTGCTGCAGCCCTCCTGGGAGTCCCGCAGGCACGTTGTTTAGCCTCTCTTGGCCTGCTTTGCCACTTTAAAGATGGGATGGAAAAGGAGGGGTTCTTTTCCCCTGTGTCTTGGTGTCTGGTGGTGTTCTGCACCATCTACCCACCACCACCATAATCATATGGATAAGACAGAGGAGCAAGAACAAGTGTTAGAAACGTTTCAGATTAGGTTTCCCAGCTGACAATATTTGTACAAGAATGCAATAACGTTCACTCATGAAGCTGCCCCTGCCCCGTAAAACTTACAGAGTAAACCAGAAATCTTATGAGAAGGCTATAATGGGAATAATACAATGAGGGAAACACATGGAGAAGGGAAGTGGTCCAACTGAGGCCACCCAGGCATGCACAGGCAGAAGCAAAAATTGATCCCAGCATGGGAATTTCCCATCTCTGCCCTGCATCCTGTAGAAAAACCTGCCTCACTAGCAGTCATTTTCCAGGAACAGTTATCTGTCTATTGACTGTGATGCTTCCAGATCTAATATAGGCCTCGTCTAGCAGCCGGCCGCTATCAGCCGGAAAGAACTTACTTTCTCCAGGATATCCAAGGCCTATATCCATGGCAATTTCAGTCAGCTGAGTGTAGACAATAGCCACACTTATCTGAAACGCTGCAACACTGGCAGCTAATGCACACTAAGTTAATCACTGGCATATTTGTAGACTGCCAAGTATATAATAGCGCGATAATGAATTTGTATGGCTGGGCCTATAAAAACTTTGCTTTTTATACTCAGGCATTTTAATTGACACAGAAATACATTTTAAAAGAGAAAGCAGGCTTGATGAGGTCAGCTTAAATTCCTTGGTATAATTACCAAGTCCATTGAACACAAATCTGAAATCATTTAGGTTAAGTTAATAACTTATGCCTTTAGTTTATAAGCACCACATTACATTTCAGGCAGCTCAGATCTTGGCTTTGCTAAAGTGGCCTGGCCTTTAATAAATTCCTCCCCACGTTTTTCATGTTATAGTTCTTTTACAATCATGGTTTTCAAATGGCAGTGCAGGTACAGTATGTTTAAATCACCATAAATTAGAATAATTTTTTTTTTCTGGCTGTAGCACCTTTATTGTAAGTCGTCTACTTTTCTTTCAGCCACAAAAGTTATTACAGGCACAAATCGGAAATGAAAAATACACCCTGGGCTGTCTGTGAATGTCCCATGCCAGACCTCTCCTGGAGCAGAGCCACTTTCAGAGTCTTCCAGAGGGTTTCAATTCAAGCAAGTATTTTTATCAGCTTGATTAGAATGACCTTCACCTATCCCATCTCCCTAGATGGACAGACCTCTATTTTATACAGCCCTGTGGTACAGCATCATCTGAGTACCTATGATTTACTCCCCACTGAGCACTCAGATGATGCCCCTCAGCAGCTGGGGGAATGAAGGGATGGTCCAACCCTACTTCATGCATAGGTCAGCCCAAAGGGACACCACTGCTCCCAAGACTCGAGTCAGATCAGGAAAAATATGCACGTCACCAATGTCACCCCAGTCTTCAAAAAGGGCAAGAAGGAGGACCCAGGGAACTACAGGCCAGTCAGCCTCACCTCCATCCCTGGAAAGGTGATGGAGCAGCTCATCCTGGAGGCCATCTCCAAGCATGTGGAGGAAAAGAAGGTGATCAGGAGTAGTCAGCATGGCTTCACCAAGGGGAAATCATGCCTAACCAATCTGATAGCCTTCTATGATGGAATGACTGGCTGGGTAGATGAGGGGAGAGCAGTGGATGTTGTCTACCTAGACTTCAGCAAGGCTTTTGACACTGTCTCCCATAGCATCCTCATAGACAAGCTCAGGAAGTGTGGGCTAGATGAGTGGACAGTGAGGTGGATTGAGAACTGGCTGAATGGCAGAGCTCAGAGGGTTGTGGTCAGCGGCGCAGAGTCTAGTTGGAGGCCTGTAGCTAACGGTGTCCTCCAAGGGTCAGGACTGGGTCCAGTCTTGTTCAACTTCTTCATCAATGACCTGGATGAAGGCACAGAGTGCACCCTCAGCAAGTTTGCTGATGATACCAAACTGGGAGGAGTGGCTGATACGCCAGAGGGCTGTGCTGCCATTCAGAGAGACCTGGACAGGCTGGAGAGGTGGGCAGAGAGGAACCTCATGGAGTTCAACAAAGGCAAGTGCAGGGTCCTGCACCTGGGGAGGAATAACCCCCTGCACCAGTACAGGTCGGGGGTTGACCTGCTGGAAAGCAGCTCTGCGGAGAAGGACCTGGGAGTGCTGCTGGACACCAAGTTGACCATGAGGCAGCAATGTGCCCTTGTGGCCAAGAAGGCCAATGGTATCCTGGGGTGCATCAGGAAGAGTGTTGCCAGCAGGTCGAGGGAGGTGATTCTCCCCCTCTACTCAGCCCTGGTGAGGCCACATCTGGAGTACTGCGTCCAGTTCTGGGCTCCCCAGTACAAGAGGGATGTGGCACTACTGGAGCAAGTGCAGCGAAGGGCTACAAAGACGATTAGGGGACTGGAGCATCTCTCTTATGAGGAAAGGCTGAGAGAGCTGGGCCTGTTTAGCCTGGAGAAGAGAAGGCTGAGAGGAGATCTTATTAACGTGTACAAGTATCTGAAGGGAGGGTGTCGAGAGGATGGGGCCAGACTCTTTTCAGTGGTGCCAAGCGACAGGACGCGAGGCAACGGGCACAAACTGAAACACAGACACTTCCATCTGAACATGAGGAAAAACTTTTTCACTGTGAGGGTGACAGAGCACTGGAACAGGTTGCCCCGAGAGGTGGTGGAGTCTCCTTCTCTGGAGATATTCAAAACCCGCCTGGATGCAATCCTGTGCAATGTGCTCTAGGTGACCCTGCTTGAGCAGGGGGGTTGGACTAGATGATCTCCAGAGGTCCCTTCCAACCTCAGCGATTCTGTGATTCTGTGATTCTGTCACCCATATCCCAAGCTGACCCTAACCACTAGGTCACACATTTTGCAGGAGGTTAAAGAAGAGCTTTTTTACCCTAGTTTTCACATGATAGGTAAATAACTCTCCCTTCTGAACTGCCTTTTGCTTGTGCTGCCCTTCTGTTAGGCTAGAGTGAAGCAATGGGTTCAAAATGGCCAAGCAATGATGATAATAAATAGGAAGGAACTTGTCTGAAATCCTGTAATGGGAGAAAAGGCTCTGCTCCTGCTAAGCAATCTGGGGAGAGGCCACGGGACCCATTTTTGGAGACCTTGCCCCAGCAAAGCTCCTCACAGCTGCATGCAGGTGGCTTTGGATTTGCCAGTGGAAAAGGATGCGGCATGGCCATCCATTGAATGGGACGCACCTGCTTCGACGCACCCAGGACACAGGGCAGGGGACACACAGGGCAGGTGTCTCCAGGGCCCTCGCCAAGCAGTGCAAATGGCAAGAAGTTCCCTTCGGCGCTAGGAGGCAGCTGCCTTCCCGCGCCTCAGCTCCCTCACCCCGCTCCAGCCGCCCCAGCCTCCCTCGTCGTCTGCAAGTCCGCCTTTCCCAAGGATGTCAGCGTATCCCTGCGCGTGGTATTAAGACAAGCAGCAAATAATGCGGGGAGGAATTTGCTGAGCCAGCCGGTCCTTTGCACCCTGTAGGATGCACAGACCAAAGAGGCGTCTGCCACACATGTCACACAGATGAAGCCAACTTCGCATTCAACAACTGCACCAAACAAAAGATAAAAGCAGTTTCAGCATAATAGATCTTTCAAAGGGGCTCCAAATCCATGCTCCCTCCCCTCCCTTTATACCCTCTCTCCAGGTTGCTTAGCAAAAGCTGATTTTTATTTCCAATTAAAGGATTTCAGAACAGCTTTTATTTATTATTTATTATTATTGTTGTTGTGTGACCACTTTGAATCACACTGCTTCATTCTAGTTCTTTAATCTAATCAAAAACTGCAGCGCACACAATTCCTTCCTGTGAAATGTTCTTATTTTTTGTTTAATGTTTTGCATAGTTACACTCGGGTTTTTGGCGTATTTTTAACTGAGTCCAGATTCATGCCTGAATCACCATCAGCCCTTCCAGCAAAGAGGAGAAGGGCAGGAGAAATAAAAAACTTCCTAGCCGTGTTCCTGGAATCTGCTTTTGTCAGAGATATACTGGTATCATGGAGGAATCTGCAGAGCTTTGTCATGTTTAATGTGCCCAGGCTGACACTCAGCAGCTTCAAATGCAAAGAAACACAAGTACAGTAATTGCAACAGCTCACAGTGGTGCTCAAAACACTGCCGTTCGCCTGACTGCCAGCCAAGAGGAATTTCCCAGGAGGACGTACAGCGAAACCCACCTCTAGTGGGGTCAGACAAAGCGACATTTTGTTACCGAGCAGTAAAGAAGAAAATTCTTTTTGTTCTGTGCAATGCGAACGTACAAATTCCAGCTCGCTGGGTTTGTAGTGTTTACAGCAGGGATGAAAAGAACACCAGCCACTGGAGCACTCGTGGAGTGCTGTGGAGATGTTGTGTGCAGACAAGGGTATTTTTCAGAAGATACCGATGGCAGAGAAACACCTAAGTCCTATCGAGTGACTAATACGAGTTTGGTTCTTAAATCTAATCAGAGCATTTGAAATTCCAACGGTGCCTCCGCACAGGGCTATATATGCACACACATGGCTTGTTGTACTTGAGCGGCTTCTCATTTGAGACTCAGAGAGGAGTCTGCAAAAAATCAGTTAACTACATCCCACAGCCATGCAGGTAGATGGGAAACTTTGCAAATCCCCGCCTAGACCCGCAGAGAGCAGGCAAGCTTACCTCGCTCCTATCCCAGACTCCTGCCCCTTGGGCAATGCAAGGCCAAACCCAGACCCATTCTCAGCTGAGACTGTCATAAACAAGATCTTACCTATTTCCCGTTCCTGTGATTAGATTAGAATAAGCATTTTGTGTTCCCAGGTGGGGATTCTGTAATTAATGCTTAAGAAGTGCTCAGCAGGGAAGGGGACTGTTTTGGCAGAGACATCTACAGTGCAGTTCCATGGACATGGTTTTTAGGTGCCAGTCTCGGAGGATACAGCAATCTACATCCCATTTTAGTGGAGGGACTTCAGTACCTGGGCTCAGATTTCAATGGCAATTAGGCACAAACATTTCAAATGTGCCAAACTGCATGTTGAGATTGCTAAGTGCCCCTAAAACTCCAATTCCTTTCAGGATAAGCCAGACTGTCATTGAATTAGGCTCCTGCATGACTAAGTCACAGAATAAATTGGGATGTAAGGATCACACAGAGGAAAAGGCAACCACATCATGGGTGATGTGAGCTGTGTGAGTGTGCGCATGTGCCCTCAAACCACAGCAAATGCATCACAATTTAGACTGGCTCAGTTCTTGGCAAAAAAGAGTCTGACACCAGCTCTACCTGGTGGAAAATCTTCCACAACTTTCAGTAAGGAATGGAAACCCTCTGGAACCGAAAAGAGAAAATATAATATTTTCCACAACTAAAGATGTTCTTTAAGAAAAAAAAAAAAAATCGACATTTTCTATTTCCACACTTTTCTTCCGCAATCCCTCTGTGATCAGAAGAGAGTGGGCTGAATACGTCTCAACAGATTACGCCGCCGTTATTTTAGGACCCATCAGAAATACTGTAATTTTCCTGAAGAATTTTGTTATCACAAAATTGCAGCCTAATTTGGCATACTCAGATTTCTGCAGGTCAGATAAGATTTAAGTAAACATCTGAATCTTTGGCTACATATCTGAACTATATTTGTCAAGAACAGTTAAGAGAGTTCATGATGCAAAAGAGGGTCTCCATCTGCCTTTTGAAACTCCTATTTCATGTACCCAAAGAGTCCTACCAAACCTAGTTAGTTCATTACTTGAGAAGATTTCCACAAGGTACATTTAGGGTACAGCTAGAATTGTGACAGGGTAAAACCACTCATTCCAAAGCTACATTTAGGGTTTTGATTTTCCATTTCTTTCTTTTTTTAAGCTTTTAAATTTCAAAGTAAAGGTTTATTAAAGTTCTCAATATAAGCAAATTTTGTGAGAAATCTTTGAAGACCCCCAAATCCACATGCTTACAGTTTTTTTTAAGGCCACAGGGCATCATTACAATGATCCTTTCATTTGACCTCTTCTGTAACCTAGGCCAGATGAACTCCTTTTACTCCAACACCTAAAAGCATCTGTTTGCGAAACCACTCATTTATTCTGAGGCATATGGAACTGTTTCTCCACCAGCTGCCTGAAAACAAGCTAAGACAGGGGGTAGGGCTCAGTGTAGTCCTGGAAAGGCCAACTGCTAGGCAAACTGGCCAGGATCTAACCAATGGTTTAAACTCAGCATCCCAGTGCATATGAAATTGCAGTAGTTTAAAGATAGTAGCCTGGATTAGGCTTTTTACTGTTGGTTTTACAATTCTATTTATAACTTATATGACACAATCAAGTGAAAAACTTGGTGGAGTAGGAGCTAACATTGCCTTCAATGGTGGTTTTCAAGGTGATGCTGTCAGAAAAGGGAGGACATGCAGGTATATGCTTCAATGTGCATTATGTCATTTCTACCATCACAGTTACATTTCTGAGTGAGAATTGTTCAACTACTTAATGACCTAAGGCTTGATCCAAAGTACAATGAAGGCATCCAAATATATTCCACGGCCTGTGATAAGCCATGTAGCCAGCAGAAGGTGTATTAAGTTTCTATCTTACAGGAATTATTCTTTGCTTACTTTATAGCAAATGGGGCTATGCAGAAAACTCTACAAGGAATGCAGGAAAATCCTGCTCTCTGCGTGTTCTTAACACATGAAAACATATCCGTTTTATTAAGATTGAGAAACTCTGCTGTTCTGCACTGAGGAAGAAAAGGAGCTGATCATTTTGAGAGCAGAAAGCCTACGTGTCTTCTCTTTGGAAACAGTCCTTTTACCAAACTAATGAATTCATAAAGCCCACCGCTACTTCTGATGTGTTGCACTTCAGAAGTCTAAATTCTTTTCTCATGAGACTCCATTCACATCCAGGAGCAGGAAAAGGTTGTGTTTGATCAGGACTATTTCAGGGAAATTAGCCACTTTGGATAGTCTGAGGTTGCCAGGAACAACTCAAAACCAAAACAATAAGAAAAGTGTCCAGAGGACATTTTGGTCACTCTTACACTTCTTAAAATAATTCACCAGTAAGGTCAGACTGCATCGCCATGAATTAGGAGTAAATCCACCAAAGTCAGCCAGTTTCACCAGCATTTGGACGCTGCTCAGGAAGGAGGACTCAGGGCTCCTCCTTTTCTGTACTCCATTTCCAGGGATTAGCATGAATTATGCCAGTCAGAAATGTGGTAACAATAAAGAGGGTGAAGCACAGTGACATTTTCTCAGCTAGTCGACGTAAGCAAACAAACAAAAATACAAAGGGAGGAAAGCAGTCTTGGCACAGATGGGCTCTTTTGCATGTTGCTTTCCACACATAGAGCAATTTAATCTTGAGTCAGCACGAGTTAGCAAAGGAATGACAGGTTGTTACAATTACAAGCTGCTTTGGAAGTATTACTATCAGTGCTGCTGCTATTTATGTTTAGTATTGTTATTGATGCTATTAATACTGCTTGTACAAGCATTTAATGTTACTGTACTGATGTAAATAACATCTGGATTAACAGTTGAGAGAACAATATGATGCAAAACAGATTGATGGCTGAAGAAGAGGCATTTCTTGGGTCACATTTCTGGGTTACATTCCTGCGGATGTGCATTCATACTCCAACGGGATGCTTTTCTAAATAAGCACCCCAGGATCTGGCTTGCGAAAGAGGACACCAAGCTGTGACTTTTCTTCTGCCTGGGTAAGGACAGATTTGTTGCAAGATCACAGTGACAGGACTGGCCACAGAGACGCTAAGTTTCAGTCCTACTGAATTAGCCACGAGGAAGCATTATCCAAGAATTCAAACCAGACCTCACTTGGCATCTTGTTTGCATTATTTGTGATCTCTGACTTAACACCACAAGCCACCCTGTGCCCCAGATTGCTTTAATCACAGCCATACCTAAGGGCTCAGCAGAGACCCAGGCCACAGAGTGCCGAATACTGCCTGTACGCATGGGAAGAGCCAACACATGCTCCAAAGACAGTATGTTCTAAATGACAGGAAAAAGGAGACTGCAATCCAGCTTCTTTATGTAACAGCCCCCCAGGGGACTTGGCTAAATGTTCATTTTAACAGTGCTTTCACTGTAATAAACTTTTTGCATGTTGCTGTCTTGGATAGATGAGGAAACATCCCATTAGGATTAGATGTCACCATAGGGCACTGTTGCAAACCCCTCCAAATCTCTGGGGCTCTCCCCACAAGCTGCCTGATGGCAGCAAGCTAATTTGGCCAGGAGAAGAGGTAGAAATGCAACCTGTTCCCCTCTGGTGGCCAGGAGATGTGCTGAGACACTGGCCACAGAGGATAGGATTCACTTGCTTAAATACAGGCACCTAATGTTATTTTAGGTGCTGGAGTCTGATCTCCAGCTCCTACCCCAGAAGGGTGCAGGTCTTCCAAAAGTCCTGTATCATAGCTGCATGTCTCAGATACCTGTAAGGTGTCTCAAAGAACAGCTGGTGCCTATATCTAAGCAGCTGAATTTCATCTTAAGGGAATTACCCTGTTTAAGGATCACCTTCGTCAAGGTGCCTGGGGCTGACGTCTATATCAGCATTTTAGGAGTTCCTTCTGGATTAAATGAAAGTGGAATATGCTCTTTGGGAGCACGTTTAATAAGGTCTGATTGCTAATGAGCATTTGGGAGCTAGTCTGAGGTAAAACCACAAAAGACAGTGAGGATGCAAGGCCTGCAGCACCAAATGTCTTCCTTCACAGTCTGCTCCTAGGTCATGCACTGCTCAGCCCACAGTGAGAGTTTATGCTGCCTGTAAAAGCTTCTAAAGTCACAGATGATAGAAAGTAAAGAAAGCAGCACTGATGTAAGCGGTTGCAAAGTGAGTACGGCCCTCATTCAGAGCCAAAGGGCCATCTCTGCCCTGCTCTCCAGCCAGCTGCTGGGCTGTAGACGCTTCCCTTATGCATACCCACATGCCCAGGTTGCCTTCCCTGTGGGGAGGCCACTATTCCCACTTATTTAGAGTTTGTCTGAGTTCAGGTGTCCCCAGGAGATCGTGTTCCCCGATTCCAGGCAACATCACCCCAGGACTGCCTCCTCTGCCCTAAGTCACCAAAACGCCGTTGCCCCTTAGGGGCAGTGAAACTGCCTTAGGAGCCCGTTGGAAGCTGATCATGCTCATCAAAAAGCAGTGGGGGCTTTTTAAGGATAAAGCCCTCCTTCCAGCCTGGGAATTGCATACTTCAGAGTAAAGCCTTTCCACAGGCTGAACCTTACATGAATATGCTTTATATTAACATATATGTGAGGTTCATCCCTGGCCCATCCCCATGACCAGGCATGATGGTAGTCAGTTGCTTTGGAGACACACATGTCTCTACACCCCCCATAGGCTGCTGGGTTCCCATGGAGCCTATGAGGCACCAGTCCAGATGGAAACGGCCTCAGTGAGTCAATGTTTAAATTACATTTGTAAAAGGAATGAGTGAAATGTTAAAAAAACCCTACATGTTAAGCACAACATGCATTGAGAAAAGGCAGATAAAATATGGCTGCTGTATCCAGGTCACTCAGAGCAGGTTTGCTCTCATAGCAAGAGACAAAAATGGGCTCTTGCTGCTAAGACTGCAATAAACAGCAGCTTGCAATAGTGAGTTAAACTGCTTTCTTCCTTTGGTTTATAAATGGGAAGCACAGCCCCAGGTAACTTCTCTGTGGTCACAGGAAGCCTGTGGGAGCTTTCAAGTGACTCCAGTTATTTGGAGTTGAAATGCAGTACCTGAAACTCAGAGACATCTTCCACATCTCTTCCGATCACTTCAAGTTCTGCTAAGTGTCCCCTCCTTTATTTATAGCGCATTTATCCTGGCCATATTTCTAGGAAATGGAAATCTCCTCTAGAGAGACTTTTTCAGGCAACCAACATTAAAAGTTAAGCGCCTTAACTTCATACAACAGAGTTGTCCCCAGGATCTGAATGTCCATGCTAAACTCTTTTATTCTCTGTTG
The DNA here is from genome assembly GCF_036417845.1 of Apteryx mantelli. Taxonomy (NCBI): domain Eukaryota; kingdom Metazoa; phylum Chordata; class Aves; order Apterygiformes; family Apterygidae; genus Apteryx; species Apteryx mantelli. Next base: position 163,253,168 of record NC_089979.1, on the reverse strand, counting down.
CACATTGATTATATTCCCTTCAGTGGCAGAAGGTAAAAAAAGTAATTTCAAACTGCAGTTGCCCAACTTTTATGATATTTTATGTCTATCACTGAAATACACAGAATGACCCATTTAATTCTACATTACAGGCATTTCAATAGCTATCATCACCAGATTGTGTGATCACCTCATCAGAATTAGCCATTAGAGACAGAAAGTTGCTCCTTAAAATGTGAAACCTGCAGGCAACACAGAAAGCTGCCTTACATATTTGAAAAAGGCCAATTTTAAACTTCTCCGGTTTTTAAACCCATAGCATCAATAGGCAGATTTTCCTGACATCAGGGAACAGTATATTCTTGGCCTGAAAAGCAATGGGGGGTGAACTCTATGGTTTTAAATAGGAACACAGCAAGTACTGAAGCAGCCCGATGCAGTATCTAGTCCAGCGTGTGGTTTCCTGCAGAAGCTCTGCAGGTGCTTCGGAGAAAAGTAATCCATACCTGGTAGCCCACCCATGCTTACCAGACTAATTCAGTGTGTACCAGCTGTGCTTTACTAGTGTGTCCACCACACAAGTTCCCCTGCATGGGCAGATGTCCCCATCCAGAAACAACCTGATTACGTTTCTTTAAAATTGTTTTTTTCACTTATATTTAGAGTGAGCCCCTTCGTTCTCTATGGTTTTGCTGTGATTTTCCTGCTTTCAAAGCATTTCTTCTTATCCTTTGAGATCTGGTGAAGTACTCTGACCGTAGTGAGAGCTGAGTGCATGCCAATCAGTTATCCCATAGAGCTGCCGGCATTGGCATCAACTGGAGGAAGGTGGACAAGAGAGCCACGGAAGGAATTTGGAAAGGGTTGTGTGCTCAACCTACTAAATTAAGATGAAGATCTTGGCCATTGGATTTCATAGGGAAGGACCTGGAGAAGAGAACTATGTAGGACTCAACCCTGGATGATGGTCCACTCACGAAATAAACGCTTTTTTAAATCTGATAACCCTTTAACCTTGATCAGATTCCCTGCTCTGGCTTTACTTTATGACACCCAAAGAAAGAGCTCCTGATTTCAGCAATGTCATGATGTACCACGTTTCCTGGTATAACCCCACTGACTACTGTAGGCACAAGTGCTTTGCCCAGGCCTACACAAAATCTGCATGAATCCCTTAATATACAAACATCTTTCCCACTGGTGGAATTTGGTCATAGAGTAATTTGTGCTCATTTACGTATCTCACCTTGCATTTTTCCCTGAACAAATTACTTTATCTTGAAAATACTGTATCTGTGGCAGCAGAATACTCTGAAATCTATGTGGGGTGGTTCACAGTTTACTTTTTGGAATATGAATAGCTCATGTTCCAGGTGATGAACATACGGCTACTGAAAAGACTGCCTCAATAGATATCAATTGTTTCCACTTCTTAATCTGTGTGGGTTTTGTTTTTGTTTTTTGTTTTGTTTTTTTTTAACACCCATGGGCAAGGACAAAGAAGGAAGTGGAGGGGCTATTCCAAATCCTCTGTTCCACTGATCTCTAGAAACAAAGCTCTTCTAACACAGCATATTTCAATGTCCTTTGTTTAACCTTCCCCCTTGAAAGACTAGAACACAGAGCCTTTGTTTTCTGGTGCTTTGTAGGCTAACCTACAGGTTATGCTTTGATAAATATCCAACAAGCTAAGGAAAAAAATCAAGGCTTTTTCTTAAGATGGTAGTTGCTATTTTGTCTGACATCTACTATTCTTGTTAGGCATTATCATAAGTATTTAGGAGGCCTTTCTGTCTCTGAAGTTCCCTTTTGCTATTAGTACAGCATGCTAAAGTAGCCAGTGCTGGTATTGTATCTGTTTTAACCACTTACGACTTCATCAAGTCCTTTGGAATTCACACTTCTGACTCCGTCCTGGGAGAGGAGGCAGCGAGTTTCATCTTTACAAAACAATCACATCCCTGGGGCTCGACACACACTTTAAAGCAAAAACAGAAACCCAAAAGGAGTGATGTTGCAGAGTCTTGGAAGTAGAAGGCTGATAGCAAATGACTATCCTGGCATCACATGAATAAGCTTGTGGCAAAGTTCCTAGCACAGCCATGTCCATGCATATTATTCCTGATATACTGCAGACTGTATGTATACCTCCAGTCTTAGGCTCAGAAATTCCACCTCGGTGAGCTCATTGGGAGTTTTAGACCGCATCCCCCAAAGTTAAGACGACGCTAAGACAGGTTTCTACTAGGGCTACCTCTCGGGAAGGGTATGCAGTCATGAAAATAAGAAGGGCTCACAAGCAGCTAGCTAGTGTAGGCTTCAAAAGCAAAACCAGTAAAAGCATCACAAGTGACATATGAAAGGGTCTGGAATGGAAATCAATGGGATAAACCTGTACGGTAACACAGGAGGAGAGGAAGTGGTCAGTCAGGGCTGCTTGCTCTGTGCAATGTGCTTTGCTTCAGACCCTCCCTGCTTTGAGAGATCTTTGGGTATACTTCTCCCTTGGATTACAAAGTGGCCTAAGTGCTTTTCCTCGCGGGGGCCTTCCCGTGGGTAACCTTTCCCTTCTGAGGCTGGCCTCACTACTCCATGAGGTCAACTGGGTTTGGATTTTTTCCTGTGCAGTTCCAAGTGACATTCAAGACAACGGTAATCCCTGTCAACCCCCAGGTGACCAGGACTAAGACATCTACAAACAGCCATATTGCACTCATTCCTGGCTGTGTACAGACATGCCACACATATTACCTGGGATAGATATTAGAAGACAGTGTCTACCCCTCTCAGGAGAGAGATGACAGAACTGCTTTCCAGTGGGACGAGAGGGGCAAGTGACCTGCACACCTCCAAGCTGAAGTCAGGACAGTCAGGTCCTGGGAGGAATTTGCATTTCCTGATGCTTGTGGATATTTAATGAGCCCAGAATGTCCTTAGCTCCCCATGAGGATCTGCCTGTTTGGGTTTGCCATCCTCTCCTTTGGTTCCCATCAAAGTTAGTCATCTTAGTTACCTCAGTCACCTTGTGTCGCTGTCATTCAGGCATCCCAGCGGCACAGGACTGGGTTTGGCCGTTATCTGAACGGAGCAAGGGCAGAGAACAGGGCAGTTCCAAGGGTCTGGTTTCGCAGGCAGCCCAAGCCCATGAAGGGCTGCAGAAAAAAATGGGAACAGCCTCCCCTTGCCTCCTTGCCCCAGCCGTCTGCTTCCTCTGCTCTGCTGACTGCAACCACAGAGTTCACTGGAGGGTTTCAGCCAGACCCAAAAGTGGGCCTGACCCTACTCATGGCTGCATAGTCACCAACACCAGCACAAAGGAGGAGGCACCAAACACAGCCAGGGTACAGAAAGGGTGAAGACTCTCTCAGCCAGCAACATGGTCTTTGACTTCATCTGCTCAGGAAACTCTACCTTTAAAGATGTTGCACTCCCACAGGGCTTTTCTTTAGCAGGAAATGCAAAAACAGAAGCCCTGACCTCTTGTGGTCATTGAGGACTGCAAAACCCATAACTGCATTTTTCCTAATTCCTTAATCTTCTGCCATAGCATTTTTTTATCATAAATGGTCCTTCTTTAATGATGGGGTACAATGAATTCCCATCAGTCACATCTTGTTGGGATGGCACAAACCTTAGCTATTACTGTTTTGCCAAGCCCCCTGAAAACCTGAAAGGCAGGAAGAAAAATAAGACACTACTCATTCTAACCCATGGCCCAAGCACACCTCCCACTACAAACGTTAGAGAGCATATTTCTGCTGGGGCCACATCACCATTTTCAATCTCAGGATTGTTTTACAGACACTTAACAAACCATGTAAGTAATTCATGGCACATTTGGGACAAGTTAAAGATGAATTTGCATTTAAAAGATTCATACCTGCTTGAGATGCCCGGGGCTGGAACTGAATAAAATACAGTCTCCTGTTTTATTGTACCTGGTGAATGATGAATGGCTGTTTTAATGCTAAGGGACTCATCAGGAGAGAACACAAAGCAGCAGCGCCAGGGTGGGAGTCTAATGCACACCGAAGAGCAGCTGTGCTCTTGGGGAGAAGGAAAAAGCTTAAACTGGAAAGCTATTCCACCCGGGTAGGTGAAGAAAGCAATGCCAGAAGGCAAAGGGAAGGTCTGTACCTGCTCCGAGCAGACGTACCCAAAGATTTTCAGATTGATAGATGTACTGGATTCTGCCTGCTTTCTACATGCAGATTCCCTTAGTGCGAGAAGTACAACTAAAACAGCACGGAGCATCATTTGGAGTATCTCACTGCACCCACTGCAGCCGGAGCAGGGGCCTCAGGTTGCACGCCCATCTCTGTGATAATTATTATTTGTGACAAAGTGGGAAACTGGAGTCTTTCCTTTCGGGGTGGACTAAGCTGTAACTGTGGAAGCAAGCACAGGCAGCACACGCAGGAGCACTTCGCACCAGTGCTGTGCACACACTGCCTCCTCTCCTCAAGCCCAGGGCACCTGAAGGGCCAGACCCCCAAAAAAGTAACTGGGAAGATTCTTTCACAGTAAGTCACCCCAAGCAGGACCCAACAGCTGTCACCTTGGCAAATGCGTCACCTGCAATGACACCCTGCTCACATGCATTATGCTGGCAAGTCACAAAAATCCCAGAACTTCAGGAAAACTGAGGCCAGCCAAAAGGGGAATCAACTGGGAGTTTTATTAGCTTCTACTCTTTTGCTTTCATCCATCTTTGCCTTTCAGGTGAGTGTTTGTACAGTGCCTAGAGCAAAGGGCCCTGAGCCAGGATGGGGCACCTGTAGGCTCCAGGAGCAGCAGAAATAATATTAAAAATACAAAACCCAATGACACTAACTTTAATTCTGGGAACACTGGGAACAGCCCCCAACAGTACATTTCACCCTGAAGCTATTAGATAATGTATGCACATTTTGGAAGTACCTAATTATATATGTTCATAGTTAAATGCATTTCTTTCTGGGTGTTTTCTTCCTCCTAAGGAGCACATTTGTAACTACATCTCATTTCAGCTGTTTTCCCCGAGAATAAGCAAAACATGTCATTACTCATCACATCCCTCTGCACCAAGCATGCCAGGTAGAGGAGCGGGATGAGGGCAGAGGCTGGGACATGGGAGCGCACAGCTACACGCTCACAGTTCTGCTTGGTGAAGGCCCTCTCCGTTCCCCAGGCAGCCCAGCTTCTTTCGGCACAAGCACACTCTGCGTTTGCACCCCCCCCATGACACAGCCCTCTGCATGCCTGGTAAACGCTGTGCATGCGCTTGCAGACAGGCACGTGCATATTGCCTCTTCCCAGCACTTGAGCTCCTCTGCAAGTTGTTTTCAAGCATGCACAAAGCCGTCTTTCTTCCCCAAAAGAAAAGACGTGCAAAAGAAAGAGCCTCCAGAGGCAGGACAATGACCTTGCCTATGTTAACACTTAATTCCCATCAGGGATTTTTCTTCTGTTGTTCTTAAAGAGCTACATCGTTTTACCCATGAGGAAACTGAGACATGGAGGTGGGAAAGGGCTGAGTGAAAGTCACTCAGGTGGGATTATTACATGCTATTCCACTGATACAAATACAGGCCAGCAAACCCCCAGTGTAGATGCAGATGACGGTATTAAAGATTTGCCCATTGCAAATACGGCAGTGTTGTTACAAGATAAAGCATGCACCGTAACGTGGCATAATGACCAAACTGGTCTCTTCTGCAAAAATAACAGCAGATCCTCTAAAATCTTTGCACACAAAAAAATACACTCCTGTAGAGTTTGGTTTTCACGATCCCTGTTAATATTTGGTCAACACAGATCAACCATTAATTTCCCAAAGACCTTTGCTGTTGCGGGGTTTGATTTCAGGTTTGTATTAAAAAATATTCCCTTGGGACCACTTTTGATGTGTACAAAACCCCAGAAGAAGTTTTATGCATTTGTGAAGGCTGCTTGGCTGCCCATGAGGAATATAACAGCTTATGGGAGCACTAATTAGTGCTGATGACATTCTGGTTGAGCAGCCTTGGCTCCGAGGATCCCATTGCCAAGCCCAGGGCAATGCTATGCCATGGGAGGCCGGGGCACCCCGGGAGCAGGTTTCCTGGTGCATTGTCCTTGCCAGCACCATCCTGCACCAGCGAGCTCTTGCAAAAAGTCTCAGTTCCTCCAGACATGCAGGAGGGAGTCACAGGAAGGCATCAAATGACTGTCAACACGCGGAGGGTGCAGCTAGCGTCTGGGCTCTGAAACAGGCCTGGGGCTCTGAGGCTTTCCCCGCTGTCGTAGAAAAAGGCAAACAGCCCATTTGTGAAGCACAAATGCGCTCAGGAAAGAGGGGCTGTGCATGTGTATGTTTGTGTGTGCATGCACATGCACAAAAAAGGAGGAAAGAAACAACACAAACCTCACACTGAAAATTAAAACAAAGTCCTTTTCCCATGGGGGACTGGAATCCTGTCCACGCAGAGCTCTGCTTTGCAGGAAGAAGCAGAGCTGATGCTCTACATGACCTGTTTGCATTGCACAGGAGAGAAACCCCCATGTAGCCCAACTTACGCGACCGTTCCCTGCGACATTTGCACGGTGACAGAAGGGCAGAGCATCAGCATTTCAGGGCTGCTGCTCTGCAATGCACAGCTCTCGCTGGGCTCTCTCTTTTTGAAACATATGATGCACTAATGACGCCACCCAGGGATGACAAGCAGCTTAAGAGCTGGCTCTACCCTCTGGACACCTGGCACATTAAACCATGCAGCAAGCAGCATGTGTCGGCTTGGGAAAAAGCCATTACCACTTTGGACAGCCACCGGGCCCAACTGTTAATCCAGTGCCTTCATCTCCCCTATTGCTATTAATATGAGAAGGGAAAGGAAAAAAATCCAGGAGGAGGAATTGACTTGGCCATTGAAGCATGTTATTAGATTACTTCTTCAAATTTCAAATGATGACCCAAGATAGGATAGTGTAAAATATCAGTGAATTAAACCAGGGTAAGCTCATGCAATATCCAGTTCTTACAGAATAACGATAGCCATCCTTCAATCAGCCCATGCTTTCTTTTCTAAGACTTAAACATCGAACCTTTCCTAATGGATGGGAGAAGCCTGACAGCCTGCACCCAAACTGGACATCTCCACTCTGGGTCTTCTGCAGCCACTTGGGGCTGGGTCTGCCAGCCCGAGCTCCTCTCAGACAGAGAGAAGGCTCCCCATGGCAGACGGACCCAGCTGCATGACAGCCCCAAGGAGGGTTTCCACTTAGCTGCCAAAGCTGGAAGCATGTTTCCTTCTTACGTATGAAGGTTTATGTCATTTCCATTGCCCTTATTTTCACAGCCTTAATTTGTTGTTCAAACATGACATTGCAAAAGGCTTCCAGAAGGGTATGAGGTTCAAAACCTAGACTGGGGCAAAGAGGAGCTCCTAGAAACTCCCTCCATCAACAACACAGAGAGAAGAGGGTCACGAGCTTAGGTTAGCCTAGACTTCGATGTCTAATGTTCAGATGCCTCCAGGTGGGCAGATAAATCCATCGTTACTTCAAAAGCTGGACCAACTCCTCAACGCTGCATTGCATTACCTGCAGAGAGAAATGGCTCCTGCAGAATTTCAGGGCTGCAGAAAAGGCGAGGAGGGAGAAGGTCCCCAGACCCAGCCAGGCAAAGAATGGAGGCAAAGGGGGAGAAATGAAATTCCTCACCCTATCATCCACAGGGATCAGAGCTGCAGGGCCCTGGGATATCTGCATCCCTTAAACATAGTTTTGCCTCCTCCTGCTCAGTAAACCTTCTGTGTCTGCACTTAGAGCATTTCTGTAGAGCCACCCAGAGAACCACACACTGTTTGAAGTAATAAAAAGCAAAGTAATAAAAAGATCAGAGGTGGCTTTCTAACTGATAGTGTAATTGCAAGGACCCAGGATTTTAAATTCAGGTCCTACCTGTGCATTGAGAGAAAAAGCTGCCCTGAGTAGATCCTTGTGTCAGCCACAAAGAAAACCCACTTATGTCACCAAAGCCACTTGTGCCTCTGCTGTAGTCCACAGAAGAGATATCAAGATCAGCCCTGGTCTCCAACTTTACCCAGGACCAAGCACGGGATGAACACGTGCTGCAGTCTCCAGCAAACAGACAAGCCACAAGCTATTAGGAGTCTAAAATAAAATTCTACCACATACCACTTAAAAATAAGTAAAACAAAGCCCTTTTCTAATTAAATAGGTGATGAAAGGGAAAGCTAAGAAGCGGTGCAGCTGGGAACTCTTTGAAATAATTAGATCTACCTACTTGGCTCTAAAGATTTTTTACTATCAGGAACATCAAGAAGGGTGTCAGCAAGAGACCTTCTCATTTCTTAGGTGAACAGCACTGAAGGATTTAAAATCTATTGAGAGGAGCCTGGGATTCTTTAAGTTCACTGAAGCCAAAGTAATTCTCCCTGAATGCGGGCCCTGAAGGTGACTGTACAGCTTAGAATAAGGATGTCAACATGGTGCTTTCAACGTTTGCTAGTGGAGCCAGTACTGCACATGGAGCTTGTCTTGACCATTTAATTAATAAAGGGACCCACGCAGCTGGAATTAACACGAACTTTCAAAGCATCAAAAGTCCAGCAAAGGATCAAGCTGATATTTTCATTTATATATATTAGCTTATTCTGGGCCATTGTGTTCCTCATTCACAGGATACAGCAGCCTCTTACTCATATACCCCCCCTTACATATTTCCTTTTATTTTACCTCCACAGTGCTTCTGTGTGATGGGGGCTATCACCAATTAACACTGACAATGGGAGCTGGAAGGGAATTTTAGCAAGCCCAGCAGGGCTTTTTCTCCCCAAAATCTTTGAGGAAAGGGATTATCCAAAAATTGGTGAGTTCCATGCTAAAGTTTTTTGCTGATTTTTTCCCCCCTTCTTGGTTTTACTCTCTCTCTTTTCCTGTTTTCTTTAATTTAACACCAAACAGTAGCAAGGAGGATCCTTCAAAAATATTTTCCTTGTGGTGTATTGAACAGAACTGGCTTCAACCCTGCCAGGTCAAAAAGTTCGCTTCATTCCTCAGCACTCCACAGGGTCCTATAAATTACCCCATGAGAATCCAGCATTTATTACTACCCCTGGTCAAGGTAAACACTGCCTTTCCCCTTCTTCTAATGCCAAGGGACAAAGTTCTCAATAAATATGATAACAAAATAATGTTTGATACTGCATTGGTCTATTTATAGGCTCAGCAGTTACAGCTTCACTCCTATAATTCTCAACCAAGAAGTGACTTCTGGTTAAAACACTCTGCAAACAGGAGGCATAAGGACTTTGAATCAATGCAGATGGTCTAATGAAACATAAGATCCTGGGCTCAATGCAGACATCACTAGATAACATTTTTTACCTTGCATGTTCATGAGAACAGAGCAGATAATCTAATTGTCTCTTCTAGCCTTGAATCCTACCGATCTTTGGTACCATGAATTTGTTAACTATCCTGACTTTCATGACTAAGCTCTGTAGATAATCATCACTGAAGCCACAGTAGACCACTACTCCAGATGCTGAGAAAACATGCTCTTTAATGATCCATGCATCTTTTAGTCAGGTGGCAAAGCAAGTAGAAATTGCTTCATATGAGGTCCCTTGTTCTAGGTAATACCACCTCCTTAAAATTCATCTCTTCTCTTAATCTCAATTAAACACCCACTGAGGCTATTGCAAAGATTCCTTGTGATGGCCTCAGTGGGTATTTAATATGACTTTAAAGAGTAAGAAACTCATTCCCAACCAATGCATTGTCAGGCAGCTTCCCTTTGGATGAGAAATAAGCTGAGACTGTAAGCAACTGTGAGCCCAGCAGAACACAGAAATTTTCTTAAGAGCAGGAGAGCTGTCTTTAGTGTCCTTGCCAATCTGTTTGTGTTGAGTTCCTCTTGGCATATCAGATAGAGTTTCATTTCTTCTCCTCCAAAGCCGTTAGCCAAATTCCTACCTCAAGGACACATCACATGGGTGCCATAGTCTGTGTATTCACCAGAACTGCTATGTTCCACCACAGAGGGGTAAAGCCATAGGTAGTTGTTCTTGTTATTTAGCCCCATTTGGGGAGTCATCTTAAACATTAAAATAGCAGGAGATTAAAGAAGAATCAGTTTATTTGGTGAGCAATTGACACCAAGGGCTCTAACACAAGTTCTGGGGGAGTTGAGGAAAAAATGGGGATGTCTGTGGTCTGTGAGCGTGGTAGCATCTGTCTGTGAGCAAATTAAGCAACTTCAGTATTAGCTGGCATCACTAAAATGACAGGAATCAAGATGATCACAGATAACACTGATTTGCTGTGAGCTTTGGGCTCTCTCTAAAAAGGGACACAGCCCCTGAAGTGCTCATCATCCCAACACCAGCTTCCACCAAAGCAGTCCAGGCCCAAGGCCCCCAAGACTTGGAGAATAATGGGGGAAGCAGAGCAATTCAGAGTAGGATCCAGAACAACCAGTCTGCTGAACACCCAGGAAGCGGTGGGCATGGACATCAAACTTCTTGGCTTTAAGTGGCTTATGCAGTGCTGCAGAAAGATACCTCTCCTGATTCTGTGCCCGCAACCTATGGAAAATCAAAGCGGAGTCACTTGTCTTTCACAACACTGCCTCGGCGGGGGGGTCCCCCTTACTAGAACCTAATGACTACCAACCCTGCTCATTATGGGAGATCAGATGCTGCCCAAGGAGATCTGAATACATCTGCTTGTCTCCCAGGAGACTGCCCTAAGAACCAGACTACAGGCTCTTTGGGAAGTCTGCATCTCGCCTGCTCAACCTCTTCCACTTCACAGAAAGGAGTAAGATTCACTTGCCGAAAGAAGAGAGCATGAAGGAGCTTGACTTTATATCTGGCTGGTTAGCGCACTGCACTCAGAGGAGGTGGAGGGGGGTCTCTGCTCTCAGGGCTGTCTGTATTTGATATTAAAAATACACAGAAGAAATTGGATGATTCATTCCTGGAGTGAGGGCTGGACATCCACTGGAAATGTGGTGCTGGAGGTGTCCTACTTTTCGGCAATTACTGGTGATGAGAACCCTCAGGATGGAGGGGGGTGGCCCAGGTTTAATGACTTTCTCTGCCTCAAGGAATTCAGATCCATGTCTCCCACCTCCCAGGGGAAAGCACCAGCCGCCATCTATCAGGGGCTGAGGGGCAATGATGCACTGAGAGCAGCTGGGACGACTCGCAGAAAAACAAATAACAAATCTTTGAAGCTGAGTTAAAAAGAGAAAGAGCAAGAAAAAACACAAAAGTGAACATAACATTTTAACCTACTGACTGAAATCAGTAACCCTGCACCAAAAGCTTCCCTAATATGGCTATCTGATGAAAGAATCACTCTCATTTAGGCATCAGTTTGGGATAGCACTCAACAAAGTCAAGGCTGGGAAATTATGCAGCAGAATGCCAGGTACCTGGGAGCAGTTTTAACCCCTTGCATCAGGTGTTAAACTGTCCCCAGCTGCTCATTCCTGCCACCTCTCGTGTACCTTTGGAGATCTTTCATATGCAGTCTGATGTCAGATCAGAGCCACCATCGAACTGGAGCCTAATTTGTGTCCTCAGTCCCTTGACCTTCCCCAGGAGGTTAGTGAAGAGCATGGAGGTAGGCTGTTTCTTTGCTCTGGGGAATGCTTTGGGGACAAAAACTGAGATGGGCATGGAGCTTAGTACACCAGGCTCAGGCAGAAGCCGGCTGGGAGTGGTTATGAATCACAGTGCTGGAACTGAACACCCCAAATCCTGGCCAACCTTCTTCAGACCTGACCTCTAATCCTTGTCTAGAAAAAGCAGCTCCCTTGTGCCCTGGACATTAAATCCTCTGCAACTGCTCAGTTACCTCTCAAAGCGGTTAGATTTCTTTCTCAAGTGGAGACTCTATTTTGGAACTTTCTGGACAAAATGGTATTCAGTGTCTGTTGTATCTTTTACTAGAAACTCAATGTCTCTCTGAGAGTCTCAGTTAAATGTTTTGGTAGCTCCACTAGCTGCCCCTCAGTACAGCTTGACAAACATTTCACACTGGTTGCACGGCTTTTGGTTGGAAGGAATCCCAGCTTTGTTGACATTGACTTCAGTCAACTTCAGAGGGCCTCTTTAACTCTGCTTTTGGGCTTGTCAACATGCAGAGGATTGAGACACACTGTCAGCAGGCAGCTCCTTCTAGAAAACATTGTTGGAATCCAAATTGTCTCCCAGGCATTTTTTTAAAACTTCATATTGCGCGAGTTACACGCTTGTCAGAATGGAAAATCTGGGTTAGTTCTTCATTGTTCGCATTTACACAAGCTCATCCCATTATTTCTGCCACCCCCCAGACCCAACAATATCACATCCTGATCACTCAGATGGCTTCCACATGGCAGCATACAACCAAACCTAACTTGCTGCCCCTGAGTAATAACCATATGCAAGGACAGACATCCACAATAGCTCTTTCAGATTATTTATACTTAGGAAAATAACTTCTTGTGGGTAATTTCTAATGTCTTTTACCCTGAATGATCAAATGGCATTATTGGTCTTTTGGATGTAGAAAGCTTAAGTTCCCCCTTTCACCTGTGTCTGCAGTAGCAAAACACAACCTCTACTTTTACATGGATATCAACATTTAGCTCCGTTTAATCAATGCACTCCTGGGGTTCTCAACTTAGCTCTCTTTAAAAATACTCTGCCACTTGCAAAACAACAAAACCCCATAGGAAGCAGCCCTAGTACATGCTTTGGCTATTTTCCACTTTATTCAAAGGAGAAAGTAGGAAAATAGCATCAAAGAGAGAACTTTTTTCATCACTCGGTAAGCATAAGACCAAAGACTAGGCTTAATGTAAGTCCTGTTCTACCAGAAGACATTTATGAAGACCTAATTGAAGATGCTGTAGTTCTGTAGAAATTATAATTACTCACTTGCATTAAAGGACAGCCTAGAGACCTCAGGAAAGATTAAAGCCCCATGGTACTAAGTTTTGTACTAACAGTGAAAGACGTTCAGGTTTTTGAAGAGGTTCTGCTCCAGCCAGTTCAGATGCAATACAGGTGAGAAGAGAGGACAACCAATGAGATAAACATTTTATCCAAGAGATGAGGGAAGACAAGAATAAAAATTCGCTCCTCCTGCCACAGGGTTTGTTGCATTGTCAGAGCTTGGGGTGGATATATGGCAGGGAAGTCCTTTGTCTTTACTCATTGGTTTGGTTTTACCTAATGATTCAGGTAATTCGTCCTCTATTTTTTATGAACAGAATCAAAGTACAGCTGAGCTGGGGAATGGCATGTTGGTAAAGGAAAAGCAGCAAAGTTTTACACATCAAAACTCCATTCCATGACTAAAGTTGGAGGTGGAAAGTGGAGGAAAAAAAATGTAGAAAACACTCTATAAACAAGTTTATCCCTCCAGCTTCTGACAGTCAGCAGCTGAAAGTTGTGTATGAACCACGATGTCTACTGGCCACAAGTAGTGCTATCCTTCATAACTCTAGTCCTTTTTAAATACACTTAAACATTTGGCTGCCAAAGCATCCAGTGGCAATGAGTGCCACAGTTTTATTAGGAGCAAAATATTTCCTTTTGTTTGTTTTTAGTATGTTTCCTGATAATTTCATTGGGTCAAGCTAGGTCTTCCATTCTGATAAAAGGTGAATAATTGCTACCTCTTTGCTTTCTCTTTTTCCATTCCTGCTTTTAGTGCCTTCTATTTTGTTCCCTCAGAGTCATCTATCTTCCAAGCTGAAAAGATCTGGTCTGTCCAGTCCCACCAGGTATTCCTTGGCATGGAGAAAGGGGCTGGATTGCAAGCTCTCTCCTTCTGCCAAGTCAGTCCCACTTCACCAGTAGCTTCAGGAATAGCTTTCACTTTCTGGGCCCACCAAGGAAGGATGGAGATCATGGAGGTAAATGTCAACTGGTCTAGGGAGCAGGAAGAGAGGAGTTAGAAAGAATAAAGAGCACTGAATATTTTGTCTATTTCAGATGAAAAAGCATACCAAATTATGAACTAGAAAGAATAAAGAGCACTGAATATTTTGTCTATTTCAGATGAAAAAGCATACCAAATTATGAACTGAAAAAATAGTCATTAAAGAAGTAATCTTTCTTTAATTGTAGGAAAACATAGAGCTTCAAGTTTCTGTCCATCATGCATAAACAGAAAGCGGGAGCCCAGCTTGCAGAGTGTTTTGAAATTTCTTAATTATTTTTCATTTAACAAGGTCTGGAATAAGCCACTGTGTTTTTTCTCCACATTTCAATTTCCCTTATGTCTGCTTCATTTTTCTCTCCCTTTTTCCCAGCCATTTCAAAAATATCTGAAGATCAAGTGGCTGAAACTGAAAATGAAAAGGAGTGGATGAAAGAGAGAAGCAACAAGGGAAAGAAGAGGAAAAAAAATGCTTGAAAAGAATTTCTCCAGAACCCGGAAGAAGACAGGTAGTTTCAGTGCTCCCTGGAAAGGTCTCCATCAGGCTGTTATCTCACCTCACATGGCCGCGCTCAGGGAACACTCTCCTTTTTCCCTTTTTCAGCAGCCAGCTGGACTCAAAGCACTGTATGGAAATGACTCATGTTGCTCTGACTGCTGATTTGGGCCACGACCACTCTTCTCTTTAAGCCTCATCTGAGGCCAGGAAGAAACTTCTTTCTGCCAGTGCCAGCAATGGTCTATACCTACAAAGTAAACACCAGATGCTAGAATGATGGGCAAATATCCAAATAGATAAGACAATCCTAATTAAAATAAGTTTTCTCATGAAAAGCTGGAGATTATTATAAAAGAAATGCTTAGCTAGGTGAAACACCATACGGCTATACTGAGTGTACTCTGCTGTACAGTTAGAAATGCAGAAGTACAGTAAAATTGTCTGATAAGATTGTAGCAAGGGTAAATCATAATTTGCAATTCACTTGCCTCATGTTGTCAGAGCTGATCACCAACAGGATCAGTCACTTCAGAAAATTCTGGTTTCTGCCTCGTGCCCTGGGTCTGGAAAAGCATGGGCTCAGGAAGCTGTCTTCACCCAAAACACGTCACAGCTGGCTGACATTCAAAAGTCCAGTGGGTTTCTCTGGTAACATGTGGTCTTGGGTCCAGGCTGTCCAAGCACAGCCTCTACCTGGTTCTCTGCAACTGCCGGGGCAGCCCATGGACCTCTCCACCCTACAGCAAAAAATGTTGTTAAAAATGTGCAAATTGTTGATTCATCACAGAAGAAAACTCCCCCAGCTCTCTGAGATCTGTGCTGAAATGGATTTATTGCTCCAGTGGACTCTATCATCTTCCTTCTGTGATTTTCTTTACCTCTGCCAAGGGACACAGTTGTTCACCATAATTATTCAGTATTCAGGGTGAACTGATGGATGTTCTCTATTTTAGGGCATTTCCCTCCCAGTTTGAACCAGGCAAGGACCTAAAGAAGTCAGTAACATTTTGGGGACAGAAACCAAGGGCTGGACCAAGGTATAAGTACCATTGGATGCAAGGGAAAATTTCTGGGATATTGGGACTTGTGATGCAATACTGCAAAATTCTCCATCAATATCTGAGTTTGGTCCCACATGAATGGTGAGCCACCTAAATGTGTCCAGGTCAGCTGCCATTCAGAAGAACTGAGTTTAAACATTAGAATTGCACAGATATGTAGAGTTAATTTTAAAGAATAAGCATTTTTCCCAGGATAAGAAACAAAGTTTTTGAAATACTAAAGAAGCTTTTCACAAACTCTGGGCAGATATGGTAGAGACACAAGGTGATTAAACAAGTTACCCTTTTGTGTGATTCAGTGCTCCAAGGAGAAGACTGAGAATCAAGACTTTCCATTTCTTCTTCTATTTACCTTTAAATAAATGCCTACTGGGCCTGCTTTTCACTGATATCAAATACCTACATCTCCTCCTGATTTTAATTCAAAGTGCATGTGTTCAGCATCTCCACAGTGCAGACCTTTAGTCTCTCTGGACATTAAATTAGCCAGTGCCAAAATAGGGTTAATACTCCTGACCTTCTTCAGTAGATTTTGCACCTTGGTTTGCCAAGCACTTTGAGATCCTCAAATTGGATGCTACAAATGTGCAAAAATAGTGCTGTGATCTCCCTAAACTAATCCTGTGATAGTCATTACGCAGAGAGTGCTGTCAGTCCCCAAGGTGGAAGAGCACACATGTCCACAGGCATGGTGTCAGACAGCCTGGTGGGCAAGTCCTTAACACAATCAGAAATGCTTTTTTAGCATTTTTCTATTCCCAAAACAACAAAGGAACCCTTTTAAAATTACAGTTAAAGAAGCATAACCCTTTGCTCTGTCTCTGCGCACCTACTGCACTCTGTGCCAATGGAGGTAAAGAAGGTACCCTCTCAAGAAGATGACAAAATCAAGCTGAAGAATACAGATTTGATTTGGGCCACAAAATGTCAACTCTAATTTATTCAAAACCCAACAGCAAAAAGATTCCAGTTTCTTCTGTGGGGCACAAAAGGTGGAACAATATCAGCAAGTCAAATGCAAGGACACAGAAATGATGCAGGAGACAGAGCGAGGAGCTGTGTGAGTCGTCTAGAGTAAAAGGCGATGGACGGAGAAGGGAGGGGGGATAGACAACAAGAAGTTTTAGACGATTGCTTTTCATTGGCCTAACTAGCAATAAAAACAAATTGGGCAAGCTCCTGAGAATTGCTCTTGGATAATCAATCACGGAAAACAGAATTAGGCAGAAGCACTAAGCAAGTGGCAGGATGTTAATTCAAGCTACATTTTTAACAGCCCTGGGTGAATAACTCCTAACAAGGTATTTCCTTGCTGAGGTTTATGCACTTCTTTTTTTTTAACTCTTCTTTGCCCCCTGGTCAAACGTAAAATACAGTCATTTCCAAAATTACTCATTACTTGAGAGTCTGCACTGGATATATTCTGTTGCATATTCAAGCTCAGTGTCATATCAGCAAGCAGTTTTGTTTAGCCCAGAGCCC
This sequence comes from Apteryx mantelli, assembly GCF_036417845.1. Taxonomy (NCBI): domain Eukaryota; kingdom Metazoa; phylum Chordata; class Aves; order Apterygiformes; family Apterygidae; genus Apteryx; species Apteryx mantelli. The sequence goes on along the minus strand of NC_089979.1, from coordinate 163,236,221 downwards.
CAGAAAGCCAGGAAGGCCACCACAGCTGAGGGAAAGGGAATCACGTATAGTGGGGTGGCAGCTATTCCAGGGAAGGGGTGACTCTTCTGAGCATCCCTTCGCCCTGCCTTGCACAGCCGTTCAAACGGTCCCTAATATGGATTTGGTCCCTTCCCTCCTGTACACTCCCTTAGATCTTAAAATTAGGTTTCGGCTGGGGATAAAAATAGTCACTCTGAATATTCAGTGTTTGTTTATATCTCACTGCTTCCACTCACATTCCTGCCATTTAATTTGTTTGATAGACTATTTAGAGGAAGCCAACACAGGGCATGAAGACAGGAAGAGCTAAAACATGCCAAAATCTGAGTACATATTCAGTGACGTTGTCCACATTATTTGTTGGGCTCTACTATTTAAAGTTGAAGTCAAAGGGGAAGTTTTGTTTTTAAAAACAAAGACTTACATGCCTATGAACTGCATCTCCTTTCCTTAGTGACTCCGCTTGGATCAGAAGGGTTCAGCAAAGCGCATAAGAAAGAAGAGCAGCAATATCACTTGCAATTAGGCACATTTAGCGCTGAGGCAAGCCAGTAGAATTGCCTGTCAGTGTCATCAGAATTAAAAAATAATAGTTGCTTTTGAAAACACTGGCTTGCAGCTGAGTTTCCAACTTCAGAAACGTTAAGGAGGCAGCATTTTCAAATATAAGGTAACTGTTGTAGTCTGAAACAGGACAGACTAAAATGAAGTTTTGACTTAAGCCAAATGTATAAAATGAAGTGCAAATACTGTGAAGGAAGACTTATCAGCCACATTTGTATATGATAGAGAACATTCCCATTAAATTTACTACTATGAGTGGGATACGGTAGTTTCTGTGGATCATTGGCGACATTGAAAGACACAACATTAATATTGCAAGACCTGTCTTTGGAGAGAATAAACAAACAGAGCATCCGAACTTCAAGTATCCATTATTCCTGATTGGCTTGTTATAAAAATTCCCTTTTAAAACTGAAATAGTCAAATCAAAGTAATTTTGCTGTGAAGAATGTTAGTGTGTGCTAACAAAAAAATAGATTCTCTGTGCAGTGTGTACATAAATACAAGACATTTAGCCTAACCCTCTGGTCTCAACTTTTGTATATATACAGTGGTTGCTCAGAATGGGCACCCTATTGTGAATATTAGCTGGAGTGGCTAAGCAGGCCTAGGGCTGATAATTATGATTTGGTCCCCTGGATGATTGAAAAGCCCTGCACAGAACAACACAGTGCAACTTTAACAGCCCTTCCCGATGCCTAACTAGAAAATCTGTTTCAAAGGGTGTCCATGAATTGTAGGGTACAGTCAATTAACTTGAATATTAATTATCTATAATGAATGTACCCTTCTTCAGGGCTTGAAAAGAAGCAAATTACTTGGAGAGGGACTAATTAAGATGATGTAATCTTGACCATGAAGAATAATTCCTTCCTAGTGACAGAAATGATCTAATTGAAGTATCTCATTAATTAATGTCTCATGAAATTGACTGATAAAATGCCTCTATGAATGCCTTCTGAACCCAGGGCCAGCGGAGCATTGTAGCACATACACTCCCGCTCCAGACCCTATCGCTGACAATATAATTAGGCCTTGGAAGCACGCTGTGCTCAGAAGGATTTATAACTCTGCAGTGTGGATAATCTACAAATGCAAAGTTAAGACAATGCAGCTTGCCGCTGCAAGATTTCTGAAGTCAATGAGCAAAACCATAAATCAGGTATAATCCAACAGATGACAAGCGAATTCCCCTGCCTGCCAGCTTTGTCAGCCTTCACCAAGAGACCAATCCTGCAAAGTGCCAATATCCCTATACTAGGTGCTGGCAGCTCCATGGCTTCCTGACTCTACCACATCCAAGTGCTCTCTGCTTTAGTTCCCAGCTAAACAGATTCCAGGGGGGTAATTTTCCCTTTTCCACTAAATTAGCACATGCCTATGGATTTCAGCTAATGATGCTGTAAGTCCCTGAGTCAGGGGAAAGAGTTTTCCCCCAGCCGTGCAGAAGGTCTTGCTGGGGAGGTGTGTGACAAGCAAAGCCTTATCACGGAAACTTCTGTGGAGAGGCCAAGACTCCAGGGCTGGCTCAGTGTCCTTTTGGAAATTAACTCTATCCTTGAAGAACAGGATTCCTAGGTCCTTACTGCAGAACCATGGGAGGTACTTATGCAACCCCCGTATCAAACATCCCTGCAGGTAGGAGATGTTCCCCGCCGGAACCCCACCATGAGGGAGACCTCACACCTGCTCCTTGGTTGCCCGTGGCAGAGCAGCCGTGGCCACATTCAGTGCCACTGGGAGGAAACCACAGTCCCTGTGGTGGCTCGTCCCACCGCAGTGACCTGCCCCCCACCACACGACTGCCAAGTGTGGTCTTACACATCAGAGAGTGTACTTAGAGACATCAGTAACACAAACAGGGAGAGATCCCTGAAGTGTTGTTAGCTTTCGGATGTGCAAAGTGCTAAGGTACCTTGTGACGAGTGCTATATAAAAGCTCAGGAAAAGCAGGCAAGTTTTAAAGGAGATGTTCTGCACTTCTCTGGTGTGCCTGGACTTTTAACCTCACTTGCCTCATATTAACTTGCCATAAAGTGGAAATAATAACCAGAGCTCCAAGACAGTTTTTTTGACAACCAGTAAAAATCCATTCTGATCAGCCTGGAGTTATCTGCAAATTTGGGCCTCTGAGTAAATTGGAGCCACAATCTCTGCCACTCAAGCATTTCTGATCATGTCTGGTTGGAGTTGGTCTTCTTTGAGCCGAACATCTCTGTAGTCACTCAGGAAATGGCACAGCCAGACCTACTGCTGCTCCTATGCGTGTTTCATTGGATAAAGTGAATGGAGCCAGAGAGAAATACCAAGTGCATCTCACCCAAGAATAGTGAGATGCTTCTCTCCTGGTAGCTAAAGTCTTCTCCTGGGTGGTGATGGAGTGGATTCAGGTTTTCTTGGGCTGAAACAGTAGATGAATTTGGGTCTCTAACATCCTCTGCAAGCTTTCTGAAATATGCACTGCTTCAGAAAGTTGCTGGTCTTTGAATCCTTTGCTTTCCAGAAAAATGACCAAACAAAATACATTCCTCCAGGTCAAATGGAACATTTTGGGTCATATAAAATGATATTTTGGGGCCATTTTGGCCAGAAAATCTGAAGGAAACCATAACTGTGTTTAATACAAGTTGTATATATTTTGGTTTGATTGCAAAACTGAAAAAAATGTGTTATTTGCAAGCTTTCAAAATAGCATTTTCCCAATTTTATCTGTTCTGCACTTCTGAGAGTCTTGAGTAAGGGTCTGTAAAACTGACGGAGGTTCCTAGGTTCTAGTGAAATATGATAAGTGGTAATAAATGGTCTGTGGATAGTATAAAGGGAAATTTGAATCTCAGAGCTAACAATGACCAATTTACTACAAGCCTGCGGGAGCTAAAAATCACATAAGGAAACCGTAGAAACACAGCAGCCATGCAGGCAGACAAGATGAAACTAGGCCAGTCCAAGGATGTAATATTGTTATCTGTTTATGTCTTTTCTGTTAAAGTGAATTAAATGCCCACAGCTGATAAAAGGTTCATCCACCAGTGCTAGAGCTCCTGAGTATCTCATACTATTCCAGCACTAATTACATTTCATAAAGCTACCAAATACACCATAACTAACATTTATTGGCCAGTGAAATGTTGCTGTAAGTTAATAATTACAGATACATGTAGACAATAAAAAGTGGAGCATCTGCCTGGATGCACGATGGGAGATTAAATGCTTCTGTCCTTATTAAGTACTGCTCAGAGGCTGTATTTAAGACCAGAGGCCACATTGCCCCAGGAAAGTCTGTGGGGCTAGAGGAGAAAAAAAAAAAGACTTTGAGGCATTACCCAGGATAGGAATATTTTCCTGCACCCACCTGGAATATGCTCAGTGCTCAGACACCGCAGACCCTTCCCTCTCTCTGAAGGAAGAGCTCAGATGGAGGACTTCTGGCTTACCCAGGTAGAAACTCCCATATCCCCAGCGACAGGAAAATTTCCCCTTTAGCTGTGGGCGCTTGCCCCAAACTCGTCAGTGCACTCAAGTCGATACTAGGCACAGAACAAACATCTCCTCCCCTCATCCCCAGGGCGTCCCCATCACTTCTGCTGGTTACACAGGGATGGTATCCTGTCTCGGAGCAGGTGGGGAGTGGAAGGGAGTCTGGCCAAAGCAGAGCAATTCCTCCCATAAACACAAGGCAAATGTGTTCTGCTGCAAATTTTGCCTTCGCCAAACCTGTTTTCAGCAGTCCCCTAGAGGGACAGAGGAAACAGAAACCCAGAGGTCACCTCCGCTGTGGTATGGTGTTACCAGGACAAGGATGAATCTGTTTCTCAGACCTTTTTCAGACAAAATTCCAGGAGAGTCGGTGGCTGATTATTATTAATATTACTTTTCCTTACCCACATGTCTAGGAAAATGAGCAGTTAAATCAAAAGGGAAGCAGAGGGAGGAATCAGCCTCCTTCCAAGTCTTTTTGTCACTTGGCTGCCAGGTCACATCTTCACTCCTGCTGATTCCCATGTCGCTGATAACCAGATACTGGTTTTTTTCACCCGACAGTGCTTAGAGCTTTATTTGAGCTGGCCTGCTTGGGTACAGATTCTCCCTCTAAGGCTCTTACTTCCTTATGTAATGAGATTAAAGCAGACTTAAAAGAGCAGTAAGGAGATGAGGAAGGTCAAAAATGCCATTAACTATAAATAAATGCTCTGTCACTCCGAAGGCACAGCACCATCGCGGTTCAGGCAAACCTTCACCTGGCTGGAGGGGGAGGCTGTCACTCCTTGCAGACACTTCCCCGTGGGTGGCTGGGGAGGAGGGAAGGATCTATCAGGTGCTGACATTTTCCTGCTCTAGCAGCACGGAGACAGGATTTCTTAATAGGAGGTCAGGCTGGATTATCATCATGGTTCCTATGGTCTTAAAAATTTTGAATAGAGCAGACACACATTTTTCTCAGCTGCGATCACTACAGCACTAACAAACCCCAGCTAAAGGCAACCTGCATCATCAAAGCAAGGAAAGCACAGACCAGTGCACAGCACTGTGACACTATCTCAGAAAATCTCCAACACCCTCACTGTGAGGCTTGGTCCTGTAGGACTTCTTCATTTAGCAATGCAAAGCATTGGGGCATTTTAAGACTTAAAAGCTCAAACCTGTGCCACAGATTGAGCCTAGTGGCTGAATTAAGGGTCAGGGAGAAAAACAAACTCAAGAGGGAGCAAAGAAAATTAGATTAAAAATGTGAAGAAATAGCAGAACCAAAGAATTGTGAAGAATCACCCTGTTTTCACCAAAAAAAAAAAAAAAATTGTCCTCTGTTAAGACAGTAGGCTGTTCAGAGACAATTCTAGAGCTGTACTGGTGATATCGAAGGGGAGACAAAGCGGGATCTGCCTTAATAAATGAACTCAGTAAAACCGTTGCACGGTTATACTTAGAGCTAAGAGTGTGTCTGTAAGGAGGCACGCTGCGTATATCTATACAGCCACCCTGCCCAAGAATGGGCTCCAGTTTGCTGTGCCACAAGCCTTGCGGGACACACTTTGCGTCCACACTGTCTCTAGGACAACGCGCAAGTCTCCACCCTGTATCTGAGTTTCCCCAGTCAACAGCACAGGTAGCTTGCCCCAGCCCCAAACCAGATATAACGGAAACCACGCACAGGCCCTGTGGTTGCAAGTAAGCCCCAGGCAGGAGGTCATGGAGCCATGGAGCCATCCTTCCCCTCTACTGCTGAGCCGGGTGAACTCCCTTGACAGGCTTCCAGCTCCATACGTGGAGAAGATTTGAATTCCCAAAGTGACAAGGTTTCCCTCCCTTCTTAGAGACTGCTCCATGGCCTGAGAAATATGACACCATAAAGCTTGACCTAATATTCAAACTAAACTCCCCACCTCCTCAATTTTAGCCCATTACTCCTAATTTATCCCCTTTGCAACTGTTCTTCTTCCCTGGCATATATAATTGCTGATTGTCGCCACAGGGCTAATTCCCTTTCACGCGGGGTTGGCATAAATCAATTCTATAGAGGTGTAAGAGCATTGGGGAGGTTAAGTTTTGTCTTATTCCAGTTCCATTGGGGAAAACATTGTAACAATATCTAAAAGTTGTCCCATCAGCAGCGGGAGAACAAAGATGCTCCGGGCCAGACACCACCACGGTGTAAGGCAGAAGGGGACTCCCGGCTACCTGTAACCGTGGCACCCACTCCGGTATATTGGTGTTGGCTCCTTTCAGATCTGCCGCAGCACATTGACCCCTACTATTTGCAGGTGATTTCGGCACCACAAATGATGAAACGAGACGTCAGGCATTGGGGAATAGTCTCCTGTGGCTGTGAGCACATAACTGCCGTTAATGTGAACGGGAGTTATGCACAAGCGCTGGGCTGAGGATGTAGTCTCTGGTCTGCGGAGCACACTCGGCAAGTCTGAGTAATCTGTGGTTGATTTTAGTTTTCTCCCCAGAGCTCCAGATGAAGGGGGGATGCATGAGGAAGCTGGTGTACAAGGCATTAGCATCAAGGCACAAGTGAAAGAGCGCTCAATGGGATTATTAGTGCTTACACAGCACAAGTAATGGATGGTGTCCTGCAGGAATACTTTACATTCAGGAGTCGTGAGCCCAGCGCTGCTCTTCAGTGTAAATCAGGAGTGGTGGTTAAAGCGAAGGGGAACAAAGCTAAAAGCAGAGGAAGAACTTTTCTCTTTCGCTTTTTATGGTCAGGAGATGCTGTTTCTCTCTCCCTTCTTCATTTAACTGTCGGAAGAGAGCTGCTTTCATTGTCTGTGTGCTCTTCACACTCACACTCTCTGCTGTTAACAAATTCCCCCCTGCTCCCTTACTGCCAATCTGGCCCACTCGGTGCTCTGGCAGGATCTGGTCATCACCTGCATGGAGAAGAGAGAGGCCCACATAGCAAAGAGGGAGAGAATCACTGAAGATGAATCCTCACCTGCGTGGGAAGAGCAGTTGCAGCAGAGAATGATTGATGTATTGAGCCTACACTGGGACACTCAGGAAAATTAATTCATTTTCTGTTCATACTTTAAATTAATTTGGATTATTTAATCCACATTAAGCTCTTTTATGTACACCCTCATTCAGAATTAAAGTGTCCCTAATTCAGTTTACAAAGTAAATTAAGCTCAGCCAAATTAATGCTATGTTAAACTTGAATGAGGGTCTATGAAGAGATTTAATGTGGTTTAATTATCCACTTTACATGTGAAAAAATGCATAAAATATCACTTGTTACATTACAAAGACAGTCTCTGGAGCAGGAGGGAGAGGAACCCGAAGCTACTCCTCCCGGAAAAGGGTCCTAGTTGATAGTCACCCCCCCTTTTCCTTAGCTCAGGGGACCTCTGTATTAAGGGGGAAAGTGGAAGCCTTTCTGAAGTTTCCTAAATTCTTCAGATGCGGGAAGGAGGCATGGCATTGAGACAGAGGGATGAAGAAATCTCAGAGCTCTTGACAGAGGTCAGGATCTCCTGAAGGACAGTAGTGATTACAGGAGACTGGGAAATGGCCCATCTAGAGGTTATTCTTAAAAGGGAGGGAGATGGAGAAAGAGTAGGAAATCAATTTAACTTCGGTTCTTACAAAAATACTGGCAGAAGGAATGAAGCTGTTTGTAAACAGCCAGGAGATACCCAGGAGCCGAGTAGCACACAGTGTGGATTTTTGGGGATCAGATCATTTCTAAACCAGCCTGATGCCCTTTTTTTGCCAGGGTGAATAGGACAGGAGCAATAGAGATCATACCTTGACTTCAGCAAGGTTTTTAAAACTCACACCTTTTCATAACAAGGTACAGAAATATGGTCTAGGTGACACTACTGTTGGACTGTGCAAAACTAGCTGGGAAAAATATGTATTTGTAGCATAGTAATCAGCGGCTCACTTGCAAGAAGGAGGTATGAATCAAGAAAAATTCCTCAGGGTTCTGACTGGGATGTCACACTATGCAATATTTTCCTTAACAATTTGGATGACAGCATAACCTTTATGCTTACATATTCACACACACCACCACAGAGGGAGGGGCTACCAGCACATCAGAAAACACAGGGTCAGAGTTCAAAATCATCCTAGCAAATGAGAGAAGTGGTCTGAAAAAACAGGATGAAAATGAGCAAGGACAAATAGCAAGATCAGAGAGGAACAACAGACTGGGTGGCAGCTTTGCAGAAAAGGACTTGAGGGTTAGAGTGGATCTGCAGTTAGATACGAATCAGCAAGGTTATGCTGAAAACACTGAACACCATGCTGAGACGTACAAAGAGCACCATCATATTCCAGAAGTGTGAAGAAAGCCTTCTGCTCTGTTTGCTGCTGGTAAAGTCTTTAACTGGAGCACTTTTTCCAGTTTTGGCCAGCATATGTCAGGGAAAGTTATATTAATTGAAAAGAGACCAGAGGAAATAAAAAAGAAAAAAATCCAGACCATGACCAGAGATCTAGAAAACATGTCATAGGTAGAATAAGAACAGGGAAGACCAGACGAGAAGATGGAAAAGGGGCCTCAGAGTAGTTTCAAATACTTAAAAAGCAGCTACAAAGACAAAGAGAATAAACTCTTTCCCATGACCATGGTGGGTAGGAGATGGAATCATAAATCAGATTGAATTAAGAGCTATCTAGGTAGAACAACAGGAAAACCTTCCTACTCAGCAAGAACTGGGATAGTTCATGGAATCATCATCACTGGGGGATTTTAAGACCAAAATAGAACAGGGTTTTTTTAGATCAATGGGACATAGTCAGCAAGGGACAGCCTAGAGCATTTGTAAGGGTCCCTCACAGTCTTTGTTACACTAAGGAGCTTTGAGGTTTGCTCCCATTTCTGGTGGGATAATGTGATTTTTGGCCAGATCACTAATTTTCCACACTTATCAGTTTTCCCATTTGTAAAAATACAGAAACAAAATACTCAGCCATTTTCAGGGGGAAAAAAATAGTGTACCTAGGAAATCTGTCCGATTATGGATCTGCTGGGATGGTGCTAGCTTCTGAAAACAAGAGCAAATCCACCCTAGTACAGGCAGAGATAATATAGGTCAGGGTCCTCCAGCTCATTTTGCGTTTCTGCAGTAATCATAAAAGGAAAGGTTTGCAGCCTGAACTATTGCCTAGCTTTAGCCTTAAACAAATTTAAACAATAGCCTATTGAACAAATATAGTTCCTAAAAGAATTTCTTCCTTCACAGAAGAGCAGGAAGAGTTTCAGGACGACAGGTCTGTAAAGAAGTAACCCAGCGTAGGTATGAGTTTAACACCGAACCTGCACCCAACTGCTTCTTGCTCAAAGGACAAAAGCAAAATATGTGTAAACACAATGAAAGGAGGATTGTTTATGTGCTACCCCCATCCTAGCAGCCATGAACTCTGGCTGATTTTGCTTATCATCCATTAAGGGAAACTGCTATAGGTCATCTCTGTGATTACCTAACGCTCAGGAGAAGCAATAAAGCTCAGCTGGAGGTGTCACACTGCAGCAAAAAGTAAAGTAAGCCCAACTCTCATTTTTGTTTTTCACTACATTACTTCAGTTAACATAGTGCACTGTTAACATTAACTCCTGGCCATATATTGCTTTATAGATAGACAATCAATACTGCAACTGAAATATGATTTTGTTAAAACGTCTAGGGGGCTGTATGCATTTAGCTTTCACACTATTTTCAGAAAATGAACATCAATATAAAAATAATGAGCCTCATAAAATAAAGCCTAGTTCATGTGGCTGAGCTGGCTTTTAAGAAAGGGGCAGAGATTTATACTAAAGGCATCACAAAGGAAACAGCTTAGAACAACATTCAGCATCTCTTTCAAGCCCAAACGAAGGACGTTCAAGGCCAGCACTGAAACTCCGTTGCCTTTGTTCACTAGGGCACCCACTGGTATGGGAGTACTTGGCAGGAGCACTTAGATACACCAGCAAGAAAAAACACAGCAGGGCCTTTAACAGGAAAACAAAATCACCTCTTATTTGGATCTCATCGTAATAACTCATACGCCTGATTTTTGTAGTCAAGCTACTTCTGCTTGCAAAAGAAGAACACAGAAGTTAAAGACAATCAGGCCTGGTTAGTGGAGGGCTAGCAAACAACAAAGGAAAGTCCGTAGGACTGCAAGAACATCAGTGGTGGTGATGCAGGGAAAGTCCTGCTTCCCCCTAAGTGAGCCAGAGCATTGGACACCAGTAGCCACTGTCATCTTATCATCTGCTATTCTTGCCTGGGAAATTTATTGCTGCTATTTTCTTCCTTACAAAGAAAGTACTGGGGATGGTGGTGGGGCTGAAATGGGGAAAAAAAAGTAGTATTTTATTTCTTTGATAGACAAGTGATGCAACATGAACCTTTAAATACCGCACCTCAAAAATAGGGATTGTGGTTGTGAAAATGTGAGTGTTACATGCACAATACACAGTCTATGCTAAATAGCATATGACAGGAGCAGTGTTAGAATTATACATCAACACCAAGAAGATTCAGGAAATGTATTTTCAAAATAATGGTCTCCCCTTCCCACCCTTAAATTTGTCAGGATTTCCTGCTACTGCTTTTTTTAGACCTTTCTGAAATGTTTGTAGTGAATGAAGAGGTGACAGTGTTCCAGAAAGTAATGCTGAAAGGGAAGCCTGTAAAGCATCTGAATGACAGTAACCTGAATCAAAGGAGATGGAAGACAATTCCCTTTAGGATCAGATCCCTTTTAATTCATCTAAAGCTAGTCTTCCTCTGACCCCTCCAGCTCTTTTCACAGCGTGCCTTCCTCCAGAAATGAAGGTACCAAAACACTTTGCTAAGCCATGAACAATCTTCTGCTCATGCCTTTCCCTTTCCATTCTGGTGACACCTCTGAGTCTTGGATACCTCCAAGGAAGAGATAGCAAAGGGTCAAGTTCAGCAGGGACATTTCCAGGCTACTTCTCTGACTCAGCCAGCTCTCCCCATGCAGTGGTCAGAAGTGGTGGCAGAGCAGCAAGAAGCACCACATGAAGCTCTGCTCAGGATCAGGATCTAGAAGGGTATCAAGCCCTTCAGCGTTCCCCCTTACTAGCAAAACTGAGGTTAAACATGCACACAGATCAAGAATGAATGGAAGATACATTAGATCAGAAGAGCTTGAAGCAAACTGATTATATCTCATATGTTGTAGAAGCTCACCTGAGCTTGGCTTTTTTTTTTTTTTTTGTGAATGGCTGATATGAATTTATGGAGACTTTCATTTTGTTTCAAGCACAATAAGATGTGCAGTAGTATTTTAAAAAACAATTAGTCATTTGGAGTTTTCGATTAGGGATGTGCATAGACTGAACAATTTACCATCCCTGCCAGGCAGGAGGAGATCATTAAAAACGTTCCCTTTTTGCAGGTATTGTACAGTACCAGCTGGTTTCTGCTTGCCTCAGGGAAAGTCCTTTCATCTATCACATGTTGTGTTATGGGTGGATTATGTCATATCAGATCCAATTACCTCATGTCATGTCAGTTCCTGACATAATGCAACAGAACATACTTGTGAGGTGCAACTCAATGTAGCAGGATGCATCTGAAATGTTTAAAAGATGTGGTATAGCCTGCACCCACAGAATGGCTTTGCATGTTAGAGTGTTAGAGTGCAGCTGTGTTATGCTAGAGGAGCAAACGCTGACCTCGCTATCCAGCTTTTGATAATCTCTGCATGGATTCACAAGTCATTCTGGGATGAATTTCTGCAACTAGCCTGCTCTTCAAGAAATCCATTGTAAGAGCAGGTAAGTTAGTCTAACATCAACCTGCCAAAGCTTCAGATGATAAAACTTTTTTAGACCACCAAGTGATATCTTGAATTGGGTTTGAGTGTGGTACAGGAGAGGATGACATATTTGTCCTATGTCATGGTCTTGCCTTGAGAAAGGACAGAGGTCCTTAAATACAGCCTGACTGGGCTTCGGGGAAGGAGAGAAAGCAGCAGGACTGAATGATCAAACATCACTTCCAAATCCATTTGAAGGGAGACCCTTAACAGCAGAGGTCCCACTCCCACTTTAAAATACTCAGTTCATTGTACAGCTGAGCCACGAGGAGAAGCAGCGAAGGGTGCACAGATAGAGATGGAGGGAGGCTGCAGAAAGGCTAACACAAACAGAAGTAAGCACAGAGCTATGGGCATGCACATCTCCTTCAAAAGGCAACACACGAGCAACAGCCTCAGAGCCTGTGAGCCTGGCCTGTCTGCTTAATATTTGTTTACATGTTTCCTTGCCTTTTTTCACTTGTCCCAGCAAGGCAAGTTCTTAGGGAAGGGATTTAATCACTATCTTCTCTTATTACAGAGCGTGTCTGAAAGAAACTCCTGAGAAGATGACAAGACTGCTATTCTTTCCCCACTGTGAGCCCAGAGAATGGTTTTCCTTTAATCCACAGTCCTAGTACTCCATAACGTGTTCGCCACCGGGTGCACAGACGAGTATGAACATGAGGCAAACTGTCTCTCCCTCCTTGCACATGTCTGCCAGTTCAAAATGGAGCTTTTTTCCAGATCTGAAATCAGACAAACATTCAGAATGTTTCCTCCCAAAAGGTGTTAACTAAGCAGTGCTGTATAGACCTCAACATTGTTCCAGTAAGAAGCTCTGACTCAATATACGTCCTTCGCTTTTCCCTGTCACCTGCCAGAGCTGTGTCCAGGCTGGAAGTTACTGTCTACTTCCTAGCTGGTAGGAGCCACCAGATCGTGGCTAACCCAGCTGCATGTGCACTTCATCCCAACTGGCAGAGATTTGGGCACCACTGGGGTTTGTGGGACATTTGTGACCCTCATGCAAAGACCTAAGGGACCAGCTACTGGCACAAGTGAGACTGTAGTGGAAGGAGAGTACTACTCAAAGCAGGAGCAGGCTAGAGAAAGACACGCATGATTTTGGAATAATCACAGGAAACTTTCCCGAGTCACTTTAGTATTTTCTTTCAGTGGCCATTAATACATCTTATCTGATAGGATCCCTCTGTTTTGCTCCAGAAACAGAGCTAACCTACTGGCTCCTTCCCATTGTCATACCACCAATTCTCACCAGAAAAACCTTGAAACTTCTGAAGCTTGCTCTGCTGGTGCAGGGAGCTATGAGAGAGCCCAGAGGTAGGACAATGCCATAGTTTGCCTGGAGGTTCTCCCTTTCGAGCCAGCAAGCTTTGCCATGCCCTAGATGCCTTACACATCTTACAAATTCCCTGGGGCAGGAGATACTGCACAAATGCATGGAGTTGTATCTGACACAACCTAGTCCAGATGCTCCTGATTTATTTTGCAACATAAATATTAAGTAGTAATATTATGGCCTTTGTTGATAATACCACTAGGGGAATGATTTTGGCACAGGAAGAATAATGGGTCCTGGGAGCTGTTCATTAGATCCTCAATATCTCTGTCACTCTGCAAAAGGCCAGCTGAAGAAATCTGACCATATTGAAGATGTGGACCCTGACTAAAGAGTTCAAGTCTCCCTCCTATATCACAGATACCTTACACATACACTCGTACCAGATACCATACACATATACTCATGTCTCTTTCTGACCATATTAGAGCCACCGCAGGCACAGCTCCAAAGAGGGGGCTGAAGGCCCCCAGTGAGGACTCAACTCTGTTATCAGTGCCGTCCTCTAAGTCAATACCACTGGGTAAATTCTTACTAGAAAGAAGATGAGTTGTGGCGAGAATGGCAAACGGAGAACAGCAGAGACAAGAGAATGAAACTGCAGCCTGATTAGCGAATAAGTGCTACCACAGTGCAAAGGTTAATAACAGATGGAGCTGTTCCCCACAGGCAGAACCAAGACAGCTAAAGTTTGTGCTGTCTTGAAGAGCCTTGAGGGCATATGTCCAGTCCTATACACCACGCAAGGTAGTGTTATGCAGATGTACCAGAGAGCGCTCCTAAAAAGGAACAGTATAGTCAGGCTAGCATGGGACTATGCCTGAACTAATTAACTTTGTGCAGATAATGACCCTCTCAATCATTCTTCAAGATACCTGTCTCCCATCATTGTCTACACAGGGACAAAAGAAAATAGTATGAAAACAGAGGTACACAAGACTTACTACAGGTTAGGTCCTCTCTGGCATAAACTGGATTATTGCAATTGTGGAAGCTTTGGCCAGTGGACTTCCAAATCAGGGGCTTTTATGGGAGAAGATGAGCTGGATATGGAGCACACAAGCGGTGTATGTAGGTTGGGGCAGGTCTAGGGATGAGAATGAGAATATAGTAAACTCAGAAGATTTACAGATTTGGCCTGATATCCCAGACTCATCTGACCTTGTAATCTTCTGCATTTCCACTATCACTTATGATAAAGGGGGCCATGAATTAGATAGAATAGTTTTACGCACCTTTCAGTAGAAAAAGGTACTTTAATTTACAGAGTTTTTTCTTTATGGTGGAACAGAGAGCGGCAAGACTATGGGGCTTTGACAGGTTCCATATAACATTAAAGCAAACAGTGAGATAATAGAAATCACATTTAACTGCCAATGAAGAAGAGAAAAGCCCAACTGTTCTTATCTCAGCTTTATTGGTCCCTGTGCAATGCTGTTAGCTTTTACTGTTGTTGATGCACCCAGTGTCCATTCCTATAATTTGTGCTGCATTACTTATCACCTGGATAGGAACGTGAGAGGAATCTAGGTGCATCTGAAGAGCGGAAATTAATGCACTTGGAGAGAAAGCATCACAGCACACGAGTTCTTGCCATGTGTTAGAGCTGTAGAAAAATCCAGTGATACATTTTCATGGTAAGCATGATCCTCTGCACTTGACTTTAGGTAAAAATCTAATCTATACATGTGTTCCCCTTCCAGTGAACAATGAAATCCTCTTTATTATAAACTCCATGAAGAGTGTCCAAATACTGAGATAAGGCCTGTGTAAGGCAGTTCTGATAGATCCATATGTTATTTAACAATCTGGGGTTTCTCCCTGATACCTTTTTCTAATTAAAGGGATAAGGAGAGAGAAATAGTATAACTGAGGCTATAACTCTAATAATATCCTATTAACAGATCTACAAATTATTTCCTGACCTATCAAGAAAATCATAGAGTTATATCCCAACGTCCTTTCCACTCTAGAACGAGAAGCCGTACCTGGACACAGACTGCCTCCCTGCAGATTACGAGTGTGCTAATTAGTCCTGCTGAGAAATGGGGCTTATTAGGTGGAGCACAACACCACAATAACGTGCCCTTGGGTGCCAGAGTGGTTCAAAAGCAGAGCAGGGCTGTTCTGGCCATAGATAAAAATGAACCAGGTAAATATAAACAGGCAGAAAGAAAGGAGCAAATACATCTGAAGCAGTCCTCTGTCATTTCAAGGTCACAATTACCACAAGTGCAACTGGAATAATTTTTGAGCCCTCCTATAAAAAAAAGGTGAAAGTCACCCCATCAGAGTGACCAGCAGGATATTTAGAATAAAGACTAGCCTGCCCATCTAAGACAGGGCTGACACCTCTCCACAAGGCCTCTTTCAACCTCCACAGCAACCGGCTTAGTTAAAACAGTAATCTTGGTGATGGTCTCCTGGGGAGTACCAGCTGATGGACTCATTTCTATTTAGATGCCAGAGCAGCAAAGCATCTATGAACTTCATAATCTTGATCATCTTCAGCCCAGGGAGCCAGAGACAATTGTGTTTCCATTCAAGCAAGAAAAACACTTGAAAACACAAACCTGGGTAAAAACACTTAACTCTTCAAATTCCCAGATAAAGTGTGATAGCCACTGTCATGTTTCAAACAAGTTCTCTCTGTTTTTAGAGTGTCCTGGGGCAGGTAGAGCTTTAGTCCCACAGAAAAAGTAATGAGGAGCAGGGTGGTGGTTTCATGCATCGCAAGGCCTGTCACATCAGCTATTGCTAACGAGCTGGCAGAAGCCACCTTAACCTTGAGTGAATCCCAGAGGTTCCCAGTCTTACTAGAGATCCTTCCAGGAGCAGTCCTCAGCGAAACACAATCCCACTATGTGATGGTGTGCTCCTTTCCCCCCCGACGTGCTCTCTCCCTCTCAACCTGACCTCCCTGTAAACAGCACATATGCAGGGGCTAATTGAGCATGCGTCAACCTAAGACCCATCTAGCATGCAAATATGACTATGAGTCAATCATCTCCCCCCCATAAATAGGGGGCAGCCCAGAGCCCCTTGAGCTCTCCTGCATGACAGTGGGCTGCACTGCAGAACCTCCCCTTGAGCAGGGACGCCTCTCAAGGTTACTCCTCGAGGCTGGCAGATTCCTTACCTGCAACAGATCCTTGGTAAGTGATTAACAGCATGCTGAACCTTTGCAAACTTTGTAAAACTTTGCTGAGTTATATCTCTGATTAATTGTGCACATAATCCCTTAGACATAAACTGTTGACCAAGTCTGAGACTAGGACTGGATCCAGCCACACCTAGGCTCTTCTCAGAAGGGGTTTAGAGAGCAAGGGGGTCCAGTCTGAACCTTGTGACTCAATGGGAGGGTCTCCATTGTGCATGCATCTGACCCTGTCCTTCATGAAGTAAATAACTGAGTGAACCTTGCCAACTGAACCTCGTTAAATCATTCTTATTCACGACTGAACTTTGTTAAGTTGTTATCTTACCACAATAAACGTAGTGCTGCTTCCCTCTTATGAGTGAAATGTATCACTCCTCTGTGACACACTGTTATGTCTCTGTCACATACACGTGAGACCCAGAGCAATTATATGACTAAACCTTGAGGCACAGCTTAGGGCCAAGATTTGAACTCAGAGCTCTTGAGCCTCAGACATGCTCTTTCACCATGGGATTCTCCTGTCTGCCTGGCTCTCCCTCACCCACTGATGCTATAACCCAACCAGTTCTGCTGGATTTTTGAGGCTTGATATACCCCCAAGAGCATTTGGCTCAAGGATTCGGTTTTCTGGGTTAGCAGAGAGCCCAATGCAAGTCACCATATATATCAGACAGCCCAGCCCTGGGGTGTCGTCACTGGATGTTTTCCTGGTCACAGCTGCCAGAGAAACTGTCAGAAGCCTAAAGAGTCAATCTGTAGAGCATCTACATGCGTATTTTTGGTATCTAATAAAAGGTCTGATCTGCAAAGGGGCTGAGCTGTCTCAGCTCTCATTAGCGTTCAAGACCATTGAAAACTGCAGAGGCGCTTGAATGGCTGATTTCTGTCTCTAAGTCTACAGTTTTGGCCATTAGAAGTTACAGTAGAGTCGGGTGCAAGCAGTTTTGCAATACCTAGCTATCTCTTTATTTTACTATTACAGCTGGGTCTTCATGCAACTTGTCATTTAACACTGTGCCTAGACATTTTGAACAGTTACCTTCAGGTTAGCAGGAGTGTACCAGCTTCGTATTGATCATTTGTCAAATATCATGCACATGGATCTCAAGCTGGTTAAGAAGCATTTCCTCTAAAAGTCAATATTTATTCATTAACAACCTTTTAGCTGGTTAATTGAAAGTGACAGGATGCATTTTGCCTAACAGATTGCATTTTACTGAGTAATTTCTAATTTACAGTAAATATGATTGGAAATAAAAGTTCATTTCTGGTATCAGTTTAAAAATGGTTTGTGCTTCCGACAATTGTACCATAGGGAACTGCTGGGCACTGATTTATTTGTGTGTGTGTGTGTGTGTGTGTGTGTATGTTTTTTGAATTGCAGCAACTTAGCCACGTTTGTCTGTTAATTCTGGGTATCAAAGCAAAGGGACCTTCTGGTGAAGGTGACAGCAAACTGTGTTAAAGAGTGATTATTCTGCTATTTCACCTTCTGGCTCTTTTTTAAGCAGGATTAGATTTTTTTCTTCCTCTCCCTCCCTCTGGCATCTCTTATACATTTAAAAAGCTAAGCACCTAGGGGTTAATATGCTCCAGATAATAGTATAATAGAGATTTAAAAAACAAGTCAGATGCAGACAATTCTGAACAACACTACTCGCATTGTGGAAACACTTACAAATGGGCACAGAAAGGAATAATAGGTGCAAAGAGATTTTATTCCCTCAGTAACAAAAGCACTCAGCTTGTTAGCATGCTGAGCTCCTGCCTTCCCCTCGGCTCCTCTCACTCTTACAGGTGAAGAGCAGAATCCCTCTTGCTTGAAGTGTATATTATGGAGCAGGGGAGGGACTCAAGCCTCCCAAGTTGTATTCCCGGCTCCGTCAGACTCTCACAGGTACAACGGGTACGGCAGGGTGCAGCTCATCTGGCCTCATTTAAGCATCCAGAAGTTAGACGTCTAGCTCAGACCTAATCACCGTCGGACACCTTTATAGCCAAAGCAGAGATGAGAAGTGATCTCATCCTAAAATAAGCATCTAAAAGAGGTCAGAAGAACCGGCCGCTAGAAAGGGCTATTTTTTTTCACCGAGCGTAATAGGATCCTGGAGCTCTTGTTCCACCGAACATAAAAGAAACCTGCATTCGCCATTTTAAACTTAAGTACCTATAAACTTGCCCATCAAAAGCATATCTAAAGTAGATTAAATGACTCCTACTTTTAATTTTTCAGTTATCCTGCTGAAATCCTTTGAACCTGAACATAAATTCAGGAGACAGCTCCCATGCTAGGCTGAACTGCAGAGGCAGAAGCCGGCCCCCAGCTGATCAAGTGGGCAGAGGCACCTCTGATTACAGATAGTTAACAGATCTGCAGAACAAGAAGATTACACTTTTACTAAGATACTCTTCAGAGGCAGAGTCACGCTTTTTGATCTCCATAGGAATGGATAATGAACTATGAAGATAATCCATGCACAACATTTAAATACCAGACAGGATTATTTTGCAGTTTAATTAATAACAACTTTGTGGAATGGAAGGGAAGGCGTAATAAAATTGTAATATCCTTACATACCACCAAAGATTGCTTAGGAATCACTTTCCAATGATCTTATTCATGCTAAGACACCAAGCATGGGTGTACCAGAGAGCCCAGAGGGTTAGTCCTTCATGGGACCTCTTGTCTCCTGTTTTCTGGCACTGGTGCTAGGAATTCCCTTTCTTTTGGCCCAGTGCTTCAGCTTCCGCTGCCTCCTAAACCCCAAACACCAGGGGAAAGCAATCAGAGAGGGAAAGCAGTGCTACACAAATCCTAGGAGCATTTTCCCCATCCATATCCATATCTCCATCACGTGACCACTAGTATCAGGAAGGTACCAGAACTAGCACTTTCCATGTATCAGTCCTAAAGCAGGATAATGTTAGTCAAGCAGAGCTTCTTCTTTCTTTATCCAGTTCATCTGAGGTTTCACCAGCAATCTTTGGGAATTTATGGTGGATTTGTTAATAAGTGAAACTTTAAAAGCCAAGCTACTTGATTTTTCTTTTCATTTTGGACCAATGTTTGTTTTGAAATTTACCTCAGCAGTTTTTCTTTCTTTTAACGAAAGCAAAAGAAAGCACTTTCATTAGCTGTGACCTTAAAACAAAAAAATCATATTTCCATGCAATCCAAGCTATCTCTCTCCCTTTCACCCTAATTGCTCTCTTACACCAGCAGAAATGAAAAAATCAGCTCTTCTGGCTCTAACCCTTGTGCTGTCACTGTTCGCACTTCCTACAATAGAGCTGATGCACTTGCCCTTCCCTCCCCTTGCAGACCAGGAGAAAGGCTAAGAGACAGCACCTACCAAGGTACTGTTATGAGAGGTTGGACAAAAGAGCTAGGAGCTCCTCCCTTGACATTTCAGGGCCCTACAGCCAAGTTCAGAGGGAAAGAAGGCGGAGATGAAGTACCAGCACCCTATAACTTCAGGACAACTCACTCAGGACCTTTGACAATGGGTAGGAATACACCAGAGGTGTTTATCCTAAATTTTTGTGAACGTTACTAGGGCTGATTGTCCATTATCTGCTCCTCCACAAGTGACCATAACATACCTTTTATCCTCGCTTTTCTTCTTTCCTGAGCTCTGCCTATCACAGAGCCAATACCCAGAGGTGTCCCCTCCAGTAGCAAGGGATGTGTGTCAGCTTTTCAAGAGGAAGATGTGTCTTATCCTTGTTTCCACTGTGTGATTCCTGGAGGTGGGCAAAGAAATCCAGCCTCCCATCCTGGGCATCCCACCCTCTCAATTCACCACCTAACTTACAACATGAGCTAATCCAATACAGGGAAAGTAATAGCGATAAATTTGTCAGTCCTATTACCAATGTACCAGTAGTTTTCAATGACTTTCACTTCAGTAATGACAGATCCTATTTTAACACCTCACTTCCTGAACTATTCCCCTGAAATCCTGGTAGCGTTCACAGTACAAGGTCCCACTTGGACTAACAACCTCATTCAAGGACACTGGTAGCTTGAATACCTCATCTAGTATCTTTTACAGGTTGGGAGATGAGAAATGTCATTCTTCCATCATGACATTACAGGGAGTGGAGCAGTATGTAAAAACAGTGCTTTGGATTAAGTGGAGAATAGTATCCCTGCCAAGTATCACAGCTCAGCCTGGAGACAGACCACTTTTGTTTTAAATCTCTCTGGCTGCATTTCCTTTGGGATGATGCAATCCTCAAAGCAAATTAAAGTACACAGGAATCTCCATTGCATTGGAATAAGTCATTAGAAATAACTATTTTTAACAACATTTTACCATGGCTATGACAGAGTCAGCAAGTCATCTGAATACAGAGATGCTGCTCCTCTGCAGTAGTTCAAGCAGTGCCAGAAACCGAGAACCCGTGAATAGTCTTGAGTCTTTGTTGCTCTCTAAATGCCCTCAATATGGAAATGACAAAAAGAAAGAGGGGAGAAAAAAAGAGGCTGTTCTGACTTCAGGCCAGTCTGAGCTCAAGGTTACAGTTATTTTTCCCCTGCTTATATCAACAGTGTTGTGCATTCATAGCACAAGAAGTATTTAGCTCCATGGCTAGTAGAGAGGTTTGAATATGAGAGCTTTTGTTCTTAGAAATCCCTGTGTCTCCTCTCTTCTATTGCTACAGAAGAAATGACAGATATTTAGGGTGCTGGCGTGTGACTTGGGAGACCAGACCTCAGTTCTCATTCTGGGCAGCCCTTGACAAGTCATTTAGGCTGGCTCTTTTAGGCTGATTTCAACAGGAGGATATCTATGAAGACCTGAGCTTCAGCTGATGCCTCAGTTGCTCATCTGCAAATGCCTTCTTTCTTCTCGGGCTCCAAAATGTGTAATTACATCGCAGTATAAAGAAATCCTCAGATAAAGTGGCCCTTAACAGGAATCTCAGTGGTAAGGGGAAAAGCAACCCCAACAGGGATGCTGGTGGCTGACGCAGACTTTGAAAGCATCAGCATAGGGAAAACAGTCAACATGTGACTTGTCAGCTCATGAGAGGTACTAATTCACTCTGGTTTATGTCTTACAGACCCTCCCTGGAGTTTTCTTAAACAGGACAAACTGCTTCCCCAGTAAGCAGCCAAAAAGGCTGCTTTTACTCCCAATATTCATTACTCTCTCTAGAGTGAGGAGAGGAGTCATCATATCCAAAGGAAATTAGACGGAGGTTGGAATGTGTTGCCAACAGAGCTGTAAGAAATTAGGAAAAACTGCCTGGGGAAACAAGCTGACTTGTATTTCTTCTCAGAAAGGTCATCAAGATTAGGAGTCTTGGGAGAGCTTCATTAAAGTCAGTAGAAAAATTACAAGTGAGGAAATTAATTTGGGCAGTAAGAAATTAAACATACATCGAAAGAGACCTTGAAGTCAGCCCAGAAGGCACCAGAAGGAGATGCTGGTATCATTCACTGTGGATGGAGGGGTAGGAGAAGTCAAGGGCAGGGAATGTCCCCCGGTCTGTGTAGTAACACAGTGAATACTCTTGCCGCTGATGCACACCCTCTTGCCCTGCAGATGCACGGATCACTGCGGCCCTTGGAGATGAACCTGCATATCAGGAACCAGAGGAATGCAACCTGCCCAACAGTCCAGACCAGGTGCACATTGCTAAATGGGAAACCAAGGACCAAGGCCATTAACAAACAGATCTTGCTGAGCAGATGTGCAGCAATGTCTGTGGAGGATATTCATGTCTCCCAGAGAAGGGCTACATAAGATTGCCTGGCACCAGAAATGCAGCAAATTGGTCCGGGTATGAGTCTTATAAAGTGCAACTCACTGATTATCAGGCATGATGAAACCCCTTCAGTGCCTAATCACCCAAGATGGGACTCTGTAATATTCCCCAAAACCCAGGGCCCTTGTTCTTTAGCTCAAGCTGTAGCTCTCTCAGGGCAATTACCCTTGTGATTACATCTCTTTGGGAATCTGAGGATAACAGGAGTCCCAGGTTCGTGATACCTCATGATCCAGACCAGGGTTCTGAATGTAATCCTTGCACATCCCAAGCCAAGTGTCTTCTATGCATTATTACTAAGTTGACAGGAGTCATTATCCACATGTCCCTTTCTCATTTTCTAACATCTTTAGCTTAAGAAACTTGCCCTTTAAAAGTCTCACTGAAGGATGTTGTTTTCTAAGAACAGCTTGACTTTTGAAGGGCAGGTGTTTTCTGAATGGACAAAACACGTCTTTGGGAGATCAAATTGTAACAAAAGTATAGAGGAAACTGCATTTCTAAAGTTTAGATCCATTCTGTTTTCAAAGAGAACCCCTGAAAATCACAGAATCACAGAAAAGTTGGGGTTAGAAGGGACCTCTGGAGATCATCTGGTCCAGCCCAAAATGTATCTTTCTCTTAGGTTTTCACAGCACAAAGTGCGCCAGGAATGACTTTGTGGAATCAGTGCACCATTGCATGTTATTAAAGTCCCCATTTCAGCTGGATTTCAGTGTTGCTGCCTAAGCCTGTAGTAGCTTTGTTATGCTAGGTGGAGCTTAAAGCAGAGAAAAATGTAAGGATAGAAAATGACCTTAGGTTGCTCCTGATCATTTTCTTATGGGACTATCAGTTATAAATAGAGCTGTCGTACAAGGAGATACCAAAGAGACCTCCTCTCCCCAGCAGGGGTGGGAGGAGACCTTCTGCTCATCCCGGGGCCAGAGCCCGTGGGGCTGTTTGGCCCCAGCTTGGTATCCACATCCCTGTGATGCTCTAAGAACAGGCACAGGTCAGACTATCCTCCCCCTTTCCTCTTTGTGATTTCTATCACTACTTAAAAAGGAGTTTGACACTAAAGAAGTGTGAGACAGTACGTCAGAACGGAGGCTAATTTAGGACAATTTGGGACTGTTTTCTGCATATTCAGAAAAAGAAAAATTAAAAACAAATAAGGGTTGCCCCTGGCCTGTTAAAGTTTATAGGTAGCTCTGTTCTGGCAGGGGTTGGTAAATCACCCAGCATGCAGGGCAGTGTGGGGAAAGCATTGGCATCTTAATGCCATCTCCACCACTAGGGAGAATCGAAGAGCCAAACGCTCTGGCCCCTTCAATTTCCAGATTCACATACACAGAAACGAACAGGGCAAGACCGATGCAATAAGCCACAGGTCTCCACATGCACCACAGACTTCAAGGGCCTCTTCTGGAGAGGGGCCAACTCTTTCCTTGAGCATCTTGGTTACTTTCTTGAATGCTTCTCCTCTGCCAATCATATGCTTAGAAAATGATGCCTCTAAGCATGCACAGTTCAGGTTCAGGCACTAAATAGCCTTTCCCTCCAGGGCTTTGCTTTCTCATCATTTTTTGGGCCTAAATATCCCCTGCCTTCAGCCCTGCACCCGTGCAGAGGCAGGCACAGAAATGTGCCAGGCAGCTCCACTGTGTTGGCAGCATTTTGCAACTCTGATCCAGGGCATCTACAAGGGACAGGGAGCTCTGTCCTCCGTTTTGCAGAGCGCTCAGAAACCCAAGTCAGACAGAGCTGGATGACATGGTTTCTTGCTAGTTCCTCCTCAAAAAGCTGCTGCACGCTGTAGAGTGACTGAGAAGGCAAAAGTACAGTACCTTTGCTTGAAAAAAAGAGCACAAACAAGCAAAAATATTTGCGAAAGCTACTTTTGTCATGAAAGGGGAACATAATTAACATCTCTTTATTTGGCACTAAATATGGAAAACAAATGAGCACCCTCTGAACTCCAGACTTTTGTGTTTATTTCTCTATTTTGCTTTTGCTGGGGGACAAGGGTTGCTTTTCCCAACAAGCAGGCCCTCTCACAATAGCAGGTAATTAGTCAAGGGGCCCAAAGGGATCGAATCTTGTCAAGGGAAACTCATTTATACAGTCAGGTGATTAAGCCACATGATTGCGGCTGAACACTGCAGCGGCCTATTGAGATACAACTGTATGCTTGTCACATGCCCCCCGTGGCACTGGGAAATCACTATTTTCAGACAACCCCCTTCCCTCCCAAGGAACCAGAAAGAGCAGCGAATATATCTGGGTGTCCAAGCTGGTCACGTGCTGGGGTAGGGGTGGAGAAGACATTCTCTCGCCTGCTGCAGGGGACAATATTGCACAGTCACTGTAATACAACTCGCTTTAAGAGCCCTTTTTTCCTGGGAAGATTGTGGGTCTGTTTTTAAATACTACCTATATGTAAGCCTCACGCTACCCCATGTGAGCTGCCCAAGAGCTATAATTAGGGCTGTGACGAATCCACATTGTTATGGACCAAATATCAGGCCTTAAGTTTCTGAGGACACCAGAGGCAAACATGGCAGATCAGACACCCTATCCCATTTATTGAAAATAATGTCTTATTTATGTTGCCCTAGTTGTAATCTCTATCCCAAGCTGCTATTATTAACGAACATGAGTTTTCTCACTGAACTGCATAGGATAGCCGAGCAGGAGACAAAGATCTTAGGGGAGGCAGTAATGTCACTGGAGAGGGAGGATTAGGAGCACACTTTACTCAGACAATTATTTTCAAAGCCTGTGAACGTTTAGGCCTTTATTATCTCCCTAAGAGCAGCACAGTTTCACTCTCCCTCTAGACACTGAGGTGTGACCAGCTGCTTTTGCAGTCTAATTCCCCGTACGCAGAAACCACAAGCAGTTTTCGCGTGCTGCAACGGGAGGATATTCTGCGGCACATGGTGCTGATGAAGCTCTGTTCCCACGACACACAGCCAGTCTATCGCCACCATCTCGAGCCCGCCATCCAGTCCAGGCCCACCCAGCACCAGCTCTGTTTGCACGTGGTCCTGCTCTCCAGCACCTGAGCTCTGCTCCACAGGTCTGGCAGGAGAAAACCAGCGACAACCAGTGCTGTAGCATGGACCCCAAATCCCATCCATTCAGGCTGGACAAAGAGCCCAAGCTTGGCTCTCCCTAAGCACCATGGAGCTGTTGAACTTAAGCCACCTACCACCAGTGATTTGGACTGAGATCAGAAGAGTCAGGAGTTTTATTGCGATTTGCACTCGCCCATGGGTCCGAGCTTCATTTCACAACACAGACACAGGTCATGAGCTTTGTCCTGGGCCAGAAGTCAGGGCAGTTTTGAGCATTTTCTAACAGCCAGCCTGAGCTTTAGCCACTGACATCTGGACCTGAAGCTGCAGCATCAAATCGGGAGTGCAAATTCCTGCTGCAGGCACCTTCCTCCTGTTTATTGAGGAGACTTTCCTCCGGGGTAATTTAAAACTCAAGGCTGATTATTCATTGCTTTGGGAACCATCCCAATTAAAATGGTCTATCTGAAACTAAGCTTTGAGCTTAAAGCCTTTCCATCTTGGGCCATGGCATGAGCTCTTCCTCACAAATCCAGGTCCCAGGGAGGCATTTCTGGCCAGGGAAAGCACTGCTAAGTACAGTCGTAAAGGGGCAGAGCCAGGATTGAACTTGCCTTTGCCTTTGTGTCTGCAAAACGTCTAACTGCATGCATAAGCGCCTTGTTTGCGCAGGCAAATGTGGGTTTAACATGCACAGCCAGACTCCATGAAGTAATTTTACAGTCAGTATGTATGTGCCAACCTCTGAAAATTTGTCCTCAAGCATCCTTTAGATTCCAGAGTTTATCCGTTCAGGAGTCAAAGCAACTTCTGTATTTGCACTTGTCATGAAGTGACTCCTCTGCAGAAATGAGGCAGAACCAATTTTGCCTTTTTTTTTTTTCCTGGCTGGACTTGGGAAGGCTTGGAGTTGAAAATGCTGATCACCTGGGAGCTCCCTGCAGCCCTCAAGCACTTAGATGAAATGCTGCTCTAACATACACACAAATGACAGTCAAGTAACTTTAAGAACCTGACTTAAACCCTCCATCGCCAGCCTGGGGCTCTGTCCTTAACTCAAGGTATGTTGGTATTCTGAAGAGACGTGCAGAAATGTAGGGTATCGCAAGCCGTGTGTATTGCAGAGCTGAGGAATGGCAGGTCAGACTGAGGGCATAGGGAAGGCTTTCTCCATAGTTCATTTTTAAAATCCTTTGTCATGCACAACCACGCTCTAGCTGTGGTAAGAAGTCCGCAGAGGCCAAGAGAGGCCAGGGCAGCCGGTGGATGTTTAAGTTAAACTTATGGCATGTTTTTATAAAGTCTTTACTTCTGTCCTTTATGATATTCCCTTTTCTTCCCATAGCGTTCCTCCTCCTGTCACCATCCTCTGCCACACCTGGTTCACCTGAGAGGCTCAGGGGCTGATGGATGTATTTCTTCATCTCCCTTCCTACTTTCCTGGCTGCCTCAAAGAGTCAAAGCCCAAGAACTCCAAATCCAGCTCGAGCTGCCCTTGCACTGACCCTGCTGAGCCAAATGCAGCGGCCTCATGCTGGAAGCTATCAGGTAACCAAAGCCCAACTGGGGACCAGTGGATCAGCTCTTGGTTACTGTATTACACCCTCACTAACTTCTATGCATGAGCAGGTGCAAGCAGAACTTGGCCTTCAACATAAAGAAATAGGAGCTGTGTATGTTCTTCAGTGTTAAAAAGGAAAAAAATAGAGGTATCAAATCTTAGCATGGACATGTACTAACTACTAGTTATTGACACTAAGATCCTGACATCGTCAGTGCATGTTATTTAGGATATTCAAGCTCTGGATAACTAGCAGAAGAGACGGCAATAGCCCATTCTGAATTGATACAGTCTGTCCAGTCAATGCTAACATAAAGCCAAATTCAATAAAGCTGCTTTCTTCAGCATCACAAAAACTTACATCAAGCAAGGCATTAAACACTGAAAAATAAAGCACCTAGGATACAAAAGGTAGTTAAATCTGACCTGCCTGAATAATTACATTGAGAGACTGGGTATGCTGCTTTGGATCTAGCATGGCTTCAGTTCCCATCTGGAGATCGCAGTCAACCAAGGGGACAAGAAACCTGTGACAGCCCAGGGGAAGTTCTCACCCTGCTGAAGTCAGTGAGACATTTGCCATTAACATTAATGGAGGCAGGATTTCACACCACTTCTCCTAATGGTTATACAAATTATTCACATCCAGCTTCTGAGAAAACTCCTCACATAGATTTATGTGTTCAGCAGACATGTTCCAGTCAGGGCACTCCAGCCTGAGACATCTGGAGATGGTTT
Source organism: Apteryx mantelli (assembly GCF_036417845.1). NCBI lineage: Eukaryota > Metazoa > Chordata > Aves > Apterygiformes > Apterygidae > Apteryx > Apteryx mantelli. The sequence goes on along the minus strand of NC_089979.1, from coordinate 163,208,700 downwards.
GAGCTCCAGAAATCACCAAGCACCTCTCCTGGGCCAGTGACTCTATCAGTTCATCCTAAAATTAAAACACCCTCAAATTACTGTCCACTGTGGAACACATTTTCCACAACCCTTCTCAGATCAACTATCCAATTTGCAAATCATGATCCAATTCTGTAGGAAACCAGCATATTTTTCTTCTTTCCTTGAAGATCATACAGCCCGTGTTCAAACTGCGGCTGGTGGGAGTTTTCGCATTTAAAAATACACATCCCCGTCCTCTCTCACATACATGCATGGCTTGCACATGACAAACATTTATTAAAACTCCTTACTTGGAGACGAGTGGCTGTTCCAGACAAATTGTTGCAAGAATGCTGGCTACGGAGGAGGTGAGCGAATACCCACAACATCGTTGGAGGTGTCTCTGCCGAGCTGTGCACAGAGGGTGGGCTTTCACTCTTTTGGGGCCTCCATTTCCTTGAGCGGCTGCAGGAGGTACCTCACTGGGGCCCCATCACGGTCCTTATGTTCTTCTTTCCAATTGCTGTCTTGTTTGCTTGCGTTATTCTGCCTTTTAGTTAATGATAAGCTCTGATGCAGTTAAACGCTGACACAGTCAGTGGTACTGACTGCGGTGATATATTTTTATTATTTCTTTTGTACAGTGCTTCATTTATAGTGGTTCATACTATACCAGAAATCCGTTTTAAACACGCTCTGGGGTCTCTTCTTCCTATTCACTACATCCCATTAATACATCCTGAAAGGGATTCTCACATACACACACTTACTGTGGTTACTATTTTCTGCCCTTTCTTCCCTTTACCAATCTGCATCTCTCCATCCTGCCTGCAGATTAGGGCCATTGTTGCTATTTAAAACAGCCTCATTCTGCTCTGTGCTCTGAGGGCTGGACACTGGCCCGTCACTTCCCCACCTACTTGGATAGTCTCTGCTTGGGACTGAAATCCCTCATTATGTCCTTCATTTCGATGGCATGGATATAAAGTGGAATCAGGGCCTTAAATAGTGGGCAAACAGTGTGGTCCTGCTTCTGCAAGCACAAAATCACTGTGGCCTATAAACAGATCCATTTGGCCCACTGAAATGGGGAAATGATGGCTCTGTCCCTGCCATTATATATAGAGGGGGTCTGACGTCTCCTCTATCTTGCAGCATCAGCCCTGAACCAGATGGGTATAAACAGATGCATGTCCATTGACTGAACACATCTCCACTTTGAGCTGTGCTCAGCTTGATGCTAGATCTGGGGCAGAGGGGGAAGAAAGAAACAATTAAAAAAAAAAAGATTAAGCCCTTCTTTATGTCTCCACAGCTGCCTGGGGAGGAAACCAGCTCTGTGTAAGTTCAGCAAGAGCGGCCTCCACCAGCTGTGACTCCTCTCCCACCCAGCTCCCTCCAGCCTGCGCACAGAGGAGATGATGCAAATGGAGCTGCCTCATCTTTATGCCACCTGAACATAAAGATGGCAAAGCAATCTCTTATTGCAAGACTAAATCAGGTCTCCATCCTTTTGCTCTTGCTGGAGCCATTTAAAAGAGACAGATCTAGGTGCTTGGGTCCAGCCCATTATGTTCAATGGAGCTGCATCCATTTGCAGCGGTGCTACATTTGACTCCCTTAAGACATGTCGACATGGGGAATAAATGAGTATCTATAGGTCTTGGAGCTGTACACAAATGCACAATGATCTCAGATCCATCTGCTCCCCAAGGCCTGAAAGTGAAATCTGCTTCGCATCTTATGTTTTATGCTTATTGCTGTCATGCTGTTTATACACCCGAATGCTGCACATTCTCGTTTTGTTTAACATAAACAACAACTATGCACCGTCTGCTGAAACTTTGTCAACTGCCTTTTCCTTCTGTCTGGATAATGAAAAGACACAATCTAACAAATGCATCTTATTCTAACTGTTTGCTTCCAGACATAATACATCAGGCCCAAACTTAAGAGGCGAGGAGGAAAAATTAGATGGATTTGGTTTCAGTAGATGTAATTCAGCTTAACTCCATGGAAGTCAGTAGAACAACACCAAGAGAGCAACAGCCAAGAACCTGAACCAATGTTTTTTTGTCTCATCCCAGAACGTGCTGATGTGCCAAGCCAGGGTGGTCCACCCCAGCTTATGTCTCATCTGCAGACTTTGTATTCACGAGGACAATGTGCACTTTTAAGAAGCTAAAGCAAGACCTACATGTGAGACAGCCTTTCCGCATCTGCAATATTAGACCTTCCCCTGATGCATTCAGTCACGGGCTGCATGGACCTTGTCCAGTGTAGGATCATAGGGTCCTGTCTATGTTTTAGATACAGGATCTTTAAAGATTTGAATCCACTTAGCTGTTTTGCCCTGTGATACATCCAGTCAACACAGCTGCAGTGGCCAACACCTCTAGGGGAGCTGAAGCTATTGTTCTTCACAAAGTTTCCACTACATCCAAATGTGCTCTGTACTGTATTAGGCATTTTGCTCTGAGTAAATTAGACTTATCTCTGGTAATTCTTCTCTGAAAATGAATTTTCTTGCAAATGAATATCCTTATGGTCATGGTCAAGATGTGAGAAGCGATTTACAGAAAGGAAAAAAAAAAACTATCTGGCTGTCATTTTCTCTTGGACACCAGAAATGCCAGAACATCAGTCCCGTACAAACAAAATGTCATTGTTGTTCCCTCAACACAATGACATCTAATTCCTCAGCTGAAGCTGCAGAACTAATATGAAGAACAACAGAAAATACAGAGAAAGAGAAAAGAGAGAGAAAGGAGGAGAGACATTGATAAACTGATTTTAAACTCACAATGTGCACTACTGTTATAAAACATATGTATCATCTTAGCTTCTGTCATGCTAACTGTGCCAAATTCAGGAAAAAAAAAAAATCAACTGAAGAGCTCAGCCAAGCCCCAACCAAGAATACAGAGCTTGAAAAGTTTGATTTGGCTTTTTTGCTCTTTCTTAACTCACATAGCTGTGCAGTTGCAACAAAATTCGTTGCATAAAATTATTCACACCTTGCAATTCCACATCTTCTAATGCTTAAAACACACAGAAGGACATGGCTTTATGCAGGTCACCTCTTTTACCTGCAGCCTTTTTTCCTGCAGGATTTGCTCTGAAGCTGCCCTTTGTTGCCAGCTACCTGGCCTCAGGTCTCAGGTTCTCCCGGCTAGGGCCAGTCAGTCGCGCTACGCCAGTGTTGGTAAGTCCTAGTCCACAAATCAGAGCATGCCTGTGACCCGCCAGGGAAATTCACCCAAAGAACATAAGGATGCTCATGCTCCTCGGCAGCTGAGCTTGCATCACACATACCCCCCGAGACAGGGTGAGAGCAAACCTGGTGCCTTGCTGCCGGAGCATCCCCAGGACCGCTTCTGCACAGGGATCTGAATTCCTGCCCTGCCCTTGCGGTGCACAAACTACTGTCTTTGGAAAAGCGTAGGCTCGAGGCAGATTGCAGCAGAATTTGCAACATCCTCAACAGGTGGAAGACAAACAGTCATGGCCTATCAAAATGTTTCACATATACAGAAAGACTCAGGAGTGATGGGGAAAGCAACATCATAAAGATTCATAGTAATAATAATTATTACTGTTGTTGATTACTAAATAATAAGTTAAAAAAAATAAAGCAATGTATAGTTCTCGTTTGATTCATTTGATCATTTCATTTACATTTTTGAATAAAGAAAAGCTTGTTTTGCTACTTCTGCTGCTGAACCAACCCAAGACATATGCAGGGATACCACACACACAAAATAAAACACGCACATCCACCACCACAGACAACCCGACATTTTCCAAACCTAAAAAAAAAAGAAACCCGTGAGTTTATCCTGAATGTGGGCGAGTTCTCATTTCACAGAGACAACTTTCTGGTGAAGATGGCTAAATAATCATCTGGGAAACTAAAGCCACCAAAATCAGCTCCCTGAAGAATTTCTGATGCCCCAAATTTCACATAGTACACAATTAAACCATGCAATTCATTGCATAGTACATCTCTGAATCCACAATGATTTGGGCAGGGTTGGACATTTCAGTAATAAGAACAGCAAGAGTAATAAAAGCAAGGATCAAAAAATGCCCTAGCAGTTCAGTAAGGATATAAAACCCCTTGCTTGGAGAGGTGGGGGAAGGAGAAGACAACAAACTCATATGGGATTTGGTAGGAAACTTTCCCTCTGAGTAAATTATTGCATAATAGCAGGGTTTTTAGAATCTGCTCTGAAGCAGAAAGGACTGGTCAGGTTGTGGGGTCGGTATTAGGCTGGACTGGAGGACAGATTGGAAATCTAGTTTTCTGCATACCACAAGAAATACATATTCATTTCAAAAGAGAAAACAAATATAATAGGAAGCCAGGAGGAGCCCTGTGTAATGGCTCTCAGGGCTTCCTCTTCTATTGCCTGGTACTATGTGTTAAAGTGTAACAGTTCAACCTTATTTTGGTTAAAACCCAAGTCTGCTGCGGCCACCAGGGAAGCTCAGTGGTCCCTGACGCACCGTGTTGATTCAGACACGCAGGGGCAGGCTGCCGGGAGATTTCATGCAAGATGTGCTCACCAAACTGCTAGGGTTTTATAACAACAGGTGCTGCGTGCGCTCATTCCCAGCGCTCCATGTTGCTAGGTCTAAATTAGGAAACAGTGAGGTCATTTCCTGAGATTGATGCCACGGGGCTGGAAAAGAAGTGGCAATAATGGAGTTGATATCATCATAAAAGCTCCTGTTGAGGACTGAGTTTGCTGGCAACAACTTTGTTAGGTTGCTTGTGCCTGGAAGTGTCAGGAATGATAAAATTTCTGCAACAAAAACCCAGCCCAGACCAACCTGGAAAAACTAGATAGGGGCTATGGATCCCAGTTCTGTAGTCCACCCACCTGGAGAAGACCTTGACTAAATGCCAGAGCCCACAGAGCAGAGCGTGGGCACATACAGCTCAGCTGGGATTTCAGGCCCCTATATGACAAAAAGAAATATTTGGGGGGATCGATACACTGAGACAAAGCAGCCATGAGATAAATGAGCCCAGCTCATGCAAGAAAGCCCTTTTACTGCTTTTGTGAGGAGCAAGAGGCTGACCAAGATGCGCAGGCGAGTGGGAAGGAAGGAAGGAAGGAAATACGACCTACTTGCATCATGGTGGAAACCATGCTTGAGTGGGCAGGCCTCATTTTGTTATCTGGGGTGAAGCAGTCACTGAAAATTCCCCTGTTTGTGGCCTTTTGTTACAATGAATATTTCATTAGGCCAAAGCATGCCTGGTAGTTTGCAGACACGTTCTTCCCAACTTAGTGATAGCGTTCCCATTACCATGGGGCTGCCTGAGAGCCTCCACCAAGATGCAGGTGTAGCACAAATGAATCCACAACCTAAGGCAACCATTTCCAACCTAGGTCTCTCCTGTTAGGCAGCTTGACCTTGGCCACCCAGCTGAATACTTGACTTACCAATCAGAGTTGCTACAAGCCCCGAGTGTGAGTGGCCAAAACAGGAGGTTTGAGGCCTGAGCATAGGTGAGAATCAGAAACTCCTTTTTTTGGCTGAAATAAGGGTGCAGATGCCCATCTTAAGTACGAAAGTCTCTGTGAATATATGTGTCTCTCTGTGTGGAGACTGAGACCGCATGCTCTTGAAGAAAGTCCTCAAGAAGTTTAATTACACTGAAAATCTAATTAGTCTTTTTTGTTCCTCAGTGGGGAAGGTGGGATCTTGAGCAGAGCCAAAGTTAAAATTGTCCTACAGAACAAAACATGGCTCTGGGAATTAAACATCAGTATCTCCAGTAGTCAAAGTCCAAATCTGGCCACAGTAGATAGTTTCCCTCCAATGCATTAAACTTTATGCCAACACCTCACATCCATCAGCAGGATCCAGCCTTTTCAAACGAGGATCTTTGGAAACATGAGTCTCTCACTGTTCTCCTGCCATCCTGAAACGCACCCATCCCTGCACCTCTCAGGACAAATCCATCCCTGGGGTAAGCAAACTAAATCTGCCTACACCAGCCAGGCTGAATCTGGTGACCAAGGGGCAGCCAGAAGCCTCGTTCCCAACGACGGCTGGTTTTGAAGTCTCTGCATGGACCTGAGTGTTGTCTAGGCTTCCTAAGAATTTCACCTTTAGCAAATTTGGCAGCGCAGGACAGATATTGATAGCTTGACTCCAGGCAATTGTAATCACTCTCAGGGGTGATCATCTTCAGACCATCTCCCACAGAGGGGTAAATCTCAGTCTGCCCTTTCCCTTTCTCTTGCCATTTTCTGGTATTAGAGATGAAAGGAAGCATCTTCTTCAGTGCAAAATATATTAAAAAAATAGCCCTGATTGCTTTCTCTTGGGCTCACATCTTTCCCATGAGCACATAAACCTCAATCATTCTGACATTTTCATTGATTCCAATGAAAGGCCAAATTAAAAGCTGTTCAGTAATTCACAGGCTCCCTCTGCCCCCTCTCCCGCACAGGAACATTGGTTTAATTATGTCAAATATTCACTTTGGATCCATCCCCAAATGTGCCATTATGTCCCAGAAGTTTAAGAAAACCCTCTGAATTGTGCGTGTGTGGTGGTGGTGGTGGGGGAGTTATTTGGGAGTTATCTGGACTTCAACAGATCCCTGCCTACTGGAGATGTCCCATCAACTGCCCCCCAATTGCTATTGCAGGGAGTTCCTACTTTTCCGAAGATTTAGCCCTATGACTCCCCCTCATGCCAGTTTGGCTCAGTTCTGAATTCACAGCAGATTTTCTAAGGATGAAATCAGCCTTAGGACTCTTTGATTTGAGCTTGCCATAGCCCATTGAAATTCAATTCACTTTTCAGCGGATGAGCCATTGGTTTGCAATCGCTACATGCAAAACAGCTTCCCTAGGCTACTAGGCTTGGCACAGAGATGGTGTGAAAACTGCCTCTGCCCCAAACAGACAGCAGAGTGAAGAGAGCTCAGCCTAGCTGGGACCTCACAGATATGTGGAGATGCTATCACATTGCAAATAAATGTAATAGAAATGTCCACCAGATGTGAATCCTGGCCTAGTACCAGTTCATCCCCCATAAATGTCTTGCTACCTATAGCCCAACTGCTTCCCAAGTCCTCAGTTAGCCAGCAAGGGGGAAAAAAGCTGGAGTTGGGGAAATGCCTGACTCTTTTGGCCTTGGAGGCTGCATCTGCTTGTGCACAACCCCTCACATGCTCCATCACCTCAGCAAAACGCAGTCTGAGCTCTTCCACCAAGCCTTCATCTGCCATGAGTTGGGCTAATAAGCAGGAACATCTCTCCCCACACACCTTGCAACTCTTCCTGCAGCTTTGCTCTTCAGTGGGTTTTCCAGGCAGAAAATATAGTGTGTGTTAAAGCCCCCAAGAGCTATAGCAGAAGGAGGTCAAATAATAACTTAGACAAAGTCACAGAGGAAGTCAGTAGAAGAGCAGCTAAGAGAAGTTGCAGTCCACCTAAGGCCTCCCAGCCCTGTGCATTAACCACAGCCATCCTTACCCTTACATCTCTTTTTATCCTCTAAATGCTGGAGGCTGTTTAGTGTCCCTTTTTTTATTTCTTCTTTTTTTTTCTGTTCAAATATTTTACTAGCTGCACTGAAAAGAGAGCTACAAACAGTAGGGGAGAATCTCTCATGGCCAGAATACAATGAAGTGCATAAGTGCGAGGGATTGCTCCTTACAATGCTTGAATCAAAGATAAACATGAAAAGAGCTACATCCTTAGAGCATAAAACAGAGGAAGACACCATTCCCAAGGGGAGCAGTAATGCCTTTAAAAACTAAAACAGCCACCTCAAAGGTCAGAGGGGTGTGGGGAAGAATATTTTTCATCCAGCAACTCACCTGAATTTCAAATCCTGGCAATTTGCTGGCAAACAACTGTGGGGAATAACAGTGAGATGTGGGATTCACCGCAGACAGAGCCCTTCTTCCAAGGACCCCGAAGCACTCTGCAGTCTTTAATTAAGGAAATTTCACAACATCCCTGCATGCTGGCTACAAAACTCCTGTCTTGATAATGACATCATGCCTAAATTGGACTGAAAAATCACTCCTGAACAGTCATAGGCACTGCGTGCCCCATGGTTCCCCTGTTTTCCAGCCCAGAGTTGCCTTCCAGAGTTGCAGGCATCCGTGGCAGACAGCATTGGCCATGTCCCAGGGAGGTGAGCAGACTCATTCCCAAAAGCAGGGATGAGTACTGGGTGCCCTTGGGAAACTCCCTAAAGAGCAGGGGAAAGGCAGCTCTTTCAGTCACTTTAGGAAACTGAGCTCTCAAAATATTGGAGATCCCTAAAGCATGCAATCTCCTGAAATTAAGAGCCATGGTGACAGGGACTGGCCATCCTAAATCACTACAGACAGACCAAGTAGAAGCCCCCCATTTCCCCCTCTGGTGAATACCATCTGCAGAGGATCCTGTGGCCCTGCATGGGTCTCACCATGATAGCCCTGGGCAATCCCAGCTGAACCCCAGCAGCAGCGCAGGGCAGGGGCCAGGCAGGGAGAGCAGCCTGAATAGCAGCTCATTTCTGCACACCGCATGGCCTGCAAGCCCAGCATCTCCTCACCTGCACCAGGATCTGCATCAGCTTCCCAGATCACCCTTGGGTTGGGGTGAATTTGTTCCCAAGAGCGTGGCTGGAGGAGGGGACTACTGACCCCAACAAGAGCAACAGAGGCGGAAGTCTTTGCTCCTCTTGAACGTTGCAGCTGTACAGGGCAACAGGAGAAGAGCCAAGTTATCTGAGCAGAGAGGCATTGACATGAGTGAAAAGCAAAGCAGGCTTGAGATGTCTACCACTGTACACCTCCAAAATGAGTCCCCTCCTCCCATCCGCCTGCAAGGAAGGAGCAACACATTTTGCACGACTCTGCCTGATACACCCACACAACCCTCCAAAATATTTGGCCAAGGGGAAAAAGAGAAACCGGCATTGGAAGGGTTAAACTCCAGCAGGCAGGCGGAGATGGAGTGGCACCATGGGAAGACTCCGGCACAATGTACTGAAAGCATCAGGGTGCTTTTGGAGCCCGCCACGTTCGCTGTCAGCGACTGGAGCGAATTGTTGCCGTGTCTAGGGGAGATGGAGGGCTGCTGAATATTTATCACACTGTCAGGAAAACTGTCCGTCGCTGACTGGTCCTATACAAACGTTGTGGCAGGGCTCTGCCACTGTCGGTTGTAGATGTCACATTTTTCTACCCTTACACCTAGCGTATAGCTCTGCAACTGCCCTGCAGCAGGGTTTACACTCTTGGACTCTGTTGCTGCTCTCAGTAATTTTATTCAACAAATGATGAAAGACCCAGGAATCAGCCTTGCAGGGGAGGAGCAGGGATGGGCAACTGCCCAATACAGACACTGGAGCATGCTCAGCTGCCGCAGGCACATCAGCAGCACCAGCTGTTGGTGGGGAGAAGGACGTTCGGGGGGAAAAAAAAAGAAAAAAAGATCAGAAAGGAAGCAAGCAAGAGAAATATAATGAGCATGCACAAAAGGACTGAAGCAGAGCAGAGCTCCTTTCATTGGTATTTCCCTAGCATCCAGAGGCAGCCAAAATGTTGGGGGGAAGAGGGCTGTGTTGTCTTTCAGTGACTAATCCTTTGAGGGAGAAAAATCACATCGAGGCATTGCCCAGGGACAACAAGAGCCCAGCACCAGCACCAGAGGAATTTGATCGTAGAAGAGCTAAGTGAAGAAAATGTTATTAGATTTCACTTGATTTGAAGATGTGTCTTTTCCTTGAAAAAGGGGGTAGATCCTATTGTTAAGTTACATCATTGCTCCCCCTGAGTCCCATGAAAGCCTTCTGTTGACATCTGCACGTTTGGGAATGGACCTTTTGGGGTATGTCACAGCTCCCCTTGCCAGGTAGGTGCCATACTGGGCTGGGTGGGACCCCATGCTTTAGAGCTTGCTGAGTCTGAGGAAGCTCATCCTGCATAGTAACCATGCAATTATTTTCGCCTGTTTGTTTTCTTTTTGTGGAAATGGGACCTTCTTGTCTTGCTCTGAGCTAGAGCTGCCTTTGCTCTTTGACACATTCCCGGTCGCTTTGGCACCTTTTCACAGAGCCCCATCCTTGTGTGCACTATAATTTACTGTTTGTATTTCCTCTGATATGTGATGGTTGAGGCAAATAACACTCAGGTTTCACCAAGGGGTATAACATAGTTATTCTTTACTCTATTTAGCACAAGAAACATGCTGCTTTAGACAAGAGCAATAAAACACTGCTATACTTTTACCTGCCTCAAACTCCAGCTTTTAAAGCACGAGAGAGAGAGAGAGAGAGAGAGAGAGAGAGAGAGAGAGGAAAAGATTACCTTTAGCAGTTGCTGGCGTGCCTAGAAAACAACTCTATTTCTACCTGGTGCCAGTAGTCTTTAGCAACGGACCTGTTCATGGACAGACATGCCAGGCCCGTGCAGGTGCTGCTGCAGAGCAAGAAGAGAGCACCCCGTACCTTACAGCCCTATTAACACACCATTAAGGTTTGAGTTCATCATTTGTAGATCTGTGTGAAAGCAAGCTTGCCATACGCTTTCTCTCATATAGATTAAAAGGATGTTTGTACCTCTTGGATGGTTGTTTCAGAACCTGGCTCTTGCAGCATGAACAAGATGACAGAAAGCTGACCCCTCGTAGAAATGTGGCCCAAGAGCTGAGGGTCAGCATGTGCTTCGGAGGTGGCAAAAGAGCATTTTGGCTTCAATGTCACTGGGTTGACGCGAGCCCAGTGGGATGGCTACACAGGTGATTTCATCCAGCCCACCAGGCCACTTGCCTCTTCCCCGAGGTAACAAATGGTTCCTTACCCTCAAGAGAAAAGGGGAAAGAAAAACCTGTCTGACTGTATTTTTGGCAAATTCAGGGAATGCAAGGGACCGCAACTCTTGCTAGATCTTTAGCAACCCAAATGGGCCAAGCAGTGATTTGTCTCTATGCCCTTCCCATGGAGATGCAGCCCGCTAGGAGCAGGGAGTCAGTGGGCCAGAGGTTTTCAGAAGCTGACTTGAAATTCGGCTGCGTTCAAACGAGTCCATTTTAAAGGCAGCCTGGGACCTCGCGCATGTCAGAGGCACATTTTTTGTGATGGCATCATTGTTCGTAAAGAGCACCAGGGAACCTCAGCTACAAAACACGCATTCACCCAGCGTCAAAGGTGTCCGACGTTAAGAGCAAAGCAGCTCCCACAGGCAGCAGACTTGCTTGCCGGAGGCCACCCGTTTGCGCTGCTCCAGGCGGCCGGGTTCCCAAGCAAGCATGGGGCTCGGGGGGGAGAAACGATTTTGCATGGTTCATGTGTCAGACACAGCCCAGAAAGGTCAATCCGTTTTGCAGTGGGAGCCAAAGGAGAGCGAAAAATGCAGCTGATGCGAAAGAAGGGGGGCAGGGGAGAAGCAATCTGCAGCCATGCCAGGAGCTTCATCAACAAACTTTGCTGCGACGCTGCAGATGAAAGCGCAATGCCTGGTGAGCAGATCCAGTTTGCAGGCATAAATCAGGAGCAGCTCCAGCAAAATCACCAGTCACGCAAGCACAGGCGAGAGGAGAATCGCCCCATGGTCCGAAACAACAGCTCTGGGCCCCCAAAAGCAACTCCCCCTCCCAAGTAGGAGCAGCTCACCTGGGTCATAACCCAGCGGAACGATCCTGGTGCTAAAAGAGTAGGATCAAGCTCTGCAAAGCAAGTCCCTGCCCAGGTTTGCAGGGAGACCCTGCATCCGTCAGCACCTTGGCCACAACAGGGCTGCAAGCCCCGTGGAGAAGGGAGGCCGGGGAGTCACCTTCAGCTTTTGCATTTCCTTGTTCCTTCCTCACGGCCGGGCTCTTTAATGTATATCAGTGTGTGCACGAGCATGCACATGCATGCACGCGCCCGGGTTTTACGCCTCTCCTCCCTGGAAGAGAAAGGACCGGTTTTCCCAAAAGCAGATGAGCGGCAACAAAGCCTACAGCTTGCTGACAACGCGCCGAGCCGCAAGCCACTTTTTTACACCCTTTTACAATAAATATTAGCTGGAGGGGGGCATTGCTCTCCCCACTCTCCCGCCAGCACGGCCTCTTGTTGTTTACTCTCCCCGGCAGCCCGGGCGCTCTCGTTAATGCGCTGTGATTGAGCACTTGGGCGAGGACGGGGTTTGGGGTTAGCTCCCGGCTCCCTTCGGAGAGCTGTTTACTCTTTAGTGCTGCCTCCGGCCTGCCGAAGACAGTGCTCCTTCACCCCCGCTGGGTCCATCTGCTTTGTCTGCCTGTTTTCCTGCTGCCACCGGCAGGCAGCTGGCCTGCGCGTTTCAGCTTGCGTTTGGAAACCCCTGGAGGAAAAAAAAAAATAAAATTAACCCCGTCAAGAAGGGGGCTGGGAAGGACGGAGAGGAAGGAGAAAGCGGCGCGGTCCTGCCTCCCGACATCGCAGCACGCGAGCCCCTGCGAGGAGCCGCGCCGGCGCGGGGCCAAGTCCCCGCTGACGTCAGCCCGGAGGGGGAGGCCGCTGCTGGCGCCAGGTGAGCATTTGGCTTGGCTTTTTGTTTTGTTTTGGTTTTTTTCCTTTACCTGGAGGAGAAACGCACAAGCAGAAGAGCTTTAGCTCTATCTCAAGCCTTGACGTCTCTGCCCCATGGCACGGGCAAGCCAAGCGGACTTCAGAGCCCATTTTTGATGTTGTGCCATGCATCTCCCCTGCTTTGCTGGCCCCACGTGCCCCCTGGCCACATCTGGACCAAGCCGCTTGCAAGCACAATCCTGCATCCTTCCCCAAAGCACCCAGCACAGAGCATGAATGCCCAACGCTGCAGTCCCGGCGTGGGGCTGAGCCTGCTCCCCTACGCTGGTGTGTGACTGTGCCGCTGTTGTTGTTCTGCCAAAACACTGCACTCGGGTTGCAGCAATTGGTCCCTGGGAACCCACATGTGGTCTCCGAGCTCCATAATAGAGGTTTAAAGAGAACAGCGGTCAGGCTCACAGCTGGCACGGATCATGGGATCGTAGTCCATCGCAACAGATATCCTGATCGATGCCATTTGAAAAATGTGGCTCCACACCCTCCCTTAAACCAGACCCGATGCAAACCAGGTGTGGGCCAAGGTCTTGGTAGGTTGTGCTGCAGCCTGGGGCACACCAGGGCTCCCAGCCATGCCTGGAGCATGCATGCTGCCAGCAGCATCAGAGGCCACCTTGCTCCCCACCTGCCGATCAAGGGAATTCCCTGCGGCAGAGCCAAGGATCACACAGAGTCCTAACCCAACGGGGGAAGAAAAAGAAAAGTGGCATCACAGTGGACCAATGCCTGGAAAGCTGTACCAACCCTTGCACATGGAGGAGGGCCAGTCTCCAGGCTTGTCCCCTCCAGCTGCCACGGCCTCTGCTGCCAGGGTATCCAAGCACTTCTCACTCTTTGGTCCATGGCAAAACCCTCTGAGATGGGACAGTGCTCCTTTCCACACAGAGGGACTAGACTTAAGAAGGTATTTAGCCACCAAAAGATCCAAATAACAAGTTAGCTCAAACCCTGGCCAGTGAACCATCCTCCACATAAGCCGTGTGGCTTAGCATGCTGGATGTGTATAAAAAGGTACATACACATACACACAAAAAATGACAGCAGCTGTATGCATGCATGTATGTATGCACATGTTTCACGTGCATACACAGACCCCTACAGAGCTCACCAGCTGGGCATCATTTACTCGGTGTTTCTGCTAATGCCCCCCAGATCTATCACACAAGAGCAGAGCGCTGGGAGCTACTCGGAGCCGGTGGCCCATGCCGAGGCCCTTTCTGCTTTGCCTTTGTTCTCCCTCAGATCTCCAGGCAGTAAATGAGACGTGCTCCTCTTCACACACAACACTTCCAGCTAATAGGAAAAGCAAGTGGAACCAGAGGTTAGCTACAGTTGTCAAACCAATATTGTATGCTGGGGAAATCAGCAAGAAGCACTAATCCCCAGGGAAAACTTTAAGCCCCCATGCACACCAACTCCTATGGATAAATAGGTGTATGGGATCTAGCATTCCTCAGAGACCTCATCTACTGAGCCTGCTCCCTGGGGAGGCTGCCAAGCATCTTTTCTTCTGCTTCACGCCACCCACTAAATCCGCCGCAGGCAGAGGCTTTAGTCACTGCTCCGTGACGCCTCAGGGAGCGGTCTCCACCGCAGCAGCCTGGGCAAGCGGGTTGCATTGCTTGCAGGACACACATGGTCTCACACCCCCTCTCCAGAGGTGTGCAGCTCTTATTAACACGGAAAGGAGACACTCAGGTGTATCCAAAAGAGAATACCCTCACTGAGATACCCCTCGTTGTTTGAGACTCAATCTAGGCTGCATTTAAAATAGTCAAGTCTCTAAATTACAGTCATGTGGATGTTCTGCCACTGGTCTAGATCCATTAGAGACACTTATTTTTCCTACCTTCATTTCCTCTCTCTTCTTCTAAGGAGCAGGCTTTCCGGGAACTGGCTCCATGCTGCTGTCCATTGGAAATAACTGCAGGCAGGAGAGGCGGATTATATTCTCTCCCCAAAGCCTTCGACTGTACAGCAAAGGAAGAAAATGCCACCTGCTACCTGATGGGGACTAACTTCCTACTAGGCATATCTGGTTGCTAAACATCTGACCTCACAGGCTGGTGAGGTGATCTCCAGCAGATCTGGGAGAAGGCAGCAGAATATGTATATACTGGACTGGAGACCTTGGCTACAGTCCAGCAACACCAGGCCATCCGTGAAGACAGCAAAAAATCCCTTGCTCTATCCTGAGCGTCTGGTCCCAGGATCCTCTATGAATTGTGTGCAAGGAGCCCCACAGCCACAGTAGGTGGGGGAAGGCACCACCACAAGCCAGACAGGCAAAGGAGAAAAAGCCCTTTCCCAAATAAGCACCAAATGAGGAGTATTTTATGCAAGTTGGGGCTTCAAACTGCAGGTGACTTGGTTCCTCTGTGTTGGAAATATGCCAATTAACAGACCCTCCTAGGTCGTGAACACACGATTTCTGGGGGTTTAGCATGTTCCTACGTACCAGGTGCACGTACCTAGCTTTTCCAGTATCCCTCCTTGGTTGGTATAGTAACAGCCACGCATACCCTGGCTGCAATGCAATAAACCACTGACCTGGGAGGAGGTATTCTGAATTTTCCTTCTCCTCCCTCCCCCACAGGCCCTTAAGAGAGACGTAAGATAACAAAGCTCTTTACATGGTCACAAAAGTGAGGCACCATGAGGACTTCATGGTGTTACGGCTCAGCCTCCTGCCCCTGCTTCTTCCAAGGCACAGCGTCACAACAAGAGCTTTAAGCTGTGCCCCATGCTTTGGAGACAAGGACACTGATCTGATCTGGCTCATTTTCTTGATATTTGGATGAAACTGAATAAGCTTCTTTTGCGGTCTGGCAACAGAGGCTTGGCATTGTCACCACAAAGCATGAGAAAAACCATGAGCCAGGTTTGGAAATCATGAGATCAGCCTAAAAAGCATGAGGTTTTTTGGTTTTTTTTCTAAATTTATGCATCTGTTTTGAAACAATGCACATTCTTTGTGTTCAACTCCAGCTCTCTGAAATGTCAGGGTTTGGACTTTTAAGGAAATTTATCTTTTTCAGTCGGAAGGAATAAGAACTTTTTTTTTTTTCTCCTTAGTGATTCTTGTGCAGCCACATGATACCAAGCCCTGGGATTTGGGGTGGGAGGAGAAAGCTCCCAACGACTTTCACAAGGCTCACCATAAAGTGATGAGAATCAGTGAAA
This sequence comes from Apteryx mantelli, assembly GCF_036417845.1. NCBI lineage: Eukaryota > Metazoa > Chordata > Aves > Apterygiformes > Apterygidae > Apteryx > Apteryx mantelli. The sequence goes on along the minus strand of NC_089979.1, from coordinate 163,192,938 downwards.
TATCTGGTCATTGCCATGAATATAAATGCCTGACCCATACTCCCACCGCGTGTACAACTCCACTTGCCCTACACACAAACCCACCCACAGATTTTGCCCATGTGAACTCCCTCCTCCCCCTCCGCACAAGCCGAGAGCTTCCACCTGAACTGGTAGTTGCCAGCAAATGCCAGGCACATGCAAAAATCAGGGTCTGGCTTTCCATTTGTCTGTAGCTTATATTAAGTGAAGGTAACCCCCTACTCACTGCAAATTTCTGCAAAGATTTAGCAGACTTGAGCCTTTGGACATGGGCACCCAACTAGATGGATTCAAAACCAGCAGCAGAGACTGCTGTCATCCCTGCACTGAGACAACTGCTCTCAGACTTTCCCGTCTGTAGCTGAGCTCTTCCAAAAACTAGCAGGTAAAAGCCTTGCCATTGTTTTGATGTAAGCCTCATGCCTGAGATTCCTCACAAGCAAATGCATTGGGCTGCCGAAAAACCCAAAACTTTTTTGTGCCCAAGAGAGATGCCAGTGTAGTTCCGGTGTTAGGCAGAGCCCATCCCCTGACACCAGCTGATGCACGTCTGGTGCAAGACCAGAGTTCAGCCCTTTATCAAAGAAATGGGTAGTTTTCCCCAAGGCTTGCAGTAAAAAAATGCCCATCATTTTGCATTAAATAGAAAACACATACTTTGCATGAAGCGTTCAGCCACAGAAACGCATTTATGTGGCTGCTGGGATCCCTTTCTTTTCATCAGCATTCACCTGAAAAGCCCTCTTGCCACCTTCCACAGCAACGTTAACTATTCCAAAGTGATTGTCATCAAAGGTAGAAAATATCCGTTCCTGACAAAGGCTCTCCTACCTCCGGTCCTGCAACCCCTCACTCTCCGCTGTCCTGCTCCCCACCGCTGACGGGTCCCATTGTGCTGTGCTCGCAACACCAGCTGCCCAACGGACAAAGACTTTAGTACACAGGTGCTCAGGCGCATTGAAGTTGTGGAAGGAAACATAAGCCAAGGAGAAAGTAATGCTGAAGGGAAAGGAGCAACAGTCGTTGACTTACAAGCGCACTCAGGAACGTGAAAGGTAGCTAAAACCTAAAGATTTTCTGCAAATATACCTACACAGGCATTTCTGCCTCTGACTATCTACCACGCTGGCCTTCCAGTAGCATCTAAATCGCAAAGCTAATTGTATTGTAAAAGTAACGGCCTATGAAATTTTTAATGGAGAAGATTGCGCTGACAATTTTTTTCCTCTGTGGTTCAATATACTTCAATATCTTTTCCCTCTTGCAGCATTTGATTCAGGCTTACAGTGGATTTACACAGCTACCTTGCTCAGCACCATAAAGACTGAACTGCAGGACAGCGCTGATCCATTTTCCAGCTGGACCTGGGCAGTCCAAGCCCACACTTGGCTACTCATATGTTTTGGGGAGCATCTAAAACTACATCTTCATCCTCAAATCATTGATACATAGATACATGGAACAATCACTTATCACCAGTCACAGAGTTTTGGTACTCATCTGCCACAGCATAGTGCAACACAAGGGCAAGAGGCAGTGGTCCTCACACAGGAACACAAGGATGCTGGACAGGGCAGCAGAGCTTCTAGGGCTCTTCCTGGAAAATACAAGAAGGAGGAGAAGCAGAAAAACATGAAGAGTTTGTGTAAGGGATGGAAGGAAAGTAGCATTTAAAGTCGGATGAGGATGAGTTTTAAAGGCAATGGGGACCACTGTGCCAAATAGAGTAATAAGAGTACTTACGAGGGCCGAACACAAGGATAGTCTGCAGACCCCAAACATCTTTCAGACACAGCATTTAGGCCCAGAGCTGAAGCCATAGCTCACAACCAATTCTAACCTGCAAAGCTGAACCAACCCACAATTGGCAGATGGTTGGTTTGTATCCTGCAGTCGCACCTCTCAAACAGAAATGGATCATCCTCTGTTGATCCTGATGTCCATGCACAGCAAGAGACATTCTGTCACATTCAGATCCTGCGTGCATATCTTACTGGCAATGTTTTCTTCATGTCATACACGTTCAGAAACAAGAGCAGTCCTACCAGAACTGACCAAAAATTTTCCATTTGAGTGATTTTCTATTAGAAAACTCTCTGGGGGCAAAGTTCTCAAACTGGATTTGGGCCCAATGTAGGGTGAACTTTGGTGATCAAGTCCAAAACTGACTCTAGAAACTCACCCCCTAACAGCTGAGCAGGTGTTGAAATTTTACTCAGAAAATATGTTTTGGCAGCTACAGCAATGCACCACAGAGGCATTGCCATTTTGGTTGGATTGAGGATATGAGCATCTATCTTCCACCAAAGTCCATCAGTCACCAAGGAACCAGGCATCCCTCTGCTGAGACCCTTGAGGGACACACTCCTGTAGGCATGTTTGACACTTGCCTAGCACATATGAATGGCAACAAGTTCTGCACAAATCACAGCACTCAGGGTCACACTAATATAAAAACATGGCTATTGGAGGAGGAGAAGGAAGAGAATAAGGTGATGGACTGGAGCTCTAGATATGGAGCAGGGAGAGCCAAGCAGCACATGGATCAACAGCTGTTTTTCATAAGACATCAAAATAAAATGTCCTCTCAGCTGTTTCATAACAATATTGTGAAATTCCTTTTCCCTGAGAGATAACAAAGTGGTCCATTTTCCATGCTGCTTCAGAAAATTCCTGGATGGAAATTCCAATTGCAGCCTTTCTTAAATACTGGTGTGAAGTGCCCACAGACCACAGCCCCAGTGGGCTAAGTTCCATTAAAAGAGACAGGATCTCCCTCAGTGTACTGAACAGTACACAGAGTACACAGTGTACAGTGAACAGAACACAGAGAAAGGGCAAGCACAAGAGATGGGAAATGCCCTCACCCTAAAATTAACAAGCACCTGAAGGCCCCAGAAATGATTTGATTTCCTGACTGAACCCACCCTAAAAATGATTAGCCACAGCCTGTGCCGAACAAATCATCATCAGATGAAGAAACAAATAGTAATAATGTAATAATAGTAATAACTGTATAATGCCACACAGTTCCACATATGCAAAGAGTATCAGTTTTAACAGCGTTAGTATGAAGCTTGCATTGCTAGCTCACACACACATGCATACGATTTAGATATATTCTAATAGACAGTTCTGGCCCATGACATTCCTGCAGGTCAAAATTAAATAAAAGGCAGAAACACATCGTGCACCTCTGGTTAGACTCTTGACTGGCTCGGCGCTGAGGAAGCCTGCAGTTAATCAGCTTTCTTTCTCCACTAACTGTCACTGCAAACAAAGGAATTAGCAGAAGGTCTGTAGGGAACATTGAGATAATTTGCTGGCTGAAGAAAAGAGAAAGAAAAGAAAAGCAAAACAAAATTACTGAGAAATTTACTTGCACTGACCTCTCCATAAATATTTAGATATAATCATCATTACCTTGGAGTAAATTAAGTTATAAACAGTCTCCACAATTGCACATGATGAATGTGTATCGGCATCAGAGAGCACTTTATTGCAAGTTAATATGGAAACAGAGCACCTCAATCAATCAGGATGCAGAAATGCTGTCTGATGATATCAGCCTTTCTCAACCTATTCATACTCGACACCATACGGTCTCTCACCCAGCTGCCCCCCTTCCCCATTCTTATTATATTAACAAATACATATCGAACTGTGGTAGACAGTAAGAGTTACGTATGTGGAACCAGAATAATGATAAAAGTACAGTACATGTCCTCAGAAGCACTAGCAGTATTATTTATATTACAGTAACATCTACAGCAACTGAGGATATGGCCCCCCTGTGCTGTGTTCTGTATACAAACACGCCAGAAACCATCTGGGTAGGATTCATCTGGCTAGATGCAGACATTCACAATGGGGACATCACAGCTGAGCTAATCACCTTCAGCTCCTTTCGCAATCAGCAGAGAAATCAGCACTTTCTGAGCATAACCTACCAAACCTATTTTAGATGTCTACTTTACAGAGAGGTGAACCATGCCCTGGACAACTTCGACATTGTTGGCCCGGTCTTCACAGACCATTCAGCATCCCTAGGTGACTAGCGCTGAAGTCAACATCTACACCATGGATGCCAGCTTTGGTGAAACAAGTCCCATCCAGTCTGATTGAAAGTCTTCAGGATCTAGAAAAAGCAGACAACCACATGGCAAGGGAAAGGAAATCAGATATGAACTCCATTTTTGGATGTGAGACCCATTTAGCCTCCCAGGGTTGATGATAACTTCTCCGGGAAGCTGTCAGACCTCAGCTGTTGAAGAACAGAGCAGACAGGGGAGCACGTTGCTGAGACCTGGGGTGCTCGCACCTTGCCTACCCCTTCACTTTTAATGTGAGAACAACCCAGCTCAGACTGATGGAAAGAGCAGTCCAGTTCATGCTGACTTTAAAAAAAAAAAATTTCCACCGGAAAAATAATAAGATTATAGCAAACTTGGGACCTTTCTACATGGTACTTCAGTTCTGGAGAAACCTCGTTTAAAATTGGGCAGTCAGTCTGATGAAAAAATCCCACAGTAAATGGGAGATGATGAAGAAAAACACCTCGCAGAACCTCACGTTCTGGGGCTCTCCCCAATGAGGCACAGTTGCCCACAGCTCCCCAGAGGCTGACTGAGAAACAGATTGATGTGATCAACTGTGAGACAAGAAAGTAGGCACAAGAGAGTGGCTCCATCCACCTTCACTAGGACCTACAGCTGAATCGGTAACCAATGGCAGGAGAACAGAAGTCTCCCACAGCTGACAGGTCACTAGTCTTGCCTTCCCTTCATGTTACACATGGTCATACGCTGCACCTGTATGGTCCTTCTGACTCTCCTTCCCACCCCAAGCAGGGACAGTTGCAAGTGTGTAGCAGGTTATCCAGTGAGCTCTGCAGCAGCACTATTGAGATAAGAGCAGGCTTTAGGAATGGGCTACTTCACAACAACTGCAAGTCACTGATACCTAGCTATTGCCACCATCCACAGCATCAAAAATGCACATACGCAGCACACACAAGACTACGAAGGGAGTTCCATGCTGCAAAGGAAGGAAGGAATGTGGTATAATAAAACAAACAATGACTAAAGTGTTTCTAAAAAAAGGAGCGCGATCAGAGATTTTATTAAGGCTTATGCTTTCAGCATGGTAGTGAATCTTGCAGGAGAATAAAGATTTTAACTGGAGGGTTCATGTGCCTCAACTTCTTAGGCATGGCACTCAAATAGGGCATAAAAGTGTAAAGAACTAGACTCAGGTCAACTCAAGAGACCAGTGCATAATGCCATGCTAATATTCTTAGGAAGCACTGTCTTCATCCAGTCTTCCACTTCAGGGTTTTCTCTGGTGGAGAGAACTTCATATGCAGTTTCCCATATAAAACTTATGGCATCCGGTTCATGGTGACGCTCAGATCTTTCCTTTGGAAAACAACAACAACAAACAACTCAACAGATGAGAAGTGCCAGACTGAGAAAATAATTAAAATGCAAACAAAGTGGGCTGTGAAGATCCTACTTGCAAGCAGGTATTTATAGAAAGAGGTGAAAGAGAGACAACGTAACACTGACTGTCTCTACCCTATTGCAAGGCAAAATAAAAATATTCCTCTTCTTATCTTCCTTGGATATAGACTAAATAGAATAAAATAAAACTTAGCCTGTAGCTGCTCTGTTCCCTAAGCTATGGGACCTTCCGAAAAGAAACATGACAGATGTCTGCCACTTCTGCACCAGGCCTGCCAGAGTTTCTCCTGACAAGACCCTATCTTTTGTCAATGGCGTCTTCAGTGCTATGATACTGTCCCTTAATCCAATAATTACCCAGCCCCGTAAATTATTGCAATTAAGCCCCCATCCCTGCTGCAGCCGCAGAAAGCATCCCAACAGGGTTGCTTCTGCCTTGATGCAGCCAGCCAAGCAGAAGGCCAAAGCCCATTTTGTCAAACAGCAGCATATCCCTACTGAGCCTTAGTCTGCAGGGAAAGAAAGAAATCACTAAATCTTTTGACACAAGGCAAAGATTTCTATAGATACCAAAAATCTATTGACTGGCTCAGATCAAGGGCTTTTTAATTGAGCTAACAACGTTAATTAGTAAATCTACTGACTTCTAAACACCGCGAGACCTAGGGCTTCGAATTTCCATTGTACAAGTACAATGACGCTTTCAAGGTCTAGAGAGCATTTTCCCTTTGCTGCCCTACCCCCAAACACCAAACACTATTGCAGCTAATTGTGGCAACATTTCGATGGCATGGTGGCAATCAGACATTGCTTCTCTTTAGCTGAGGAAAGTGCTCAAAGGAGTCATCAGGGATGTTTATATTTGAAAGGTGCAGAAGTCTGAGAAAACACAAGGTGTTTCTAGAAAACAGGAAGATCAAAGGTAAAAGCATTTGGATGGATAAAATGGTTGCAAAGATTATTACTTCTTAACATATAAATTACTCAAATCACTCCCATCTGTCTGCCTCCACTGCCATACGAAAAAGGAGACCAAAGGCTTAGCTCCCAATACGTTAAATCCTAATAAATCCACCCATGTTTTAAGTTGAAATACATGAAACACTTTTCCTGGAAAATTTGTCTGCAGACCAGCAGCAACGGCATTAAAACATGTTTGTTATGGAATCAGAAAAGGAAGGGATCAAACTGCAGCAGCTCAGCAGTGAAGGATTGCTAGAAAAGCAGAAACTAAAAGTGTAATAACAGGGATATGAAGACAGGAGGACGCAACTTACCAAAGGAAACAGCCTTGCTGGGAAAAACGCAGCAGAGATTATGGCCCCACTGCTTATTATCTGAGTAAGTCAATGCAGGCTCCTAGGAAAAAAAAAAAAAAGAGAGAAATAAAGAGGAATTTAAGAATGGTTTTAGGCCAGACTCATAACGGACATGAGTTGTCTCTGGGGATCTGACCCATATTTTTAACAGTCCCTGATGTTTTCCCATAAAACCATAACTGGGAGGCTGATGAGAACCATGTTTCTCCCATATCACACTATATCCTTTCCCCTGTGCCACGTTGCTCCTCCTGGAGGCAACATTTTGGCCAAACTATGGTGTCTTTGTAGAGCAGGGGAAGTGCAGGGACACATTTCCTCAGCTCTCCCCAGGAGCCAGCTGCACTTCTTGACGAGATGTGCAAAATGGGAGAATGCCAGGAAAGGGCAAGGAGGCCAGAGGAGGGAGAACAGGGGCTCAGCCACCGTATCACACATATATACCACCCAGACAGCTTAGCTGGGAGGAACAGGGCAATATTTTGGACAGGTTTTAGCACACAAGGAGTAATACAAATCACCCAACATCAGCAGGCAGCTTCTAGCCAAGTGCAACATGGTTCTGCTTACACAGCTTGCCCACATTTGTTCAGGAGGGGCCAGGAATAACTTGAGGCGAAACTTGTATGGGGATGGCGATAGGTGGGGGACACAGCTCAGCATTTAACACTGGATGACGGTGTCTGAGAATGTTTAATGGCCTCAAATGGCCAGAACACCATTTCATTTCACCTCAAAGACCAGAAATAGAGCAGGAGACTTGACAAGATATTTACCCATATTTCTTTGCATTACTACAACGTGTTACACCCCCGGTCCCTGCGAGGTCAACATTCACAGAATCCAGTGAACAGTACAACAGTCCCCAAGTCCCCCGTCCTAGTTGTAGCTCTTAAGGCAACCCATTTTTGCCTAGGCAAAGTCCCTTTCAAGCCCAAAACAGAGTCAAGATGTCTCCTAAGTTATGGATAATTCTCAGGCATGGTGGGACATCAGGAAGACACACAGACATTATTGTTTTGAAATTCTTCCTACAGGGTTTTATTTTCTTCACCAGAAGAACAGATACTGACACAGCAAGAGGTTCTGTAGGCCTGTTTAGCATAATCTTGAGTTAAAACACAGAAGCAGTATTTATGTCAGTTCACTGCTTCAAATCTTACCTGACATCCTGCATCATGTATGAGACATCTGCACTACACACTGGTGGAACAAATCTGTCAGCAGAATGAACATGCAGGGACAAATCCATCCCTGCTGCAACAGCAATGGAGTTACCCCAGGGGATGGTTTTGGCCCACTAGAGTCAAACGGGATTCAGAGCAAGTAGGTCCCAATTTGCAACTTGGAAGACAAATGAATGACTAAAATAGCATTAGTAGAAGCAGGAGTCCCTATTCAGTATGCTGAGATATGCTGGCTAGACCATAGCTGTGGAAGTCACACTACGTTTGGATTCAAATTACCACCAATCAGTTATGCCCTACACAAATCCGTCCCTCAGTTAAAAAAAAAAAATCTTAAAACCTATCTTGTGTTATGCCTTCAGGGCAAATTTGCTTTTATGAGCATGAATAATTCATGCGTGTTCATTTATTATTAATTAATATTCCATGAACATGCATGGTTTATTCACCCAAACAAAGCACTGCACCCTGCATGCTCTCCCTGCAGCTTGACATTAGCTACTTGCCTCGGCCTGGCTGACCATGGCATTAGGTCAGTATTGTTTATCACCCCTTTCTCCCTAGAAGCTACTGAGAATGTTTTGGCCCTCCATGATGGTCACTGACTTCCTCCATTTTCAGGCTGGAATAGGGCAATTCAACGTTTCTGAGCTGAAACGTGTGGGAGAAGTTGAAAATAACATAGTGTGGTTGCAAGAGGGAGGGAAAAGTAAGAACAGGACTTTTTCAGGGTGCTGTGCATCCCTGTGCCAGGCTCCATCCAATTCCATTTTTGGGAGCAATGCAAGGCACCACTGGGAAGAGCCGCTCTCACTAGGTCATCACAAGGGTCACCATTCAGCAGGGTTGTTGAGGAGGACTTGTTTTTCAGACAGTGCCAAGTCACTGACACCTGCAGCAGCATTTCCCTTGTGGAAGCATGGGAACTCCTCAACCTTTTGCACATGCCACTTCCACTAGCTCCACTGGCTAGCTGGGATCAGGGGTCCCCCACGGTGCTAAGTGTTGTACAAGCAATGAGAAAGAGAAATCCCTGTCCCAAAGCAGTAATTTTCAGGTAAAGATCTGAGCCGAAGATGTGGGCACTGTCAAGGAGAGGAGAGAAGATCTAGGTGTTCACAGAATCACAGAATATTTGAGGTTGGAAGGGATCTTTAAAAATCATCTAGTCCAAACACCCTGCTCAAGCAGGGTCACCTAAAGCAGGCTGCCCAGGTCTGTGTCCAGACAGTTTTGAATATCTCAAAGGATGATCTGATCCAAGTGAGCTGAGGATTTATGCTGAGGTCTTTTTCCTCTTTGCAGTAAAGAGGGTAAAGGGACCTTAGCTTTTATGTTTAAGATATGGTGTGCCAGGTATGAAGAATGGGGAGAGAGGCAGGCTCAGCACCATTTCATTTCTTATGGCAGAGCCTGTGCCCACTACATTTCCCTGCTGTGTAAGCAGCTCACCTGGGACTACACAGGGATTCCCCAGCAAAGCCAGGGAACTAATGAAAATCTCTTCTGTCTCAATATAGAGCTTCACCTGCATCGACTCGAGCATCAGTCCACGTCATGGAGAGGCAGCTGGATTTTTCTTGTCGGTGTGTCTCCTCTGAAGAGTCCACACTTGGTTGGTTTGCTCCCACTCCTAGATCTGCCACAGATGCATGAGCAATGCCTGTGGATCTGTCAAATCACATAATGATCTGTCACTGTAGGCAGCTCTGGAGAAACCCTAACTCAACCCCATCAAGCAGTGTCACACCTGCCATTTGTTGCTCTCCACAAAAACCACCTTCTGTTAAAGATTAGCAAAGCTCCACATTTCTAGGTGACAGGCAGAGCCTGTCTTCCAATTGCTGCATGAAAACACCACCCACATCACCATCCTGATCATTTTCTGTGCACAGGCCCAGGAGGGCTTTTGGTGCAAACTCCTTACTGAACCTGCCCTCCTAAATGCTCAGCTCACTTGGATCAGATCATCCTTTGAGATATTCAAAACTGTCTGGACACAGACCTGGGCAGCCTGCTTTAGGTGACCCTGCTTGAGCAGGGTGTTTGGACTAGATGATTTTTAAAGATCCCTTCCAACCTCAAATATTCTGTGATTCTGTGAACACCTAGATCTTCTCTCCTCTCCTTGACGGTGCCCACAAGATCCCACCCAAGGGTGTATTTAGCTCTTGACCTTGTATGAGCAAGCACCTTCTCACAAGGTACTCCCTGATGCTCCACTCCTGTCCTGAGTCTCCAGCCATGTCCTGAGTCTCAAACCAACCACCTCACCTGCATCGTCTGTGTTAGAGATATAAAGATGCAAGGTCAAGAGATGTATTTTCTTTATCTGGGCTGAGATCTCACAATCTTTTTATATGGTCATATATGAATCTTGATTTCAAGCACAAGAATGCTGAGCGGAGATAGTAGAAAACTCCCTGTGTGTTAGACACTGGAACAGCTTCAAATCAGGTGTTAGCTAAAGCAAATAGAGGAGACATGAGGTTTGGCATTTACTAAGGTTGAAGTACAGTGCACAGAGAGAAGGGCAGAAAGAGAGCATGTTCTCTGGGGCAGAGACTCACTTACATGATATGTCCACACGGCACTCAGCACAACAGAATCCCAACCATAACAGCTCCTCATAGGTCCATGATGTTATGACATGTGCAGGAAGAGAGAAATGAAAAATAACAGCAAACTAAGCAGTATTAAATAGTGCTGGGTCCAAATCACAGGTCTAGCACCAAATCTCTGCATCTTTTGATGACCTGGAGAGGGGAGTGGAGTCAGACCTGGTGCGAAGTGTGCAATTTTCCTTGTGTCTCTGTAACGGCTTGAACCAAAGGCCTAGATCCAAATTGCCCCAACCATGGTGTCTTTCAGATCCAGACCTGAACCAAAGTGTATGATTCCAGTAAATACCCTGGACACCCTCCTACTGTGTCAACTTGTTTTACAAATAGAGATAAGTTTTGAAACACTCTGAGAGTTACAGGCAATTTAACACACAGGGGCTGCTCTGGGAAAACTTAAAACTGTCATAATTCATCCTCCCCTTCCTCCAGTCCAGAAATGAAAGATTAAACCTTGGAAGATTTATTAAACTGACATTTTAATAGAATTTTTAGACTTTCCCTGCTAATAGTTTAAATATAATTGAATTCCATGAAAGGGAGGAAGATAGGATAGAGTTGGTGTCCCCCAACAATAAGAATGTTTTAAACACTGGGGCATATCATTAATGCATAATTTAGGCTTATTTGCATGGCCCTTAGAACTGGGAGTAACAAAAACACAAATCTAATTAACGGAGTGAAAGAAATGCCTCCACCAGCAAACTTCTTCACAAGCTCCACTACCACACACCCACCCTCCCCAAGTTACAAACATGAAACAGATGGCAAGAAGGAGAAAAAATAAAAGACATCACACATCAGCTCTTGGAGAGGAAGAGGGGAGAAAGAGAGAAAAAGCAGAAGGGACAAGATGGATAACTATACTACTTGGCGATGCAGCAATTAACTTGCTGAGGGTGGAATAATTCTTGCAGTGCCTCTCTGGTCAGAGTGCTCTCCCAACTTAGCATGGAATAGATGTATGGAGTTCAGTGGAGAGTAAACCAGTTTTCATAAATCCCGGCAGGAGTCCGTTTCGCTTTATGAGATTCGTGTGAAAAATTGAAAATTCAGGTTTTTCCAAATGCATCTGTAATCAGCAGCCTTAGCTCTGCTGGTCCCCAGGGGTAACTGATCACAGACAGCACGACGTAGGGTTTCACAATCACACTGAGCTTCTATACTGCATTTTTAAGGGTTAGACATTAATTCCTGATCAATACAAGGAACAGCAGGCTATCCCCTACCCCCACTCCTGGAATTGTCTTACATTATTAACTGAGCCTTGGCTTTGTCCTAGAATTACTTCAAATCACAACCTTTCCACCATTTGGGGCTGTAAGACGCAGAGTGCCTCCAGATGTAGAACCGAGGAGGGGGTGAGAAAGGCTCTCCCCGCTACCTTCTTCCCCTGTGCAGTCAGGGACAAACACACCAAGCCCCATTTCTGATTGATGTTTACATTTTGTTCTATCCCCCCTCTAATTTTTTTCCCCTGATTAACAAAGTTGCTAAAAAGAGCTGCTGCACAGCAGCACCAGCAGCACAGTTAGCTACCAGTTGCATATATCAGCTTGCACCTCCCAGTGAGGGGAACATGCTTCAATGCAATGCTCTGCCCTCCTTGCAGGACTGACCCTGTGCTCTGAGGAGAGGCAGGGACCATCATCTTCCAACCTTTGAAAATCACTGTTCTTGCTAGATTACATGTGCTGTGAAGCCAGCCTCTGTACGTCCTGCTCCAAACATGAGCATGGACATTACACCATCTTCTTTGCCATCCCATTAGCCAGCAAATCAGCTCTGCACCACCCTAACAGTGCTGCAAGAGCCCCACGGAGGTGTTTAAGAAGACCACTAACAGGTTCTGCCTGTCTGGATAAAATCCTCCCTTGCTGATCAGGGACAAAACCTGTCACAGGTTCACTGAGGGCACCGTTGTTTTTTTCATTTCCTCACTCAGGAGGTATTTCCCTTGCTGGACACTTGAAGGCAAACAAGGCTTCCTGTGCTTGGCAAGGCCTAGGCTTTCATTCAGTTAAACACAGACAGCTCTGAAGACCTCTAGAGCCAGAATATGAAGCTCCTCCAAGTCCGGTTGGACTAGGTAAAAAGAAGTCACTCAAGATTAGTCTTCATGTTTGAATATCTGTCCCTTAACAACATATCACACTAAACCTATATTTGCTGAGTTCCTCTGTGCCATTAACATTACAGATTTCACTGACATCAAGACAACTCATCTGAACTCCGAAAACATACCCAGTGTGTCCCAAGCATCAAGTCTTCCAGGAGCATAAGAAGAATCCAGGCTACTCTACTCCAAACAACTTTTAGAGATGCAAAATTTTCTGGTCTTCTCCACTGTTGCATATTGGGCTGTCCTTTGCTTTCCATTCATGTGACAGGTGACTGCTGCTCCTATGTGAAGATCTGGTGCAGTTTAACGTGGTCCAGGTCGGTGGCAGAAGGGAAGCAAGCTGGTTGATCAGTCAGATTCAGGATCAGTTTCTGTCTGTCAGTTATGCTATTTCCTCCCCTACCTCTTTCTCTCTTGGTAACGCTTCCACAGCTTTGAAGGTTTCAGCTGCTAATTGGAAGAGATTCCTGGACTTAAGGCAGCATTTTGGGGAGCTTTTGGAAATCTTCTCAGTCAGGCAAGCCTGGGTTCATTAGCATGCACTCGTGGTCTCATATTTTTACTGCCTCTCTTCAGGGCTCATTTATTCAGTGAAATCAAATACAAGAATTCCCCCAAGGCATCCCTGTCAGATATGAAGTGACGGGGCTACACAACACTCTCTTTCCAGGTACTGTAGCAGGTACAGGAAGGCTAACAATGGTTTTTGGTGTCGTATCAATTCATTATCAAAGGGAAATTGATGAATATCCACTTTTGCTGAGTTAGAGAGTCTCCTGATGGTTAACGAGTATGAATAAAATGTTATGCAAATTAATGGCTGAGAAGGGAATTCTGGAACTGAACTTGAATATGAAATAGGTCATTAACATGACACATTTTTAATGTCTGTTGATTGTTTCTAGTGTTATGTTTGTTGGGAAAATCTACTTTAAGACTCAGTGAGAAGAACACAAGACAAACCTTTGCTCACATATACATCCCTCACAACCCCATCGTGCTCTTAGTATGAGAAAGCAGAGTGATTCTAGGAAAATAAATATGTCCTTACTTCTACTGAGGGAGCACAATTTATATTCTAGATTGCTATTTGTTCACCTGTTCAGTACACCTCACTACTGTGTGTGCCTAGCTGGCTGTGGAGAGATTCTCATAAAATATGAATACTTCTTCCAGATACGGCCTGTGCTTAACTTGCATTTACAATATGAAGAGTTATAGGTTTCTATTATTATTTATAAGTCTACAGTGTGAGAAGCCTTTCTCAAATGTTCAAGAAGTGACAGCTTCTCTCATAACAAGGACAGATAGATGAAAGGACACAGGAAGAAAAACACACCAAAAGCAAACAGGAGATATTTAGACAAGACAAACTAAATTTTCTGTAAGCCATCAGGCAATCTGGGTGTTTAAGAGTGATTAAAATTTGAAAGGACTTGGGTTTTGTTGTTTGGTAGAGTAAGCTACAGCTTGTGACTTACCCTGTTGGTACAATCCAGTGTGTCTGAATTCCTTCCAGTGGAGTTTTTTATTCTCTTTTTAGGCTGAATGGCAAGTGATGAGGACCATCAGGAAAAACAGAAGTTCTTGGAAGGGAGTCTATGGCACTCGCAACGGCCCCCCAAAGGGTCCCCAGCACCTCGTGGGAGAGGAGTGGTTGGCTAGTATTGGGTGGGGAAAGGGGGGCAATGGTCTTTAAACGTGAAAAATGATTACTGTCACAACAAAACTGTGAGCAGAGCAATACACCAGGGATGCAAACCAATGAGTTTCAAGCCAGAGCAGTGACATGAGTCTCAGTTTTCTCCTTCTCAGTCAAATCACCCAGCTCATCCCACCTTCAGGTATTTTAGCATGGATGAGGATTTTTGTCTCTGACCAGAAATTCTACCCTTCCAAGATAAAGTTTCAGCTTCCAGAAACCACTTCCTACCATGCAGTCAGAAATTCCCAGACAATCACTACACGAGACAGCATAGGAGCTCCCATTCAAATGAGGTCTATCCTTAGGGGAAGAAAAAAAACCACTTTGTTCTCCTGTTATTGTATAGATCCAGCACTTCATTCACATTCATCATTTATAAAAATTAAAATCAGATCAAAACTCTTGCCAATAGACCACAAGAGTTGGTACAAATGGACCCTCCAAGCCATGGTCTAAAGTTTTTGGTCAACAGCACAAGGAGAACAATATGTGCTGATGATTTCATGCCTGAAGAACATAACCAAAAAGGCACAAATAGAACAAATTCTGCAAGAGAAGACTGGGAGGTCTTCAGAACCAAGACATGAAATGGCAGGACAACAGGAATGCTGCCTAAGACATAAGGGAAGAGAAAGGAAAGAGAACATCATCTTATTTCTGTTGCAGGGTCCTGCCCAACAAAGCCAGGCTCCATGTAACACTTGCACTTGCCTCTTAGGCATGAGGGCTCAGCCACTGCCTGATATAGGAGTTTTGATTCAATATATTGGCTGCTCAGCTGGTGCAATGTGCTAAAGCCTATATCTCACATGGACAAGGATCACAAAACGTGCCCTTTACCAAGGCAAGCCAAGGGGCAGGAGAATAAGGACTCTGGATGTAGATTTCTTCTTCAAAATCCAGGAAGTAATTTCAAAGCCCTCATTCTAGCTCAGACCCACCTCTATGAATGAGGGGCAAGAAAAGAAGGTAACAGAGCTTTTCCATCCAAGGTGTATTGCAGCCGTCTGGACTGAAGCTCCAAGTCAGCATAAGCAATGACAAGTTACAGCAGGGTAATGAAACCTGCAACTCATGCAGCTTAGCTGGGACTCAGTGCTTAGAGGTGCCTAGACATCAGGCTGCCAAGACTGAGGGTCACTTAACTTCTTGCATCAGGACCCACAGCAAAGCAAGACGTTTATCATGACCCTGTATTTCTCATTCACTGCTGCTCATAAGTGCTAGCACTCACCTCCACAGCTTCCTTTCCACTCTGCAAACCACCATGGTGGGCTACTATATTTATTATCCCATCACAATTAAGCACCTCTGATTAGTTCAGGTAATTACTGGGTGCTAGCAATTACTCATTGGCAGGCCTCCTCAGAGTCTTTAATGGCAGTTCCCACAAGATCAAACAGGCGAAGGCCAAAAGAAGAAAGCAAAACAACTAAACAAGTGGGCAATGAAGGAAGGAATTAAGAAATCCCTCAACAGACCCACGTCCTTTGAGACCCAGTGCAGCAAACAGCCCAGCTAATTAGCATGCCTGTTGCCTTGCCAGCATGCATGGAAATTTCCCCTCCAGCCTTTTTTCCTGCAGAAGTTCACGATTTGGGATGCCTCCATGGTACAAGGACAACATAAGATGCATTTTCACATTCTAGTTTCAACACTGCCATGGCCCTTGTGTGAGCAAAATCCTAAAGACCAAATCATGTCTAGTTAATGTTGTTTAGAAGGTGAATTTTGGATCCAGGGTCTCAGAGTGGAGGATTTTCTTTGCAGCTGAATGAAGAACTCTGACAATGAGAGGGATTAGGAGAGAATGGAAATGCTGGCAAAGGGATATCCTTAACCGATGGTGAACACACTTCCTTTATAGACCTCAGAGGCCAAATCCTTAGGAGAAAGTTCTATGTATTTTAATAGCAATTCTATGCTTTCTGGTTTAGACCCTGCCAATAGAATCAAATAGAAAATGCAATGTATTAAAGACGCTGATAGAAGTGATCTTGATCTGTATTAAATTCTACAGGATGCAGGGAAAAAAGTCTGTAGAATCATATCTGATGTTTACAGAACACTCTTGTTTCTATCACCACTGAATTTCATGGAATTTCCCCAAATAGCAGACTGTCTGAGTAATACCATGGTTTCCAAATGCATCTTTTTGCACCTCTGGCGAAGTTTTCAGACAGCTGGTGAAGCCAGCTGCAGGGCCAGCCCTCTCTTTGCCTCTGGCTTGAGTCTGTCTTGTCTGAACACTCTTGTCCATAGCAGCCAGCCAGGAGAGCTTCTCCCCTGTGATGCAGCTGCTTGCTTTCACCAGCTGCATGCTCACTTTGGGAAGAGCAGGTACGGTCACAGCTCAGGCATGGACGTTTCTGAAGGCTGAGGAGGTTCATTCTTTTTGCATGGCCTTTTCTCCCTCGTGGCTCCCCGCTGTGCTGCATGCTGCAGCCCAGTGGCTACAGCGCTTGCAGGATCTGCTTCTGGACACCCTACTCCAAAGCCTTTCCTCTTGATTATTACTGATCTAGCAAATTTTAAGGGAGGATTTCAGGGTGTCCATAAAACATGTATGTTGGCTTCCAGGTGGCTCTTTTAGCAAAAGCTAACTGACTACAGACTACTGGTGATCCTGAGGCATCCCAGCAACCAAGAACCCAGCCTCCAAGCACAGCCCAGACCTCACCAGGAGGGTTTTAGCCCTGGAGAAGTTGCTGGAGAACAGATGTTACAGCAGTCTGGCACATGATAAGCTTGGTTTAGCACCCCATCCCTCCCTTGCTCCAAATATGACTTTGCAAAATGATGAAAGATTATTTTGCAAATAATGAATTCACATTAGAAACACACAGATATTTCCTTATTCACCCTTTCAATCTGGAAAGAACACTGCCAGCACAGGGAAACATGCCCAACACTATGAGCCTAGTTGTGTCACAGGTGATGATGGGAAGACTGGAAGTTTGACACGAGACAGGTTGTCTGAAGAAAATTGGTGGAAAATGTGAATCCCCCTTGCACAACAAGCTTCCTGAGCACAGCCCTGGTCACTTGGGATGGGAGTCAGACTTGGATAGCTCTGTGGGGTGGGATGAATCCCACTCAAAGCCAACGAATGCAGACCGAATTATCTGCAGGTCACGAACAGAAGAAATGCCTATCCCACATGCACATGAGTTTATTACCTCAATTGCACTCCCTGCTTGAGCAGGAAAGGACAGCGAGTGTGGTCAGGAGAGCCCTCACATCCTGGCAGATAGCATCACAAAGGTCCTTAGATTTTTCTGAAGAAAAAGAAGTGGAGGGAGGGGGAAGGTGCAGCCACAGCTAAATTGCACCATAAAACATTTTATTACAACAAACTGATTAACATTTGACTCTGCTATAGAACTTGAACAATGCTAAAGGCTGCAAAATCGCCTGAAAAGGCGATGCAAAACAACACGGTCACACAAAGAGCCCTTGTGGAGGCAGGAAGGACGATATATGGCTTCCTCTTCCCAGTCACTGGGGTGCTTTAGTGTTCGTGCTAGCTACCCAGGCCAAAAAGGTGCAGGGAAAGTTTGTTTTCAAGTTAAATCTTTCTGTATGGAGTGTGCACAGCAGAACGGCAGGGCATGTCCCACGTCACCGTGAGCACTCGCTTTTAGAGGGATGGCAACAGCCGTTGGCTCCTGTAAATCAGAAATACCCCCAACGTCCTGCTTTCTATCTTCAAAGCACTTTCCAGCCATGCACTAACCCCCTGGATCGGCCCACAGGATCCCTCCCGTCTCACGGATGCAGAAGTGACAGCCAGCAGTGCAGCCAGAGCCCAAACTCGCAGCTCTGAGCTATAGCTGTCCTTTGATTCACTTATCAGAGGCCTCGGAGAGCTGCCGTTAGCAACCAGGGTACCGCAGCACGTCCCCATCGGCTTCCACAGGGCTGCACCAGCTCAAACCAGCTGGCAAATCTGGCCCCTGCTCTTCCTGTGGGAAATCATCTGGGATGTAACCCAGCTAGACTATTGCTAACAGCGTGTTTCTTCTCAATTTCAGCAGGTACCTTCAACACAACTTACATTCTTCTACACTATTGAATGATTTTTATAGACCTAATGAGGACATTGTCTTGTGGACTGGATTAGATAAGCGTAAATTTTAACTCATATACTTTTGTTAAAAAATTCAGCATTGGAAATAAGCCGAGGTTCACGTGTCCATGAGTATCTCTAAGGTTAGATTCAACACTTTCAGTCAGTTCTAAGCAATACTTTTTCCTACAAACACACAGGCACATAAACACACTTTTTTCCTTAAAACTCTACTAATACTTTTTCACCCTTTTCCCTTCTGCCTATTTTTATGACTGGAGCTGTCAGACCCTCTCCTTGCAGGAAGGTTTCAGGAGACCTCAAGAGCAGCATCTCACGGGGCTGATCCCCAAACTGCACGTGTATTGCTTTCGCAGGTACCTCTGGGAGCAGAGGCAGAGCTGCACGTGGCCTCCAGCATTTCAGGGCACGACAGGAAAGCAACAGGAGTTGACATACTGTCATTTCACACACTCTCCAAAGTCCAGCGGGTTCAAGCGTCCCAGGCTCAAAGAAGGGCAGGACTGGCCTCTGGGAGCAGCAAGCTGTGGCCTGAGGAAGGTAGAGGCAGGAATTTCCAAGAAGTGTTGCTGTCAGAAAAATCAGCATTAGTAAGGAGCCTCCTGGGCTGGTAAACATCAGACTGCCTTGTCAATCAGGAGGCAAAGGCTGACGAAGCCAAGTTTCTTGCTGTTTCTTACCAGGGCTCCTTTCTGCCCACAAGTAGAAATTCTGGCCATCCCAGCTTCATTATGAGACATCTCTTGCAAAACATCCTCTGCGCTCTGCCAGGCAGGTAACAGCCCTTCCAGCGTCCAAGTCCAAGCTCCCACTCCTGGTCCCACAAGTCCATGCAAAAGCAACAGCAACCCCAATAGACGGGGCAGCGGCCCTGGCCAAGGGGACTCCTGCTGCTCTCCACCACCAGCCAGAGGACCATGAGTTGCAAAGCCAATGTGAGCTCAGTGAGGGTGGCCCACAGAGGAAATATTCGAGCTAGTCTGGGATGTTTTAGTATCGGACAGAGAGGGAATTAAGGTGCTGGGCTCTATGACTGCTTTACATGTTAACTTTGGATGAGGTGAAAATGCAACCCACAGTTTTGCCTTTCTAAGCAATACTTGGCTTTTCTGTTCCCAAGCCTGTCTCCTGTGCAATGTATTTCTTTTGCTGATAAATATTTATGCTCCATGATTTTGATTTATATGAGGGGCTTAAATATTGTAAAGCTGGATATAGCCAATATAAAATAACATAAAACAAAGCAGTAGTATCTAGAATGGGGTGGACTAAAAGGCACAACTCCTGCTGTGGTCAAATTTTACGCCAGAAATGACATCCTCCCTCACAGAAGTGTCACAAATTGGCAGCTTTCCTCTCTCTGCCTTACAATTGAGATTCCAAAAATGCATGTATCAAACAGGAAAGGTGTTTGCAGTATTGCCAAGGTTACTAGAGTGAAAACATTGCAAATGGCATTTGCATGATTGTACTTTCAAATCCTAACTTGTAGCAACAGTGCATTTTAAATGAAGGTGATTTATAACTCAAACCAGAAACACTAATCATATTCGGGAGTAATAGGATTTATTTGTTGGTTGTTTGGGTTGTTTTTTTTTTTTAAGTTCAGAGACAACAAGCTATGTTTATGAAAAGGGAGATGGCTGAGCTTAAACCCTACTCCAACAACATTTTGAAAGGATTAGAAAATAAACATGAATGTACTCCATTTTCAATATGTGGTTCAGAGTCTGGGTAGTCTTTAATGCTTCCCTGCTATGAGAACATCCTAAATTGCTAAGCAAGTTCAGACAATTGCCATTTTAAATGAAAAACTAAGATTAGCACAAAAGAGAAGGAGTCGTCTGGAGAACAGGAATGGATGTTTAACAGCCCCCAGCTGTTCTCCAGCTATGAAACTCCTTACCCAAAGCACATGGGGCACGTTTTAAAGCAATGTTCAGTTCTCCACCAAGACTATGATTTACAGCCCAATATCCTGACCAACTAAAACTGGAAGCAGTTGCCATGTTCCCTATGACACTGGATTTCTGGAGGGATTGACCATTTAGATCCTGGGACATCTAACTCACAGTCATGCAATATTTACGGGGAAAAAGGAGCTCATTTAGGCCATAATTTAGGAGGTGCACTAAATCTTATGGACCATATCTTTACATGGAATAAATGGATTAGGTCAATATACACCACCTGAAAAGCTTGACTTTAACCTCTGAGCTGTGTGAACACCAGTCATATGGGAACGGAGGTGCTCAATGAGGGATGGAGAATTACCAGAAATAGTTCCAACAAACTTTTTTTTATAAAAACAACTTTTCCAGACATTTCTGAAATGTCTGTATAAAATACACTTTTAAGCCACCTTCTATGGTTTGTTTTAATATAATTATTTTCAGGGGTGGCCTGTTCAGCTAACCTGCTAGATGTATGAAACCAGGAGTGCTCGTGCAGTCTGCTACCATGACTCAGCTGAGGGACGATAACTTCAGCTGACTGGTGGAAACTTCATAAAACACACTAACTTGGTCACTTATATTGCGTGATCATACACATTCTGATGATTCAGTTTTGGCTACTTAAATGGGTGTCAATTTAGGCACCTAAAAACAGCACCTAGAATCTATAGTTGTGCTTGCAAATCTTGGCCTTGAATATGTTCACAAACATACTGATTTTACACAGTGTATATGTATAATTTCACACACACATATACATACATATATAAATGAAAATATTAATCTAAAATATGTCGCTCTGCAATCTGTCAAATAAAGCTGATACAATAAATATGTCACTTTATTTAACAACTGATGCTGAAGAGAAACTAGGCAGAGTGAAAGAAATCAAGATAGGGCTTAGTAAAAACACTGAGGAAGGCAGAAATTAAAGCAATCAATCACATTCTCGTGGAACGTCTACACCACTCGAAATAATATTTTATTGTCTGCTATTGATTGGATGCCACCGAACAAAATTGCAAACAATGAATCTGGTGTTATAAACAAGAATCACAATAAGAATAACTTACTTCAAAGCCGTGGACACACATAAGTTTGCAGAACCAGGCATGGAGAAGTCGGACGTCTACTTGCTCTACCACAGTAACCTAGGAAGCCACCCCTGTTCATTGACAAGGGAAAGGTTCACATACAACGCTGCCAGAAATAAAGGCACACTCCCCTTTTGCCCTCCTTTGCATTTTAAATGCGAACATGCAAAGCTTGCAAACTTTGACAGGATAAGAGGGAAGGACAAGTATACAAAAGAGAAGTGGCTTTTTTTTTTTTTTTCAAATAGTGAGATTTCCTTTCAGGAAGGAGGAGGAGAATGCCTTGAATTTCAATCTCCTAGTACCATCATGAGAAAAATCAAGGAAAATACGCTAAATCAGAGATGCAAAACATGGTTTGTGGTATGTTTGCACAGCAGCCACACGTTCCAAACCCAGGCATCGCTGTGGAAAAAAAAAAAAATTTCTGTGGGCCCTCCACCGGCCACTGGGCCCAAGTTTTCTTCCCAGGTGCTCTGTTCCCAACTCAGACCCAACTCCAGTTGAGCCTGGGGCTGTACAAACCTGTTTTAAGAAGCCTCATGGGATGTGCCTTCCCATCCCTCCCCACGCTTTCCCTCACTGCTCCGGACAGTCCTTGCAGCCTGCTGCCCTCCTGATTGTCTTCTTCCTCTGATCCTGCCCAGTCCTGCTGGAAACACGGCAGTGTTTAATGTTAAAGCTCACAGGCTGAGTCACCTCTACTTCTACCAGCTGTGAATGATAAAAGAGAGCAATGCAAACACATCTAGGAAAATCAGATGGGATGGTCTTTGGATGAGCTGTCCAAGCCTAATGACATCCAGACTCCAAAATAAAGGCAATTGTGAGTGCAACAGGTCTGATGAAGGAACAAGCAGCCAGGACGGGTCAGGAGGACACAGCTCCTCTTACTGGGTTGCCATAAGGTGCTACTGGATTCTTAGGTGTAGCCACTTACCCACACACATGAATGGCATGAAAACCCTGGGCCACGTATATCCACAGTGCAAATTCACTGAGTTCCACTGGATCTACCCTGAATGCTAATTCACCTCATTATGTATAACTGAATGTAATTCTAATTGATACTTTTGATTACACCTCATATCACTTCTACTCTAATTTATCCACATGAGGCTAGAAAGAGATAACATGCAGATTGAGGTTTGGCTCCAAAGGTGAGAGCAACAGGAGGAAGAAGGAAAACAGTCCCTGGATCAGTGCAAGATAGCCAGGGACACGCCTAGAGGCATTCCCCCACTAAAGAAACATTTACTCTGCTGGTATTTAGGATTCATGCCTTTTTTTTTCTTCTAGTTTACCACCACATAGCCCTGTCTACCTGATAGGTTGCTACCCACCACTGCAATATCTAATCACTGCAGATTTTATGCAGTGGAAGCCCCTGTAGGAGACTCATCTGTCTTGTATACTCCCCTTCTCTTTCAGGCTCTTTGTGTCTTGCAAATAGAAGACAATTTCAAACTTAGAGGGATCAGCAGTGCCATCCCGACCTTTAGAGGAAGCAGAGGTATTTTCAAGGGGGCTAATTAAAGCCTTCAGCTACCAGAATCCCATGTGGGAGAGAGTCTGGCAAACTAGATATACCCATCAAGCAGTGTGGAAGGCAAAGCTCTTGTCCCAGTAAATTATAGTTACTTCAAAAAGGTCAGCCTAGGCACCCAGAGCTGACCCCTGGAGGGAACATCCTTGCAGGGCTAGGACCTGCAGAGTAGCGTTGCAGGCAGATCCATGGTAAGTTTGTACTGTGGGTGCTTTTGGCCCAGAGAGCCCAGGTGATAACACCGGGCTGTGAGAAAAGCTAAGAAGGAAACGAGACAAGTGATTGAAAAACATGTAAAGTGGTTAGCAATGGCTCACTCCCAAACCTTCAGAGGCCTGCCTCAAATCCAGGTCTGGCCAATATTTTGTTTAATGTCTTTGATGAGGGAGCAGAGAACACGCTTCTAAAATGCATGGTGGGACCAAGCCTGAGAGGGATGTGAGCACTCAGGAGGGAGGAGCAGAAGTCAAAATGACCACGACACATTAGTGAAATGATCTGAAACAAGCAAGAGGAAAATCAAGAGAGACGAGGTCACCCCCTTGCCCTCAGGAAGGACGTGTCCAGAGCCCAAAGCACAAAGAGATGATATGCTGGTTTATGGCCTGGGAGGCCAGAGACTGGTTAAGAGCTAGCAATGAGGTGCTGTTGCTCAGAGACATGCCGCTGCCTGGGATGTGCTAACAGTCCACTACACAAGAGGCACGCGGACCTGCCACGGTGCAGGGGGTAAGCCAGGCTCCAACCTTCCCCTTGGGGTACCTCAAGCAGTTGTTGTCTCCCCTCAGATCCTCCCCCATTGTCCCAGCTGCTGGGCTTTGGACCAAGCCACCCAGCAGAGAGGAAGACACTACACAGATGCAGCATGGATTTGGGGGCAGTCAGGGCCCTGCTGACAACCAGGCAAGCTGGCAAGTATATACCATGAGCAATTTAAGAGAGTGGAAGGACTCATCAAGATGATGTACAAAGCCAAATCTCTCCAAACCTGGACACGCCACTCCTGCATGGCTGCAAGCAAAGGGAAGAAACGGCGCCTTGGAACGAAGCAATCTGGCACCCTCTAGTGTGATGCGCTGAGAAACGCTCATCCCTCCCAGACCCTTCACCATTTCTCATCCGGATGGCGCGTTGACTCGCAAGCGCTTAGGCTTTATGTGCCCACAGGTTCAATCTCTGCAGCACCCTTTAATTGCCACAAAACGCAATAGCATGAACAGTGTTGTGTCACTGTGAGCCTATCGAGCCATTTGTATCACAAGATATTCTGCGTGCACAAGCCAGGGCTTTGGGAGAAGCACGGTGACGCCCAGATGAGACTTTAAGAGATTCCAGCTTTTGGGGATCTGGCACAGCTCAGGCGGAGCAAGCGCCAGAGCTCCTACCACCGGGACGCTGGGGTCACTGTTGCAAGCAGCAGCGCGTACAGGCAGAGAGAAGGAAAGCACGCGCGTCCCAGGGTGCATGCCGTGTAATGAGAGACATTTCTCTTTGACAGCATTAATGCTGGAAGAGAATGGGTTCAGGTGACTGTGTGACCACTGCCATCTGGGAGGAGGCACCGCGGAAGAAGCAGAGGGCTGTCAGAGCCATAAACGTGACCAAAGGGGACGAGTCCCCTTCAGTCTCCTTGCCACCCCGGCTCGGACGTGGGGAGGGACCGCTTACAGGTCTCAGCGGTGACAGTTGCACCCTCCTGTCTTGCTGCTTGGCAGCTGCCTGGAAAACAAGCAGAAATCTGTCTCCTTTCCCTCCCACCTCGTCCCCTCTGCTCCCCCAAAATATTCATCCAGAAAACCTCCACCAGCCGCTTCGTTAACACAGATCTGGACGGAAGCAGCACCAGGCTCCTCTTCAGCAATAAGAGTCTTAATTATACAAAACACACAGCTAGGCCCTGGCCCGGGAGCCCTTTCCGAGCAGCCAGCTGCCCCAGGATCCCCCAGCTCTCCCGGACCCCTGTGGCCCCTTTCCCACGGCGGGAGAGCTCAGTCCCAGCCTGTGTGCCGCCAGCCTGGAGCGGCGGCCACCCTTTGGAGCAGGTGCAACCGGAGCCGTAAAAGAATATTTCGCTTTTTACAACTTGGCTCTCAAGCTGTTAAAGGAAAAACAACTTTCTTCCCTCCCTAATCACCTTCACCATACTCCGGTGAACTTTTGGATAATGTATGCTGTGTCATCAGCCCAGCGCCGCTCCCAGAATGGTAAACAGGCTCCCATATATTTCTCCGGATGACAGTTCACATTATCATTGAATCCAGGGAACCAGCACGCAGCACAGGCAGGAGGAAATAAAATACCCCATGCCAGGACAGCCCTGTCCCCGGCCAGGGGCTCAGACCACTCTGACAAGCTCTAATTAACAAAACCTGCCCGCCAAGGGCAGGACGATCGTTTCCCCGGGCTCAGATAGAGCAGAGACGAGGCGAGGAAATTTCTTTGAGGTCAGACCACGACGGCGTGGGATGGTCAGGGACACGGCGTTGGCGCCCTGACCTTCAGCACTGGGAAGGCATAGGTAGGACAGCATCTGAAGATGCCTCATGCCATCGAAGATCACCCCTTCTCGCACTCGCTGCTGCTTCATCCCTGGCATTTTTACGTTTTGGTGGTTCCTATCACCTGTAGAGAAAAGGGCATTTTGTGTTCAGCTCAGGGCAAGTCTGTCACTCCAAAACCCACAGCCCACTTTCCTCGTTCATGTTCTTTTGTGCCCTGTTAGTCAAATACCAAAGGGTCCTGCCTGGACACCTGGTCATTCCCTGACCATATGTCCCCTGCATCACTTCTCACACCACCCAGCACCCTCCTCGGGTTCCTCTGCTTTTCTATGTCAGCCAGTTATTTCACATAAAAAAAACAGCTGCTGGTAATGTAAGTCATATATCTGGCTCAGCTCTGGTTAAAGTTGGATCCAATTTTATAAAACCCGTCTTGCAAATAAGTTCACCTTCTTTTAATAAATATAAAACTTAGCATGTTTGCCTGGCCCCCGAAACACAAGGACTTTGGCTACACAGCCTAAATCTTTATCACTAGTTAGTGTTAGAGGGGGAGAAACAAAAACCCAAACTAAGCCAGGATCTACACAAGCTTTTTGAGGCAAATCAGCCAGTGTGTTCTTTCAAAGACCTTTAAGATGCCTCTTGCTTGTCATGCTAAATTGTATGGTCATTTTGGGATGTAGACACATGTTCTAAGAAGACTAAGCCGAGACACGAGACAGATTGCTCCCAATATATATATTTATTCTGAAAAGCTTGATTTTGTTTCATAAAGTTGTAAGATTCCTTCTTAAAACTACCTTATATTTTCAAACCATAGACCTAGCAAAAATGAGCAACCTGAATTTAGTAAGCTAATATTATCAGAGAGGCGACTCAACCCATGGCCAGGATATCAGAGTTATGCCCAGATCACCATCCCCCACCGGTAGCAGCAATTCTTTTCAGAGGAAGCGGAGGAGGACAAGCATTAAAGTAACTCACTTTCCACTTGCAAACTCCAGCTTCCTTGTCACAAGCGATGCTTAAATCTTTTCGGACAACAACCAAAAGACACAGCCTCACAGGATCTCCCATACAAACCATTACACAGAGCAGTGCTTCTTAGGACATCGTGTTAAAGGTCTCGGCAAAATGCAAACATCTCTGCTGAACAGGGCTGCTGCTCTGTATCCTGCCGTCCACAGCGGCCGAACCAGGCACCTAGAGAAGAGTGACAAATGGAGCAGGCCAATGGACTTCCCAGAAACCTCTCCCACTTTCCAGAAATCTGTGCTCAGGGATTCCCCGAGCCACAAGCTGGGTCTGAATGTTGAAAATTCGGTTTCATTGCCCACTTATGCCTTATGGAAAACACAGAAGGAAGAGAAAAGGGGGCCTGGACGGGATTCTTGATCCATGCCTGCACAACCATGCAACATCATGCTTGTCCATGCCTACAGCTGTTCAGCGCTGCTGCAGCAGGAAAACTAACACAACCACATGCAAGTCGCTTGAGAAATGTTTCCTCTTCCCCCCGCCCCCTAAGAGTTTTAAATAAGAACCATTAAAGGAAAACCTGAGGGCAGGTCCTTACTCAAGGTCAACTGATGCATCTCCCTCGTGGTAGTGAAGTTACATCTAGCAAGGGCTGGGCCAAAGGATTTCAGGAAGGCTCGGCAAAGGTATGTGTCGGAGAAAATAGGGAGAAATCAGTGGCAATGTAGGAACATAGGGGGCTGTTGTAAAATCGTAGAGCTGAAACCAGCTATCAGCTCATGGTCCATACTTTTCACCTGGGAAAAGAGAGGAGCGAACAAGCAATGGCACAAATACCGTACAGAAAAAGCTTTGAAGTTAGCACACTATTTCTTCATTTCAAGTGATTAGTGAAACAGCAACTTTTTTTAATATCCCTATTACCTTATTTTTCTTGCTTGCTCTTTAGTCATTAATTAGTTCAACTCAACCTTACTGTTGAATGTGCTCACATCAGTGCTGGTCAACAAAGCATTTAGGCATGTGCTTAACTCCAAGCAGATAACTAAGGCCCATTCAGTGAAACTCACCCACATGCCTCGCTTTTTTCTCTTCCTGAATAGTGGCCCTCCATCGTTTTAAAAGCTATATTTCTTTTCAGCATAAAGTGCTGCAGCAGCAAAAATCAATGCACTACGCTCCATCAGTGTGCATGTGTCACTCAGCTCCCAGTAAGGGAAAAGGAGGAACAGACACATAAAAAGAAACACTCACCCAGTCCCCTTCCTTTAAGAACAGCCACCAGTAAAAGGATGCATAATTTAGTGGAATGGTTTTATTTGTGTATCGGGTTATTTTAAACTTCAGCTAAGGTTATGTTCTTGTCTTCAGTTGCTGCTGGGTGTTGCTTCAAAGTCATTCTGAGTCACTGCTCTCCATCTTCATCTGCTGATGGGCCCCCAGGTAGTGATGGAAACATAACTTCCCTTGACATGGATAACCTCCAATAAAGCAGTGACTTCCCTTTTGACACACTGATTAGAATAAATGGGGGAGGTGGAAGTAAAGAAGAAGGGGACTGTGGAGCTCTTGAAAAGCAAAGAAAATGGGTCACATCCTGCCCTCCGCTTCTGTGGCATCAGATACACTCCAAAGTAGCAAAGCAGCAAGAAACTCATTAGGCTGCTGCTAGGGCTATTGATGAAAATGCAAATCTTTACCTGCAGTACCTTATTCCCCAACAAATTAACAGCAGCCTGGGGAAAAGCAGGAAGCTGTAGTCTAGCGAACACGTACCTCGCAGTCTGGGAGTCCAGCCAGCTGGAGTATCATCTCTGTTTTTTGAATCTTCGTCCAAAAAAGCCCCAAAGTCTGACTTCATTCAGATTTTACGCTAGTTGTGTCAACACTCAATTTAAAGAAATTTTTCCAGGTTTCCATGAGTATGAATAAGGTCAGAATGAGATCCTGCAAGTTCAGGAAATTGGGCACTGCCCAGGGCAGTGCCGGAGGGCTGTGCTCAGAGGGATACGGTCTGGCTGGCACCGAGGGCCCTTTGGAAGACCACGGATGTCTCCTCCGGAGTTGAGCTTTTGTTGTGGCCTGACACAAGACTTGCCAGGACCCGTAATTCTTTCCATTATGTTCAATGGGCTCTGGATCAGGTTGTTTATAGTGAATTCAGTTTTGGCTGCCCAAAGCAATTCTTCGTGAGATTATCTCCCTCACAAAACAGGTAGAAGACTTCCAGGGCTTCCAGAGAAATGCTGCCCTGGTCCTCCAACAGATCCTCACTGCCAGCTACTGGGACAATGACTGGTTCATTGCACTGGTCCCAGCAACACTACCTGCAACGGGATCGCACTCCCTCACTAGGAAAGAGCATCAACACTGCCCATCTTGACCCCTCGGCAGGGTCTGCACTCACTGTCCCACACACATTTTCCACAGGGCACCAAACATTGTCATTTACATGCATAAAAAGCTGAATTCAGCACTCTTTCCATAAAACGGATCGTGAACCCTTAACACCACTTGCCTCTCCTTGGAATAATAAATTATGAGGACAAATGGCAGAATCATTATCAGTTTCAATATCCAGTCATAAATAGTCTTGTAAGAACACTGAAATGATGGTGTTTTATTGCGTTAGCTATCACTTGCCATTAATTACAGCATGAAACTTTTGTACTTTGATGAAAAGCATTTTAGCCAGCTCAGTTATAAATTTAAAACAGTCTTAAAACAAAAGTCACCTCAAGTTGTTTTTTTTCTTCTATAGATCTGAACACAAAATAGCATTTTAAGCCAAGAATGACACAAAAGTAAGGCTTTAGACAAGCTACTGCACGCACATTATGCTTTAGTGCTTACAGCAAACTAACAGTACTCACGGCTATTTTTTCCAATAAAATTGCTGGCAGCTGGATTTCGCCGCTGCGGATACTTCACAGTTGGTTTTACTTAATAGGGGCTTTCTTTTTAATGGTCTAAGTACTGCCATGAATCAATGTGATCTCGTTTACATTTCTGCCCTGTTTCTTTCATTTGGATCATTTCTCCTCCCTCCCGTCACTGTAACTCGCCCCGCGCAGGACAGAAACGCAGCCGACCGCAGAGTAAGCCTGAAGTCAACAGGAGCTGTCGGGCTCGGCCCCTAACCGATCTGCAATACCTACATGGCCTCGCATACAGGAGTTAACTTCAGTCTAACTTCAGCGGGGTGAACCACAGGAGTGAAGCTAAGATCTACATTTTCAAACACTTGCAGGATCAGTCTTCAAATTTCCAGGGCTTTGACTCACAGGTCTAAGCGATCCATGCTGCGGCAAATTAAGTTGCTACTCCTGTGGCACAGGTTATCAGCCCGTAGCATTGATTGCATGTTGCATTCATTTGCAAAAGAGATTATTACACCCCAGCTCTGGGCATGGTAAATTTACAACAGAGACCAGATTCAGAGCCTCTACTCAACTGAACAGCTGTACACCTATTATTAAATCCAACTGGATTACTAACATACATACATGAATGTACGGTCCAAAATTCAGATGCACCATACCAGCTGTGCATGGCTCCTATATATGTTAAAGCAGATTTTGAGAAGCTGTTTTGCTTCCCCATCCAGGAAGGATTATGGGTGGCCTAGTATTTAATTTACTGTCATGAGACCTGGGAGACCAGGGTTTGGCTCTTGTCCTGCCAAATGGGCTTTGGATGTGTCCCTTGGCAAAGCAAGAACACCCAGCTCCTCACAGATATGAAGGCTCCAATGGTGGGAATCAGCCCCAGCTTAAGAGAGGAAGTTTGTTGGTCAGATTCCTACAACAGTCAATGGAGATCTGGTCCCTGCTTTCAGCGGAGCCTTCTCAACCTTCATGTGCCTCGAAACAGCTCCAAGAAAGATTTGTTCCATAACCTTCTTGGAGACAGAGGCGGAGCTGATCAGTCCATAGTTCCCATGATCCTTCTTGCTCTTTTTGAAGATGGGCCTAATATTTGCATTTTCCTGGTCATCCGGGACCTTCCACAATCACTACGATCTTTTAGAGATGATAGAGAGCAGCCTCGCAATGACATCAACCAGCTTCCTCGGCACCCTCAGATGCATCTCATCTGGTCCCCAAAACCTGTATATGCTCAATTTGCTTAAGAAGTCTCTAAATTGATCCTCCTCTGCTATGGGCAGTACCTACCTCCCCTAAACCCTGCCACTAGGACAGAGATCTAAGAGGCTTGACAGCAGACCTTGCCAGTAAGGTGTAAGGCAAAGAAGGTATCAAGTACCTCAGACTTTTACAAGTCCTTTGTCACTGGGTTGGCCAAACCATTCTGCAGCAGACCAATACATTCCCTGGTTTGCCTTTTTCTGGTGATGTACCTACAGAAATCCTTATCGTTGCCCTTCACACCCATAACCAGTTTCACCTCACTTTTGGCTTTTCTAATTTCATCCATGTTGGACCACATGTGAGATCTGACGACAACTGATACTCCCCAGGACTGATCAGCACCTGTAAAAACAGATGTCATTGTAGTAACTCAACTGTTGCTTGATATGGTGACCATTTGCTTTTTGACACAAAAGTGAGAAATTGAAGAAAAACAGTCTAATTGCTCATTTAAGTCAGCCTGTTCTTTCCCTTCTGCTTAGCCAGTTAAAACCTCATTTGACAAGCTGAGAGTTTAGCTCCCAGTGCTCTTGCTTAAAATATAACAGATGGCCTCTAATAAGTAAATTGAAAAGTGCAAATAAGGTTAAAACAATTTTTCTTTATTGAATATCATTAACTTCAAGGCTGTCCACTTTAAAATGCTAATTAAACCTCAATTCCTTTTGCAGGGTTCTAGTGAAGAAAGATTGCCATGGGGCAAATTCCTCTTCTCTGGAGAACTAGCCCAGCAAACTGATGCATGGCTATTACGCATCCCAAGGCTAAGAAGTAAAGTTTGAAATTTTCTATTTATTTATCCCTTCCATATTAGTTCCTTCCCACAAATAAAACATAGTCAGAAAGGAAATTCAAGAGAGGTCAAGTGTGAAATCCCCCCTCTGTTCACATGGCAAACAACAATTTCTCTAAAGGTCACTACTAGTCCAAACTTAATGCATTTTTCTTGGTGAGCAGCGGCACAGAATTTCTGAGACCATGTTAAAACCTTGACACATGTCATGCCTCAAGTATTTGGCTCTGCAATCGTAGCACCACACACCATACAGGAGCACCTCACTCCCTTGCTGGTCAGAAACTTTTTAATTTCCAATTCAAATTTATTCACAATCAGTATATGTCCACTTGCTCTTGTGCCAATATTGTCCTTTGGCTTATATAGCTCTTCTCCCTCTCTTTACCCCCAGCCCTGAAGGATTTATGATGAGCAATCATATCACCTCTCTGCTTCCATTTGCTAGGCTAAACAAGCTATGCTTTTATTCTCCTCTCCTAGGACAGACTTTACATTCCTCTGAACAACTTCACAGCCTTATTCCTCACCTGGTCCCGTTTTAATTCTACTGTCTTGAACACAGGAGACCAGAAATGCAAATGCTATTCCAGACAAGGTTTCATCAGTGCCTCGCATAAGGCAATGCTCCCTGTCCCAGCTGAAAAGGCAACACAGATGAGCTCAAGAATAACATTTACCTCCTTCGTGGTCAGGTCATGCTCACAGTTCCTATTCAGCACAGAAAAGCTAATATGTTGAAATCTTTCACTTCCTCTATTGCTGCTGAAGGTTGAGCTCCCAGCCCCATCCAGGTCCAAACAGCACTGAAAGGCAGCCCCCAAAGAGCCTCATCTTCAACAAAAAGCAATGGGCGTGAAGCCATCAGCTATGTGGACAGCAGCCTCACGACAACAGCCTGTCATCAGGAGCAGAGAGCTCTGCGTATTAGTGAGGTCTCCTCAGGCTGCAGGGCTCAGCCCATGGCTCCCCACCAGCAGGCTGGCACCGGTAGGCTAGAGGAGCTGGGGAAGGGAGCAGTGCCCTGTCCCCTGACAGGCTGGGCTGCTGCAGAGAAAAAAAAGCAAGATGCATCAGGCCACAAGGAGGGGAGCCTGATGGAGTACCCAAGCCCCCTCCCCAAGCAATTCCTGAGTTGTGATGTCTTCTCCCTCCCCCTCTAAGCATATGACTCTCACTCATCTGAGAAATTTAATCTACTTCTTCATTTAAAGATTCAGAGTATAAATTAACGCAGAACTTGATATCAATTACCTGACCACAGCGATTTCTCATCTAGACAATCTGGCTGAACATCAGCCTGTTGGCATCCTTCCTTCACCCCCCAAAATTCATGTTCTGGATAATCCAACACTGATCACTGTTCAGCAACTCTGAGTTACAGCAACGTTGCTGGGCCAGGAGAGAAGGGAAATGGTTTTGTGACATTCATCCCAGCCTTTGCAGGAAGACCATGGCACAGTGGTGGCTAATCTCTTTTACTGCGGAAGCCAATGATCCATGGAGGTTGACTACTGACTGGCAGGGGAAATTGTTAGCAATAGTTGTTTAAGTTTAACCGGTCCATTTATAAAGTGTGCCAAAACCTCAAACCATACAGATCAAAGCGAAAAATCCATATTCACTGGGCAAACAGCAAAATGGGTCTGTGCTGAAAGGCTTCTGAGAGAGTCTGCCGTGCTGCGAACACGGTGAGATGGAATCAAATGAAACAACACGGCCATACCTTCTGAATTAACAGTCATTCCAGGAAAAAAATGCTTTCCTGCCAAGGGAGGTCTTGAAATGCAGCTTATTTGCTTATTCATTTGGATGAACTGACTAAATCACATAGTGGATTAGCTACATTCAATGTATTCTTTTCCCCTCTGCTTGAGTAGGCATCTCTTCAAAGGGACAACAATGGCAGGGACCAGAATAATTAGGCCAAGAAACGGAAATTGAGAAAAAAGGGTATTTCTGCTATAGGCAACTGTCCTCAAACTGTGCCATTTAGGGCTGGAGTCTAACAAAGAAATGATACCAGGAGTAACAGGGGAATGTCCCATCCTAACCTAACACGTTACGGCAGCAGTATTGAAGGGATGTTCTCAGGAGGCACAAGCTGCAACATCAAAGTTGTGGGGGAATCCTTTGCTTCTTATTTGTTTTCTGTAACTCGCGTTTTATTTTAAGATAAAAGCCCACAGCTAAGAAGCAGCTCTGTGGTGACTGCCTAAGCCCTTCTTTTATACAATATGGCTTAGACTATTTTTTTAAAGAGAATTCCAGCTTCCAGTAAAGCAGCATTTATCAGATTTGGAACAGAGTTGAGGTTTCAGGAGGGCAGCAAGTACATGTCAGTCAGAGAGTAAATATCATCTCCCAACAGCGCGTCGAACAGACCTTTGTTTTCCTGTGTGATGCTTTTCTAAGTCTTAAGGGAGATGTCTTTTACTCTCCCAGGTTACGGAGCTTGCAGGCACAATCCAAATGCCTGTGAGAGTCCAGCTTGGAGGGATAAACATGAGCAAGGGCAAGCAACAACTGGACAACGAGCAAGAATGTGAGTAACAGAGCGGTCGACCCACATCCGCAGGTTATCTCCAAGCAGGTGGAGGAAGAGGCCTGTCTGAAGCAGCTGGGGAGTCGATCTCACGGACTGGACAGGAAAACAGAGCAGTCCTGGAACAAGAAAGCTTTCTAGTGGTAATGGGGGACAAATCAAAGTTGAGATCAGCTTTCAGTCAAGTCTTGGGGAGTTTTGGCACAACATGAAAAGTTGGCTTTTTCTGACCCCTTCTCCACTCAGCTGCCTTTGAACTCAGCAGGGAGAGATGGTTCTCAGGACATAATTCACCTGCTCTGTAGCAGCCAGCTACCGTAAGATGACTGACAACCAACAACACCGCTCCCTTGTGGTCCTCTCCTCTGATTACAGCTGGAGCCCATCTGACAAACACAGATGTTTACACTGGTCAGATGAATCCCACACGTAAGGTGACCAAAGCCGCCTGTTTGGCTGATCAGATGCTAAAAGGGAAAGGACAACCAGATGGATGCGTTACAGAACGCTAAGACACAACTTACCCAGTAAAAACAGAATTAATAGCAGCATCTTAACATAGAATGTAGCACAAGAGCCTGTCATCCAAGGATCTTAAAGGAAGACACATTTTACATAATTAATAATAGCCCTGGTTGCTCTGTTGGGTAGGCTGAGAGATTAGGCAACTTAGTCAATGACCAAAATCAGAGATGATAGCAGAATCCACACGCAATGATAGCTGCTCCCTCACCCTTATCCCTCAGGATATCTGCTTCAAGAGTGCCAAACAAAATCAGCAAGTTCCCACAATGGCCAAGATATTCCCCGAAGTCCAGGATAACTGCAGAAATGTCATTCCATTTGTCAAGGCCAACTTTACAAAGCAACAGAGGAGCAGAAAAACAAGTAAAGGAAAATGATTCTTGGGAATGGATTTCAGCAGGAGACAAGCTCACTCAACACACTGCACAAAAGAAAAGTTCTTAGCATCTCGCAGAAGTGGAGACAGCTAACTAAGCAAACCAAGTACAAGGAAAGGTCGTATCTGCTGCAGGAGAAAGAAAACAAAAAACAAGTCTTTGGAAAAAACATCTAAAATTCTTACATTCTTATAACGTAAGCTGTGATGACTCAAAGCTAGACCACTCAAACAGGCTAACCAAAGAGGCTTGATTTAGGCTTTAATCACAGCATGGAGGGAGAGCAGAGGCTGTAACCACTGTAAATATCCATGTCAAAGGAGACATGTTTACACACTTCAGAAAGAAGCTGGCTACCAACAAAAAAAGTCATCCTGAGTTGTGCTGTCCGGCACATCACATTGGCCTGCACAAAGCCAGCATAAAGTAATAACAAGGTAAGATCCTTTGGTTTAGGTAAGATTTTATATCCAACTCACACAAGTGTAAAACACTGTACTAAGATTTCAAGCCAGGTGGAATCAGGACTACAGTCAGTAGGTGTTTAGAAAGGCTTTTTAGGGTAACACTCTGTGTAGGATCACTTATCTGCCTCAATGTCCATCTGTCTGCTCATCATCCTTACTCCTACATTTAACTTGTTTGGCATTTTCACTCCAATCTGACTGATGGTTAAGATCTCAACAAAATCAAAATCCTAAAGGTTACATGAAAAATCAGCAGCTGGGTAAAGGAAAAATCCAAATTAGCACCTTTCTGCTCAGGGAGGGGTTATAACTTGGCCCGTTATTCATTACAAGTACCAACACCAGCCAGTTTAGTTCTCGAAAACATCATGCTTTTCTTCCCCCACCCCTTAACCCGCATGCAGTGCAGTAAAACAAATGATTTGTTCAAAGTTTTGCTTTGGCTTTTTTTTATGGCTGTAGATACACTGCTCTGTGATCTGCAGTGGTAGCCACAAGTCCAAAGGAAAAGAAAGCTGAAAAACAAAAAGGTCCCACCAGGATCACACCCAGTGGTACTGAATTCAATTACTTATTAAATCACAGGCAGAGCACAGACCTTTTTCAGTGCATTACTTATTCAATCAGAGCTCCAGCTCTCTGAACTAGTCCCTTAAGAAACAGCAAACATCTTTTCCTGCTTGTTTCCAGTTGCCTCGCAAAAGACTCTAGGCTGTAAAGAAAATGGTTTTTCTCTGGGTCACAGTACAACAAGAGCTTGTGGGTGAATCCATTGCAGCTCTGATGGATCGATGAGGGTGCAGGGTCCTTGAGGCAGGGGAGTTGCCTGGATTCGGCCACAATCCAGCTGCCACCTCAACCGGCTTTGCTGGTGTAGGACAGCAGGTGCAGGTTGTGCAGCACTGAACAACTTCCTTCTTCCATGCAAGTTGCAGCAGATCTGTCTAGACGGGGTATATTGTTCAGCAGGTCTTTAATCACAGAAGCCAACCTTCCTTCTAGACAAGACAGCGATACCATGTTGTTCAGCTTAATGAATGGCAAAGTCACCGAAGTGGGGGAGAATCAACCTCAGTCAAATATGCTGAGGTAGAAGGTGTTAGCTTGCATTTAGATACGTGTTAGCAAAGACATTAATTAGCTCTAACCACTTTTTTTACTCCACACAACCAGAGCTGTTCAGTGAGAAGCCAGAATAACATAAGGTAGACAAACTGGTAAGAAAACAAGCACAATTTGGAAACCAAAGTGCACCAGATCCTTCCATCAGTGGGGCCTTTTTAGAGGGATGCACATGTGACAGCAAGAAACCCACGGTTCCTTTGCAGGCTAATGTGCATTCCTGGGAAAGGCAAAAAGAAAAGAGTGGTGGAAGTCTTACAGCAGCATTTCTCCAAAAGACTTTTCTAGGGGGAGATTTATTGAGTCTTATTCTATCTGACACTAGTCAGTGAACATGTGCAACTTTGGTGAGCTGGAAAAAAAAAATAGAGCTTGTCTATAAATTCTTATACTCCAGACACCATTCCTCAGAGGCCAGCCCTAATAAACTCATCACCACAGCAATACTATAACTCAGTGGTGCTCAACTCCCGGCCTTTCATAGCCTTGCCTCTGACTCCTTTCTCAGGGACTCCTGCACCAAGCACACAGTGCATCACTTACCCCCAAGAAACAGCATTTTAATGCCAACATGGGACACATCTACACCACACAGCGAAGCACAGTTTAGAGCCACGAGCCAGCCCAACATGGCATGGCAAGGCTGGAAACGGACAGTTACGGCCACCAGGCAATGCAGCCTTGTACAGCCAGAAGCACTCGGGCCCCAAAATTAGCTACCCCATTCAGAGCAATACCCCACTGACACCCCCAACAGCTCCATTTGGAGCCAGTGATCTAGTTAGAAATGTTCTGGCTAACAAAAAATGTCCCTGTGATCAACTGCACTGTGCTATGAGAGGGGAAATGTGAGCTTCAAGCTTCTTAAGTTGAGTACGGGATTGACCCTGATTCTCCCATTCATCCCACAGGCAAATAAGTAAGCCACAAAGCTGTATTGAGGCATCGGTCCTCTAACTCTGATAAGCGAATTGAACTACTCTGGAAATTGTCACCAAAACCCAGCGCACCTAAAATGCCTCTCTGAACCTCTTCCTTATGTGGGTTAGCTTTGATGCCAAACTAGTAACCAGACAGAGCTAAAGACTAATGATGGCAACGCTGCTTTGAATTGCTTAACTTGCATTTGTTTTAATTCTTCTGCACCTCTCTACAGGCTTGTTCAATGACAAAACGACTGCTGAAGGTGGAGGCCTGTGAGAAGTGTCATATGTTTTAGCGCTGTACCTTGAGACCCAGAATAATAAGCACATAAAAGAGAGAAATGTGTATTTATAATGCCACCTTTTAAAGCAATTGCTTAAAAGAAGCCTGCTTTAGAAACTCAGAAACGTAATGCTTGACCTTGCTGAGTAATCTTGCTAATATCAAGAGAAGTTATAATTATTCATTTGTGAACAAAAAAGGCACGTTTATACTCCCAAACGAAGCACTTCAATGCAAAAGGGAGAGCAAAGGAGGAACATGCCCATTCCTCTACCGTTCCTTGGGTGAGTCACCGCAAGGGCTTCCCACCAGCACAGCGGAGATGCACCAGCGACTGCAAGTGCTCCTAGACCGCTGTAATAGGAAGAACACAAATTTGAGTCACCCACCTCAGGTAGGGACATAACCCAGTTCTCCAAGGCAGAGCTCAAACACTCAGTAGAGAGACCCTCTACTTATTTCCTGTAATTCCCTAACTTCTTCCTGAGACATATTCCGACTTATACAAGAGCTGAAGGAAGGCTCCAGTCACTTTTATTAAAAAAGCCCACCTTACTCCCAGAAGAAATTTTTATCCTAAGGGAAAAATACTGGCACTGTACAACAGTGCAATAAAAATCTCCCACTTGCACAGGGTGATTTAGGATGTTTGTTCAAATTCTGTGGTTCCTGCTCATCTCTGCTGAATGATCTCCTGGTTTGTATTTTATCTAAGATTGTCTCAGCTACATCTACTGAACCTGGACTAAAAACATTTGAAGTGGAAGAGTAGCATCAGAGCAATACAGTCACCAATTTTGTTCATGATCTCCAAGAAAGAAATGGCATATTGACAGTATAAATAACTAGCGACCTTCATGCCCTGTTGGGAGGAGGGTTCTTCTTCTGCACTCGCACTCAGCATGAAACAAAGAATTTCATGGCATAACACCTGAAGGAGGAAGGGAAAACACTACTACCCTAAGCCAGCGTGCAGATGGAGCCGACTCTCTGCTTTCTGCTACAGAAGGGAAACACTGCGCAACATTTTCTACATTTGCCCCTTTTTTCTTTTTTACAAAACTAATGTCAAGTAAAATATTGTGCCACAGTTTCTATATCACACAGGCCAAATTCAACCTATCTACAAGAATCTCTGCTTTCCCGGACTTAGACAATCCAAACACATCATGTTTCATCACACAACAGATTTTCCATAATGGCATGCAACAAGAATTCCCCTTCTCTGACAGTTCCACTGAATATTTATAAACTGTAATTGGCCTTTACACCACACATCTCTGATGGGATGGGATGGGATTAAGTCAGTATGCTTATGCTTTTTGTGGATTTTATGTAGGTGAGGATATAAATGTAGATAAATTACAGACATGCAGAAAGATAGCTTCAAAAGATTTAAGTGGGAGAGATTGCAGAATAAAGATACTGTACTAAATAGGTAAGCAGAGAGGTCAGTATGCTAAACACGTGGAATTGAAACTGGTAGAGATGGGTATAGACTCGGATATACAATGCACCTGACTCCAGCTATTCTGAAGCAGCAAGCACTGCCTGAAAAGTACCCAAGAAAAGTTTATGTCAAAGACACACAGAACAATGTGATGCTATTTAATCAGATTTTCAATCTTAAAGTAACGTTTCTTCCAACATCCTCAAAAACAACCATTTAAAAATTATTCGTCATACTATTTTAAGACACGAAATGCAACAGAATGCTTTAAACAACTCCAGTAAATTCTGATCAAATCTCTTCTGATCTTCTCCTTGGCAGTTCACTCTTCAGCTGACTTATAAATTTTGTTTGCTTGTTACTTCGCCAGACAAGAAGAGGTTGGGTTGTAGATCACCTTCTGTTCAAGCTCTGCATATCTCTTCAGAAGTGGACGATAGAGCTAAAAAGGAAAAAGAAACAAACACGTCCAGGTTGAAAAATTAGATTTTTAAATCACACAGTAGGTAAAAACATCTTTAGAACTGAAATATGCAACATCTTTGTACACAGCTGAAGGTTTGAGGTTTTTTTCAACTTCCTCAAGAAAATGCTGCGGAGTCTTCCTTCCTCAAATGTCACAGTCCTTTTTACCATCTCCTTTACAGCTTAATTTTATGACACACACAGGTTGTTCCTATTGTGATTGTGTTCTTGCTATAAGCAGAAGTCATTACTTCCAGAGGAAGCAGCTCTGATAAAGTCACCTCGGCAAGTCCGACATGCCCCTCTGTAATAGCTGTCCGAATCACCCAGGCAGAACTCCTGTCCTTGCCTCCCTCTGCTATCTCCGGATGGATCACTGCCTCTGCATCCTCCTCCTCTGCCTCACTAATAAGCACACTGCCCCCCTCTAGTATGGCTAAATACCACTGTCAAAAAGGTCCTCCTTGGCCAATATGCTGACCAGAGCCTTCTAAAATACGTGCTTCAAACTCCCTCTCTCGCCCCTCTCGTCCTTCTGTATCTGTTTCAGCTGCTTCTTCTCACCTTCACATCTTTCACAGACACAACTTCTCCCATCTTTGATCTGCTTCAAGGCATGGCTCCTTGCTCCGTAATCCTAACCCTGGGATGCAAGGAGGAGCCAACTTCTCTCCACAGCCATACTGAAAATCTGAGTAGCTTTTTCATATTTTCTTACCCTGCAGCTAGAGTTCCCCCAAATTTTTAGGTCCATGATTGTTACAGCCATAAGAAGTGGAATCAAATGTATTCAAAATCCCAGATTCAAATACGCCCTGTGTTTTTGGATATGGGCAAGCTCCAAGCTGAGATTTGTTCCATTTGTTACCTATTTTTTTTTTCCTTCTTTTCTTCTTCTTGTTTCAAATTCAGCGCCAGCGATACCACAGAAAATCGGCTGCTTGTAAGCAACCTGGCTACATACGCAGAAATCCTGAGCAGAGCCTCACCCTACTGTGGGCTCAAACATGAAACTATACTTCATTTAGAGCTGGAAGATACAGCCTCTTCCTTATCTCCTCTTTCTAATTTTAACCGACCACCTAATAAAATCAGTAGCTTGACAAGCCATAGCAGGACAGCTTCAACCATTTGCTGGCACTGGAGAGGGGACTGCCAGGAGCCAGTGTGGGGTCTGCAAGATACAGCCTAGAGCCAGCTGTCCCTAGGAGGACGGCATAAGGTCACATCCCTGCTGCAATGAATCCTATGGGCCGCCAGTCTAGTCTACAAGCCCTCTGCACCAATGTTATTCATAATCAGGGCAGTCTCGCTCCTGGCTCCAGGTTCAAAAAGGTTATAGAGCCACAATGAATCATACCCAGCAAACTGAGTTATTGCTTTCATCAATAAGTAAGATCCAGCATTTAAATGCATTTTATCCTTTTCCAAATAAGAACCACAGCCAATAACTGCATGCGTGTGAAAAATTCAGGATGAAGATATTTAAAGTGCAAACCATGTAGAAAGAGACAATGTCGTTCTTGCACAGTTTCACGTACAGTCCTTCAATAGCCTCAGTCTCTATAACAGTCGCATTTTCTCAGATGAAAGAAAAAATGTCAAGCGTTTGCACAATTTTCTCATCTATGAAATAAAAAATTAAAGTGCTTTGTTCTTATGTTTCAATTGACGGAGGAATACCCAGTTTCTGTGCTTTCTTCTTCATGAATGATAGCTTCAGCCTGAACAGCAAAAGCTGGATTTATCTCTCTATTTCCATTTCCACCATCCACTGTGGCAGGTGAGAGTGACTTAATGGATAAATTCTGCAGAAGGAGCCTGTTTTGATCAACGCCTCCCTTTTGTCAACAAGATGCTACAGCAGTTAAAGTACTTTTCTTCAACAGATTAAGTATACCAAGGGGAAGAAGAGAAGGAGCATCTACAGAAAATGGAAACAGAGACTGTTCACTAGCCAAGGTCCTGTCCAGAGAGCTTTTTCAACACATCTCAGTGATTAACAGAGTGTCTTAGAGTGCATCAAACTTAAACCGATTAAAATACAGAAACCTACTCACTCCTACCTCTGCAACGAACTAATTCAATGACCTTGGGCAAGTCATATAATGTGTATATGACCCAACTTCTCTTCTCTACAGGGCATTGATACCAAGATCCATGCAGGCTGTCACAGATTTATGGGGCTAGAAAGTATACAGCACTGCTAACGCTAAATGCCACGAGACTCATCATGCCATTTTTAACTGACTACACGGGAGCCTTGGGTGTTCAGTGAAGCCAAGTGCCCTGGCTCCCTGTGGAGTGCGTATATATTCTTTTCATGTCCCCAGAGAATGTTATTGTTCCCATTTCTCCTGAATATGCACATCTGAGTAAACAAAATACAGAGCAGGCAATTATGGCCATACTAGGAGTATCAGTAAGTCAAACAAAAGCGGTCCTTTATTCCCTGAAACACCTACAATCAAGCCTTGCTATTTCTTTCTTTGCTATTGTGTAAATCTGATAAACCCCACGCACTTCTCAACAAAGATTTAGCACAACAGAGCTGTATTGGTAAGAGCCAAGCTTGGCTACTGAGAAAACAGACTCCGTATTACTTACCCAGCAGTATTTTTTACAAAATATACAACAGCACATTTACTAGAAGGCTGAGAAGTATTATTGTTAATACATCACTCTAAATTAAAACATGTCAAAATAAATGAACAACTACATTTACTGATACACTGTCTTTTCCTGTTTATTGGACTTAAGCACTTAGCTGGCTAATTGACAAAATTCAGGCATTTGCAATAAGCTTCCCAGCCATTAGTGTAAATGAATGCTGCATTATGTCCCGTCTGAA
This sequence comes from Apteryx mantelli, assembly GCF_036417845.1. Lineage (NCBI taxonomy): Eukaryota > Metazoa > Chordata > Aves > Apterygiformes > Apterygidae > Apteryx > Apteryx mantelli. The sequence continues at coordinate 163,150,382 of NC_089979.1, read as the reverse complement.
AGCACGCAAACAAAAAATCAAGACTGTTTCTTATACTCTTTTTTTCTGTTCATTTGGTGTAAAAAGCAGCCCAGGTCAGAGGTTAACACAAAGTTTTAAGTTCCTCTTCATTAGGGAAGTTGGCCGTAATTCTCGCAGTACATCACGGCTGGTAAGCGCAGCAGTAGTACAAGCTTTTCATAAGGAGTGTTTTATAGGGCAGCTTTACACCAGCTAAAGTTCTGCTCCAAGGCAATGCAGTTCCCATGAAATATCCAGAAAAAAAAGCCAAGCTGGCTCAGCTCAGAATGTGGCCTAAGTGCACCCACCCAGTTGTGTTCGTGAAAGATTATTCTCCACATTTCTTGCAACTGAATTGAGTTTACAGAACCTTGGACAACTCCTCCTACGTGGTTCCAGGAGCATTTTTCCTGCGGCAATTATATGAATTTATTTTTATAATTGAGGTCCAAAGGGAATAAAGAACTCTCAGTGATGCATAAAAACTCAGGAACATAAATTCCCTCTCTGTCATAGCCTCAAACCTAATATATCAGACCATGATATTTAACATAATGATGATATTTAAGTAATTACATGTATCACAACATGAACCTTATTATTGTCCATAATTTAATTGTCCTTGCTATATTATGGCCTTTTCTCCTGCTTATCTCTACAGCCTACTCTGCAACATTAGCAGTACTCTGATGGCTTCATTTACAAACCCTAAACTTCACTCCTGGGACAATTTGGCCACACTCTGACAGTCCTACAAATAAATAAGAAAATGCTAATGACTAACACTGCAGTATAACAGAGGAAAACTTAAACTGCCTTTCCGGGAAAATACATTCAAACAAATGGTACCCTGCCCTCTACTCTGAATCAAATATGTCATCCTCCTGTTATAGCTCACCCTGGTACTAGCCTATGAGCTCAACACGGGCCTCACTGTTTCTTTGTACAACGTCTAGAGCAATGGGACATTGCCCTTGCTGTTCTCTGCAAGCAAAATTAGCTACAAATTACTACTATTAAGTTACAATGCACATGGATTCTTCTATCGCCTGCCATGCTACGTCAGCCAGTGATTGGAGCAATTCAAAATTTACAAATGAAAAAGATGATGATGATTGTCAGAGTAGACTAAAATTAATCAAGTCCTAGCAAACACTTGCTACTTTGAATAGGTTTGATAGTTTTGTTTTGTTTTTTAACCAGTCATACTCAAATAACTTTCGAGTCGTAGATTTGCTTAAGAAAGCAAGAAATGAAGTTAAGATGTTTTATTTTTAAACTCAAAACAGCTGTTCACCTTGCTTAACATAGAAAGAACATGCTTAATGCAGAAAGAGTATGACAGTGTCCAGAAATAACCTGAAGAAAACTCCAAGGAACCACACCTCAAACAGGCACTTTATTTACTATACATATTCATTCTGTAAGCATATCTTAATCCATTTAACAGGTTAAAATAAAATTTTTATTGGCTACACAAATCACTTTAATCAAACTCCCATCAATACTTATTATCATATTTCTATGGTTGTATTATTATTACCTACTTTGCACTAAATTACCAATGTAAACCAATTCTAGAAGACAACCTTCCCCCTCTAAAAAATCTAACTCAACAAAAATATCATTTTTTTAAATCAATAAAAAGGTCATTATAACTTTCCTGGGTAACAGGGTCACTTCTATAAATCCACATACCTACAAGGCAATTCACCGAAGTCAAAAAAACCTGTTAGGCTTACATTTTCCTTTCTTGAATTTTTGCAGAATTAATACATCTCAGTAGAGTCAATAATGCAATTAAAAATTACATATCCAGAGGTAGTGAACTGCACTCCATCTTCTCCCTACAAAACCCTACACAACAATATTACAATAAATCTGACACTATGTCACAGGCACACAGCTTGTATAAACACAAGTGATCAACTCCAGATAATCATGCTCCCTCTCATGCTTTTTTGCTTAATTAACCAACAAGCCAACCATTTCTGTTTTAATAGATTACTAAAATAGAGCTGAATTCTAATGCCATAATAATAGATTCCTACTGTCTGTTAACATATACTTATTGCTATAAAGTCTCCTGGTTATTTCTGTCATGCTTAGTGGTTCTGATTAATCTTTTTTCCTTGGGGAAGAGGGGGGAAGCGGGAGGGAGCTCCAAAGAGGTGAGATGACTCTCTAATTTTTGCTATTCTGGAAATAGGGGAGAGGAATTCATCAGGTTCACCCATAGGTGACTGACTTCAGCTAGCTGGGTTGAGCAGTGACCAAAAATGATCACCACAGCGGTTATCGCCACTTTATGACCTATTTTGGCATCTACTGCATTAGAAATAAGCTCAAGCTGGGTAAACCATCCACCCTACAAATTTACTGTGAAATCAGGATCAACTAAGAGGTCAGGGTCTTAGCCACAGAGAGGGATTTATCCTTTTTGAAATGGCCTCTTCCAGTCAGCATGGTCTGCTACAGCATAAAGTCACATTTTTACCAGAGAAGTCACAACTAATGGGACTTTAGTTTTCACTGACTCCTCACCTGTCACAAGCACTGTGCTTCCCATCTTGTGACTTTACTCTATTTTACCTGCTCATCAGCTTAATTGAACACAAAAGTTGCACTAAATCTCAACTGGAAGAGTTGTTTTGTGTGCTCTGCCTTTTCCTTTCGAATTCACACTCAGCATCATGAATAATCCTTTAGCAATCAAAGAAACACATGAGTAAAAATATATTTTCAGTTCCTGAAAAGCTGTACTGCATGCATAAGCCTTGGCATTCAAGCTGAAGCTACAAACTGTAGTGTTTAACCTCTGTCCGTAGGAGGTCTTCCTCCCTTCAATGATCTAGCATGTGTTGCCTCCAACCTGTACCAGGAAAAAAGGAAAAAAAACAGACCAGATTGTTGGACTTTGACTTTTTTTTATTTTTTTTTAACACCATGCCAAGTTTTAGCTCTAGCAGTCCAAAAAATGTAGGGAGATGGTCCGGACAATTTCACATTGGTTAGCCAGACTCTTTCAGAAGAGCTCCTCAGCAAGACAGAATTTAACCTCAGGATGACTTTGAAGTTTATAAAAAGAACCGTCATTTAAGTGAAAGCCTCTAAACTCAACAGAACGAAATTGGATGGACAGGGAGATGCAGCCCTGTAAAAAACAGAATCAAACTGACTCATCACATTATGAATTTTTACTGCACTGTTCATGCTAACACGCTGTATTACTGACAAGCCCTCTGGCTTTCTGCAGTTTCACAGCCATGAAACTAGCCAGGGAATCCACCACCAACTGTAAAATTGTAAGACAGAAAGAAAAAAAAAATGGTGTGGAATTTTTAATTGCAAGAAGCTGCTTTTAATGGAACGAAGCTGGCAAGCTAAGCTAAAGCGCAGGAATCTTTATTCCTTCACATGCTGTTTGACCACTACCTTCTCTATCGTTCACTTGTATCTATCAGGGCAATAATTCACTGCTGTACATCATTTAAAACCAATAAAAAGATGTGCTATGAGAGCCAGGTCTAACCAAGTGGAAAAAGAGAAGAAAAGTATTGAGAGGGAAATAATTAACTCTTCTGGCTTCCAGGCCATTTTATGCAGACACTAAAATAGGAAGAGGTAAATGAATTCCTCACTGATCCTTCCAGTTAGCCCAGCCTGGCCCCTGCAGGGGTGCAAGGTACGTGCAGCTCTGCTCCTTGCCCTGGAGTTTTACAGCTGAAGCAGCCCTGGGGGGTCAAAGGCAGGTCTCTGAGCGCTCGCCACCTCCACGCAAGCCAGCCTGCCAGCTTTCCGGCAGCAAGCATTTTGGGGGGAAACAAGGCAGCGTGTGGGCTTGAATCAAGACACCGGGGAACTGCTCCCGAAGTGTATTCCCCACAGCAGGCTTCAGAGGCAACACACATGACACAGGCCATTGCTGTTAATTATTTTATCTTTTAAAATGAGGGGGAAGGTTGAGTAAATGAGATCAGATCAATCAAGTTTAAATTATTCAATGTCTTAATATTTCTGAAGGGGACTTCTATTCGATTACTGAGCTCCTCCATCTCAGTTAATAATTAAATAATATGCTGGCAGGCACAATGCAGCATGATCATTTCTATTATTACTCATGATGATATCTGGTGCTCCACTACACATGTAGCTCGGAGTTAGTAGTTTTGGCAGATCATTAATTTCCCAGTTTAAATAAAAGCTTTAAAACCTTGATGCCTGCAGTTAAGGCATACCCAAATCTCATACACAGAGTGCAACACTGTGTTGATGTAAAAGAAGTTTTCTACACAGCTGAAGACGGAGTTAGATTTACCTTTGGTTATTCAAGTCTGCATTCTCTAGGATTCTAGCTACATTATATTGCTAATTTATTACCTGGCACTACACTTCAGAAGCTGTAGTAAACAAAAGCCTTTGGAACTTGACCGCGAGAGGTGCAGGGTTGCACTGGAGGCCCTGAGACAAATTCCCTCCTTAGTTTTACATGGGCTGGAACCGTGTTGTTAGCAATAATGACTAACTGTGATGAATAATTGTTTTGCTTTATCCACGTGGCCCTATAAAGCACAAGCTTCACCTTTAGGTAGGCTGACATTTCCAGGATGGACATGGTACTGAAGAATTGTGCCTATACAATCGTCCTAGCTGTCACTCTTTCAGCAGTTCCAACTGAGAGCTGTGAGTGAAGATGTACAATTGCTGATCACTGTTTAAGATCAGGCTGGAAGAGATTTTTGGGGTGTTTTCCAAAAGGGGAAAAATACTGTCACCACACTTTCTTTCATGCTGCTTGCTGTAAGCAAGTGAAAACTATTTTGTCAATATTGTCAGTGACAACCTGACTGACCTGTGTCCAAATTCAACCTATTTTGTAACCTACTCTGTTCCTCAAGGAATAGATTTTGCCTCTCTGATCACATCCAACTCGGAAAATTCACTCTCTCAGATTTGGATGGAGTGATCATTCAGATATTATATTATTACAACATTAGAGATCTCCCCAAAATCAATCTTTACACCAAGGACCAAGAACTGAGTTAACAAAGTGTTTCTTAAGTTAATCTATTTTGTTAGAAAAATTAATAAACCACTAGAAAAATTAGTAAACCACTGCATTTTGAAGCAGAAGAAAGGAAAAGAAAAATGGCATTCTCAGGCTTACTCACCTCTTCAACCCCAGTGGTTGGTGTAACAGCCAGTCTAGGTTCTGGTGCTAATTTCACAACATCAGCCAAGGACACACCGGTCTCAGCCACAAGCCCTGCAATGAGAATCACAATCCTGATCAATGCAAAAAGCAAGATGAGGGATGTGCCTGGACTCCCTGGCAAATTAATACATTATATTGATTCTCCCTGGTCAGGTCAGCATTCAGGATTGAAGGATAAATGGCCAAAGATCTTACATTCCAATGCACTAGTCCGGGAAGTGGGGGCTCTGAGACTGAGTTTTTGCCAATCACTCAGTTCAGACCCTGGAGAATAGGCAGGCAGCAAAAATGCTATTCAACAATATCAGTAATTATTTATGGTTACAATAATACAGTAAACAGCAGCAAAAATATGTGGATGCAAGGGATTCAAGGACAAAATGTGACTAAACAAAAAAAAAAGGAAAAGAAGCAAAAACAGCATCAAGAAAATATGCTGCAAATCATCATTAAACATATTGATATATAAGGAAGCAGAATAATAGGGGAATCCCACTACTACAGCATTTTGCTTTGCGTTTCAGGAGTTCCTTGTTACTCCTGCCAAGAACCCCAGGCTAGCTGTGGAATACTCTACTGGCAGATATACCCTGTAATGTTATTAAGGCGTCCTTGCCATCGTTATTTCATTTATATTAGCAGGTTTTCACTTTTACTCAATTCCTTTGCTTGGCCAAGAGAAAGTCAGCTCAAGGCATCAATCAAAAATGCCATTTCGAAACGCAGGCAGCAAGCCTCTGGGGCTCCGCTGGCAGAGCACCCGAGCTAAGGAGTCCCTCACTCAGCCTGGCAGCCGAAATCTTCCCTCGGATGCTCTGTCAACCAAGCCCCGAGGTGGCATATGCCAAACTGGCAGAGGGAATTCACATCTTCCGACCACATGAAGTAACTGCACAAATTTTAACGAAGGCCCCAAGTTTCACATGTATTCACGGACAAGGAATTTGCCTGTAGCATTATGGACTGGAAAGCTGGTGGCTTCTGAAGCAGTAGGCAGAGTTTGAGTAAAAAGAGAAAAAGTTTGGAGATTTGGTCCCCAAGGTGTAAAAACGTTCTCACCATGGCTGCAAATGCACCGATAATCTAACAGCACTGTTTCCACTGTCCTGCAAAAGCATACTTTGCCTGATGGGGCCCTTGCATCTTTTCTGGAAATAAAGAGGAGAGCATGCTCTGTGTGTTAAACACACTGACTCGATGTCTTGGCTGTGCAATTTTCTGTGCTACTTTCAAATGCAGGAGAGCATGCAGCCTTCAGAAGCTATAATGTGACAGCAGAATTGGCTTCTAAAATTAAAACTTGGCTGATTTTTTCTGATGACTGATGTTATCTTTTTCGTGCTTGTTGCAGTGCCATGATCTTACATGAACTTGTATGGAAGCTATCCCTCTTTAAAAGGCCAAATCCTAAGGTTTTATTCAGAATAACTGAGGCTAACAAAAGTTGGCCTAACAAAGGACTTCAAAATATGATCCACATTCCTGAATTTGTTTAGCAGCAAGGTATTACAGAAACTGTTTCAAAATACCTGACTAAAATGTATTGCCTGGGATTCAACTCTATTAAATGGCTGAGAGTTCACCCTCAACATACAACCGCGTGCATTAATAAATATAAGTTAAGTAATACTTTAAATCTGGAACTTTGACTGTTGTATTACACTGAGTGATGTCGTATAACAAACAAAATGACTGGACAACCTAAGAATATCCCAAGATTTATGCTTTTATGAAACAAAGTGCACACAGCTTGAGTATGGAGTCCAGCACAGCTTGCACATCCTTTATCTTGATGTTTAAAAGCTCTAAGATAGATATAGGTTTAATGATATTTACTTAGTCATCATTATTACTGGACTTGTCTACCCTGCCTTCTCTAATCCTCTCTGTCAGGATTTATCGTTTGGTTTGACCATTTCAATGATCCAGTTTACATCATGGTCCACAAACTGTGGCAGCGGGGTAAGTTGACACCTTCAGCTGGCTGTATTCTTCCCCAGAAAAAGCTACCTGGAGGCAGCAACATAACACATTAAGGTCCTAGACCCTCCCCTGCCGATCTCAGCTGTTTCCAGATCCTACCCTTGGTTGAGAAGCAGCCACCAGATTTGAATTATAAACTCAATGCTATCCTTAGGCTTGATCCAAGCATACCAACATAAGTGCAAACCCTGCCTTTGACTTCAGTGACCTTTCAGTCAGATCCACACTGCTTTGTTCTCTCCTCATTTTCAGTAACGTTAATCCCAAGTATTAACCAACTGCAATTAAATGCCCACACTGCTCAAAAGTTTCTCCTTACAGTCTTACCATGAATTGCTCTGTAAGCACTTCCTAAACAAGCAGAGTTGGCAGTATCGATAGTGTACACTGGTGCGTTGAACACGTCAGACAGGACCTGAGAAGTATCAAAGCATCAGTTACGCATGTGCATGAAAGACAAGGAGTAAGCAATTCCCTACCGCTGCTTGGGAAAACAAATGACTACTGTACGCTCTAGCTAAGCATTTGGGCACACACTAAAAAAGGCACCAAAGGCAAAGAGTCCTGAACCTTGTCATACAACAGAATATTGGTAAATCTGACCTAGAGATGTAACTGCAGCAGGGAAATGAAGCCCCATTTCTCTCCAGATCTCCTGGGTACCATTCTTTTATTACAAGTTCAGAGGATTCTGAATTTAGCTATCATCTCCCTCATAAGCCCAGACAACCAGCCCATGCCAAAGGCTTACAACAGAGTAAGGATACCTATTCAGGAACCCACAATCAGTTGCGGTGACAGTTTTCTTTCATCACAGTTATGGCTCAGCCAAGTGGGAAGGAAGGAGAGAGGGATCAGTCATGATCATGGCTCCCTAATTCTCAGCTTTCATATAGAAAAAGTCACAGCTGTATAAAAGGCCACTGTCTAAGCCTGTATTCTTTGCCTCCAGCATTCCCATCACGTTAGGGTTAGAGTTAGCAGAGCTGGTCACACAGGCTGTACATCTACTAAGGACTTTCCTGCATTCCAGGAATCTTTAGCTAAAAAGATCAAGTCTGCTTGTTCTCGGTTTGAGCAATACAAAGAAAATGGTACAGGCAAAGAATTTGTTTTGATATCCAACAGATACTAAATTTATTCCACCACACATCATACCACCCACTGCATTGAAATCTACACCAGCCGTCTCATGTTTATGAATATATGCACTCTTCCCCACAGTGTAGGTTTAGGAAAACAGATACTGGAGGGGAAAAATGAAGATGTATTTGGATAAGGAAGTGGGAGGTTTAGGGACACAGGAGGCTTGAGAACTCTTTGCTGAAAACATTGTCAACAAACTGATTTCCAATAAATTAGACATTCTGGTTTCATCAGCTCTAGGACTGCAGGTGCCCATCACGCTGAATAAGAAAAGAAGTAGGTAACAATTCAGATTTAACTTGTGCTGGTTTTATTACTTTAATTAAAGGCAACAGTGCATCACCTGACTCACATCAGTATAAGAGAGTCTAAAATAAGGCCACAGTGTCCAAGAATTCAAACCATTCAGATAAGGGACTTGCAACCCTGAGCCAGGGATTTACAGCCCCCCTGATCACAGGCCCAAGGGCTTCATACAAGATGACTAAGGAATTTAATTTATATATGCCATAGAAAAAACAGTATGTGACATTTTAGAAGGATTTTGCCTCTCCATCTGAGAATTTTGGGAATCTATAAATCCAAACGTTTGACTATTACTCATCCAGATGATTTTGAACTAAAGTGGCTAGTTTTTAATTAGAATCCAATGAAAGCCTGAGCGTACACATTTAACACACTCTCTTTGATAATATTGCCAAGGAAGTATTGTCTAACTTTTGTTTGCAAGCAAGCATTGAGCAATATATGAGCTTCAGTGCTAGAGGACAAATGGAAAATTAATCACGGTATCTATTAAAAAGCCCTCTGGAAATGAGAAGGTCGTAGAGTGCTGGTTCCACAGCTCATGCTGCTAGCCAATAATATTGTATTGTCTCATCACATTCCCCATCCGTTTCTTCATCTCTATTAGGTGTTTCTTGTCTTATGCTTGAATTGTGAATTCCTTTGGACAACAGAGGTCTTTTGTTTCGCATCACTGCAGAGCCTTATACAATGCAGCGCCAGTGTATACTGAATGTTAATACAGACTGTAATACTCTAAGTAAATAATAACTACCTTTTGCATCACATGACTATCAAATTAAGATTATTCTGAAGTTCGTATATTTAGTAAATCATTTGAAACTGTGATTTTTCTCATGAATAATTTTAAAAGCAACTGTTAGAGGTTTTACTGTCAAAAATATTTCACCATGATTCATGTGGTCATTAATCAGGCACCACATATGTTCTATAAAGCTTCCCAGAATAGGGGGAGAGCTGTCCTACTATGGCTGTATTTTTTTTAACAGATTTTCCTAAGTTGCTTCTTTTGCTGTGTAAAATATAGGAGTTACTGAATGTTGATTAATTAAATGATAGTCTTTTGTAGCTCTGGAACAAATTATCCAAAACTGACCATGATAAGGGGTGGAAACTGTTATTTTTCATGCAACTGATATGGTTTCTGAGGTTTTGATTAAATTAAAAAGGAGGATCCAATTAACCAGCAATTGAATTAAGTGGATGACACTGTATTGATCATATTATTTTAAGACACTTCTAATGAGTTTTAAAGCAGCTCTATTGTTACACTTGAACAGCAAGTACTAGAGCAGTCACTTTCTCATCACCACAATTTTTCAGCTCTGTGCACTTCAGAATTACATGTTACAAAAACATTCAGTTCACTGCTTTCATTCCATAGCAAGGAGATCCTCCTAGCACCTCAGCTGGATATACAGCCTTAAAAACACATCCATCTATTAATTCAATCTCTTTCTTGACATACTCTTAGTCTTATATATATGCTTTACATATTCTTAGTCTTAGTCTTATACTTCTTATTCTTATACTCCAATAGGGATCAATGTTTTAATCGATAAACCTATCTGTTAACTTTTCCAAAATCAAGCAAAATAACCAAAAGCAGGTGGAGAAAACCGAGCAAAATAACCCAAGCAGATGGAGAAAAGTGGTATCTACAGACAACACATGTCAAATTTGTTCTGTCCCAATCAGCTCTACAGCTGATACAAACAGGCGTTTCAAATGACTTAGGAGAAGGAGAACTTTTTGCTCTGTGCTTTTTGATCTCCATTCATTCCAGCTCAGGTTTTGAAGCACAGATGACATTCATTTCATACAATTTCAGTCCTCAAGGAATATGGCGTGCGGGCTGGCGGCTAGACTCCCTCTGTAGCTGGTGGAAAGGGACTGGCATCTCCAGAAAGCAATTCTCCCTATCTTGACCAACTTCAATGTGACGATTCAGCCCAAAATTAAGACAGGTACCTTTTGGTATAAACATCTATCTCCAAGCTCAGTGTCTAAGGCCCCACTGTAGCCAATGGAAAGGTCGGTCAATACAGTCAGTGGAGTCTAGAAAGCTCTTCAGCTCACCTGAAGGGAGATATCTGTACTTGATACAGTAAATCATCAATCGGCTTCCTTTGCACTATAACTGACTAGGTATCTACTGACTACTGTAGGATTTTAAATGAAAGATCACATACAGATATCACAGCACAGAAAAGTGAATTCATACAAGATGAACCCCAACTCAGATGCCTCTTTGATGGCAAAAGCTTGGTGAGAGGCCTCTCACCGTCAGCAAGGCTTTGCGAAATCTCAAAGCGTTTCCCTCTACTGGGAGGTAAAAAACCTTTCAGATCCGTCGTTGGTGGGCACATGCCCACAACTCAAATACAACTGCCATTCTTCTGAATGATTTCAAAAGGGAGACTGACAAATAAATGGGCCGTAGAAACTGGACAACTTTCCCATCCCTGGAAGGGACCTTCAGGATGGGGCCACAGTGCAGAAACGGAGAGCATGAGGTACTCTGTTGTGAGGATCTTAACCAGGGCTGGATGCAGGAGCAGAGGAGGGTGGGAAGAGGGAGGACAGACTGTGCAGAAGCGTAGACTCCTGCCCAATATGTGATGTAATGCTAATTGGTAACAGACAATCAAAACAACAGGGAAAGCTTTTTTTTTTTTTGGGGGGGGGGGGGTTCAGCATCAGTATAACCCTTCTCCAATTTAAATCTATGGTCTAACCTGATCTTAATGACAAAAACAACAAAAATCCCAAGTATCTTATCAAGTCTCTGCTTGGTTTTTTTGTTGATTGATTTGACAAAAGCGATTTGGTTTGGAAATCACCAGTGTTTCAGATACACATAAAACTAGTCAACTGTAAAAAACTAGAAAGTCCAACGCGAAATTAACATTAGGCTAACGCTCTCCACACTAAACCTCAGCAAAACCCCAAAGACCTGAAGCAGACTCACAATCCAATAACCATATTCTCCTGTGCAGCTGTAGTGTTTTGGATTCAGTACATCAAAATAAAACTACACAGAAGACTGAGTCCAGTGCAACTGATTTAATTTTGTACTTACCTGCAGGATCTTTTTATTGTGGGATGCGCCACCGGTAGCCAAAATCCTTGTTCTTGGCACTGCAATGCAATACAAGATATAGGTCAGACTGAAAGTGCATATTGTTGGGATTTGCACTACTGAACCAAGCAACGAGAACAAGGAAGTGGGAGTCAGATGGTCTGGGCTCTCTCTCTGCACATGTAATTTACCTACTGTAAAAATGAAGATAAAACTAATCACCCACCATTCCAAGGCACATCAGAACACTTCATGAGAAGAGGAAATATAAATATTGCAGTTCTATTATTATTATAGTGCTATCAAAGTCATGAAGATTTGCAAAGAGGTATACAATAAGAAAGGCAGAGTGTTATTACATTACAGCTCTTGTTTGAGGTCAGCTTGGTTTGGATCACAGCTGTATATACTGACAGATAACCTTTAAAATCAGCAGTGTTTTCCAAAATTATCTCCTCATGACGTTCGCAATCAGGATTCACTGAAATCTGGGCAATCTCTACACGCCTGAATGACAAGAAAGTGTGTCAAAAGGTAATTAGAGATGGTCCAAGTCATTTCAAAATCTATCTGAATCTTCATCCAATGCAAAATCATAGTTTCGTGGGTATTAAAAAATAAATCACTCTGCATTCCTTAGTCTTTTAAGAAATCCACCCTTCCATCCCACCCTCCTGAATTGCGGTCTTGTGCCCTGTCATTTACTTGTGTGCGTGCTCTTCTGGAGCATGCCATACAACAAGCCATACATCTATCCATAACCACAATTCAGCAAGATATTTAAACATGAGTAATCTAAGTGAGCTCACTGAAATTCTTTAAAGGCTTAAAGCTAAAGAAATCCATAAATACCTTGATACCATATATATCTCATATAAAAAATGTATCTAAACACTAATTACCATAATCTATGATGCTGTAAGTCCTAAAATGGAGTACACCATCTCCAAAAGGGGGATTTTACTACGGTTATTATTTTGTTATCTTCTCTTCAGCTTTAGTAAAAGCTAAAGATAATTTATTTCACACAAAAGAAAAGTTGGTCAACTTGTACTGGGGCCCTAAACAGCTTGTTGCCAATTAGTCTTTTAAGTGTCTTAATGACAAAAGCCCTGAAGATAAAAATAGCAGCCAAGAGAAGACGCAGCTCACAAAGATTCCCCATGCCCTTTCTAAACCTACAGTGAGGTGCTCAGGTGAAGTCTAAGACCCAGCCAAAGCACTGCATGGAGGACCCTATTTTGCTGATAAATTTAATTTTATTTTCCTCTTTGGAGGATATTCAGTGATGCACAAATTGGGTTTTAAAAGCCATTAGGATCTCTGTCAATGTCAATAAACAAATAAAAGAAACAACAGAGTGATTCCTCAGGGAAAACAAGTTTCAATTATAGCAACACAGAGTGACAGATCCCTGCCAAGATTATCACAACAACATAATAGCACAGAAACCAGTGAAAAATAACTAGTAAGCCTGTTCCCAAAAACCAAACTGAAGTCTAAATGATTTGCCTAGTAGTTGCAATTCTGTCTTGCTAAACCTTGTTGCAAATATAAATTCTTGCAGAAGCACCAAATCCAAGACAAAAACACTGAAAATCAGCCAGCAAGGCAGAACAAGAAACAAACATGTTCACTGAACTTTGCAGTGACTAAATCCAAAGAACGAGGCATGCCTCCTCCCACAGCCCCTGCAAAAGGGCGTAATGAGGTGCTGGGCTAGCACCACGGTAGAATGGTGAAGAATGGTGAAGTCAAGCATGGACCACCCCAGGGAAAACTGCAAACCCATCTTAGCTCAACTGCTTCTTTCCAATTATAACGTTTTTGCATTAGGAATTGGGGACTGGCCAGGGGAAAGCAGGTCACCAAGGTAAGCATCCCTCTATCAGTGGCAACTCTATTGACTCAGAATTTCATGGTGATCCTGACTACTTCACCTAGTCCCATATTACTTGAGACTATCCAAATGATTAGCAGCTATGAAGGTGAAAATTATACCTTCTTGGGTGTTATATTATACGCTTTGACGGGATGCTACAAAGACCTCTAATCATTGCTACATCAGAAGATTTAGGTTTTGTCTACATATCAATTTATGCCATAACTCTAATTTAGGATACTGCTATATAAATAAGTTGCTATAAGAAAAGTAGGGATGACTTTACAGTGCGTTCATTATTCTATAGTAACTATTCTTGAGTATGCATTTACCCTACTTTTAGTCGAGACAGACATCTACCAAGAGGGAAAACCTGACCTTAAATCTAAAAATGTTTAACTATCTGATTATCAGCACATCTACCTTAATCCTGACTAATCCCTCTGCAGCTAAATGCTAAGAATTATTTCAGTATATATCTAACCGTATATTGTGTCTATTTGATAAAATAAACGAAATAACTTATGAAGTTTCTAATGTTGGCTGAACATCTCAAGTTCTAAACTGGATCAACTCATGCGTACAAACACACACAGATACACAGTAAAAATAAAAAAAAAAGAAAAGAAAAAATCTACGTTGAAGCTACATGAAGGGCAAATCATTCATTCTCCTCCCTTCTGATAATGACTGCAGCTCACTTCACCAGAACATGTCCCAGCAGGTGACAGCCTGGAGAACCCTAGCCATAACTGCTCCACCACTGAACCTGATGCCCCCTACAGTGGGGCTGGCCTGCCCTGACCACATGAAGAGAGATCTTGGGTGAACCTGGCACGCGGCATTTCTAGAGGCAGCACTGGGTACAGCCAGAGCAGGGACAAGGGCTTCCTTGGTTGAGGTTCAGCCAGTCTTTATTACAGATGAGAAGTAAGTCCCAAAGGTTCTGAATTTGTTGAATTTGTTGAATTTTGGGTATTTCAATCTCTCTCCCGAGAGTGAGGAAAATGCACTGACTGCTGGTTTCAGGGATTGTCTTTTTAATGCCAATATTGTGTGCTTTCCTGAACGGTGGACATTTGCTCTGAGATGTGTAATTGGATACATCTTATAAATAAATAAAGAAAAGCCCATCATTTATGTATACAGGGGCATTAACAAAGACATCGTTCATCCATCACTAGCGGTGTTCTCAGCCAGCTGTGTTTGAATCCATCAGGAGCTACCCCTACGGCACTGCACAGAAAGAACTTAAATACCGTGTTACTGAAAAAAACCAACAACTGTAGCAAACATAATTCATGAATTCGATTCTCTGACAGTTGAGAGAATTGGTTTAAACATCTTTTAATTAAAAGCCCCCCGCACAGTACCTAACCAACCAGTTTATTTCCTTCCTATTTAAAATTTTATGATTTTGAGAGAGCTGATGCAAAATTTTAACCCTGTCCAGAAAGTGTTTGCAGCGGCACATGGAGTGGTGTCGTCCTGCAAGATGCACACACTCAATGGATCTATGATCTGCTGGGGGGACTGATCTAATGAAATTCAGTTAAAATAGTAATTCCCACTGGAAGGAAAAAAAAAGACACAGGTAAAGAAGTCTACTTACGCAGCAAGACTGAGTACCATGCACTTTTGCGCGCACGGGTGAGAAGCCAGCCCGTTTCTGAACCCGTTACTACTCACACGACAGCCCCCATTCTGACTTGCACAGAGATCCAGCAAGAAGAATTGCATGATGTTAGAAGTTCAGCTCCTGGCTATTGCTTTCAGTCAAAAAACTCCTTTCACTGAAAACCGCAAAGGAAAAGAAATCTGTCACAGAGAAGATAAACTACTGTTATTTGTATTACAGCAGTTGTCAGTGGCCCCCAAAAGGACTTAAGTCCTGTAGCACTGCATATTTACAAACGCCCAGGAAGAACCATTTCCTTCCCAGAAAGCAGGCAATTTGAGCAGATTAAGAGAAGAAGAGTGAGAAAAGCAAAAATTTTAAAAAGAGCCGACACAGAAAGCCTTGCCCACATTGACTCAGCAAGGGGAACGGCAGTGGCAGTAATGTAGGGCCAGTGTCCTGCGCAGCCCCTCTAACGGTCCTGGCACATACCCATGCCTATCAGGAAAAAATCAACGCCAAAATCAACAGGAGGTGCCTGGCGGGACCCAGTGCTTTCGGGTCTTGCCTTCAGCCCGTTTCCGGCCTGAATTTTGCTGGCTCGCGCTCAGCCAAGTCACAAAGCAGAATGCGACCTACCATTTTGAGGGCTCTTTGACTCTTTAATCTGAATTTCCACTGTTACAAGCTGGGAGGGCTGCGTGTACCCCAAACACAAGGTCCCTGCTGGTGTTCAGCACTCCTAGAAGACGTTCGTAACATCTTTCCCATCACAAGCGAATCCATAAATAAAACAGAACAATAGCGCTTGCATTCAAAAAGCAGCTGATTATGCACACAAACCCATACCAGCCATAAGCATGATTGCGAATAACTGCAATTTACAATTTGCAAGCAATGGGGAGAGTATCAGCTCCTCCTTTATTTCTCTGATTAACTCCAAACACTGTAATTTAAGAAAAAAAATACATTTTCTAGCTTCTTTCATTCAAGAAAAGCAAAACAAAAATATATCATCATTTTGTCCCATTTATAAAACAAATGCTCCAAAATTGTCCTACTTATATATTAACGCTTCCAAAACTCATGCTAATCTTTCTTATTCATATAAACACTGTGAAATTAAGCTCCTGCTATGGTGCAAGGCTTATCTTGTCTACACCCTTTTAAATATGAAAACCTACAGGATACTGTACATTTTGCCCCTGTAACTCCTAGGAATGGGTCCAACGGCACCTGCTTCTCTCTCTGCTTTTGCTGCATTACTTCTAACATCTCAAAATACATCATAACAAAGAGAAAAGACTGCCACAAACCAGCCTTTAGCACATTAGACAATATTAAGGCAAAAGTGATGTAAACTAGAGCTTTCCTTTTTTAAAAATTAGGGACAACTGAAAATTATTATTTTTTTAATTTAGTACAACTACAATTTAAATATTTAGTATAACTACCCAAGTGAATGATTTACAAGCTTAAAGCCAAACAATAAAATGTATTCAGACATATTATAATACTAAAAACAAAATAATAATACTTAAAACCCATGCGAAAAAGTATTTTTAAAAAGCATTTCTCACTTCCATTTTAAAGTGTCATCTAATTTATCAGAGAGAAAAGCAAGCCACATTTGCCACATAGGCTGGCTGTTTTCTCACTTGTAAACAAAGAAGATTTCACATTTCATGATTTGCTTTAATTTCATTGAGGGTTTCAATTGCTCAAATGTCAAGAAATTTCCAGATAAAGCATTTATTTTTTTTTCTAAATACAGTGCCTAGGGGGAAAAAAAAAAAACAAACAACCTTTAAGGATAGAATTGATCACCAGTCTATAAGGCTACAGCTAGTATTATATCAGCTGTAATTCAACAGAGGAAAAAAAGACTCCATTTTCTCAACAGTAATGACAAATATAGCTAATATTCTCGAAATTTATGCTACTTACATAGTTAAAGTCTCTACAAAGATGTAGGGGAGATCTGGCATGATTCTTCTTGCTTACACTGCTGTAAGGCAAGAGTAATACCACTAAAATGAGTGGATGTGCATACACCTAAGGAAAACAGGAGAAACAATCTCCAGAACCAACTTACGTGTTTCTACTAACCTGGGTTGCTGAACGTTTTGAAGTGATACCAATGACTCCTGGTAGCACAAGTTGTTTTTCACAAAGATACTGAACTTGGCTTTCCTGAGACCCTGCCTCACTAAAGGCAAAAACTTTGTACTTCACAACCTGAAGTACAAGGACACCAAATTGTCTAGCTCTGAAACTCCTCTTCATCTAGCTCACCTTCAGATATGAATTTACGATTTAACACTGACTCAAAGCCTTCTGCTTTCTAATGGATTTCAAGAAGAATCAACACTGCAACATATGCACAGAAATTCTCTTTTAACAGCACCTTACATTATGGTAGATCACCCCAAAAATATACACAGTCTACAATGTAATGGAGGAAACAAAATCGACTTTGGATACAACCCCTCTGACAATTCAATTTCATTGACTTCAGCAGAGTTAGACAGCAAGGAAAACTTTGGTTCTTGAACATTAAAGACTTCTTTGGGAACATGCAGATCAATAGTCATAACAGTATTATAACATATACATTGACATGCTCGCAACAAGACCTCTGGAATATTTGCACTTCTTGTAGAAATACTGCAGTGCTGCAATCATTTATCAATTCACTGTGATTTTTTTTTTTTTTGAGACACAAATCTCTATTTGGCAGAATATTTTGATGAAGCCTGGGCTAAATTCCAATGATAATGAATGTAAAAAAATCTACAACACAGCATAGAGTTTACAGTAAGGTTAAAAAAAAAAAAAAGATGCAGATTCAGACCAAAAGTTTTCCTTTTTTGTTATCCAGACTTTTGCATACAACAAGAATTGTGAAACTTAAAAATGGGGTGTGTTGGGAAAAGTACTCATCTCCATAAAAGCCATTCAGCAGTTGTCCAGATATCCATAAAGTAGCCAAAGTTCCAATTAAAGGCTTAACATAACGAAGCGTCCCCTGCTTTGATTTACCCCATGCTTCAGCAGTTATACATAGACGTTTGGCAACACCTAAACTATGACTTTGCAATGCAGAATTCTTGTCCTTCAGCAGATAGATGTGAAATCTGAACCCACAAAAAATGTTCTGAACCAAGTGTTACCAGCCTGATTTTACACATGGGGATGCTGAAGTAAATATGAGAGATTTTGCCTAAGACCCAGGAAAGACGGTATGAGACCCAGAATTAGAGCTGAGGACTTCTGAGGCCACTAGACTGTGTGGTTCCATCCATGATAGTGTATTTTTAAAGAGGGAGGAAGCTGTTGAAGAGTTCGTTTTTTCAACTCAGAAACAAAAGAAGAGACCCAGACTGGGTACTCTGAATCTCTATCCCATCAAGAAAACCAGAACTAGTGTCTGACATCTTTGAAATTTAACACTTACATCCAACCACTTAATAACGTACCTACAGAGTGCTTCAAAACTGTTAAGATCAGAATGGACCACCTGCTTAAAAGAGATCACACAATTTTAACACAGCGATTCCTCCATCCAACACAGTAATGTATTTGCTGAACTACAGTATTCTAAAAGACAAGGAATTTCAGCTGAAAGGCTCAAAGTGACAGGGGATTTATGGTGTCTACTAGCTATTTGCATGCTTAAAGACCTTTAAAGTTAAATATTTGCACTTTTCCCATAATTTAGATTTTATTGTTTAAACTTCTAGTTGCTCAACCTCTGTGGCTTTTGTCTTCCAGTTAAAACATTACTATAGCACTGAGTTTCCCCTTCATGTCTTGGCACTTACAGACCACAATTAAATTGCATCTTCTCTTTTCTTTTGATAAGCTAAGACGATTAAGCTCCACCAAGGCATATTTTCAAGACCACAAACCACTGATGATCAGAGCTGCTGGTACACTACTAGTGCCCAGCAGAAATGTCCTCACCACCGAACCCACTATCAAAAAAGAGCAGAGTTGGAAACAGTATTAACAACATCTAGCCTAGAATTATCTGGCACTGCATGTTGTCAGTTTGCCTATCCAAATATTTAGTAGGAACGTGCCAGTATCTAAGGTCTTCTGATTAATCATTGAGAAGCCTTTGCTAGAAATCTGCCTGGTTTCCTCGGAGAATATGCCAGCTTCGAAGGTCTGAAGCTCCAAGAGAGACCTACTAGAGCATCATGGTAGAGAGCCTGGCATCCTCAGTCCTTGCCACAGGCAGTCCCAGAATTAGGGAGCGCTCCACACTGAGCTATGCAAGGGCGCGTCTGGGACCACTGGAAATGCAAATTTATAATCCCTACAGCTCAGTTCCCAGGGTTGGAGGTCAGAGACTCACCCAAAATCGGGATAATGCAAGATGTTCCCAGAAATTGGGGGGGGGGGGGGGGAGAGGTCACACCGACCATAGGCATTTTCCACCGAATAAAAACTTTTAATTTTTTTAATGTGCTCTACTGCTAGCATACAGCATAGCTCAGTATTTCCTTGGAATATTCTGACACATGAGAAATTCATGCGTGAATCTGAGCGGAAAATACACCCTCCCATGCATATCATGACTCTGTTGCAGGCATAAACACGACGCGTAGCTTTATGGACCACCTGTCAGTATATAATGCTTCCCATTGAGTTCCTTAGAAACACAAAACATCATTTTTTTTTATTTTTTAAAACTATTTGTCCTCCTCTGCATCAATATTCAGCCTCGCAAAGCTTATAAGGGAAATAAAAAAAAACACACTGGCACACCAACAAATAACACCATCCGCAGAAGGTTAAAATGAGAAAAGTAAGGGAGGAGATAAATGAACCATCCTAGGTCCCACAAAATCAGTAGAACAACCAAGAACAGAATGAAGGCCTCTTCACTACTTAGATCACAAATGCATTCAATTCTGCATTAGTTGATCTGCAAAGTCTGTGCATCAGTCAGAAGACAAGTCCACAGGAGAAAATATAATAATAAACAGCTGCAAGTTCAGCATTACTGAAAGCCACAGAACATAATTAGAAGGATACAGGGTGTGAGGACCTGAACTTGAACGCCACACTTGAGTGAAGAGAGAAAAGGGCATCCTTCAAGGTATTTTGATTCTAGAGAAGCCAAAACAACTACAAACTTTGGGGAAAAATCAGTGCGGGATCTAGATTTGCAAACCAGACCTCTACCGATCAACTCAACTCTGCTTCATTCAACACTTGTCTTTCGATATTATCAAAAATATTAATACGCAAAGGCCTACAAAAGAACAAAAAAAAGGCCAAGGTCCAAATATCATTTTATTTTTGCAAAGGATAAGAGAAAAAAAAAATACAACATGCAAGACAATTTGGTGTTTTTCTTTACAAGGCTTTTCAAAAGAAGTATTAGAAGTATTTTGGTATCCACAAGCATTTTCTGTAGCTCTCAATTTCCTACTTCTGTAGGACTGTTTCTGTATTTGGTGTTGGTGAAGGTTTTTCTTCCTGTTTTGGGTTTTGTTTTTTTTTTAATACTTCCCTCCATTCCTCTCAACAGAAGTAACCTATAGGTTACAAAGTACTTCACAAGAACAAAATGAATTGACAGGAGGGTACATCTGCTTACAGCAAAAGCACGACGGAGGCGGCCAGAGAATCCGCTTATTTTATTTGTCTTTTCAAGGAAATTCCATAAGCCAAGAAGGGAAGCAAATAAGACTGAGCAGGAAACATTTGTTCCTTTTTTTCCCCAAAAATATACAGAACCTGCTAACAGAAAAAAAACAAGTTGACCTTCTACATGTGACTACAGCAGGTCACTTCACTATTCTGAACCTCTCTCCTTTGGTACCTAAAGGGTAAAACACAGTGGACCACTTCTATCAGGTGAGGCTCTGAACACTACTAAACTCCTCTGTTATTAATAAACCTCCTGCTTTCCAAGTGGCTTATTTATAAAGGGATTTTGTGACCTCATGCGGACTAAAACTAAACGGAGAGCATAGCGTTTTTCCCCTTTAACTGAAAAAGAAAGGCTATTAATAAATAGAAGCAATTATTATTTCTCAAGAATTGTCATGCTGAATCGGAAAGCTGTTACGTTTCTCGGGGTATCTGAACAGAAAGGGTCCAGGTAAGTATTCATTCACAGCGTTGGGTTCATGTAAATGGGATGCTGTTGCCAAGCAACAATAGGTGCTAAGGAATGAAATACAGTCTGCAGAAACCTAATAGCCTGGAGAGAAAAAGAACTACAACCTGAGATTTATGGCGCATATAAAAGGAAAAGAGCTGTTCTCCCACACATGGAAAACACAGATACTTTATTATAAATGTCCTTAGCATGTTTTTCCAAAGCATAATTAAGTAATAAAATCCCACCTACCCCAAATCAAACAGGTGAATTCCTTTTTATGCTTTGTTCATTAAGCTTTCTAGAAAAAAGAGCTTCAGAAATTAGTCTACCAAGACAAAAGCTAAAATTTAACCCAAAGAGCTTGCTTTTGCACAAGAAAAATATTATATATACAGACAACACTGCAACTGCCAATCAGCTATCTACTCTACCTTCTTATGTTTTTATACCATGCTCATTAACATTGCATCTGATCATCAGAAATTCTCTTTAAGCTTATTAAGATTTTAAAATATTTTTAGCAAGTTAATTAGAATACATTAACAGAGCTCATCTGTGTTCACCCATCATGCATATTTTATTTTATTCAGGCAAATTGCTTTTAAATGAAATACCAGACCTGGGAAGGGTACAGAGTTGAGTACTGAACAATACAACCCCTTGCTACAATATTCCACTTCCAAACATCCTAGTAACTTAATGCCGCTGGAAAGGGAGGAATTTTCTGATGGCAGAAGGGTCTTTTAGTGCCTCCCTTACCATATTCCCCTCCAGCTGGGATGAGAGTACATGGACGTGATGGATCTTCTTAGCATCTGATTCATCCTCAGTTGCCACCGTGTTCCTGTAAAATCCCCAGCAGTCAACATAAATTAAACCAGTCAGGAGAACGCTTCAAGAGGAACCAAAGTGACGCGCAACAAGGTCCACCTCAGGAGAAGAAAGCAGTGCCTTCAACCCCTCAGTGTGCAGTTCAACAGCTTTCACGAATTCACGGGGGGTTTTCTCCTTCTGTTGACAGTCTCCGAACACATCATTTGATCTTACGGAAGGAGCCCAATTAGAAGCTCAGGAATGGTACGGCACAAGTATCTAACCAGCTTAGGTGCCAGTGGATTTGGCAGAATAGCAGAAAAAGCTCACAAAGAACAAGCCTGAAATAGCCTTTGCTTTAGACAGTGTTATAAATTCCTCCCTTTAATATGCACTAAATGTCACCAGATTCAATCACATAAAATTAAATAGCAGTTTATGAGGAAAAGGGAGAGAGCAAAAACTACCTTGGGGTATTTTGGGTTCATATTATCCCACTTCCAGAATTTTACTCTAGTGAGATGAAGTCCATCACTGGACACTGAAGAGTAACTATAATAAGACTATAATAAGACATTCCTCAAGGTTCTCCTCTTCAGTCACTCAAGCCTGTCAAATATGATATGCTATATTTCAAATTGTTTTTTCAGACTCCATACGGCCCAAATCCTTATCTAAGGAATAACAGAGAACCATACTAATTTTATCAGTAGTTCTCAAGCTAAACAGGGTTACTTTTAGAGATCTGCATAAATAAAAGGATGAACAAAGTTTGTCAACCTCATGCTTGAATCAAATTTTGCACTCTCACTGCATTTTAATTAACCTGCCACAGATTGCAGAGCTGACATATTTGATTCAGATAGTAAAGAAAACATGCTTCAAAAAACAACAGGTCTGAAGCGTTTGATGAGTGATCATATAATACATATCAAAACACACATTTAAATCTCAGTCACTGCACATTTCAAGATCTGCATCGTTAACGCTGCCTGGTGTGAACGATTTTGGTAATCTCTTCTATCATCTAGAAAAGTTCTTTACCTCCAAGGTGCAATGATCATTGTTCAGGTATATTTTACTCCTGTAATCTTCCCTGAGATGTTAATCTCCTCAATTCTAGCTACTACACTTTTTTTTTTTTTTAAATGAACCCCTGCCATACTCACCATGTTTTTTCATACTGAGGAACCCCAAAACCGGACACATTTCACTTAGCACTTGGCTGAATGCATCAGCCACCTTCACACAGGAAAAATTTAATCACTGCTGGGCAATTCTAGGATAAGCAGCTCCAAATGCCACAAGAAGAGAAATGTGTCAGTGGGTGCAGCTCCTTTTCTCTGAATAAATCACTACCCATTGCACTGAATCCAGAACTACCCCGTCGTAACCTTTCCCTTTTATTCCCACATCTATTAATCAACTTGAACGTCAAAAGCATAAGCTCCAGCGTACCCTCCCTCCCCAAGCTTGACCGGGCAGAAGTTGCGTTCTGCAAAGTCCAAGCGGAGACTCCTGCTCCCTGCCTTTGCTGCAGAGACCAGCCGGGATCTTCCCCCGGACTCGTCACACACTGAACAAGCAGACAAACCATCCCACCAACCTATTTGCTGGCATTTAAACACCAGTTGCGTCGGTTTATTGGTAACATTTAAGCAGAGATATGTCCTATCCAAAGGAAAAAGCCTATCTAGAAATCAATATATTTCTAGTAACATCCTTATTGCAAAGAGGAGAGCTTGAATAAGCAATGAGGGCAAACAACTGAAATTTTAATGTCATTTAGAGTGGCCAGAGACATTGAAATATGTTTACAATTAAGGGTATTCACTAGCAAAAGAAAAAAAAGCAGCGTGACTACTGGACAATAGTAAAACAGAATACTATTTAACAAAGCACGTTTTGTCATTGGACTACTCTGGCGAGTGCTCGTTATTCACAGAATGGAAACAGTGACTCAGTTATCTAGACTGCCACGATTTTAACAAAGCCCTATAATATTACCACTACAGCTGCACCTGTAGTGCAGCTACACTCCAGCTCACCTGGCTCGGGATTTTAATGAGAACCTGAAACTCTCCAAGGCTTAGAGAAACTCCCCTGTTAACCCAAGCGATCCCAGAGCAGCTTGCAGCACTACCCCATTGCCGGTCCCTGGCTGATACTGTCTCCCCTCCAGAAAAGTCCCGGTTACCTTTATTAAAAGGCTGCAAAACTCCTCCTGCCAGTCTCCCCTCTCTCCCCCTCCTCCCCAGAGGGCTCACAACTAATTCTTTTCTTTACGTTTTCTCCTCCAAAAAGGCCAAAAGCTTCTGCCACCTAAACCTGGTCCCCATCTAAGTCCGCAAGGTCACCAAATAACCCCCAACTCCATCAATCAATTATTAACATTTTTGCAGAGAAGAGGCCGTTCATCTCTTCCACTGAGCAGCAAAAGGAGAAGGAAATATCTCCCCAGGCTTGGGGCTTCCTCTTTCCCCAAGATGTAGTTCACCACATACGACAAAATATGGCATGTTCTTGGAGTCCCATTCACTACGTTACATCCAGCTCCTTACATAAAACAGCAGTCAACAAAAAGGCACAACATCTTTCCCCAATTCCTCACAGTTAACACATTAAGTGGCAATAAAGGGTGCAATGACTTTCCAAGGGCATGTACCTGTTTAATTATTCAAAAGAAAATTGACTCAGGCACCATGGAATGAAACACTAAAATATGCAAACAAAGTAAATTATGGGGGAAAGCAACAAAAGAAGAAAAAAGTGATCACGGTGAGATGAACATATGGAACCAGATTCTGATCTCCTTCCATGCTTGAGCAGCTCTAAATAGTTGTATACAAGAAGAAAAGGTTGTGGAGCAACAGAGTAATTATTATTTACTTGTTTCAGCACTCTAACCAGGCTCCTGAAATAATCTAACCATATCTAAAATACCCTAAGAGTGTGTTATTTTCACCTACGTGTGTGAAGCAACTTAAGAAAAAGGAAACTACACCTTTCTAGACAATCAAATCTTATGGCTAGGAAAACACTTATTCGTTTCAACAAATGCTCTACAGAAGTAAGAAAGGACACAGGATCTGATACATGAATAACTCTTGTTTATTTTAAATTAATGTCCTGAAATATCTCACTAAAATTATAAGAACAGGTTAACAGAGAGATATCATAATATCAGTTCAAGTTATTTCTCCATAAAACATGAATATCTCATTGAAACAAAGAGCATCTGATTTTAGGTTGGACCAAAGCAGAAGTCTTTCCAATCAAGACACCTAGTGAATTGAATATCTCTTGTAAGCAGGTGCTATTGTGTTATATTTTCATCAAAACTGCTGAGAATAAGCTAGAGGAAAATGACAAAGTAAATTGAACAAGAAAGTGTCTGATCTTGATGAATAATTCAATGATGCAATGCAACACATACTGGGTTTTTTTTTGTTTTTTTTGGGGGGGGGGTAAAGGCAGTATACAGCTGTCCTTTGGTTAGAAAAAAAATGACCTTCTCATTGTAATGATGCTTTTGTCTTCAGGCACTGAATCACAGGTTAGTAATACCTGTGATTCCAGTTCACAGCTCGGTTGTTGATCTCAAAGCATTCCATTCCTGCTATATCATGTCACGTATTTTAACAAGATAATCTAATTACTGAAGAACTTCAGCTGTAATATTGGATACCCTGATCACTGACTGTTCTTAAACTATTTTGGTCACTTTTCTTGGATCTTAAAAAGCATGACCATATTTTTTTAAATAGGGCTCATAGAGCCACAGCTTGCACATGGACTTGGTCCATCATAATTGCAGTGGGAGACTCTAATCAGGACAGGAATGGTGCCATCTGCCGAGAATATGGCAGCTCAGTGGACACCTAACTTCTGCTTACTGCAGCTGTGAAAATCCAGAAGCTAAGGATTTCACGATCCACACTTCAGGGTTATCTCAAGTCTAACAAAAGCACATTATGTACTACATTTGTTTTCTATCTTTTAAAAGGCATTAAGATTAGAACTACAGCTGGAAAGCAGGATTCAGGGCTGCTGGATTGTATTTCTGCCTTACACCATCGCTGACTTGTTGCAAGACCTTGGGCAAACTCCTTCACCCTTAAGAGCTCAGTGTTTCAGGGCGTAGTATATTCTACTTTTATAAACAGACAGTATTAACATTAAACCTAGTGGAAGCACAATAAAAAAGCAGCCACAGGGAGCAAGGGAATAAACCCTTCTCCATAGCCATAACGGTCGGAATAAAGACCGAGTGTACTAAATTGTGACATGCCAAAGTTAGGCTTGCTGTTAGGAAAAGCTTTTTAATAGCAAAGATCGCAAGACACTGGAATACATTACCCACTGCTCCTGTTCCCCAAGGGAGGGACCTGACTGCATGGGCAGCAGCCATGCGAACAGGGACACCCATCATCTCCCACGCAGCCAGGTCACAGGCAGAATAACCATGGCCCTAGAGTCTAACAGCCAGAGAATTTATTTGGGAGAGGGCAAAGCTGGATGTCAGCAGTATGTCTTTTATTCCTGACAACCAAGAAAGTACAAATAAGAAGTCACCTGTCAACGCTGCTGCATCCACGCTGAAGATTTTGTCAGAAGAACGGCATCACTGAGGAGGTGGGCACAGCCCAAGGCTCTAAAAACCAGAGATTCGGAGAAGCCTTCCTGCGAGCTGTGGTACAACACAGTGTACTCATGTCTCTGCATAAGCAATGCATATCAGTATTAAACGGGGACATATTTCACTAGAGGATTATGACAGAGGAACGCTCATTTTGCTGTTTCTCATTCATTCTCCCTCGATTGTGCTCTGAGCCTCTTTCTTGCTGCATAGCCTTATTACAACAAAAATACACAGGAAAGAATCCAGTTTACAGTACAGCACAGTGACCAATCCCATCAGAACAAACAAAAACAAATGAGAAGAAAAAAGCAACCAACTCCACCAACCCTTTTGACACTAGGCAAGTAACTAGTAGGACTGGCTTAAATACAAATAAGAACACAGGCACTCAGGTGTGTATTTTCTATCCCCTGCAATACATCAGAATCTCTTGTTCACGAATACTCAGATTACATTTGGCTAGTTGGCAGCACTTCTTAACACCTAACAATGTAATAAAAATATATTTTTTCTCTGTCCTAGACAAATCTGTCCACCTTCAACCTCTGCTACCCATAAAACACACAATTTATTCAAGTACCTTTTTTTCAGAGTACAATTAACCTTTTCAATGTACAAAAGCTTCTGTGCCTTTTAGACGAAGAAAGAACTATTAATGAACAAAAAATACTTTCCTGAGCAAATGTTTAATATTATTTCTGGGAATAAGGAGTATGATATTAATAAATACATATACATTGTATATAATACCGTATATAGCTAGCACACCTTCCTCCAAACAGCTTCTGCTTTCAAAGTATCATTGCATGATATTCTGGTCTTTATATATCACAGGGATACTTATGTCAAGTTGCTGACATAAGTACATACACTGACAATCAGAAACTGGATGACACGATTATGAAAAAGAAAAAGCCCATTTGCCCTAGCTTTAAAGCCAAGGGATGATTTGCAAAAGGAAAACAAACATAAATTGGCTTCATTAATTTTAAGGTTAAACTGCACCGAAGTTTAAAATTACACACATGGGCATAAGTTTTCAATGAGCGGTCCTTGAACACTTGGTAGGCCATGAGGTACCTAAGAGAAGTAGGTCTGCTGTCAAGGAGACACATAAGAGGTCCAGTCACATATTGAAAAATTTATGGGACCCCACAAATTTTAAGTTTGAAAATCAGTGTCCAAGACAAAAAAAAAAAAAAAAAAAAAAAAAAGGTATGCAAGTGGTTTTCATCTTCCTTTCCCTCAGGCAAGTCAATCTCTTCCACGGAGGAGAGATCAGAATCGGACTGGAAAGCCTGAATTCATCAGTGCTGCATCTTGTTTTGTGTGGCCGCTTTACATCAAGGGAAATGCTGGCTTTGGTTCTGTTTTTTTAGCTCTATTTTAAATGAAAAGATGCACTGACTTCCTCAGTAATACAACTGTTGATCACACTCTGTTTGGTAACAGAAGTCCTGTCAGATATTTAGCCTTAGTTACCAAAAACTATGTTCAGGGAGTACAAACATTTCCCCTCTGGCAACCTGTCAGTCACAGCAAATCTGTAAATAAACTGTCAAACTCCATTCTAATCATGCTTGAATCTGCAAGGGAAAAAGTAGTAAAATTGGTGCAGCTGGCTGTAGTCCCCGTAGAGCAGGGCTGATTTCACAGCTTTAATATGGTTCACTACTTCACAGCAAGTCCGATCTGATATACAGCATGCAGAAATAAGTGACACCTTTGCTAATCATTTCCTTAAACTTATCACATGTGGAGGTAATAATGGATGCAATGACTTTTCAAGGGCACAGACTGGTTAATTTTTCAAAAGTAAATTGACTCAAGTTCTGCAAAATTAAAAATCCACTAAGACACACAGTAAAGCTATCTAAATCACAGAGAATTACAAGTAGAAGCTCTGGTCATGGGGAAAATAATGTTAGACCTTCTCATACTGGCAGATAGAAAGTAGGAATATGGAAGCTGAAAACAAGCCAAGGACCTAACTACAGATGCTGACTATGAACAAAGACTAATTAGATAAAATGGGAAACTATGTACTATTACCTAGAACATATTGGCACCCTTTGTTTTATAATTCATAACTTACTAAGTAATTCTGGGAGAGCTGGTCAGAAATTTTTCTACAAGATATTTCTTGTCGGACCGTGAGAGCTAATCAAAGAGTCTTTCAGGGCCCTTCCAAAAAATGAACAGCAGCAGGAAGATAAGAAAAAGAACTGATAAATGTGGGCTCACCTGGGATTTAAATCACCTGATTCAGAGCAGAGGCAGAGCCTGAACCATGGTCTGCTTTTATCCCACAAATTTTCCTTCACCATCAAGTCACACAAAGTCTCATTGTCTCTCTGGACCAGTGAATATTTCATAAGAAGTAGAATAGCTCCGAGCAGAAGAGAGACTGACTAACCCCAGTGGCTAAGGCACTGACTTGATTTATGCCAAATCCAGGTTCAAGACACAGCTCTGTTATCAGTCAGAAAAGGGAGTTCAGTCTCGCTCTCCAAAAGGAGATGCATCTTTTATGTTTCTTCACAAAAGCCCTCTGAAGTGTGACTATAATTATGAGACAGTTTGAAAAGAAATTTTGAAAGCACATCATTTCTTATGAAACAAGAATACTGGTATTTGATCACACACTTCCATGGTCTCCCTGCTCTTGGAACTACCAAGAAAAACTTCATGAGAAAAGCTGAACACACCATAGGAAAGCAAAATAAGCGTGCTAAGGTCAGTATGATTGCAATGAGTTTGAAAGTGAAAAAATAACATCATCTCCTTAATTAGGGTTGCCGTATGTTCAGGTTTCTGCATTCATGTTTTCTTTTTCTAGCTCAAATTTTGACTGGTTGAAGAGGGAGGAATGCAAAATGTATCAAGATATACCATATGTGCCCTGTCCTTCTGTGAACTACAAGTGTCGGAGAGCTGACACATCAGAGACATCATGTTCGCCATGCGAAGACTACATGGCCTATGCACTACTGTTTCCTTTCACAATTTTCTAGAAGAAAAGACGGGAGCCCTACCCCACATCTTCCCTTTTCCAACCTCACAGAAAACCAAATCAGATGTCACAAAAGTTTTAAGTAAAAGCAACGAATGGCGCCCTCCAGAACTGTCAGTTTGGTTTATCTCCTCTGCTTGTATCCAAGCATCTCATCCAAAGCCCAGGTAAACCACTGTGAATCTGACAGCTTCTGTGACCCTGGACTAGAGACCTGCACGTGTTGGTGTACAGGGTCTTTAGAAATTTTTTTTATCAGAGAAACAACCACAAGTTGAGTCATCTTGTTCAGACACTTTGAATTACTTCCAGGAGAAAAAACACCTCTGGGCCTGAATCTGATCTCCCAAAATGCAAGTTTATAAACCCTCTCTAACAATAATCAATTCATTCTCAGAACATGTTTAAGAGAGAGGAATTATCATCATCCTTATTTTACAAGTAAGAAACTAAGGTATACTAAAGATATTCATCTAGCTGAACTAGCAATGCATGCAAGGTCTCTTGGGTGTCAAAGCAGCACCTAAATCACACTACCTTTTCACTGTGAACCAGAGTCGATGCATTGCTTTAAAATCAATGAGACACCAAATCCAGCCTGTACTCTTCTTTCCATCCAAAAAAGAGTCATTATTTCAATTTCCAATAACAAAGAAAATAGTTTATTGGATTGTTCTCAGGTACAAAAACAATTACTTTGCATCCAAAAGTTTCAGCCCCACGAAAGTCCTCAGCGAAATACAACCTCCTCTGGTAGACAGCACAGCAAAGTACAACAACTCATGACATGATGTGAAGCCTAAGATAAGAGCTGACAAACACAGGAATTTAAGTAAAAATAATATAATTATTCCAATGGGAGTTGCTCCAGGGCACCTGTGTTAACTCCCCTGCCAAAAGCGTTCTGAATTCTCTAATGGCTACAAATGATGAAAAAAGCTATGATCAGAGAAAGTCCTTGAGGCTACACCTGCAAAGAAAAGTATTTTTAATAAAAATGCTTCAGCTATAGAGACGGAAGCAATTAAAAACAGAAGAAAAACGTGTAAACGTGTACTGCTGCCTTTGTTTTCACCCAAGCTGAACTTCCCCTGGAATTGAATCGCTGGCTCACTGGGGCAGCTTGCCGATATCCTGAGCCACTAACAGGAAGAGCTTGTCTGGGAAATCAGCACGAATCTCAGACTTGTTTGTTTGGAAATGCGCCCACACATAAATACACTCTCACACACATACAGACCACTATCTAGAGCATATAAGTACAAACTAACTGGACCTGGTGACAAAGGACACTGAAAAGGCTTAAGTACTCAGTGCCTTTTTCACCTCGGTCTTTTCTGGTAAGATATACTTCCAGGAATCCCAGGCCCCCGAGACTCGTGAGAAAGTCCCCACCCAGTGAAGACGTACCCTCAGTAGAAAAGAGCAGACTGGGGAAGATTTAAATGAAATAGGCATACAGAGGTCCATGGCACCTGATGGGATACACCCATGAGTTGTGAGGGAGCTGGCCGATGTCACTGCAAGGTGACTCTCGATTATCTTTGAAAGGTCATGGTGATCAGGAAAAGCTCCTGAAGACTGGAAGAAAGCAGATATCACTCCTGTCTTAAAGAGGGGCAAGAAGAAGGATCTGGGGAAATACAGGCCGGTCAGCCTCATCTCAATGCATGAGAAGGTGAGGGAGCATATAGTTCTGAAAACCATTTCCAAATATATGAAGGACAGGACGGTGACTGGGAGTAGTCAGCATGGATTTATGAAGGGGATATCATGCTTTAACAATTTGACAGCCTTCTACAATGAGATGAGTAGCTTGGTGGATGAGGGTAGAGCAGTTCATGTTGTTTATCTCAACTTCAGTGAGGCTTTCAGCACTGCCTCCCACAACATCCTCATTGACAAACTGATAAAGTACGGACTAGATAAATGGAAAGCGAGCTGGACTGAAACTGGCTGTACTGCCAGGCTCAAAGGGCTGTGATCAGCACCACAAAGTCCAGCTAGAGGCCAGTTGCTACTGGTGTCTCCCAGGGGTCGCCACTGGGGCCAACACTGTTTAACATCTTCATTAATGACCTGGATAATGGGAAAAGAGTGCACCCTCACCAAGTTTGGAGACAAAACTCAGAAGAGTGCTGATACACCAGATGGTTGTGCTGCCATTCACAGCAATCAGAACAGGCTGGAGAAAGGGCAAAAAGGAATCTCAAAGTTCAACAAAGGGAAATGCCACATCCTGCACCTGGTGAGGAATAACCCAATGCACCAGTACACGCTGGGAGCTGACCAGGTGGAAAGCAGCTTTGCCAAAAAGACCTAGCCTTTCTGGTGGACAAGCTGAACATGAGCCAGCAATGCACCCTTGTGGCAAAGAAGGACAACAGCACCCTGGGCCGCGTTAGGCAGAGCGTTGCCAGAAGGTTGAGGGAGGTGATCCTTCCCCTCTACTCAGCACTGGTGAGACGCACCAGGAATGCTGGATTCAGTGCTGGGATCCCCAGCAAAAGAGAGACATGGACATACTGGAACAAGTCCAATGGAAGGCCATGAAGATGATTAAGGGGTTGGAGCATCTGTCATAGGAGGAGAGGCTGAGAGAGCTGGGACTGTTTAGCCTGGAGAAAGCTCAGGGGGTCTTATCAATGTGTATACATATCTGATCGGGCAGAAGGGAGTAAAGAAGAAGGAGCCAGAATCTTCTCAGTGCTATCCAGTGACAGGACAAGCTCAAGATGACAAAATAATTCAAGAAAGCACCACTGTGAGGGTCATTTTTTGACTGGCAATGTTGACTGGCAATGAAACTCTGAGGATGTGACAGTTATTCAGTACAGCAAAAGAAGTTTGTGAATGTAGCCATCTCTGCTTGTCAGGAGCCTATTTGATCCCAAGTAAGCCAACTGATTTCAATGGGAATTAGATTGGGACCTAGGGAATAGAATGCAACTTTACAACTTGTGATTATCTAGTCCTAAAGACTTCAACAAGAAATAAATGAACACATTTAAAGCTTCGGGTCCCAATGAGAGCTCATTTACAACTATACAATTAAGATAACTCTGTCTCCCGCCATAGCAGCAGGGGAATCCTCATGCCTTTCAAGATTCTCATATAGCATCACATCAGAAAAAACAGTACATCCTAACATGCATTATAGTATGTTTTTCCAGTGAAGAAAAGAAAAACAGAATACATATCCAGGACATGACTACATTTTTGAGAACCTCCTGGCTTTTAAATGCCTCATATTTAAAGTTGTGATAAATTCCAGGGAGGAAGAGTTACCCACTACTCCATATGGAGGAAAGAAAAGGAAGCACTCTGATACTGCCTAGAAACAGACAGACGGATTTACTTGACATGCACTCTAGAAGCCCTGCAGGCTTCATCAGCAGTGCTTGTAGGGCCTTTGAAGTGGAGCTGTTGCACAGCTTGTAAGTCTCTTCGTCTGGAGCTAGTGAGCTTGGGGTGTTATAAGCTACTTAAGCTCCTTAGTCTAGATCTAAGCAAACAGCTTGACGCACTTACAAGCTTCACTCGTTCCTATTCTGAAGATGTTAAGCTGCTTAGCCTACTGTCTTCTCCTGCTTCAACTTTCAAATTGCTACAACCAAATCCTACCCATGCACCATGCATCCACCTTTTTTAGCTGGATTCTACCCAGCACTAAGGATTCTGCATCTCTTGTGCCAAGTCAACGGTGCAACAAAACCATCTTTTATATATCCTTCCAAAGTCACAGCCAATATCTGAATGCCTATTACCTTGGCAACTACCCTTCTGCATTTTCAGTATCCACAGATTTACTGTGACCCAAACAGCTTTTCAATCCTAACAAAGCTCTTCCTGTCAATGAAGTCTTTTGACTATTTTGGTTACAATTTTCAAAAAGATTCTGCACTGGCCTAACTTTGCCTCTCACAAATATGAGTTTTTACTCTTAATTTCAGATTCATTAGGAACTGCAAAAGCTTTTGGAAGAAAGGCAAAGCAAAGACAGATTTCATCTAAATCAAGTTGGTACCAAACTATTGGCATTTACAATTAATAATGTTACAGGAGAATCTTTAAACTGAAAACCACAGAGGCTGGCACAAATGGAAATGACACATATTCCAGGGCTGAAACCATTAAAATTTTATATCCATAAATAACAGATAGAACAGATATTAATAAATCTAAAGAAACTGCAAAGAGGAAATAACTCCATTTTAATCGTAGCACAGGAAAATAGGCCACTGGGCCAAATGTGTAAGTATTTCTACACAGATGCTAGAAATCTAAAATATAAGATAGAAAAGTTTTAAATATCTTGTTTTCAATGAGGATATTGACAGAAGCAGCATACTGGTGAAAGTCAGACAGTCATTACAAGGCTGTAAAATAAACGAATAAATTATACTGCAATGTCACAGAAGACCACAGCCATGATAGAGTGTTACTATATATTAACAAAAACCTAAAGTCAAAGCAGACAAACAAGCTAACTGTACCCACTTGTTACAAAATCCGTATGGTTTGAATACCATGTCTCAGTAGAGGAATACAATATTGGGACCACAGAACAGACCTCTTGCTCAGGGTGATGACAGTGACAAAAACACATGAAAAAAGATTGGAGAGACTGGACAGAAAATACAGTAACAATGAGGGACTTCAGTTATCCCTATAGGGGTTAGGTTAACCATCATACTCGGGCTTGATGTAAACATTGCATTTTTACAGTATAAATGCCTTATGCTATACCTGCTCAGGAAACCCAGAAGAAAAGAAGCAACTTCCAACCCGTCTTAGTCTTCAGCAGAAAACACATAGATTCAGAAAGTTAGTACAAAAGAACCACTTTGCAATAGTTACCATGAAATATTTAGATACATTGGTCTCTACATAACCAGTAAATCAAAAAACAAATCTAAGTGGAAGTAAATTTCAATAAAGAGCAATAACATAAAAAGAGAAAGCACATCAAAAAGAAATTAAAGGTAGCAGCCAAAAGTCTAAAATCCTCATAAGTAACGCAGAGACTGTTTAAGGGCAGTGTATGAAGAAACTCTTAATTAGGTATGTTGGAGGGATGTGTTGGAGGACCTGTCCCACACTGACGTGTCAACAAAGGAGGTTTAAGAAAAAATCAAGAAGAAATAGGTAAGACCAGATGTTACCCATGCAAAAACTGTAAAGGACTCAAGTGTGAAACTGTTAAAATGTTACCTGTGGAAAATAGAATGTAATGCTTAAAACTGCCTTGGTATCAGAGGGTGACAAATTGATGCCAATTATCAAAATGAGCTCCAGGTTAGATATGGGGATAACTTCCAATAACTGAAATCCATGCTCAATTAATTGGTAGGAAGCACTGGAAAGACAGAATCATGAGATACTTTGACAACTGTGATTTAATGGGGAAGATTCAGTGTCTTTTGCAAGGGAAAGTCCTGCCATACAAATCTCGAAAGGAGTCTCTGAACATGTAAACAAAGGTAGACTTGGATTTCCAACATGTTTTTGACAAGGTCCTTCAGTGTCTTGCAAAAAGAAGGCTGCCACAGGATAAGAATGAAAGCAGTCTTATGACTTAATGATTAGTTTAAAAAAAGATATGAAAGCAACGGTAGGAGTAAGTGGTCAGTTTTCTCAGTCACTAGTGGAAGGGGTTCACAAGTAATGTGGAAAAGGGCAAAGAATGAGGCAACAAAGCCAACTCTGAGGAGTTACAGAATTAGCTCATGACAGAGGGAATGAGAAACAAAATGACAGAGGAAATTCCATGTTGATTAGCACAAGGTAATGCACATGGAAAGAACAGTCCTAAGTTTGCACACCCAATAGGCTCCAAAGTAGGTATTATGATTCAGTAAGGAGTGGAAAATTTCAATAGTTTCACAAAAATGTTAGATTAATGCTCAAAAGCATTAAAAAAAAAGTACCAAATTAGAATTATGCAGCCTTATAAACCCATGATTAGCCTCTGTATTAATACTCAGTGCAATGCTAGTCCTACCGTCTCAAACAGAATGTAATAAAAATGGAAACAACACAGAGAGGGACAACAAGGATGATCAAAGGTATGAAACAGATTCCAACCAGACACCAGTCAGTCGATTACAGCTCTTCAGTCAAGAAAATAAATGGCTGAGAGGATACCAGAGGGAGGCCCAGAAGATCACAAGCAGTCAAGCAGACAATAAATAGGGAATGACTATTCACTGTTTCTCGTAGTACAAAACCTATGGAGAAGCAAATGAAATTATCAGGCAGCAGCTTCAACACAAACAAAAACAGGGACTTTTTACACAATGCACAGCTGAACTGAAGTACTCAGTGCTGTAGGATACCACGGGTGCCAAAAGTCTACATGCTTTTAGAAGGTGATTAGAGAAGTTCTTGAGGGGAAAAAAAAAAATCTGTCAACAGCTGTTAAATAACAAACCTCTAGCTCAGGAAGTTGCTAAGCCGCAGGCTGCTGGAAGCTGTGAGGATCTACCTGTTGTTCTAGCCCTCCTTAGGTATCAGATACTGGCCACTGCCAGAGAGAGGACACTAGCCTAGCTGGCCCTTCGGTCTGGCTCAGGATAGCCATTCTTACCTTCACTAACAGCAGCAAAATTATTTCAGTGCTGAGCATTCTTGAAAGATCTTCTTAATTATCTGTCACTTTTCAGTGAAAGTGCAAGTCAAGTCAAAACAGAGTTGGTCCAAAACAATTCTCAAAGGGAAAGATGAATCTTGCACATTTTTTTCCTTTCACTATCACAAAATATGTAAAATATTTTACATTGAATGTTTAAAAAAAAAAAATCCACCATCAAGTCAACAACTAAGGGCAGCTTAAATCTTGCAAGGAGGCATCTGATCGCACCAGCTCTAAATTTCCAAGTACAGTCATCTTCATGCCAGAATGTGTTTGTTTCAAAAGTTATGAGAGAACAAGAGTCTTACAACTTATAATTATATTTACCATAATTCTGAAGGTTGCAACAATCTTGACCTTTCTTTCCACATCCTAATGCAATTTCTAATTAATCTTCTCTGTTTAACACAACTTATCAAATGCCACGTAGCGTGTAAACTACGTCTTGATTGCTGAGATAACATCTCTTGGTAGAATAGTATTTAGGCATGCATTTAAGTTTCATTGACCTCATGGGTAATTAAGCACTTTCTTGCATCAGGCATTTCTAACCTGACAGCACCAAGAGTCAATGTGAGCTGCAACTTGAATCCCAAGACTTCACTCTACCATATCCTACTCAATGGGTGGCTGGTCAAGATGCTGCTTTGCCTTTTTTCACTGTCATGAAGGGCATAACACAATACAGATAAAAGAAAAAGCATTCTCTATTTGTCAGAAGTAATTAAACATGTCACTGATTTTCTGTAAAACTCAAGAGCCATCTGGGAAAAGAGCAGTATGTCTCCACATCCATTTGAGTGACAAGGTCAGAGCATCCCTCCCTTCCTTGGTTGCATCTCCATCACTGACTCTGTTCATCATGCTGTAAATTAATCTGTAAAAATTTGGATAGCCTACCTACTGTAATTAGCTGTATCTGTCCAAACAAGGCAAACTGAGATGGGGTGGCAGCTGAGGGTTCCAATTGGCTTGTGGTTGCTGAGTGACAGAACTAGGCTAATATACCAACTTTATTCAAAAGGAGAACAACATAAAATTAGCCTTCTGTCTTGTTACA
Source organism: Apteryx mantelli (assembly GCF_036417845.1). Lineage (NCBI taxonomy): Eukaryota > Metazoa > Chordata > Aves > Apterygiformes > Apterygidae > Apteryx > Apteryx mantelli. The sequence continues at coordinate 163,112,864 of NC_089979.1, read as the reverse complement.
TTTCTGAGACAAGGTTTCAAAACTTTCAGATACTGAGAGCCCAATAATAAAATGCTTTATATTTATATTCCTCATGGTGAAAATTTTGTCTTGTACATCCAGTTAGAAACTCTCCTCTATCAATTTATGACCACTGTCCCACGTTCTCCTGCTGTGCTCCTCAGCAAAGAGCCTGGCTCCGTAGGCACTGGCAGGCTGCTCGTAGGTCCCCCCAAAGCCATCTCTTCTCCAGGCTGAACAAGGCAAGTGCTCCAGCCCTCCACCATCTTGGTGATCCCCTTGTTGAACTCACTCCAGTTTATCAATGCATTTCTGGTATTGGGGGGGCCCAAAACTGGATGCAGTACTCCAGATATGGTCTAATGGGCACTGAGCTGTAATTCACTTCCCTCAGTCTGCTGGCTGTGCTCCTGTTGGCACAGCCTGTACACTGTCAGTCTTCATCGCTGCTAGGACAAACTGCTAGCTCATTTTCAGCCAGATCTCCCAGGCCCTTTTCAGCAGAGCTGCTCCCCATCTTGCATCAGTGCAGGGGGTTCATGTGTCTCAGGTGCAAGACTTTGCATATTTCCTTGCTGAATTTCATGAGGCTCCTGTCAGACCATTCCTCATGATTTATTCAAGTCATGAGCATGAGCTTCTCATCAACATATCAGATGACAATCCTGGAGAGAGTTCAGTGTGTAAGACAGGATTAGGTGTACATAGGATGAAGCAGTGTGATGCACAGCTTACATCTTTGGCCTGTTCTCATAAGACCTTTCTCAAAGTTTATATTCAGAGCGCCTAACACACTCAAACCACAAACTTCACGGAGGTGTCTACACTAATAGTTCTCAGTTTTGAGAAACTTGACCTAAGCTACTTGTGCCCGTTTATGGGATTTCTGTAGGGATACAAATTCATGAAACCTCCTCAAAGCATGCATAAACACAAGTAGCATCACTGGCACCCTCGCATTCTCAAAAACACAGAAGTCCGAGGAAATCATTTTGGGAATCATTTCTCAAAATATTGCAGGATTGAGCTGCTGTCCTCAAAGGATGCAGAAATGTCCTTTTTCTTTCTCAGTTACAAAACAATTCTAAACATGGTGGGAAGGAAACAGTTATTCCCATCCCGTCCTGTAGCTGAACCCTCGACGAATCAAGACCTGAGGAGTCAACTTACCCTCAAGTATCTTTTGTTTCATGATTTAAATTACCTTCTCTCCCATGTAAACCTGGTGTCACCTTACTCTTTGATACTGAACATCCACACTCAGTACTCAACATCTTGGTCTACTTCTGCAGCGTCCTGAAGCCAGTGCTGAAGAACCAGCAATCTGATGGGCTGCGAGCAAGCTCATTCAATCTATTCCCACAAAACCGCAGAGTACAGAGATCTGACACTGACCTCCACACCAGCCCAGACTGAACTCCTTAGTATCTTTATTTTTCCACAGCACGTAACACCTTTACTTCACTATTTTCCCAATCAGGGAACACATGCACAGTTTTTGAAAATAATGGTTTTGTTTTTTTATTTTGTGATTCTACCATATATAAACTTGATGATAGTGCACAAATGCACATATCTAACATAACTGCTTCCAGCATTTGCTCTCTCCCACATATGTCACTATGCAAGGGAAAAGCGCGGGCAAAGAAGATAGCCAAAACTCATCCCCTGTTCATCTGACCCCAAGCCATTGCTGGGTTGTCTGCTCCAGCTCTCACTCTTATCTCATAAGCTATATCTATGCTGCCACGGTAATATGAATGGCAATGCTCATGCCAATATGAACACTGATCTGCAGACAGTGCTGTCCCGTTTCCACTTAGCCAACCATGCACTCTTCCAAGAGCCTGCATCTGCTGCTTAAGAATAGCTTGCTGAACCACAAACTCCAATATCACAATACCAAATCCCAGCTGTGACAGCAACAGGTAGCATGGGTCCCCACAACAGCAACCAGAAGATTTATAAACCTAATAATCATGTTATTTCAAAATAATAAATATCTTCTTGTCTGAATAGGTAATAATTTGGAAACTCCACAATGCCTCAGTGACCCAGCTCATTGCATTGTGCCAGTCCATATATCACAGAACATCTATATATCACAGAATAATCTTGAAGACCATGTAATTATTGAGCAGCATCCTTCTATGGTGGACACAGCTACATGCTCTCTATAGTACAGACATAGTAAATGGTTTAACCCCAGCATTAGAATCCCATCTCCCAAAACCAGCTAATGCCTCAAATACACTAGCTATGTCCAACACACTAGGGCAAAAGAGAACAGTAACAATCTCACAAGCCTCCATCACATCAGCTCCAACAGTTATCCTGCCAGAGCCAGACAAACTAGCCATTGACCAGAGTCATGTTGCGATTTTACTCACGTGGATAATTCTGGTGCTACTAGTGCTGCTTACCTCAAACACTAGGAAAGAAAAATATATGTATCTACCTACAGTGACACCACAGCAACTGCTGTAGGCATCAGCTGTCTCCTCTCTTTGTCAGCATGCCACTTCCCAAGGTTTCCTCACCAAAGCCCAACAGTGCTTTCCAGGAGGTTATAAACCAGTGAAGAGGTCCCATATTTTCTCTCTGCACCCTGCTGTAAAAGTAGAGCAGCCAGAAGCAGAGGCAGCTAGCCCACTTGTGCTGGACCCATGCCTTGATACCACTAGAATAAATTAAAGTGAGGAACACTAAGCTGAAAGTGTTTTATACTACTGTACTGGCAAGCTAAGAACATTTCTGCATGGTAGCTCAATAGGACAGAAAAGTTATTTCACAACATACAATGATACAATTCCTCCAGCAGCTCAAACAGGAACCCTGAAGGACACCACAGAAACCCTCACATCTTATCCAGAGCGATGAAGCACCAGGACGGATGCAGCGGCGTGGGCACAAAGCAGCCACAGCGCTGGAAGGTGGTTCTGCCACACATGCTTGGCCAGGTCGGACAACCAGCACGGCGTCCCCTCGGCTATGGCATCCTCTCCCCACGGGGTAGGTGGGGGCAGGTTTGCTCAATTTTACCTTCCTGGATGAATTCTAAGGAAAAAAATAGCCTAAAAATGAAAAAGAAACTCTTGTACAGATGAGTCCCTGACTCTGTACAAAATGGACTAGCCCAAAATGGCACATCCATTTTCCTCTTTCCTAAATAGATTTCTACTGATTTCAGCCAGCTTAGAATACAGCACCTTACAATTTCCTAAAATATAAACCAAAGCATAAAGAGCAACTTGGAATACTCTATTTCTGATACTAGAAGATACGCTTCATTTATTTTGGATGTTTTAATCATATATAGAGAGATATCACTTGAAAGCAGCATTTTCCTCGCCGGCTACTAGTACTTAAAGTTAGCACAGCAGCAGCCACTGAACATTTATTCAGGTGAACTCATGTATGTAATGGAGTTGCCTCTAGCAATTCTCCCTAGCTCCTGGGCCTCCTGTGACTACTCCCCCTAAAGTTTACATTTATCTTTCTCTGATGATCACAGCTGGGCAGGATTTTAATACTTTAAACTAGAAGGCCTTGCAGCCTGCGTTAATAGACAGTGCTAACAGGCCAAACTAAAAGGTAAAAGCAGCAAGAGGTTTATTTTAACACTGCTACTTTTCTAGGTCTTACTGAGCAAAGCATTTAATCTAATGTAGTACATTTAATGAAGAGTCAGGAACTTGTACTGCAAATAACAGATCAGATATAATTGGAATTTGTTCCACACCACTAGACTACATATATCAATAAAAACAATATCCACATTGGATTCTGGGCTCACTTCATTTGCATTTCTTAATTTAGTGTTTAACTAATTTAACAATAGTAATGATTTAATTCAAATTAAAATCTAAGGAAAATAAAACAATTTAAAAAAGCCATTAAAGATTTCATTAAGTTCCATCTAAATTAATATTAGCTTTCTTAATATTTTCAGTAAGTCATTTTTTTCTCTCCCCACTGAAACAAACATGAAGTTTCCTCTGTGCAGTCAAGCTTCAGACAAACCTTGTTAGATTTATTGGTATTATTTCAAGCAATTAATTAATATAGATTAGAGTTATTTAGAGGAAAAGCACAAAGAATGGCAGGAAAATGGATGAAGCTGTTTTTAAAACACTGCATTCAACTGAGATAATTATTCTCTGAGCCTTTTATGAAGAGCTCTTTAGGTATATACTATCCATTAGATCACATTTCCTATACATTTGTGGTATTGCTCTTAAGTATCAGAAACACGAGTTACTCAAGCCATAAGAGTTTTACAAGACATTTTTCTATAGCTCCACACGTAATAGTCACTTGCACATCAGTGACTTTTCAGACAAAAGAATTCATTTCAGAAATGTGTGTCAGTTATAAATATATTAATTACAAATTATTTGTACACTGCCGCAATAACTAGAAGGTGTCTGCAAGTCTACAGCCTTGCATCCCACTCTCTAAATGATACAGCAAAATTATTTGTATAATATAGGCATCACCAAAAACATTTAAAACCTTCTTCTCTTAACCAGTAAGAACACAACACATCCTACTTCAGTCCTCAGCATATTTCAATTTTTGCAGTCTGCTGGAATCCGCAGCTGATTTTGGTGGATTGGACATGACACTGGGTCAGGCAGAAAGGGCGGATGGTGGAGGCAGACGCAGGGAGCCAAACTGAGGCCTTGGTAAACTGGAACTGCTCGCTGTATCAGTTTAGTCCCTTGGTTAAAGCGAAAAACGGTTAAAAGTTCAGTCCTCTGAGGAGCTATTTAGCTCATTTTCTCAAGCACATGGCAAGGGTTGGAAAATAGGGTTACAGTCCTGCACTCGCCTGGTTCTCGTAAACCACCCTTATTCACCCAAATGGCAACACTGCAATCAACAGGAACGCTCTCGTAATGACCACTTTGGCAAGTAACAGGTTAGCTAAAATTTTAAATTTGCACTGGATTTTATCACAGCTCAGAGGGGAACTGTAGTTGAAAGAACTTAATATTTTTAAGTCATGAATCAAAAAGGAGATTAAATACAAAAATCAACAAGAATCCACTAGGTCTTAAATATGTGCATTTTATTTAAAAACATAATTCCACCTTTTCAAATAGATATTCCGCAAATTCTTTGTTTTATTCTTTCATACTTTAAAAACAACCACTTCAGACGTTCACCCGCATTTCAGTGGGTACTGGGCTTTTACGTTCAAAGACAAAATTAGGTATGAAATAAGGAGCTTAGTATCGCTTTCTCTGCAGCGCAAGTGTTCACTTGCTGTTAAACTTAAGTCATCTAACTAGAAGTGCACTTAATTTGAAGAGATTACTCAAGCAGCTCTCCATTTGTACACTTGTATTACCATTATAATTAGAACTACTTCAAAAAAACAAAAAGTTCAACTTTGACCAGAACAAACACAGAAGAAAAAAAATTCAAAAGCATCTTGAGTAGAGTGGGACCTACATGCTTCTGAAAATATACTTTAAAAACCTTATTTAAGCAGCTCCAGTGACCAACTTGATTTCAGTGCGACTCACAGGGCTACTACTACATAAGCTAACATATGACACTACATTCTGCTATTTTATACGTTTTAAAGTTGGCCACTGAGAGGACCGAAATGCATTGGTGATTTGTCACAACGCTGAGTGCCCTCCAGCTTTCTATAATTATCACTTCTTGAGATGCATACATGGAAATCCCTACACAGCCATAAACACTGACATTTACCTGTTAAGTAAAGGGATACTAGCAACAGAGAACGAAGGAACTGAGAGATCCACTCCTGGAAACGCTGAGGAGGCGGCCAAGGCAGCGCTGGAACCGAGCCCCAAAGCCTGTCAGCGGCACACGAACACCTTGTTGGAGCAGACCTTCAGAGTAGACCACTAGGTGCCCAATGAGGAAAGCAGTGAACCAGAGCAGGTCTTACAACTACATGATTTAGGGAAAGGAAAATTCCCGCTCCTCAACCAGTCTAGAAGCCAAAAGACATGGTGACTTTTGGCCAGATTATTTCTGTTCAATGATCAGAAGCTCTAGGCTTCAGTACGTCAGCCCTATTTAGATCTTGGGTTTGCTTCTTAGGAATCAAACCACAGGACTGTCCTTGTGACACTGAGAACACAATGTCTAGCAGGGACAAAAAATGTTCCTTAACCCTAACCTAACTCTACCAACAAAGCCCATATTTGAAATGTTACAAGAGTCATCTTAATCTGTTGAAAACAAGACCCAAGAATACCCTGAGGAAACCTACTATCAATGATGGAGGCACTTAGATAAATAGCTTGGAGCTTTGTCAACTTAGCCTGCCAACTTTAGGCTAAGGAGATCCAACGTATTTTCAGGTCAGTTCGTTTGTTGTCCAAAATATTACTGGCATTTCATACCATATCTATAATGAATACGTATTATTTAGTATTGTTACCGTTGGTAATATTGTTGGCTTGTTTAAAAAAAAAAAAAGAACTCAATATTACGTGTTTGGGCATACCAAGAACCTTCTAGTGGAGTTTTTCAGACAGAACATTCAGCACATTCGAATTCCAATGCAAACATTCCTTTCACTTAGTGTTATTGCAAAAGTGGGAATAAAAAAGCACAGAGCTTTATATTTTAGTAAGCGGCTAGCTGATTTATACAAATGGGAACTAACTGAACTTTCATTTACCAAAACTTCCAAAAACTTCTAAACAGTCTGCTTTTCAGAAAAAGCAACTCAGTAGACAAGCATATCCGGGGGTGAAATATTAAGAATTAAGCTACACTTTAGTGACATTTCAGATAAATATTGACAAGTACATTTATCTGCAGCAGAAGTATCCTCTAAAAACTGATTTTGCTTTGAGGGATAATCAAAAGTAAAACTATCATAAATCTACCCTGTCTTTGTATGCATGTACATATGTCTATTTTTAATTTCGAATTTCATGGCTTAAAAAGTATTTTATATGATTTGTTAAGCTTCCAAATGGAAGACAAACACTTAAAACCTAAGTGTTAGAGAAGTGGCCATTTTTAAACTCACTCGCTCCTGGAGCAGTAATAGATGTACAATGCACAGCAGGTACTCCTGAGTTTAGTTTTACTTTTTAAGTCTTTCTGATGCTGTACAATCACCGTAAGTGCAGTCAGAAAAAGACAATTTCGGATTCAAGCAAACTTTTTTCTTTTCATTCTTTTATTCATTCTTTAGATTTTCCATCTAGGAAAAGTATACAACTGATGAGCTAAAGGCTGCTGTAAAAGGCCATTAGGTCCAGCTTTTTGTACATCAAAGACAGAAATGGTATCACGGTCCGGGAGCTGGGTTCAGGAATCCGATGTCAGCTACCGTATTAAGGAAATTAGGGGACTTACTTCTATGGACATGCTAATCTCACTCTTCCAAACATCCAAGCTTTCTGCCGTGGGTCAGTCTTGTCACTGATCCCAAATTCCCACCTTCACGTGCAAACCTAAAAAATTTATATTCGTAACTCACGTCAAAGAGAGAACTTTAAAAGTTAAGTACTGTACTTTAAGTTTATTTTCACAAACTTCTCATCCTTCGCCATCTTTTACACCGGCCAAACGGACATGGTGAAAGCCTTGGGGCCGAGACCTGTCATTTTATGTGCACCATGCATAATACCTTTGCTATTGCATAAATTAGATACTGCATATACAGGCTAAATAACATTAAAGGTGGAAAAAGAATACCCTTCATACTTGTTCTTGAGAACCACAGGGCAGAAATAACAAAGAAAAGCTGCCCAAATTAATTCTTTCATGTCTGAAGAGAATTGAAAGTTATACAGGCAGACTACAAAATTCCACTTGTGCACAAAAGCGTGAACTTTTTTAATTATTTTATTGCAACAAGAAATGTGGGGTTTGGATGTTTTCTTTTTTTCTTAAATTAAAAAAGGTAAATTAACATCACTTATTACAGTGAATGGACAGAGAGATGATTTTTTGGATTTTTTGTTTTAAAAAACAGCCTTGCCAGTCTTCCACAAGCAAAGATGACTTAAACCGCATACACACGTATATATATAATTATATATACACATATAAATACACACACATATATTAAAAAAATTAACTCCTTGATTTTGAGAGCATTTGAATAAGTACTGAGTTATTGTCCTCTGGAAATCAGAGCCCGGATGGAACCCATGCTTTAGATACTTAAAGTTATTTTGAAAACTTAGGCTATACTCTTTTATAAAGTAACTCAAAACTGTCCCCTAATCTCAGGCAACAGACAAAATCACAGCTAAAAATCAAGGTATGTATAAATAGATAGAGCAGGTAGGGAAAGAAGGATTTATCCAGTAGAATCCAATAGAGTTTTAATGCTAAAACTCAAGTGTGGGCTGCTGCAGCTGGAAGCACTGACACACAGTGATCAGAACTGCTGGATAATGTGAGATGCCTAAGAGAAGCTGAATCATCTTAAACCAGAAAAAGAGAAAGGCAGCTGGAAGGATCGGAGAATCCTTGGAGAGCTGGTTAGAGCTCACTCACATACCTGTCACTTCTGAGCAACAAAAATGGAAATCTAGAAAGACACGGGAAGAAAGATTTAAAATAATAAATTGGCTAAGTGTCAACTAAGGTAAATGTAGCATTTTATAAGCAGAATGGTCATCAGAAAAGGGGATCATCTAGGGTGACACCAGAGGCTGCTATCAGCTATAAATGATTAACACAAAGCAATGTAAAAGCAGGTACACATCAGACAAAGCTTCCTAACAACGGCATCTTACAGAATCACGTATTTCTATGACTGATCCTGAGAACTCACCCATCCGCAACACAGATGATCCTTTTCAACCAAATCACCTGCATTTAGAAAAATATCTCATCTAGTTCTTAAAACTGTCAGTGCTAAAGAATCCACTGCAAATTACTGCATTGCTTGGTTTCTCTCTCTGTTAAAAATCTGCACCTTGCTTCTCATTCGAAGTCTGCTTAGCTTCAACTTCCAGCTATTGAACATCATAATGTTTTTGTCTGCAAGGCTCAAGAGTCCTATACTATCAAGTTTCCTTTCCCCAAGAAAGTACTTACAGACTGCAGTCATGTCACTCCCTTGCTAATCTAAATGGATTTAAAACTATAGATCAGGCTCAGAAAACAAGTGATAGAAGGAGATTTATCAGATAACCCAACCGATCGCCAAATCCCTAGCTTCTAGAGGTCCACGAAGCTCTAACAAAACCAGCCAACTGACGGCTTGGCTATTTTTCAGAAGGCTGCTTGAACAGTACATCCACTGAAGCAGGCATAAACAATCTCTCCTAACATCAGGGCACAGGAACTGAACCATTTAAATACTTGGTCTTTTGCTGACCAAACATTAAAAGCGATTGTTCAAACAATGACAACGTTTTATCAGTGTGTCAGGAAAGCAAGACAGATAGTACCCTTTCCAATCTTTTTATTAACTCTTCAGCTTTTCCGCCTTCATTGTGTTTCCTGTGTACGGGTAACAACAATAAAACAAAATAAAAGCAAGACAATAGCCACCGCATTAAAAATTACTAGAGCACGTAAGCAGCTTCCTTACTGCACATTAGGTCATTTCCTTTAGAGACATTTTATCTGACTCTTTTAAAAATTAGCTAAACTAATACTGTACTCTCCTGAGTCAAATAATAATAAAAAGCCCTTTTTTTGTAAAACACTTGGTCAGGGAATTGGTAACGAGCTAACCAGCCTTCCATTCCAGATCACTGGCTTAAAACCAAGTCTTGCTCGATCGTGCCTAGAAGGCTCTGCTACGTGATAAAAGTCTGATGCTCTGCAGGAAATAAGAGAGGAGCTATATAGCAAAGTTCTTGGCGATACACTGCCTGCCTCACGCTGGCACTCTTACCAGCCAAAAGTTTCATCAGAAAATACAAACGTCCTTTATAGCTGACTTTAGGTGAGAGGAAGACTCTGCCTCTGATGAATATGAAAGCACTTTGAGCCAACGCTCCTCACTCCAAAACGTGGGCTTAAGATCCAGTGGCAAGGTCTATTTGCATTCTGTATGCGCTCCATACTAAATAGCACAGCCTGCACCATCACTATTCATACATCTTCCAGTACTACCCAATCTGACTATTACCGCTACTTACTATTATTTTAAACAGAGGACTTCAACTTCTCTTCCCGTCAAGGGCACTGTCCTCAAATTATTTTTAAACTGTTTTCATCTGCTTGCTGAAGCGCTAGGGCCTCTACAAAGCAGCCACCCTGGTGCTGCTGAAACATCATCAGCGTTCTTAGCAGCAAACAGCGAGAGACAAGCATGAAGCCAACACAACATTTTAGTATTGATTTCTCTGAGAAATTTAAATCCCACAGGGCATAAACATCAATTTAATCTGTATGCAGCTACAAAATGGCTTCACTCACAGTGTTCCTCATTTCAGCTAAAACACTGCTACAACTCAAGCAGCTGCACGCTTAGCAGCGAAGGTAAAGAAGATGGATAAAACAAGTACCCCAAAGTCGCCGATGACTTGTAAGCGGTTTAGAGACTACAGTTGTAGAAGCCGGTCAGTCAAAGATAAGTATCAGCAAAATTTCTGTTTCCTGGCCTAACACAAAGTCATCCCAGGAGTGTCCCAAGGACCAGTGGCATCTAGCCTTGTCAAACCAGAGAGCCACTTTATCATCCAACAGACTCACGTTGCTGTGAAGTGACAACCTCACGCCTCACCTTTGGGATTTCGTGCCTCCGCATGACACCATGAACAACGATGCACACTGCCTCCATGTTATCCTAATCAGTATTTTCTGAGCACCTCCCACTGCCTTCCCCGCAGACCAAGAGCCACAAATTATTACTACCCTCTGCTTGCAGAAAATATCATCGGATGAAAACAGTATCTGAAGAAAAAAGAAAAGCACCATTTGACCTCTTGGAGTTTGCCCTCCTGTAATTTTAGGCTCACTTTAGAAAATAGAAGTTCTCACACTTATCACTGAAAAGTCAGGCCCACCACGCACTGCCATTTCCTCATTTTTCCAGCACTGTAGGACTGCTATTTTGTTTAAGGATGCATCTAGTTGCATACCCAGTCAGAACGATGCTCTTTCACACACTTGAAATGCACTTAAAAGAAAAAAATGACTTGTTTTTACACCAGTGCAAAAACATGGGCACATCTGCGTTGCCCCAGCCAGTACTTAAGCACTCAGGAGTGTCAGTACAATTCAGGGCACCAGTGTTATTGCAAGCGATGGATTTATGTACGTAACAAACTGTAAATTACATAATAAACAGACGCAGGATTTTATGGACAGTGCTTTAGCTTGTAAAACTTGGCACCTTCTATCCATCTCTCCTCCTGCCGATGACGTTTAGGTGGCAGGAATCCGATTCCTAAAGGTATAAACATGACACCGGCAGCACACCAGGCAGCTGGAGCATTACGTACCCACTGACACGCACGACCAAGTACACAGGGACCCGTGCCCGAAGTCAACGGCTTCAGCGCAGCCCACCCCAGGTAATTAGCCCATGTGAAAGGCAGGACTGAGCTTAGGCGATACAGTTCCAGTATACCTGACGCAGGGCGCGCACACATAGCGCTGCGATTACCATCAGCGTGGGGATTTCTGCACCGTAGGCCAGCGCACCATTCGAACATCTACTGACCACATCTGTGAACTACAGCGGAAGCCCTGCTTGTGTGTTTTCCTTTAGCCTATGTAATATACTCCACAGCAATATTTACTTCACCCAGTTGTGCACGCAGAGGTAGAAGTACCTCCCAAGAGCAATCAGTTTAGCAGGTCTTCACAAGGGCAGCTTCACTGGGTCCAAGCAAGGACTGTAACGTTCTCCTGTCAGCAACAATATGGATTTCGGAATTGTTTGGTCAGGAAGAGAATCAAATCTGAAGGTCATCAAGATTATTACAGTATATACGGGCAGATCAGTTTGAACCACTGACAGCTTTATAGCTGCTGGGATCACCCGCGTTAGGGAGCTGCAGACACTGTCATTTCTCTACAAAGTTGCCGTGGTTGTGGCTTTGGAGAGGTCGTGCAAGTTCCTTATTTCAACAGGTTCCCATCAAGCAGATCTGTATCATCAGTCTCTGAACTCCAATTGCTGAGTTGAGCTTCCAAAAGGGGATGGCGGAAAAAAGAAGCGACAAAACAGAAGATGTTTATGGTACAATCAAAACCCAGGGAAATAAAGGGAAACCGGCAAACCTTCACCTTATCTGCATGAATCTCTGAATCAGAGTATGTAAACGACGGGGGCAGAGCAAACCTCATTTGTGTGTTCCTAGATCACATTGCTCTATCCATCCCTTAAGTAAATAAGGGAAACAGGATATAGGGTGTTCCTGAATCATTTTCCCTGAAATCTGATCGAGAAAGATTAGAGCAATTATAACACGGTGACACACACTTTGGAAACCCTTTAATGACAATTAATCTAAGGTTTAACTTTTCTCCTAAGGATCATCCGGTGCCTCTGTGCCACATCCCAGCTTCAAAGCAAAAAAAAAAAAAAAGAGACAGAGTCCCCTGCCCTCTACTGGTACATCATTTGCACTGAAATTTGTACACGTATCCACAGTCGAGCATCAACACAGCAGTTCAGTTGTTTGCAGATTTTTGAAACTAAAATATTATTTGTAATTTATGAAGGATCATCTATAAGGTATCGGGCGCATCAAACTGGAATCAAATCTCAAATATAAAACAGTATTTCAGCATAATTGCACTCCCTACTGCAGAGCTAGCTAGACAGAGAGGAGATTTAAAGTACTGCTACTAGCAAGATAATAAATTCATTAACTGAAACTAAATTATAAGGGATTATCTAATTTTTGCAATGTTCATATTGCATATCCAAGAACTCTATAAGACAGATTTTTTTTTTTTATTACAAAATTTTTTTCCACATATGCCGCTTTCTGGCTTATCCTATGCTTTCAAGATTACCATCAGTCAAGCTGAATTTGGCCCAGGAACTGAGAGGCAGGTTCATGATCCTACAAATACACTTTATGGCAGCTAGGGAAATTCGCAGTCAGTTTTCTGGCTCATTTGTACCACTGAGACAACGCCACATAAACCATGGGATATCGCAGGAAAATGTTTGTTGTGACTGATCATGTCACTTCCATCTTCTATTACAGATCTATTTAATAAGAGTCATCAACTAAATTTCAGGACTTTGTAAGCAATTATTATTGTATCCTCCCTCTGGCGTAAGCAAAAAAAAGCCAAGATTTGCACTGCTGTAATTATATTTCTGAATGTAAAGCAGCTTGATTCCTGGAAAAATCAAAGCAAATTCCCCATGTAGACAAGGCCTAAACAGAATTGAATGAACACAAAGGTCCTGACTGTGTATTTAATCCAAAAGATAAATAAGCCTTTAAATCACATTAAAAAAAAAACAAAAAAGCAGCCTGAAAAATAGCAGCTATTAAACAAGAGAAAGTCTGATACTATCAGAGTAATTCCCACACTGCCCATCGGTGCCCCGAAACACCTTCAGAACACACCCTGTTTTCAGAGCTGCCAGACAACAAATGCAGATGCAAGGCTGCCATCGCTACACCAATACAGAACACGACATTTAAATAATGCCACTAAGGAAAAGTGGGAGATGCGTACAGCCTACACTATGTACAGCCATTCTTTTTTTAAAGCAACTCATCTGTTAGTTACCAAATAAATAAAAGACCCTTGAAATGAAACAAGACAACAGCACAGAAGGTTCCAAGGCATCTACAGGAACACAATGCAATCACACCCATGGCCTTTTTATTGCGGACACCTACAATACTAAAAAAATGTATTTAAAGCTTATTAAGCCATGTCCTAAAGCTAGTTAGGTTTTTGGCTGTCCTGCTTGGCCTAAATGTTTTTACAGGTAATTTCTACCCCTTTGCTTTTGTGTTAGAGTTGCCCTATATCTTAACTAGTTCTCCTCCCACTCTGGTTTTTGTCTACCCTCTGATATGTACATAGTGCAAACGTATCCTCTTCAGACATGAGCTTTCTAGGCTGTAAAATCAAAGTTTCTGAGATAACAGAATCTAAGAATGAAGGATTAAGAGGTATTTTAAACATGACCTGTTTGAATCTCTGCCTGCCTCCATAAATAAATTATGTTTCAAGTATACAAGAAAACATGTAACAGGAAAAACCTTCCAGTGTAAATTTATAAAGTGGTGTTGCCAGACCTTGTGATTTGTTCTGGTATCTCTTGATTTTCATAAGTTTCAGCTCCTGGAGTTCTCTCTTTACTATATATATATTTTTATATTTTTTTAATATATATAAATCCTTTGTGATTATATTTTCTAGATCACAAGACAGAGAAAGGGCTTCTGCTTTATGAACAGAAAACTGAGGTGAAAAGGTAAGCTTATGGCAGAGCCAGGAATTGAATACAGATTTCAGATTTTCTGAGTTATGGTCATGCACTTTAGGCAGAAGGCTAGTTTTTTTGTCATTATTAAGCTATTGGAAGCTCAAGCTATTTTTTAAAAATTGACTGCAGCTCAATAAGAATGAAATAGAAAGAATGCTTGAAAAAAAATCTGAAAAGTTAAACCCTTGGTCCTTCTAAAGTTAGTATCTGCCAAAAGCTTGTTCCCAACATACCATCAAAAATTTTCCAGGAAGCTAATTTAGAATTCATACCAGTTTCTGTATCTAACAGAAAGAACAAGAATCACAATACTGACATTACTTTCCTGACTCCTGTCTTTGTGCTTGATCTCTAGTGCCAATAGCTCTGCAGCTTTTTCATCACACTTACTGACTTTATATCCCAGCTTTTCAGCATGAATCCTCTTGGCCATGAACTGCCCTTCGATCAGTGCTCGTATCTCCACCTCCTTTGGAAAGTCTGAAACCTGTATCAAAGAAGGAATACATTAAGTTAACATGCACCTTAGACAGTATACAATACCAAGTTGGAGACTAGTTAGAAATACAGAACAGATTTATAGTTCATTATCCTTATCCGAAGCCTAATTTCAGCTCAGCCCCAGTTCTTCAATCACATACACAAGGTGCTCCTAAAGACTCACGACAGAGAATGCAACCCACAACCTTGGTACTGTTATAGCATCCTTCAGTCTTGAAATCAATGAACGAAGGGAAGAGGTTCTAGTTTTAGTTTTAATTTCTTCTCTATGTATTCCTCAGCATCAAAGGCTGCTTACGAACTATATCTCAAAACATGTAATACTGAAGTGAGTGGACAAAATTCAGATGCATTAGGCAACGTCACAAAGTAAAATTTAAATCTATTTCTGTCTGCACAAAAGTGTAACCACTTAACCTTTTCATTAATGTATTTAATTGCTATGTATAACATTTTTCTGTCCTTTTGCCAACCGCAATGCAAGAGAGGCAACAGAAATAGGAAAATAACGAACTACAAAGCAAATACAAAGAATCTTTCACAAAAACTTGAGTTTTTCCATGCACTACAGTAAGTGCCTACAATTTGGATAACAGCAAGAAGTGACTATGCATTCATTTAAACAGTAAGTATTTAAGAGACTAGAGCTACACTGCAAACACAAGATAGTATCAATCTCTGTTCATCTAAGTGAGATCTAATCGACTGGGAGTCATGATTGATCAAAGACATCTGTTGAGTTTCAGTACCACCTGGAAAGCCAGACATTGAAACAACATCCATTCCTCAAAAGAAAGGAGGAAAAAAAACCCAAGGATACAAAGAACTTTCTTCTCCATAACATAATTTCTATTTTAATTCCAATTGGATTTGGGCCTTGAGCCTTCCATTGCATACCATCACATGGCTTGTAGGTTACCCAAAGACATGCAGGTCAGCAAAATGAGGTATTGATTTTATATACACATTCAGAGTGGGATAAAAGACAAAACATCATAGCTCAAAATTTCAACACATTCTTCTCCGTGCGTCTGAAATTTAGAAGCTCTCAATTATCTTAAAGTTAACCCTGCTTCAGGAACAGTGTTGATTTCAGTAAAACCATGTTTTCAAGCACAGGAAATATTTCATAGAAAAAACACCCTATATGTTCTAGTTCAGACTTTACACTGCAGATGCTCTCAAGCTACAGACCAAATAATTCCTTAGGAAAATCATCCCAAGGACTTGCATCAATAAATGAAACTCAAAAGTAAATATCTCGGATGAAAAAGATAATGGCAAAGATTTCAAGCCTTGACAGTACTCCTTCAAGGTTTTAGATGTTAATTAGATTATCACTACCTTTTGGTTGTCTCTGTTGAATCTGTGAATCCCAACAGCTTCAGGAGTAATTTCCATCACATCAAAATAGAAACCTGTATCAAGAAAAATTAAAGAGCATTATGTTTTCACTGAGCCCAGAGTTGTATTCTTATTTCAGCACATAACTACAATGATCCTAAATGCACACCATGTACATGGAAAAACATTTCAGTCTGTTTCATTAGAGAAAGTATTTCATTTTGGTACAGCACCTCCCTCTGCACACACAAGAAGCACACAGCTTGTTTCTTAACTAATTTCAGACCAGGTATTTATTGAATTTAATTTTATTACTACCAATTTACAAAAATGTGCATCTAAACGGTGCCTAGAGCCAGACATGCTTAATACTTCATTAAAAATCCAAACAATATAATAAACAAGTCTATATAACAGCAAGCACCCACCAAAGCATACACATACACAAGTAGCATAGATAACAACGAATCTTAGAAATTGTTTCAGTAGGTCCTATGCTAGGGTGAAAGAAAAAAAAAATGGAATAAATGGTAGGTTAGTAAGAAGAGTACAGGAATAATGGAACACTTCGTGCACTAGATTAGATTTCATGAGCTTATTAGAGAGCATCAGATGTTACAAGCAGAGCTGGTCTCTGAATAGGTTTGATGAGACCTGAAGAAATGCAGTAATGTTTTGTAGATAACTAGACAAAAGCGTGAAAAGATTTCCTTTGTGCTGACAGCAAGAAGGAATGGTCAGAAAAGATATTCAAGAAAGGAGACAAAAACAGAAGAAAACAGAAGAAATAGAGGACAAAATCTGGACAGATTAGCTAATAAACTAAGGAGAGTCTCTGAGGCTCAGATCTTTGGAACAAGAGTATGCCTTAGCAGTCCTAAGAATATTATCCAACAGCTAAAAACAGTACTGCGCTTTAGCATATATAACCTTAAATTAAGGTTAAATATTAAATATTTAAAAATATGTTAAAGTTTAAATATTCAGAAAACCTGCCAGTGAGTAGCAGCAAGGGTTACAGATGTGTGCAGGCACTGCCAGGGCATGCACATCCCAGACCTCCTTTCTGGCCCTGCTGCCTCATTGAGTCTGGTAGACGAAGCCTTCAAGCAAATTTCCTCCTTCAAATTTTCCTCCTGCCTTCTCAGGTGCCTCCCACACATTAAAGGACCCTCATCTGTTCCCCACTCCTCATTCCCTATTTCTTACCCCTGTTACTCTCATGACCCCAGCCTCGCTTTAGCAGATGCCTCTGCCCATCTCCAGATCTCTGAAACCTCCACTGGCATCTTCTTACCCAAGAGGAAGGGCAGAGGACAGCTGATAAAAGGGAGGAAACCTTACCAGTTCTTGCTTTGATTCCCTCAGAAACTCAGATTATGGACTCCACTGTGTTTTTATATACGAACCACATCCTCAGGTAACCCAGAGGTTATCTGAGGATGCAGGTTATTGAGGATGACTTCCATGAAACACCCATTTTAAAGGGGACTGACTTCTCCAAGTGAATATACTGCAATACAAATTTTAAAACTTTAAGGTAGCATCCTGGCATCCCTGAAATCAATAATAACATTCTCATCAACTTCCATTTTTTTCTATCACAAACTAAAGTGGCTGACTTCTGGGACTTGGATTAATTTCTTCCCATTTTCAGAAACACCTGAATTGATTTGCCTTCTAGTGAAAAGAGATTCCTGGCCATTTTAATGCCCCACAGAGATTAGATTTCACAGACAACAAAACTAAGTTTCTAAAAATAAAATCAGTGCTAACCTCATAGTGTCAAGAAACTATATCTTAAATTCACTTTTCTAGGGAATGAAGTCTTCTATAGTTTAAATATCTGGATTAAAAAAAAGGAAAAAAAAAAAAGACTTTTCTACCCAGCGCTTTTAATTTAATTTTACTCGTATTAATTCAGACCTAATAAAATTGTAATGATTCCAAATCCAGCCCTACAATGGTTAAATTTTAATCTTGATTACACACAGGCTCACCTTTTGTTAACTTATTTCAGAGCTATATACCACATCTGCGAAATATTAAATTTTAGGAAAGAAAATAATGCAAATTTTCAAATACAGGGATTTATTAATATTTTTTAAACATTGTCATCATCATTTTGTTTGATTTGATTCACTTAGCATAATGTGAGAAAAAACAGAGATGAAACTCTGACACAGACTGGGGAAAGTGCAAAAAGTCTGCATGTCATTTGACACTGGTATCACTGCTTTGTTCACATGCACTGAACAGGATTATAGAATAACTTTTAGAGACAGAAGACATTGCAGACTGAGAAAGAGAGAATATGGAGCTACTTAAGTCCACTTGGTTTGAGTCCTCAGTATAAAGCAACAAACTTTAATGAAAGCCTCCTTCAGAAATGACCAGTTTTAAAATTCTACTGCTAAGAGGCTACTAAAAGATGTTCAACTACCAAAACAGTTCCATAAATATCATTTTCTTATTTATTGAATATTAAAGGAAAATACTATCATGACACTTAGCCTGCCAAGAGAGTATTTCTGAGTACACATTAGGAGTTTTCCTTGCTCCAGTAAACTTAATGATTGGCCTTTATCATGACCCAATTAAAAAGTAGGTGCAACTCCCCCAAAATTTTAAGTGTGTCTAAGGAAACCCTGGAATTCCCAGCCTTGCTAAGGCTCATACCCAAGTTTCCATTGTTTCCAGCAACAGTAGACGTTAGGGCTTTGGAGAATTCATCCCAGGAGCCTGAAGCACAGTCATCTCTGATCCTCTCTCTCATCAGAGACCCGTTCTTAAAACTAAAACACACAAACATACCATATGCATTTTCCAAACCATTTGGTCCTAGATCTTTAAAGTAATTTGCTGTTTTACTTAGTATTGCTGTTTATTATATCAGATGGATATAGTTGTGCAAACTAAGATACAATCATCTCTTCATTATGCAAAGAAATGGAGAGGGGAGGAAATGAGGTAAGAAAAAAAAATATTACGGGACATGTTGAGGAACAGTACAGAGATGCTGGTATACATCTCTCCAGTGAGTTGGCTCAGATCCAGTCTGGCAGGCCATGGCAAACCCAGGCTGGCGGAACAGCTCAGATACCTCCTCAGAGCTCCACACACAGGATCCACAGCTCAGTCCCTGACTTACTAAGGTTTCTTGGAGCCCAAAGTGCTGGAGAACATCCTGCACACACTGATACAGCAGCAGCAGGAGCTCTGACCGAGCTGGCACAGGGCTGGGTCCTGTGGAGCTGTGTTTGTGCACTGTACAAGCACTCTGGTAAAGGGCTTCACTGAGTCTGACTGCACTGCAGGAGCCAAGATGGACACCTACTTTTGGAGATTATCTGCAGATGGAGCTAATTACTTGAGGGAGAAAGTTCTGTGCTGTGGGTGCAGAGCTAGCGCTACCATACGCAGTCACGAGTACTCCGACAGAGTCGATGCTAAAAAGCTCAACCAGAGATGACTCTGTAACAAGGAGCAAGAGTGTCTCCACACTGCACTTCTGATTTCAGGAACATGGTACAACACGGAGACAGCTTGGGTCCAATAAGCCTTACGAGCTCTAGCTCTGGGCCAGGATCTGACAAAGAAACGCACCACAACTGCATGTGCATGATTCTGCTCCAAAGCTCATATACCATGCTGGACCCTAACTGGCTCTGCTTTGAGGCACAAGTAATCAAGACACCAGACAAATAAAGTTGCCTGTAAAATACGGATCTGTTCAGTGTCCATAATCTGTGCCCCCCCTGTGCAGCCACCTCCTTGGCCTCCTCTGTGAGTACAACACTCCTGCAACATACTGCAGCATTTGACTCAGATCCAAAGGAAAGCAGCTTGAATACTCTCCAACACAGAGTTATCTGAGCAACTCAGCTGGAAAGGCAGAGAAATGTCCAGAAAGAGGGCAAGGAAATCATTGAACGTGCCCAGTAACAGCAGCTGAAGTTACTTGAGTTTTCTGTACTGATAATCTGCCTCACAGCTCATGTACTCTTTTTATCCTAAGCCAGGTAAGTCCCCTGTTTATTCCACTATCCTACAAACATTTATACCAACATAAGGGGCATTGGTGCAAAAGGTGCACAGTGGGGGCAGAAAGTTAGACAAGGGGAACGGGAACTCTTTACACCTGCATAGCTACAGAAATAAAGTGTGTTCTGAAAGACAGAGATTTGCCCTTCTGCATGTGTTAAGCAGAAGTAAAAGAATGGAAGTGTGACAATTATTCAGAAGAATGTCTCACCATCTCCTTTGCTATTACAAACCGGTTGTTTATATAGCTCTTTCGCATAGCAGCACTGGAAAAATATTGGGAAAAAGAGAAACTTGACAGTAAAGCTACAAAAAATAAACAATTGCTGGGAAATCATATTATGAAACTCAACAGCTTACAATTGATATTGCCCTAATACACTCAACTTCACTAACACTGTTCCTACTGTTATCTACAGGATCCTATTACTGTACATGGAGGACTCTATTATAGTTAAAAGAGAAACTTGAGATTTGTTGAAGTTTTGAGTCACAAGAATCTACAGTTTGGTTTTGTGGTGTTAGAGGTAAGGGGTAATCTCAGGATGCACAGGGAGCAGGTTGAGTTAATCACTAAGCCATCAAATCTGCACTTCAGAAACTACTTCACAAAGTAGTTACTTTATACATCCGTTATTTTGGAATAAAGGAAACAATGTTACCACTATGACAAATGAGTAGTAGTCCAAGTAGGGGGAAAAAAAAAACAAAACCTATTTTAGATCCTTAGGAGGGCTGTATCTGCATATTCACAATTAATGGCCCCGTTACAGTGCTGCCCGTTTCTGAAGGTCTTCCCAAGGAACACAATGTCCTGACCCCAAGTTATAAAGAGGGCTGCAGGGCCCCATCCAACTACCCCTGCCAATAAATTCTGGGTTGTGCTCTGTGCAGTCCAGGGGATTTAGACACAAAATTTTCTGTATATTACTTGTAAATATATGCCTAAATGGTCTGACCCATTTTGAAAGTTTTTCCTCTCAAATACAGTGACCCAGTGAGGGACAACATAGCTTTAGGCCATCCTTCCACCTACTTGACTGGCTAGGTGCCAAACCATTCCCTACCTACAGCAGGCAAATGCTCCCATGAGGATCCTTCTCACAGCTGGGCTTCTTGAGATCTTGGTATTTTCCACATGCACAGCCTAATGCGTCCCTGAACAGCACCGACCATTCTCCTCTACGAGAAAGGGAATCTTCACCTGCCCTGTTATGTCCCTTCTGGACCACGAGAGCAGCAAAGAAGTTACACAGTCTGGTCAAGCTTCTGACATTTCAGATTATTATATTTCAGATCATTGTTATTCCTGTGCATTAAATATATTGCCTTAGATGCAAAGTGAGCCGACTCTATGTATACAAAAAACTAAATTCATCTTTTTATTGCCATGAAAATTTATCCTCCACAACTCCGCAGTTGCAATTACCCAAATTAAACAATGTGAATGTTATAATGTTGATGCAAATGTTTCAACAATAGATTGCCATATACTGTACA
This sequence comes from Apteryx mantelli, assembly GCF_036417845.1. Lineage (NCBI taxonomy): Eukaryota > Metazoa > Chordata > Aves > Apterygiformes > Apterygidae > Apteryx > Apteryx mantelli. Next base: position 163,091,086 of record NC_089979.1, on the reverse strand, counting down.
GAATGCTGAACGTTGTATTCATTATCATTTTGCAAAAGAAATAAAACACTAACATAAAGAAAGAAATATATCTTATTGATCCCATATGTACAAAAAATAAATTATATTACCATAAAAGTGCCATATATGCTTGAGAGTCAACAGGGTTGCAGAGGATATGACCTTCTAAGGCAGGAGTTGGTTCTTGGATCCAAAGAAACAATGTGTCACTTGTGCCAAGGCTAATCTAGAAGAAAAAAAATAATAATTGAAGCCTTATCACAATATGCATGCAAAGCAATACAGAAATTAAATTAAAACCATTTGTTATTACCACTAATTGTTTTTAAATTACACATTAAGTCAATTGGATTCATGTTGAAGCTAGCTCTGACTTGTCACGTCAGTGAAATACATACCAGACGGAGCCAGGTTTTAACGTCTGGGGCATTTGTTTAAAAATATTCAGAGTTTACTTAAAATCTTTCAGCCAGCTTACAGATTGATCAAAAAAAAAAAAAAAAAAGCTTGAATCCAACAAATAGAAAATCAGCGCTAACAGATTAATTTAACTGATGATCTACAGTTATTGTCCATGTTACCATTTACATTTCATGTCTTTCATTTATTCAGGGATATGGATAGTTTTCAGCAATATGTTTTGACTTACTGCAATATCTCCTTCTTGAAGTCTCATCCCTGCCAATGATGCTGAAAGCAAGAGTCAGAATACCAAATAAAAAGTTATTCATGTGACTCAATTCGGTATGCTTCATGACGGCCTTAGCCTATATAATGGTATTTTGGTATTTTGGTTTTGTGAAAGAGGGGCAACGAGTTTGGGTGAGGGAGTCGTTTTGAGCACAGAATCAGAATGCTCAAGACAAAAAACTGCAGAACTGCGAGATTTTCCAGTGTTTTACACATGCAGGTTCTAAGTACTACGGACTCTTATTTAACATGGTGCTTTAAAGCACAGAGGCTCCCACTTATGTCAGACTACTGACATATTTATTACACTAAGCCGGATTTGAGTCTTAGAAAAAAAATGGGACCTTTGGGAAATTCCAAGTTTAACCACCTCCGGTAACCTGCATGCAAAGCATAGCATGGTGACAGCATGACAAAGCCTCCATCTTAATTCAAACCTGGATATGCAACTGTAACGTGAATAAATATTTTATTTTTGCAGTCTTGAGAAACAGACTTCCTTGCTTTACACTGGAACAGTCTAGTTTCTAGGATTCCCAAAACTGACCCTAAATTAACACATTCCCTCATACTGAGATCTACCCGTGTGACAGAAGGAAAACTCCTAGAGAACCATCTCCACCTTTCGGCTTGACAAGTTACAACAGAAGTTTCTGAATCCACATTTTCCAAGTTAAAATAGAAGCAATTCATACTAAGAATAGTTTCTTAGGTGCAGACAAACCAAAATGAAGTTACCAAGAGGTAAATGAAGTCGCCTCTAATTACTAGGCAAACGGGAATTCATTTGTAGTACTCAGCTCATACAGTATGTCTATACCTGAGAAGAAACAGTGATGTTTGTTGGAAAAAGGTATTAATGCTGACAAAAGTGTAGAGGGAGCATCTGAGAATTAATGAGATTGATTTTAGAGTTTTAGTTTGTAAATAATCATATCCACTGAATCTTACACATTTAATCATCTCACCTGGATTGTCTCCTGTAAATGCTACTATTTTACAGTCTGGGCTAAACCCGTAATGCTTAATATAATAAGGAGAAATGGGCCCCTAAGGAAAAAAAAGAAATATACAGTGAAAAAAAGCTGAAAAATGCAAAGTAACCTTGCAATGTAAGACACAGTGTGCTGTAACAGAGAAACAAACAGCCCCAGAGCAGCTGGGATAATTACCTGTGTGTATTTAAGGCATAAATATGCTAGAGATTTTGAACTGCTTTTTTTTTTTTTTTTTTTAAACTAAGAGAACCTCACAAGTATCCCTCAGATTAGATACTGAAATATGTCAAGTAAATAAGTAGCATTTTAACTCCGTGTCTCTCTCCAGTTATTCACATTAAGTAACAAAAATATATCCATCTATTTTGCACGCATACCTGAATATTAACACATAGAAATTAGAAATTCAATGCAAACATAAGAGCAAACACAACATTAATAAACATCACGACATCAAATGCTGGAATATGACCCCTATTATTTCAGGGGGCAAGAATTCTATTGTTTTAAACTATATTTGATAGCCACAGAGAAGAAAAAAAAAAAAACAGGAGACAAAAACTATCCTTAAAAAATATGAGGGCATGTGTAGGGATTTTTAGTACGTTCCTCCTCTTTTATGGAAGACTGGCACTGGAGTCACAAGCCAGCTACTTTATTAGCACTGAATTCAGAGGAATCAGGTGCCAGCTATTTACACTCTTATACGTGCAGCACCTATAGCAACAGCTCTTCTTGTGCTGGGTAGTAAGACTAAACTGACTCTTGCTTTAAGAGGCACTCAGCTTGATTTGATTTCACTGTTATTTTACGTGAACTGAGGAGCTTTAAATATCCAAAATTATTCATAAAGATTAACTCATTAACTCTACAAACAGTTTAAAACAAGGTCACTGTTAAGAAATGCAAACGTTGGGTTCTATTTCTGCAGTAACACATGCTGCGCGTAGCTCTGCAGCAACCAGGTGCTTGCGGGCACAGAGACAGGGAAAAAAAAATACAGATTCTTATCACTGGAGCATCTGTCAAAACTTCTGTCTTCGTACCCCAGGGCATGCAGGGATCCAAGATGATCAATGATGAAAGCCATGACAGACACCAACGACCAGTTTTCAAAGATGTCTGTTCCTGCTCTGGCATATACATTCACAACACACCTGGAAATATTCAGTGAGCCGGCACTGCTCTGAGGATAACTGTGCATGCACACATACACACAAATATATGCCAAGAAAGTCCCATTAGTTGAACTTTCAGCACAGAGCCCAGTTTCTTTCAATGACAATTTATTAACAAGTCTTCTGGACAGGCACATACCAGGACTGAGTGGGATGGCACAGGGCATCCTAGTTTCTCCGCTAATGCAGGTGCACAAGCGTCAAGGCAAGACGCTGACCATACCTTTTCACAAATCTTCAGCAAATTCATCCCAGAACCTACAAGACAGATCACAAGAAGCACCATAGGTCATTAAACACAAAACTAGTATGGAGAAAACAGGCAGTATTGCAACAGAAAATTTCACTTTGTTGCATGCAACAGAAAAATTACAGATCAAACTTTTACATCAAAATAGAATGATTTCAGCTCTTCTAAGCATAAAGAATACTATACAGTTGGTGATTCAGCCTCTAGATAGCTTTCACCTGTTAAGGTAGCAGAAAATGAGACCTCCCTGATGCACAATGCACCAAACCATTCAGTTATTCCTAGATTAAGAGCAGAAGGAAGAACAAGGTCACTGCCTCCCATCAGCTCCTCCTAAAACCTTCCATCTTGGACAAAGACCTCACCACACCTATCTAAAGGTGATGCAGCAATGTAACTTGAAGGTGTGTTGTGCCCATCGGAAACCTAACAACAAAGAAATTCCTCCCTGGGTGGTATGTCTCTATGCTACTCCTACCTTTGAGTATAGTATCAGACCAGCATCTAAATCCATGCTGACTAATCTTCTTCCACACCAATGCTTCCTTCTTCAGAGATGATGAAATAAAAACTTAGAAGTCAAAAAAAAGCAAGAGATCAAATTTTCAGAAGTAACCTCTAACTTTAAGATTAATTTGGATAGTCCAGCTTTAAATATCAAAGTCATGATTTTCAGAAATGCTGAACAGCCCAACTGAAATCTGCAACAGCTGCAAGCGTGCAGTACCTCCAAAATGTAGAGTTACTGAATGAATTACTGGTTGCTCTGGCTTACTGACTGTTGTGGCCACCTAAGTTCGCTATTACTAGATCAGAGGAGGGCTGTGCACTTTTACTTTAGCTTCTCATTGCATTTCCCTCACTATTTTATTTGCAAGGCTCTTCTTTATAAAGTTAATTGAATTTGGTTAGTGAGCACTCCGTATCTGAGCACTCCACATCTCTTTCCCATATTTCTAAGATGTCTTTAATTGCACATTTCATTAGACTTGAAAAATCTGTACATGTTTCTAGTTAGTACTGTTCTGGGATAAAGTAGTCTTATTCTGGATTAACAACATTTTCATTTCAAAGACCATTTAGCCCATGACTTACTTATCTCAGAAACATAGCCACGTACTCAGCCAAGCACGGTGGAAAATCTAGAATTTACTTCAATTCAATACATCTTCAACTTTTTTAAAACACAGAGACGGTGAAGCTGACCCAGTACGCAGTGTCCGTGGAACGAGGTGCAACCCACATCTCGGTCAGCGGATCACAAGGCTCTAGCAGGGCTCTTACTCTGAACACGGGATAATCCTGCCACACTCTCCATATGCACACATTGCTGCTCGTTACACAAGGGCAAACGAGCTGACACTCTTATCAGTTCCCAGCACCCTTTTCCACGAGGGCTTAATAATGAATTTCATGATGCTTATGAATAAAGTAACTATTCATGCAGTCCAAGCCTAAGTACCAACAACAAAGTCTGGACCCTAGTGCTGCACACAGCATTGTAAACAGAAAGCGCTGCGTACTCCAGCTGAGACACTGGAATAATCCAGGCCAAACAGCAGGAAATTTGGATTATACTTAACAACACATAAAATAAAACTAACTTTATTAAATTCAATCAATTAATCTCATTTCATGCAAATTAAATACACTTAATAAATTATGCACTAGTTAATTTGGTCTAAAATGCAAAAGCAGGAATCTGACAGAGCACAAAGTGCAACATGCCTCCCATGGGCAAAAGGTGCATTTCCCTCTTCTGCTGTCAAAATCCCTGGCACCCACAGGAACATTAGAGATGGCAAGACTTATTCCAGCTCCTCTCCATTCTGTAAATGAGATCACTCTTAAAACTAGCCACCCTCCGCTTCCCGGGTAAACTGAGTCTAGCATCACCGTCCACACTTAAAGGAGGTGCAACCACCTCTTCCCAAGCCTCTAGGGAACACGAGCCCTTCTACCAGGAAATACGCAAATCTAAAAAGTTTCCTGGAAAAGTCCCTAGATTAAAATGCCGAGAACCTCAATTTAATTACTCAGTGAGCAATAAAATCTTTAAATAAGTAAGAATTTTATTAGAAAAGGGTTTTGGTTTTTTTTATAAAAACCCTTCGCCCTCCCAAGTTAGAGAAACATTTAACTAGAATCCTCCAATGCCATTTTGCAAGATGTGAGGGTAGCCCCCAATCATTCCTGCACAGAACAGGCAAAACACTAACCTTCATAACTGGAAAGTCTAAGCCTATATAACACAGAGACAACAGTTCAGCTGCACTGACTCACAGTTGCACAGACTTTAATATGACTCGAGAAAAGAAAGATGAGCTAATTCACCTCTCTATCTAGAACTCATTGAAAAAATGTAAAACAACTATTTTACAAGAACTATGAACCTATTGGCCTGGATGTATCCTATCTAACTTTAGGCACTTGCATGAGACTCTCTAGGCACTGGAAAGAAAAAAACATAGCTGACTGCTCCCTGGAACTGCTTCTCTTTCTCCTTTGCTTATACAGGGAGTGATGGAGAGCAAGTTCCTAACTTGATCCCCTCTGATCACGATCTACACTGCTTCTAGAAGCAAATGTTAGTTAAAACAGCTTAAACACGCCACTCTAACGTTTAAAGTAAGTAATAATCTGAGGATTAAGGGGGGTTAAGATTGTAAAAAAATCAAAGGCAGCCCTCCGCCTTGTCACTCCAAACAGATACGCCATCAGAATGAATAGTGTCATCAGCCAAGGTCACGGTCTAGTAAAGATTGAGAAAAGGGTCAATACATGGATGAATAGGATTCAGTATCTCACCGCAAGCATCACTAACTCTTAATACAGAAAGGCCAGAAATACAATCAGGACTTGATAATATTCACTACAGATACAAAAATTCAAGTGCTTCAAGGCCGGAGAAAAACAATTTCATCACAAAGGCCAAAAGACAGAGACTAATTGGTTTGATTAATCAACAAACAAAAGATCAATATTTGAATATATTTATAAAGAGTTAAGTGCATCTGTATTACAGCACTCTGAACTGCCTTTTCAGCGAGTTAAAATCCTAGGCGGTATTAACTCTCCTGGCACCAAACAAGCTACATTAGGAGTAAATTCAGCCCACCGTGCTTCCTTTTGAAAAGGCTTCAGCTCAAAGCATCCCGCTTTGATAGAACAACAAAAACAAGTATGCTAAGCTATGATTTGCCTAAGGCTCTTAGAAAAGCATTTCAAAAGATAAAGCTTCTTTAGGTCAAGAGTTGAATAGCTGTTATTAAGGTGTCTTCTAAAAGAGACAATGCCTCCAGTGTTCAAGTCGTTTAGGTCCCAAACGTATCTTACTTTTAACATCTGCACAATATAAATGAAAATCATTCTTTGTTCCCCCAGAATGTAATTTGTTTTTTTGTTTTTTTAAATCAATCACCCAGGGTGTTCAGCCATTCACAGGGAGTGATTTGAGCCTCATGAGATTGGACTTTTAAGAAGGAAAAATCCTGAAACTGAATAACACATTTCCGACAGTAACCTGCAAATTTAGAGAGATAAGTTATTGTGCAGAGCTAAACAATTTGACAGGGTCTTTTAAAGACGATATGACCCGAAGTTAAACCTGCAGAAATGAAGAATAGGTCCATTATCTGAGCATTATTTTGAAAGATGCATTTCAAACTACAATATACAGGTGCGACGTAAAAGATCTAGTGAATTGCAGGAGATTGTAAACGAAAAGAAAACAAGTCTTTTAGTTGGTTCCAAATAACTATTGTATACATTGTAATTATATTTTATTACTGGAATTAGAATTCTCTCTCATTATGTTAACAGAAGAAAAGAACGTACAAGACAAAATATAGCTTACAATGCTGCAAAATCTTTTATCTTGTAAGAGCAGAGCTATAATGGCCTGCTTAATTCTCTTATCTTTTTTCACACATTTAATAATCTTGCATCCTCTGAACAGTAGCTAACATTTATTCAAGTTATTTAAATATCCAGAGGTGTAACAGAATTAAAAGGATCTCCTAGATCTTGTTTGAAAAACGCAATATATTTTCTACGAAAGCTTTCCAGTGAAGCAAATTTTCACTTTGCTTACAGCTTAAAATGCACTGTTTTTCAGCTAAACACAGAAACTGTCATTTTCCAAAAGTGAAGCAGCACTGTTTTCCCCATTTGCTTCCAACCAGAAAAGGCAGAGATAACATTACAAAAAGCCAATATTTTAAATTCTTACTTTTTATACATTTCAATCAAAATGATCACTCTGTTTCCACTGAAAAATCAAAAACTGTCAGATTTGTTTCCCAGAAAAAAGTATCTGGAAGATCTCACCATCTCTATTGGAAATACAGTACATGGACCTAGTTCTGCAGGCTGCTGAGTAGCTGAAGTGCTCAGCACTGGGGTCTACTGAGGAGCAAAGTGCAAATCTTCAGAGAGTTACTGTTGCCAATAACACACAAAAAATAAAATGTAGCTGTGAAAAAAAATGCCTAACAGAACAGGACCAGAAGACCGATGTAATAATCTCACAATTGCTTGAAAATAAGCATAGATTGCCTTTCAATTTTTAAGGTCTCAAGTATAAATGGGAGACTCAGTATTGAATAAGTTGTCCATTAGCTAAAATTGAGATGTCTTGCCTTTTCCTCTGAGCCTTGTTGGAATAACAAAGGAGAAAAAATGAGTTGGTCTTCACACATGGGTGTCAAATCTGGCTCTATAATGCAAAATTTCCTTGGAGAGCCTTATTATCTAACCTTTCAGCTCTGAAATACATCTTCTCTTAGTTTCTGAGCAGGAGTCAAAACGCTATTTAGAAATAACAGCATAGCTCCCAGCAAAAAGGTTTCCTTGTAATTGCCATTTAAAATTGCCATATAAAAGCTGGATACCTGAGATAACACACAACAGAAAAAGAGACATTGGCCTAGTCACTTTTTTTGCCTTTGTTCTGCTGGATAGAAAGATATGAAAGGTTATACTTTTTTAAACTGAGTTTTGGGTTTTTCACTTGGTTTATGTTTTTACCCTGGGTTATTTTGAAAAGATATTTCTGTTGCAGATCCATACTCCAGTTAGATTGGGGGGGGGGGGGAAACTAATCACAATATACCTCTTGTTCACATCTTGTGCAACTCGGAGCAAAATCATCAAAAACAAAGAACAAATAGCAGAACTGTGAAGTCTAACACAGAAACCACAACTTTTTAACGCTTTTAGACAGGTATTTCAGCACTCCTTTATACTTCCTGAAGTAATTAAAAAAGGCATACAATTTAATTTAAAAGTATTTCCTGCAGATCCATTTTACAGGAATGGGAATTATAGCACGATGGGGATAAATAAGCAGAGTTGCCAGCACTACTGAGAGCAGCAACAAACTGAAAGGAGTAACTCAGCTTAAAAATTAATAACCTTGTCGTTGAAGTTTTAAAGACTGAAAATAAACAAAGAAGACCTTTCCCACCCCTTCCATGTAAGGTGTGAAAAGAGAGGAAAATCTCCTTGTCGGAACTGTCACTAGCAGGAAAGGCCACACACTTACCGTCACTGTAATCGATGGGTGCATAAGCTCCTAGAAAAAGGGAAGCTGCAAAACTACTAACCAAAGAGATTCTCTGAAAGAAAAAGACAGTGGGAGACGGTGATTCCCATCAGCATTCACTTCAAAGAAAGTAAATAATTAAGTAATTGGAAGCAGCAAATGTTAATAGATGCTTAATGTTAGGTACAGAAAGCACAAAAAATACAACTAGAAGGATTATTCTGTTCTGTGTTTTCCTGTCTAAGGAATACAGTAGATATCAATCTAAAAGGAACCCCAAGATAAAAGCTGTTAATAGCTTTGCACTCTGAAACATGCAAAATACACTTACTATATTAGCATATTCCATATTATCAGGAATTAATTCATGACAGTGATGTATCTCACAATCTCATTTCAACAAAAAACACTTACCAAAAAAAAAAAAAACAGTATGTTGACAGCAGGGGAAATACGTGTGAGAAACCATGCACTGGTCAATTCAGAGCACAGATCTGCAGCTTTTTGGTCTGTACTCTGGCGAGGCTCTGCTAGCAGCACCTTTTTGTGAACTCTTACCTTCCTCCCACCTGCGACCTCTTCCCAAGCCAGACCCAGACATCCCAGGAGTTACCAGTCAGTTACAGTCAGCTTTGCGCTGAACCACTACCTGCAGCTCAGCCCTCGGGAGATGTTTTAACAACACATTAAGTCCTGGCCCAAAAATGCCCCAGCCGTACGGCTCAAAGCAGGGATCCAGCACGAACTCGCTGCCAGTTCAAATCTGCTAGAGCAACTGCCAGGATCAAGTATTTGTGCCCCAGAAGCTGGCATAAAAGCTGAAAAATTCCTTACTGTGTGCTCTAATTCGAAAGAAATATGATTGTCACCCAGTAACTAATCGGGATCAGATTTCTACTAGTGGTGTGAGCTAGCAGTGACAGGGTTTGTATTAGTGATCATGAAACCACTGCTTCACACAGCATTCAAAGACTGCAGGCAGAGCTCTAAGAGGTGGTTATAATGGCCTGGAAACTTAACGACACGTTTGCTCTTCTTGCGCCTGCGCCCAGGAACGTATTGCATTGCGCTTAGACAACGAAGTCCTACCTGCTGGGCTGCCCCAACGGGCACTAGCTGCCTGGAAGGGAAGGAAAAGGATGAAGTCAAACTATGAATCTGTCAGCTTAGCAAGCTGACCTAGAGGAAGAACATCCAGCTTCCATGTGGCTTGGAGACTGCCATGCTGCTAAGTGCTTCTTGCAGGTCCCCAAGAGCAGCTCTGTCATGGAAGAAATTTTGTGCTAGAACACAACTTCTTGTACATTTTTTATTACTGAAAAGTGCCATCGAGGCAACCAGCCCTCAAAGTCTGACTAGATCTCAGTTCCCAAGGACCCATTTTCCTCCACTGAAGCACCTTTCTCTGAATTTAGTCTTAAGCTTATAGTCAGATTGCATTGGTCTTCTATCTATTTCATGCCATCCCTCAGGAGCATGAGGGTTATAGAATGAATAGGTACTAAGAAAGGAAAAATAACAAAAAAAGGAAGTGTTTTCCCACAAAGTACTGAGTCAACGACAGAACTCACTTCCCCTTGAAATTAACTGTTCCATGCATGGGTGAGATTTTAAAAACCACAGAAAATTTATAATCAATACTATTATAAGAATTGTAATAATACAAAACACAAGCAGCCCAACTTCACGCGCCATGACGCTGGGCAGGTTCTAATCACAGGACGGGAGCCCTCCCCTCATTTACACTGTAATGCAGGGAGTTTGCACCTTGCTGCAAATCGGAGCAGTTAGTCCCTGCTAGATACAGACTCAACAAACTGAAATAATAATGAAATTGATAGCTGATTTTTTAAAATTCAGAATATGAAGGAAACCAACTACACAGCGTAATTCATTTGCAATAATAGAATCAAAGTAGTTCTTCATGGGAAAAACTATGAAAAAAGTTTGAAATCAATTGCAGTTTTTTTCCTAGGCACATCTGTACGAATGCCAGTTACGTACAGCAGAACAATCACATTTCTGCATGCAAACGGCTACTATGTGCTTAATTACCCATTTCCAAGTGTTGGAACTGCTGTACATACAATTTATTACCACCCAAATGCAAATCTACCTTTTAAAACTTCTTCCACAAAGGTCAGATCCAGTGGATCCAACTGTTAAATACAACATTCAAGATGAAACTGATGCTTGATTTTCATCTGCCTAATGCCTTATAATTTAACAAAAACAAAAATAAAATAAAACCATCATTCCAATTCTCAAATTTAATCTTACAACCAAAGACAAGAATGAAAATACTTCTCTTTAGAAAAAAAATTATCTGATATATCCATGAAATTCATTTTAAAAGATTTTAAACTGTGATTTCCAATAATTATATTGAAGTTGAGCCAACCTCAGTTTGCATGTAGACCTCAGGATTCTGGCTGTAAATCTTTGCTATCTGGTTTCCTGTAAAACGCTGAGAAAGAAATGCAAATGCTTAGAAACACAAACCCTAAATGGAGTCAATAATCATTAACTCTGTGTAATGAGTTCAGTACATTGCACTTTGGATATTTAATTTGCCTGATGCATGATGAAAGTCAGTGCACAGCAGGCAATCTGCACTAAACAGGCTATAACGCATAGTCTCATTACGAGAATTTTGCTCACCTTTTGAAAAAAAGCCTGTGAAAAAGCATTACTATCCACAATTTACATTTCAGAAATGACAGTTCAGTGGAATGAATCACACTTATTACACGCACAGGAACGCACACAATTCAAACACTGCCTTTGAATCCTTAAAAAAGTTTAGGCTACCTAACTAAGGTACCAACCAAGAGGTACCTCTCTGTGAGGAAGATGAGGAAGGCAGGCAGGAAGATTCATACTCAAGGAAGTAACTCCAGAACAGGCTAATAGCTAAAAGATAATTGTTCTTCATCAATGTATTATATCAAATGACAAAAAAAACTTCTAACACTGAACTTCTGAAAAGTTACAGTTAGTAAGTTAAAAATAAACTGTCAGTGGTAGATAAAGTCCGATTGCAACCTTGGCCATAAGCCATAGATGATGATTCAAAAACAGAATCAGCAATCTGGGAGCTTAGAGCCTTATTCTGTTGAACTAACAGTAAAACCTACTACTCGCGTGCTGAGATGCCTGGAGGGCAGCCCCACTCCCACTCCGTAACTCACTGTCACAGTTCCAAGAGAGGGAGGGAAGTGTCAGGAAGAGATGAGTGACAGAGTATTCTCTGATACGGTCCTGAACTTCTGAAACTCACTTCTCTCTTGGGTCAAAAGCTGCTCGTTAGCCTTAAGGGAACACTGAAAGGGCAATCTTCTAATTACAGAAGTAACCTAGAGCAGTGATCCCCAAATAGGGGGTCATAACCCCAAGCAAGCCTCTAAGATTTACAAATTGGATTGCCAGCCCAATGGAAATTCAGCTGCACAGGAGATCCCAGGGAGAACCAGTCCCTGAGTCTGTAAGCAAGGCTGCCAAACACTGTGTTTAGGAATCACTGACCAAGTGCAACAGCTCACCCCAGTCACTATTTCTGCATCCCTTCTTGCTGCACAATTTTCTAGTGCTTTGCCTAGCTTCATTTTAAAATTTCCAAAGAACAGGACTTCCACATCTTCCTTTGCAGTACTACTGAAAAGCAGAATATCATCGGAGTTTCTTCAAAGGCTTGGAATAAGACCTTCCCTTTCACACATTACACATTATCTGCTGTGATGCCACAGTAACGGCAGAATTGTTTCTATCATGAGACTCTACCAAGGACTTCTACTCTCTTCTTAGCTGCTTCTTACCTCATAGGCTCGAGAACCAGTGATATTAGCTAGATGTTGTGCTCCTCCAACGGCTTTCTCCAGAGAGCTGCATTGGGAAGCTGTACTAGAATCCATCCAGATGGGGCTGTTACCAACAGAAAAACAATCCTGAAATGAACAATATTCCTTATTAGTAAGACTAATCTCTAAGAAGTCCCTACTGGAGGGATAACGGTACAGCAGACTTATGTAGCAGCTCACAGTTCAGTTCTCTGAAATGACTTCTGTATAACTCTGTATAATTACTGGGAAATGGATATCGGACAGCATGTCAGTCAGGAGAGAAAGCCTAACCCAAACTGCACACTAGAGAGGAGCAACAGGCTTTATCTGCTGTTCTTTCACATACTCTGAAGCATGGTATGTTGATGCCAGCTCATGAGCCGGTATCTTTGTACACTTCTTTGGCAGCCCAGGCCTTGGCCTTTTTATTCAAGTTTAGCTCCACTTTTTCGAATTTCTCTCTAAACAATTAGATTATCTTTCTTGAGTTCCACTAACGGATTTCTCTCCAATGACTGGCATAACCATTGGGAAATGCAACTGAGACTTAGTACATCACTGGACAGCATCTTAATTCCACTCCCAAGAGTTCTGCACAGATGAGATATTTCCAAAATTAATCATTTAATAGATCAGTTACACCAACGTTTCCCTTCCAACGCACAAATGTTCTTTCTGATGTTAAAGTAAGGAAAGTAAGGGTCTTCAAGAGAAAAGCTGATTTCTCCTTACTTTTTCCTTTCAAATAAAAGTTTCTCAAGTCTATGTTCAAAAACTACCAACCTCTCCACCCTCGCTTCCCAAAAAATTTTGAGGTTCAGCAATACAGCTGTTTGGAGGTTCTGTTGACAGAGTGTGACACTTCCATCCTTTTAGAGGTAAGTGTACACTGGTCTTTTTTATGTATTTTCTAATGAAATCTCAAGCATTGCAAGGAAACTCAGGTAATTCTCATCACAATTGTTTTTTGTTAATACAAATACAAAAAAACCCACCAGAGGTTGTCTACAAAAACATTATGTTTCCTAAAAGAATGAACAGGGTGTTGCTCTGACGCAGAAGGATTCTGGGATGCCCACTGGCACCTGTAAGTTTTTAAAGTATATACTACCACTCAGGAGAACAGGAAAAGACAAAAGCCCTGAAGCTGAAGGAATACCCTGTACATATCACGTTATGCTGCAGCAGATTCCAACTCACTCAGACGAGAGGAAAAGTTTGTAAGGAAAAAAGCAACGTGTAAAGATCAGAAAAAAGACAGTGCATCTCTCCCTTCAGAGCTCTTTTATGCACGTTACCTTTAGTGTATGATGCAAAGGCAGCTCAGATGATGCATTCTTCAAAATTTCAGCACTTCCTTTTTTCCAATACACACTCCCATGTTGCTGTAGAAAGTACAAAAACAGGACAGAACCAGAAGTTGGAGATGGTCCCAGGTTGCCAAGTTCATATTCTGATCTGAATTTCAAACTCTAATGGAGAGAAAACTGTCTCCAAACTAGGACAAAAAATAAAAGCACCTTTTCAATTCAAACCAATTGCTTCATTAGAAGACTTTTCAAGATTGAACAAAGCATATACTAAACCAGCAAATGTAGGAGTCAAGAGAAAATTATGCTCTTGAACTATAGCAACTTCTGGTGGAAGCAACTTTTATACTGCTAATCCACGGCACTAGCTACTTACTTCAAGGGCTCTTTGAGTCATAGCCAGGGCTTCACAGTAAAGACTGGGCCGTGCTATTTCAGCACAGCCTCCAGATGCTTCAGCCACATGCCTGCCCCAGTCACTCCAGTAACCAATAACTACTTTCTGGACTAAATCTATTAGTCATAAGGGCCCAGGCAGCACGCAAATGCCACCACTGCGGTCACTTCAACCCACATCTCCTGACAACGTCTGCCCTCATGACAATTTTTGAGATAGTTATTCTGTTCAAGATACTTTGCCCACTACTAACCTGCAGTGTAATGCTGAGAAAGTTATTTAAGCTCCAGTCCTGAGAAGTCTTCCTCAAACCAGGCATCTCTAGTTGTTGAACTTTAGGCCACCCAAGGCAAAACACAAAGCACAACCCAGTAGCCCACTAATGGTTCTGATGAAACTAAATGCACACACAGAACCCCCTGGGCACAGAGTACCCGACCCACAGCATCATACAGACTGTATTTAACATCGCTCTTCCAGCTCTGCTGACAACTGAGACCAAGTTTGTCCCTTCTTTTGGGGAGGCACATCCACAGTGCACCTTCCCTGTTTGTGATCTTCAGCACAGAGAAAAGGCTCTTGGAAGAGAAAAGGGAGAAGGACAATAATGGTTTGGAGGTGGCAATTAAATGAAATCCTTTGCACCTTAAAGATTCTGAATACTTCACAAAGTCGGCATCCCCAACTTTTTGGAGCAAGAGGAAAAAGAGGGAATATAAGCAGTCTTCACCTGAGTAAACTGGGGTTACCTGTCAATCTGTAACTTCTGTTCCACTGAAGAATTCATAACAGAGCCTTGATACAGGCTATGATTTCCAGATACTTAGCTCAGCCCTTTAACTGAAGTTAATGAAATATGGAGATCAAAGCAACTTTGATTAATTAGTCCCAGAAATATCAAGATGAATAACCTAAACCTAGTGCACCTAAATTAGCTTATCACTGCAGTGCTGCCCTCACTCCGAATGTCATATCTGTTATCTGTCAGATCTGTCAATCTGTTAAAGGTGTAAAAAAACTTCCTTGTCTCACTAGAGTACTAGAAGACTAGATGACTGACTAAGTGTCAAGATGGGCTTTATAATCCTCAGAAAAAAGCTATTATGCATTATAGACTAAATCATGGCAAATGCCTTCCCAGGCAGCATAAGATGTCTTCTTTGCATCAAAGACAACCATATTTTGGTTTCCGTTGTTCCTGGGATCCTGAGAGCTCTATGCTAGCTGACAAAAATTGTGTTCAATAGGATATTACTATCCCTTTAGCAAACTGCTCCTCACTACTTTTTCTACCTCATTTCCACAAGCACTTAGGTATGCCGAAATTCAAAATGACTCCAGTCTGCAAAATCGTATTAAATCAGCCTGTACAAAGAATTTGAACAACCAGAAACCAACCAGTTACGCACTACACTAATCTAAACAACTGCACTGTAAACCTCATCCTCCTTTCCCACTACCTTCTAGAGATGTTCCAATGTGCTTCAGGTTTTAAGCTCCCTTGGGTAAGATGCATCTTTTAATGGATGTTTCTATAGAAGCTCTGATCTTACTTGATGTCTTTATGGTCTTCTGCAATAAAATTTAGCAAAATGTATCACTATGCCTTATGCTCTATTGAAGAAATACAGTAAGACTGAATTTTATCTTTATAAACTAACCTGACCAGCACCAGACAAGGCTCTCACTTGAGAGAAATTAAATCCAGAAGACTTCATCTTTTCCAAAATCATATCCAGAGCCTACAGAAATAAACAGAAACAAAAATGACTGTAACAACCTACCAAATTACGCACACTCACAATCTTTGGAATTAAAGAGTAAATTCATGTCATCACTGATAAGAGTTTGTTGGCAGATAATGGAAAATTAGCTAATGACTACGTACTTCTCAAGAATTTGATAAATTAATTTACTAAGTAAGTATAAAAGTTGAATCACACAGGGAAAAAAAGATCTTAAAACAAGTTGAATCACAAAGGACCATTCTTTAAAAACTAACCAAGAGACAAGATTTAAAGAACTCCAGTTCATTAAGAAGCCACTTTTAAGAGTGCCAGACACAAACACAATTATCTTTTTCTGTTCTTACTTCTGGAAATCCATGAAATCTTTTAATGGTTGCATCCCATCCTACGAGATGCGAAGTATCCTAAATACCACTGACCTCAGTGTGAGCTGAAAACTCAGAATCTCTTTAAGATAAGGATAATTCAGATGAATTTTAGCACTTCAAAAACCTAGAGTATTTTTTTTCTTTTTGTCACATTTTAAATTTTAGAACAAATATTAATCTATCTTCATATAATCTGGTTCGGGTTGGCAATTCTCAGGCTTCCTTAACAAAAGGACCATTGTAAGACTTCAAAATTTCCCAGGAAAGCTATGAGGATCATATATCTATATCATCATCTTATTAATTTAACAGTTACAAATGTTCCTGTTTACTAGGGTTCAAAAGACCAACTGTGACCAATTCACCATAGCTTTGCAGATCATCAGCTGGAACTACTGTGGATCACCAAGTGGTGGTTCTGTGACCTTTTAAATGCCTTAGCTATTCAAATCACACTAGTAAGACAAGTTTGTATAGCACCATGTGAGACCAAGGGTTGCAGAATCTACTGGGAAGCAAGGAATGCCTGCTTTGAGAATAGGAAAGAACGTTATCTGCATTTCAAAATAAACACCAGTCAAAGTGACTGTGAATAAGTGAATAAAGTGGTCTTTAACCATTTACCACTTGAGATTATCAATTGGTTAGCAAAGTTTATTCTAAGATAGTGCGAGTAACCCGGATGCTGCAAAAGCACAGAATTAAGCTAGGCAAAGCTGAAGTGTCTCCTTTTTCACATGAAACAAGAAGAGGATGGGAAAAGCATAGTATTTCTCAAATGAAGGAACTTCAGGAAAGGGTTTTTCATGCATACAATGCTACAGAAAGTGGAGAAAACCTCAAAACCGTAACAACTTCCACTGTGCTTGTTGATAACGTTAACATTTGCATCCCAAAGACACAGAATAGCACACAAACAGGCAGGACTAGACTGATTTGAAAGGCAAGCTTCACTGCTGCTTGTAATATGTTTCCCTTTTAATAGCACCAAGGAAGAAGTCGAATCATACACTTCATATACTACACATGCATCCAGACAGCTAACAACGAAGCTTGTTCATACCTTGACCCACATCAGCACAGGAGAAGTGACTGTTAGTCTGTCGCTGTGAACATGGGCTCCACCTTGAGTCCTACAGAAAGACAGTATTTTCTCTTGGTAAATTCAGCAATTTTTTTTTTGTTGTTTCCACCAAGCACAGTTCTTTAAGTTTATTAATAACCAAAGAGAACTTATCAGGCTTTTTTCTTAAGAACAAGAGTAGGATCAATATTTGAAACCTGAAAAAGTAAAAGCCAGATGCTTGAAAATGAAATTAGAGATGTTTGACCTAAATGTAAAGAAAATAATTAGCAAGGAAGGGCTCTGATCCTGAAGAAAGATCTGTGATAGACTCCAATGCTGATACAGTTCATTGGCTCCACCTAAGTCTCAGATCTCTCTCAGTCTCCTAACTTTCACTATTAACAGCTTGAATCTACAAGATGAAATTCAATTTTTGCCCTCCAGTAAATAAATGTTCTTTATGGAAACCTGTGAACATGGAGGATGAAATTTGAAAATTCTAGCCTATAAACTGGAGGAAAAAAAATACTGTCATCCTACATCCTAATGCGAAGATTTGAACGCACCAAACTTCTCTCCAAACTCCTTTTAAAAGTTCCACTCGCATCATTTATTTGCTGTTAAGGTAGCATTCCACCCTGACACAAAGGCAGTGCTTGCTTCTGCACCCCAAAAAGAAACAGTCACATCCAAAAGTTCGAATTTACAAAACAAAGAAAACTTGATTGCTTTGTATATAATACCTTGGGGTGGGGGGTCTTTCTATTTTGAGGGTTCTTGCCATGTTTACAAACAAAGCAAGGCAAGAGCGTATACTACCACTGCCAAGTATGAAGCATGAACATGGCATGAACTTTCTTCATGGCTCCACGTATCAGTGAGACCAAACAGGGCAACAGCCTCCCACAGATCATCAAACAAAGTTCTAAATTATATTATCCAAGTAAAATGTAAAAAAAAAAAAAAAAAAAAAAAAAACCTTACCTAAATTCCGGAAGATCTTTATCAAATTGAATACTGTCCTCATAAATGACTCTCAGCTGCTCATCAATAGCAATGACTTTCAGCTAGAAGAAATAAAACAGGATGTTAACAAATAGCATCCAGAACAATAATTAAATAGCACTAATAAGTCATTTATAATTCAGTTCCCACAGATGAAATGGGAAAGAGGATCACTCCAATCCATACAGCTCCGTGTAAGTATGGACACAAGCTTATATGAAACGACTCGGTACGTGATATTACAGCATGTCTGTCACCTATTCAGCAACAGTTGTGTGCGTTCGCTTGCATTTTCCTCCCGCCTTACTGCACGAGAACAAATCTGTGGGCATTTGCTACAGAACAGCAAACACATTATCAGGTCCTAGCCTGCACCATGGTAACCAATTTGTGTCCAAAGGATACAGTGTCTTAGCTGAAAAATGCCACATGCCTCCCCCCCATCTAAGCAAGGACCCTTGTCCTAGGGACCTAGACCCTGCTAACAGACCTAGCAGGCCCCTAGGGTACACCAAGGACCTTCCCTTCTCCCCAGAGGAGAGGTTCACCAAACTCTACCAGCCCAGCAAAGCCCAGCCAGCACGCACAACCGCACTCGGAGCTTCTCCAAGCTATGGCAAGCAACATCCCCACGCGGTAACTCCGCCAAGCTCAGCTTTTTTTTGTAAGCATACACTATCAGAGTACGACAACCTCTTCCTCCCTCTATGCTTTCTCAGATTCATCTAGCGAAGAAGAAAAACATGAACAGCCTGGAAGAGAGGAGGGACGTCCCACATGGATTTTAACCAGGGACAGTGTGCAAACCGCTGCTAAAGGAATAGACAGAAGAAAAACGCCAAGGCCTGAGTCCATCTCAGAAAGGCGTATTCAAGTAACAAGGCCTTCTGCATCAAGGGGCAGCCTATTTCAATTTTAGCCGTGCTAATGCAAGACCATTGCTCACGCGCCGGTACAATTCGTTACCGCGCAGGGGCACTGCCCTCCCTTAAAAAAGGAATCGACCCACTGCAGCTTCACGTGCTTCCCGCTTGCAGCACACCACTAAGAAAGCCCGCGATCAGCCTCCGACGGGTAACCGGGACGCGCGCTCCCACGCTCCCCAACTCGGGCACAGCGGCAGGGAAGCGGCCGGCGCCCGCACGCCCGCTGGCTGCAGGAGCTCAGGCCTGCGCCGAGCCTGCGGGGCGCCGGGGGGCGCCGAGGGAGCGGCCGGCGCCGAGGCTGCGGAGGCGGCGGCGCGGCGGGGCTCGCGGCGGCTCCCCGGGACGCGCAGCGCGGCGGCGGCCGCGAGGGCGCGAACAGGGGGCGCCGGGCGCTCCGCCGGCCCGCAGCGGCGGCAGGAAGCGGCCGCGCCGCGCCGGGCCCCGCTCCGCCGCACTCCGGGGCGGCGGGCAAAGCCGCGAGGGCAGGAGGGAGGAGAAGCGGAGGGGGCGCCGGTACCTGCTGGGTGCTGAAGTCCCATCCCAGGTAGCCGGAGGCCGCCATGGCGCGGCGCAGCGCAGCGCAGCGCAGCAGGGGCCGCCCCGCCCCGGCACCGCCCTCCCCGCGGCCCGGCCCGGCAGCGCGGCACAGCGGGGACAAGACGCCGTTCACTGCATTCTACGGAACTGCTACCTTGGCCAAAATTTTTTATTTCTATTCTTTTTTAGTCTGGCCTTTGGAGAGGCTTTCGGGTTTTCTTGCATTCTCTTCGCTCTTGCATACGACGGGCAAAGCAGGGCTCCCCCCCCCCCAAAAAAAAAAAAAAAGGGCCTGAGCCAAAAAGGGCTTCGCTGCCGCCCGCAAGGCTGTACGGCGGCGGAGCCTCCATGCAGTCAAACAGGTTTTTTGCACGCATCCAGGATCTTAAGCTGTTCTAAAAACGCAAATATTTAATTTCAAATGCCCTTTTCATTATAAAGTGTTGCCAAAGTTTGTCATACACCTGCACACATTAAAGACATTTTAAAGACTTCCAGTGTTGTCTCAAAGCCACAGCTCCCACACATTTATATTTTAAGATTTCTAGTTCTCATTATTGTGAAGGCTTAGAAAGATCAGTCCTGAAGACTCGACACCGAGAATACAAACACTTTAATATACTGACTTTTAAACCAACCTTACTCCATCATATCATCTTCGAATACTTTGTATTGCCTGTACCATTATTAGAACTCCCAAAGAAATGTGATCACAAAAATCTTTAAATAAGATGGAGTTTAATTTAAAGTTATCTGAAAAATACTTCAGATGTGGGAATCCTTGCAAATGAATACAGCAGTGTTAGCCTGCATCTTTTAGAGTCTCACCCTGCAAAATCATCTGCAGAGTTTGCAACCAGGCAAAGACCCAATGAACAGAGTGGAAGTACCAGTCCGTTTAAAAATAAGGGTTTTGAAATAAGTTTGCAGTTTGCCGCCTTTAAACCCAATGGCCTCCAATAACTGGAATCTTCCTGCCCCTAAGGATCTCACACTGCAAGGACCCATCCTGAGCAAAGGTCTCCCTTTATGAGCAAGGGGCTGTGAAGGAAATAACATTTTTTAAATGTTACCAAGACCTGGTTTCCTTGGTGTAACTCTTGCCAGAAAACCAAGGATCAAATGACACAGAGGCTGCTTTCCCACCAGGGCAGACTCTTGCTGGCGAGCCAGGGAGGAGGGGCTCGCTCTGCCCTTTAACTTGCTGCGTATTCCCTATAAATAAGTAACAGATCTGGAGCTGAAGTCTTGAAAAGTTTTGTGTGAGTAGTTACATTTTGAAACTTAAAAAATAAACCAAAATTGAAGTCAGTTCTGAAGAAAGCAACACAAATGATAAATGAGTCCAGAAAAAGAGACATTAGTGGAAAAACCTTTAAAAAACTGGAGGCATTGGTTAGGAGAAAGATTATGAGGAAACATAACAGTTTATAAATAAGTAAAGCAATCTTATGAAGACGTAAGAATCAATTAAAATCTTTAGCAATGAGATCTGGAGGAGAGACATGGGCAGGCTGTCACAAGAAATACTTTGCCTTAAGTATCACAGAAAAGTTATGGGGGCTGGAGTAACAACTCTCTTGTGCTACCAGATTAAATTAGGAACAAGAGCAGGACAGCATGGTACAGGAGAAGCTACTCAAGGACAGAAGGGCGATGTTATTGCTGCTGCTTTGCTCTTCATGTTTTTCTAGAGAAAAGAGGGAAGTTTGCTGAAACACTGCCTCACCCCGTCCCTCTGTTACACATCCTTCCATGAAGGCAACATGCTCTCAAATTTAGTTGTTTGCGTACGGAAAATCTGCATTGCTCTTTTTCCCGTGTTACAGTTGATGCTGGTAGGCACTACCGTAACCTCTAAAACCGGTTCTCGAAAGCGAACGATGTTTAGCTGTGCAGCTGTCATCGGTGAAGTTGCATTCGTGTACTAGTGATGTTGGAGCACTGACAAATGCAGAATTTCTGGAGGGGATGCACAGAAAGCCATTTATAACAAGTGTCAGATTAACAGTTCGAGGCAGAGTACAGACTAATTACTCAAGACATATGTAGTAGGAAAAAGGGAAAAGCAAGTTTCTTCCCATCTCCCTATTGCCTAGTTGGTCACCTGATGGAGGAGCCATACTTTCATGCTCCACTAGGCCCTTCCTGTTTTAATAAGGTATAACTAGTAAGCCAATTAATAATGTTTTTTTTTCCCCACTGTCAAATTAACCGCAAGTGCTGATTCATTTTAATTCATTGCAAAACATACCTTAACTGTATTCCATATTTCCCACATTCATGAATTTTTCACTTTTCAGTCAAATCTCAAAATCTGCCTCTGATCTCAGTTTCAACCCAATATAAACTTAGATTTAACTGCATCCTTCAGCTTTACGCAGAGTAGGTGACAAAGAAACCATATCCCTTGGAACAGGCGAACTCCTGAAAAAACAATGCCAGCCCAACTGCCATACTTCAGTATCATCACAACATCTTAAACCTGCCAACAAACTACAGAACACTCATATTGGCCGCAGTCTAGCAATGCTGATTTATACTGACTAAATGATTTAACGGGATGTTAAAACACTCACAAGTTCAAGCGAAGTTTTAGAAACCTGTGGGGAAACAACATACCTGCCAATCCTTTTGCTCTCAGCAGTTGATTTGGGGCATCTCGCTAGCTATTACAAGCAGCTGGGCAGTCAAATATTCAGAAGTCCCAGGCAAACAGATATTTCATATTTGTACATCAACAGAGGTTAGCACAGCAGGAACGATGGGACAGCTAAGAACCACTGCGCATACAGAGATCAGTTACACACACGCAATACAACCAAGGCAGCCCACGTTAGAGCTAACACTGTTCGGCCTGCTGGCACAGCTACTGATTTCCCAGTAAGAAGTCTCATGGGTCTTTAATTAGCCTCAGAAATATTAAACATACTAAGCTGGGTCAAATAAATTCTTATCTATTTGCCAAGTAACCTGACAGTCATATGCTATGCTGCTAATTAAGCAGGAGGTGTTTACAATGTTAAGCTTCAAGTAACACAACAATAATACATCACTTAAAAAAAAAAAAAAAATCAGCTTCAGCACTAGACCTGCCTACTGGAAAGCTATCCGAACAAAGATAGTTCTCTAAAGGTCATTCCCTTGCTGCATAGCATTGCAGGTACTCTGTTATCACAGTCTCCAGTAATGTTTAACCATATACCAATAATACGAAATACTGCAATACCTTAAGTTGCAATATGAAGTTACATTTCTTTCTAAGGACACTGTATTATAATATCAAAATATTTTCCTTTTTCTAAATGTGTACTTATCTGTTAAATTTACTTTTGTGCATGATTTTCTGGTAACCACTGTGCTTGTCCATAGCACCAAATGCTATGGAGAGTCTCACTATTCACTCTGAAAGAATAAGTACCTGATGTTTAAAAGAAATGGATCAAGACTGCTGTTATCCACTGCAATTTTATTGATTGTACTGTGAATAGATAAGTCTTTACAAAGAACCAGCAAAAGCCCTGTGCATGAGTCCCACAAGGAGATGAAGCCCAAACCACAGTTGTTGCACTGAGGCAGAAGACATAGCTTATTTAGGTAATTATTCCACAAAAGTATTGGTTGATTTAATTCTTGACATCTGCATATTCAAAATCCCAGGCAATGTATTGCATTAACTAATTAAGGTCCTTTACAGAGACCTCCTGAAGAATTAGCATAGGAGTCCACACAAAAGCATGTGACTGTACAGGCACAATGGGTAGAAGCAAAGAATTTAAATAATGGCTCGACTGCACATTCTCAATTATACTGTCAGCTTCATACGTGTTGGCCATTTTGCAGCTTTTATTTAATCATGTATATAAAATCCTCCTATTTCACTTCTTCTGAATTCAACAGAACACGTTGTATTGACTCAGCCGGTACTGAATCAGGCACCACAGAATTGCTTCTGGTTTTACATACCGTGGTTTTACACAGATGTAATTTCATCGACTTCAATTAGGTTACTAGTGATTATCAAGTGCAGTACAAATTACTCATGAGATCTCTGCATGGAAGTAAAGTGAAGGATGTTTCTGAATAGCAAATTATTTTTAGGATACTCTCACTGTCACTTGTACTCCTCTGCACAGATTTTAAGTCCATATTCATTCTCACAACAGTAGTAGTACTTAGCCATCCTCTTTGGAGAACTATCCTAACTAGGTTCATTTGCAAGGTTTATTAAAATTAACTTCTCCACCTGGCACATTTCCTTGAAGCTGAATACTGAAGTGGTCTCTGTCCTAATGCTCAAAGACCAATAACTCAGAAGCAAGATGTTGTCATCCAGATAAAACTTTTCATTAACAACAGATTAACCACTTCTTTCACGCTGTACTTGACTCTTATCAAACTCCACTTACAGATAAGTATGTTTTCTTGATCAAAACCAATCAAAGATAAGCTCATTTCTACTCAAACAAACGACTGAAGTGAAAACTAATAACGGCCAAGCTTTGCACTTTTCAGCACCGTCCTGCAAGGATCAAAAAATCATTTTACAATGGAGAATTAATCAAAATCATGTAGTTTACAGGTGGGTAAATCAAGGCAGAATATTTATATGGCTTACCCAACTCCTTTTAGGCCCTGTTTGAAATCACTAGTTCACCCAGATTTCTTGTACGCATATTATGTCTGTTGGGAGAACGAATAAATACAGGTTGTTGTCACCTCACAGAACTGTAGCCACCATAACTCTATCAATAGGAAACACTCTGAGTAGTCGGTATAAAAAAAGGTATTTAGGTGGCAGTACCAGCAAAGTGAATTCTGCTTACCAGCAATTGGAATGCAAGATATAGCTGTGGGATCAAGGAAGCTTCAATGAGTTTCCAAAATCCTCTGGAGAGGAATATCCATGAAGGCCATTCAGCTCCCTCTCACCCTCTTCTCATGGACGGTTTTATGAGGTCAAAACAGAGTTGCTCTTTCTTGTTAGTCCCAGTAGTTCAAGAATCCCTAGAACTAAGAGGGATGAAAGGGAAATGACAAGGGAAGATGCCAGACCACAGTTATTTAAAATCTTCAGTTGGTAAATAACTTCAGTTCTTTCTTTGACTTGCCTCTGCATATTCTCATATCTGAAAGGGAATCTCAGAAGTTCCCAGTGGGCAAGGATAACCCAACTACAAAATGAGTAACCACTCTTGATTCTAGGTGTTGGATTCTGATTGTTCACATAGAAGGAGAGATTGCAGTCCCAGTGATGCAGATAACCAACAGAGTAAGCAAATCTCAGCATTTTAGTTTACTTTCCACAGCAAATAGCATTCCAAAGGAAAGTAACTTAATCCTCAGCACTAACAAGGTCAACCCAGAAGAACAGAGGATTTGAAATGCCGCTTATGCCAGGCACGGAAACACACTCAAAACATCTGCTGCATTTAACTCCTCACAATCAGCATGATTCAATTCGGCCTAGATGAATCGAGTAGTTTCACGGCAACTGCTTTTGCCATTCACACACACAAAAAAGAGGAGGGAGGGAGGGAGGGGGTCTCCAAAGGGAACTGGAGAGCACCAAGTTCTCAACACGTGAAAAGCCAGACACCAGAGCATTAAAGGTAAAGCACAGGATGACTAGGATGAAATCCTCAGTGCTAACTTGGTGCGCCCGCCTTTACTGCCACCCAGGCAAGGTGCAGAGTCAGATGCCAGAGCTCAGCACTGGAGTTTCCTACAGCTCCTACCTCATTCTGGGCACGAGAACCCTTTGCGAAATCCTTCCCGATCGCTAGGGCCGGATCAGTGGTACTGGACTCAGTCAGCTGGAACCTCAGGCATCTAAGGAATAAAATTTGGCAAGCTACTTTACAACCTGTGCTAATCCTCAGACCACCTAAGTAAGTAACATTCCTGATTTTACATTTTATATGCAGATAAACATATATACCTACATACACACAGGCACTACCTAATCATATGTACACAAAAGAACCCCAAGGAGTAAAGGGAAAAACAGAATCCAGTCAAGGAAATGTCAAAATGAACTATGTATAACCTAAGCTCACCAACCTTCAGACTGGTTTGAAGGACAGCTGGGCCACTCTCCCTTTGACACACTCTGATCCCTTTATGTCTGAAAACACGTGAAAGGTCAACAGATCAGAAAAAACATCTCAAGATCATTCTGAAAACTTGCATTGTAGGCACCTTGATCCTATTAGCATGAGCATGCAGAGAGCACCGGAGAATAATCTTGCATTATTGGAGTCCTGTGCTCTAACTACTTAACCAATCCCTAATTTTAGCATGCTTTAAAGTTGTGCTTTCAAATAACAGAAACATATGCTCTCTTATCAAGTAACTCATTAAAAAGTAAACAATTACTATTGATTCTATTAATACTTTCTGGAACCCAAATAATAGCAGCCACCCTGTTTTTACCTTTCCTTTTGGTTTTATTAGATTTTCTAGCACTGTAATAGTCAGTTTCTAACATTTCAAGGCTGCATTTAAATAAATAAAAAAAAAAAACTAGAAAGCTAGAGAAAGGGGATTATCATAGTAAGTTTTATTTTCCTTCTCAGTGCAAGTTAAAATACACAGATATTTGTACCCTTTGTAAGCAGCATGAACAGAGTAGGGCATGTTTCTATAATTCTCCACATGAACAATATGAATAATCATATATACCTCTGTACACCCTTTGGTTCCAGGTGCAGAGTAAAATTCAGTGTAACAGGAAGTACATTCATTTAGAGTTAACCATTAGGAGCATTTCTTAATTATCTTTAAATCAACAATTATTACTCTAAGATCTTCCAAACAATTTTTTAATAAACAAATAATTTACTACTCATAAATTAATTAGTATGAGATAAAATTAGTTGCATCTTTTTAAAATGAGATTTGCAAACAAGGTCAAGGATAGTAAACATCTACTTCAAGTTCTAAAAAGCCCTTGCTTTTGGATTATGAAGTACTCTCAAATTTTTTTTGCCTCAAGGAAATGAAAAGTTGCTTATATTGTGTGATGGAAAAAACAGACTAAGGAGAAAATATGGCACTGCAGACTTCAGTGGATAATCAAATTAAAATCACTCAGAGCCGACGTTTTGACAGGAGCTTATTCAATTAAGAAAGACAAGTTTTTACACACAACCCTAATTCAAAGCAATAAATTTTCAGAACCTATAGTACCGATAGAAAGTACATGTACCAATGCAAGGAAATGGCTTGACGGCTTATATTCCTCAGCAACCCACAAGCCAAAGCTGGGCCTGCAACATTTAGGACTAAAGCAAATATACACTCATACCACTTCAACACTGCCACCTGCTGTGTACCTCAAGAGTGTACAGTGGTCTGGAGAGCCAAACGACTGCGCTTGAAGAAAGTATTGGATGATTGACTGATTTAAACACAAGTCATAATTTCAATTTTGTGTTCGTGCATGACAATGAGAAAATGCAATTTTATACTTTTTTTTTTTCTTTTTCCTAGTAACACCTAAACAGGCTGGCGATGCAAAGCAAGTTGTTCCACTGCGGTATAAGAACAGAACCCACAGGTCGTCCACTTCCAAGTTTACGTCAGTGCCGTAACAAGGATTAGTTGCATCCGCTCACCATATATCAGACACACAGTTAACCCTATTTACTTTGTGACCTTTCGTAAATCAGACCTGCAACTCATTTTATGAATCATATTCTGGTTGCAAATTCATAAAACACACACTCGCAGATAAATCTACACACAGGTGTGTGTACGTATATATATATATGTATGCATGTGTGTGTATATACACACACACACACACACACATATACAAGGTACATATATATATACCCATGCAGCTTTTAGGGAAGAGACTGTGTTGTATTATGCATTTGTATTACTCTAAGTGCAGTGGGTTTTCCCTGAGCCTGAGGCAATGGTATAGTACGAATACTTATAAATCATAATACTTTCTTATCAGATACAAACTCACTCTACTTTAAGTGCTCTTTGAATGAAAAGTTAAGAGTACATCTTTTGACAGAGCCTACATTTCATGTTCAAAGATGCTATCAAGGTAACTCTTTCTGCAACATATGTCAGGTTGCACAAGTCCCTTTCTCAGGAGGTCACTGAGCCAAATAGCGTGACTGGAATTTTAAAAAGGTTGGGAAACTTTTATGACCATTAATAATGTTTGTATCGAATGCTAGCTCAAACTAATGAGGTTAACTAAATCTCCTGCCCCAACGTATAAACCGACTGCCTGAAGGTCCAAAGGAGAACTCCATGTGCCAACAAATCAGAAGAACATTTGAAGAAAAAAAAAAAAGGCAACTGGAAGACTCCTTTTTACAGAGTGCAAGGTGTCTGTCACCGCAGAAGGCAGACTATCACACTAGATATATCAAAGCCACAATACATCAGAACAACTCTACAAAGATGCATGCTTTTTCCAGGATCAGGAAAGCAAAGCTAACTTGAGGGGCATCTACAATGTCTGACAAAATATTGTGATTCCTTCCCTCTCCCTGGTTAAGACAGAGCAGGACTACAGTTGAGGTAGGGAACACGATTTGCAAGACACAAATATAATACTGGGAAGCCAAAAGCTAACATAAATGAGATACAGCAGACTTACACATGCGTACCTGCTGCGCCTTATGAGAACTCCATGCATACGCAGGTAATGGCATAACTACAGTCTTGTCACCCACGTATATTTGACCTCCAAAGGGGTTCCCAAGATCTGCACGTGCAGAGCCTGATTCAGTAAGTCATTTATGATGCAAGTCTCAGCACAATTTCTGCCAGGAACTGGAAAAACACGGCATATAGGCATTTTTCCCTCACTATGACCTTTCACACTGGTGAGTGTGAAAGGAAACGATTAATTCTACATGTTTATTTTATTTTATAGATGTAAAAACAGAAAGGCAGAAAAACTAAAGGAGTCAGAGTAAGGCAATCCTACCTCTGGCCTCCCAATCCTAAATGCCATTGGCACACATATTTCTGACTCTGCACCCAGCCCTGAATACTTTTAACACATTCTGAAAAGGGAGCAGCATACACAACATTATTATTAATGTTTTCTATCCCCACCACCACAAAAGGAACATTAATGAAACTGGGTGAAAATTAAGGAAAGAAGAGTGGAAGAGGAAAGATGTAAAAAACATGGAAAGAAGCCTAAAGAAAGATTTACCAGAAGGAATCACTGTTTTGGGCAGGTCACCATGACAGAGTCTCTTTAAGAACTAACATTACTACACAAACCAGTATTATCCAGCCTTTTGTGCACCTGACTGTGTTCAGTGAGGTTTTGTATTTCACTGTTTTTCTTGGCAAAGCTTCACATGCTCATAACCTTAAGTCAACATTAAATCCAGCTATCCAGTTATTATCATTAACTCTGTATGCAGTAGCTTAACACACACTGCATGAAAACAAGCTGAGCGAAATCTGCAGCTTCTAAGTAAACCACACACTGAAAGAAATCACCATACTTAGAAGAAAGTTACTTCTCCATTTAGGAACATTTCAGATGCTTCAAACTTGATTTTTTTTTTTTTTTTTTTGCCAACACAATGAAGGAAATGTCTTGCTTTTGCATGACTTTGTCTTCCTTGTGGGAACAGATGGTGAAGGCTTACAAATACATGACTGGTATTTTTTCAGTGACTCATACCTCAGAGCAACAGGCTTCAGATCGTGACGAGCAGTCAACCAAGATGGATGTAAGCTTACTTGAGGAGCAGTATGACTATATAAAACAGAAGCAAAAGCTGCAATCCCACATTATTGTATTCAAAACAGGTATGCTTGGATTTATAGGAAACTTTGTAAATATAGATGTAAAGGATATTCCTTTAAGTCTTGTATAACTTCTATCTTTGTTCTTTTTTATGCACAGCTTCAAGAAGGTTACAAAGTGAGTTCCTTTTCTGTCATTTTGTTTTCTTGTTCATTCCACTGAAAGGTGGTCTTATGGTTATGTCAACTAGAAAAGGCGGCAGTGAAACACCAATATGAATTTGAAATAGATTTATGTATTCTGAGATAAGGTATTATGTCCATAAAGTGAAATTCTAAACATAAATGTTAGCTCTTACAGGAGCCACATACTTCATGTTTATCACCAATACATTTTTGCAATATATTCTATAACATTTCTGCTCTCTTGAATGCTTCCATCCGAAAAGTGTTGGGTCTTCTGTCTTTTTCCCTTCGTCTTTATTCATGTAAAGAAATGTGTCCTACAAGACTACTGAAAGCAGTAGCAAATATGAAGCGCCTAGCAGAATTTAGTATAAGTTATTTCTTAACAAAAGGCTAAGAGTCACAGTGGGTAACTAAGATACAAGCTTTAGACAAGAGGTCCCTTTTTGAAAGCGGTTCTACTGCATATTGCTTGGGAAGTACATAAATAGAAAAATAAGCATCAATAACTCATCTACCACGTCAGACAAGTTTTATATAACAGACATTCAAATATTTGAAAGTTTTTAGTCAGACTACTGCTTACAATATTACACTGATATATTTTCATTTACTTTCTAAGTCAAAGTGACATCCAGAAAACAGTCAATTAATGAAGTTGTCTTCTGAATCATTTAGTAGCAATATGAAAAACATGTTTCATTCACCTCTGATACTAACATTTAACTCAACAGTTAGACTCAACAGAAGTCACCTGAAAACAATGTCCTTCTGTTCCTTCCCGAATACACACACAGACATGTTCACGCATCCATCTGTTCCCAATATTTAAGAACAAAGATGATGACAAGATTTGAAAATCTCCAGTTGGGAGTTAATACAGGAGTGTATTCATTATTTATTGGCTAAGAAGAAGAAAAGTAGTGTTTATTTTAGGAATTAGAATGGAAGGAGCATTCAGAGCATGCAATCACACAGAATAAACACTGGGGCTCTGACTGCAGAAATCTCTTCCAAGAATTTACCAAGCTAACTTGAAATATGATTAACTTCTGTCACTCCAGAACCTTAAAAGTCTCTATGATAACAGCATATGAAAAATGCCAAATGGTAAACAACCCTGCAACAAGGCTATTACATGCAATTAAAAAAAAAAAAAAAGGACAGACCAAAGATTTGTTTAATTCAAGCCTTCCTTAGAAGTTTAGAGAGTGCCGAACGTGTGTTAATTCAACACACTGTGGTTCATGCCTCCCATGTTTCTATCAGAGGTCATTGCTCAATTCTGCGCACCACACCTGTAGCCAAGGAGTCAAATCAAACCTGAACTGAAAACCAGTTCAGACTATTACACCTGGACTAGATACACTGCTTTGAACTCTCCGATCAACTTACGCCAGATTATAGTTCTTCTATTACCAGTTCAAATGGTCTGACATCAAACCTGATGTTGCCTAACAATGTCTGTTCAGCGGAGAGAGCACTTATACCTACAAGAATGTGCAAAGCGGCATCACATCAAAGTCTTTCAGTTCCTCCTTTCTCTGCCAACAGAGCAGGAAAAAAATGCTGTGGTATTATGCTGGTGTTCTTATTTAGCGAGGGGAGATTTTGGCTAAAGCCTCTCCTTAGCTGAAGCCCTGTTGTACTGCTTCACTTACCGGCAGTAAATGAACCGGCTCTGACAATACTTCCTTGTAAAAACTGGATGAAAGTCAGTTACAAGTTTGTTTGTTTTTCTTAAGAGAGCATCCTGTTCAAACTAGTTTCATTTCAAATTCAGGGTAACGATTCATTTAAATTGGCCATTCAGATCTTCTGTTTCAGAATATAAGCAGTACTCCTCTATTTTTTTCACTTTACTATGCTTCAGAATTCTTACTGCAACACACACAGTTGCTATGAGTGAACCCTGTAAATAAGGTCAGCATCCTGCACTACCACTTTAAACTGTATTTATACTAAGTGCAGTACATTTCATTAGCACTTGCAATGTCAACAGGCACTGTTTGTTTATCTTTAGTATAATGGTTCAACTTCTACTCATTTTCAAGGCACAGAAGGCCAGTTGTGTTCAGTAATTTGATGGGTGCCACATGTAATTAAAGAAGCATTAGCATTTCTATCCCTAATATCTTATATATTTCTAACAGTAACTTTACATACTGTTTAGAAATTAAACCACAGGAATGAGGAAAAAAGAGACCAGATTCGCCCCCACTATTACAGCTCCTCTGTACCATTCACAGAATAAGCAGATTTTAGCTTTAAGTGGTCATTCAGGCATCACTAATGTGGTAAGCTATTTACCTTACACCATACACACTAACTGTACAGTGGTAAAATCCCACTGTGTAAAAGCCCCTGTGTTAATAAGCTCCCCTACAGATGAGATAACCCCCTGTTAAAAAAGGAAGAAAGAAAGAAATCCACAAGCTGATTCCATCTAGAAGTGGTCACAGTATTTTTAGTTTGCGAATACAAACTTCAAACAGTATCAGAACATTTGCGTCTTTCAAATCACACCATCTATCAACACATTGAGAAAGCCCCTGCTTACCTTAAGAATTTTTGCTTACAAGCAATTAACTACTGAAAGTCAATTCTCAAACTGTGCTGTTAATGAGTCTTGGAGTACAGCTTAGATCAATATTGACTTGATAAATCTCCATTTTCATTTGACTGACCCAAGGTTACCATTTATGTCCTCAGAATTGCAAAACCAAACACAAAGTACTTCTGCTCCATTACTTGGCATCAAAAGAACTTGCACTACTCAGACACAGATGGAAAGAGTATGGATACACTCGTCTGTTAAAACACTTCAGCTGAATTTATGCCACAGAAATGAGACCTTTAATTTTTGCTATCATAATAATGTGCATATATGCATTTTCTTTACAGGTGAAAATGAATCTGTTCTCTCAGAATCAATGGTCAATGCTGTTGTAATCAATAAAAACATTAGGAAATCAAAATCACTTACAGAGTGTGTTCCTGTCAGAAAGGTCAGACTGGAGTTGACCAGCAATGGCAACCTACAAGACAGCTCACCATGGCGTACCCATCTGGGCATCCATCGCCTAGCGCAAGCCTCTCGCCCAGAAGTTTCCCATGATCTTTCCTACTTCAAGAATGGACCGTGTAGTTTTGACAATAAGAGACTAATTCCAAAGGAAAATGGCACACTGCAACACAAGGAATTAGAAACAGTGAGTGAAGAACCCGTGCTTGATCAACTGGGAAGTTCAAGCACATTGAACAGTCTCAGCAAAGAGAAGAGCACCAACATTTCAGGCATCTGCCAGAAGTCTCCTTCGAAATCAGCTACTTCAGTGATTTGGACACATCAACATATTTCTTCCACAAAATGTATACCAGCCTGCAACAAACTAAACTTTTACCCTTTCCCTCAGAAAAAAACACCCAGAATTTCTGAAGCAGCAAGAAGGCTTGGATTATATGTCTCACAATGAAGAAATTCCGTAGCATGTAAAATTTAGACAAAAAACTAAGTAAAACTGCAGCAGAATAGTCTCCCTAGTTACTCTGATCGACCTGCTGAGGATCTAGTAATTTGATTAGCCAAGGAAGAGTCTTACTACATAATCTGTTGTTTTACAGTACAACCACCATTAGATGAAGAGTGTTGTCATGATGATGCTGGACTGCAACAACAGATAGTCCTAGAGCAGTACCAAATATATATACACTCACTTTTGTTCTTCCAGATACAGGAGCAATTTTCTCTTTTTATTTTCTCCTACATTCAGGTTACTGATTTTATCACAGCAACATTTGAAACATCTGAAAGCTATAGCAAAAATTAGCAGAACTGCTTATGAAACAGCTAGGCTAGATTTCAGTCTGGTACAATTTGATTAAATGATAAGCAATAAATGAAACAGTATTAAAGGGAATGTATTGGTACATTTGAGTTAATGTATGATTTCATAATTCACTTTCCTTGGAAAAAAACATCCATGATACATTTTCATGTGTGTATTTTTAAATCAATTAATAAAAATTGTGTTCATTTCTATTGTTGTTTTAATGGGACTTAGTAAACATCACCTTTTCTTATATATAAATTTTATAAAATCATAAAGATGGTTTCCCCCTAGCCCCAGTATTTTATTAGAAAACAAAACTCTGAAGTAATTATTTAACTTACAGATACTCTATATCAATGTACCTTCCTCACTAGAAATATAATGCATCTTTCTGCTGCTAAAACTCTATGTACACAAAGGGGATATAACTGTTTCAACTATGCAAGCGTAACCTGTAGCTAGTTCAACCTTTGTATAGATAAAACTTAACATTTTCTGTAGTGACACAACTGCACCACAAACCTGTTCAGGTTTTCAAAAGGAAGTAGTTATTTCTGGCCTCTCCTCCCGCAAAACCTTTAGAGAAAGGAGAACCTCTTTCCCAAGTGCCTCTCAACAATGATAAAAACGCGAGTTGTATCACCCACTTCAGAAGAGGTAAAGCTTGAAATGTCTCCCCACCTCATGATGACTCATTTTGAGCTACAGTTCTGGCAGCCACCGGCTCTCCTAAACCATTCCGTATCTTCCAGAGCCATGGCAGAACAGCAAAATGAGGATCGGTTCAATGGCCCACAAAGCTCCTCATGACTCCTGCAAGCAGTACTCAATCCCACACCCCCAGCTACCATCACTGTCTTGGAATCAACCTTGCACACACAAAGTGAGCAAAAAGAGTTTTTAAAGATGCTCAGCTGTGGTTTATGTCCTTTTAGACCCAAACTCACTTCTCAGCAAGAAAAATAAACTAACGCTTCACCAGGTATCTAGAAAATAGAAATAATACCAATGTGCAAATAAAACCCTATCATCAAAGAAATAGTAGCTTTACCTATATGCAACAGAAACTACCATTCTTTCTGCACCCAAGACAACGTCAAACCACTATTCCTTTATAAAATTTCACTGACCTTTATTGTGCTTAACACAGGATACTAGACCTGGAGATGTCTGCTGCCATCTCAGGAGATTCATAGCTATAAGTGCACCACAATACTTCACAGGTCCAAAAAACAGAAAAATATAACATGGAATATAATGCTATTTTACTCCATCTTGCCAAATGTCACTTTCTGACCCAACAATGTTCCAAATCAAATTCTACAGTGTCCTACATTTGGGGGACACTGATCCAGACAGCACCAGGCAGGCACCAGGCACCAGGCACCCCTGACAGTCCTTAAGATAAAAGCAAAAGGATATCTAGGTCGCTTAACAATTACAAAAAAAAAAAATCTCCAAAGATATCCTTAAATACACCCCGCTGATCTTCTTGTCCAGGACTCACTTAGTAAAGTGCTTTGAGATACCCTGATGAAAAGCACTAGCTACTACCAACAGTGATGAATACGTCACAATAACTTCTGAAAAATTTCCCTGACATCTTTAGTAAAAATAGCAGAATGAAAACATAGGTTTGGGAAAGGTATTAATTGTGACTTTCCAGATTTTCTGAAGTGTCACTTAACTGGCCTGCCCCCAGCAGGTTTACAACTCAGATTTCTATTTCTGGATAGGCATGAAACTTGATAAGTAATAACACTAATAATCATAGATACATTCTATATACTTTTTTTTTCTTTACAGTAGTTACCATACCTAAGGACAGATTAGAAAGATACAGTAAAAGACAGATATGGATAGTACGTAGGGAGAAAATATTAGATAACAACCAGCCATATGAAACAAGAAACTACCTGGAGGAAAGTATTTTTCAAAGTATGTGGTGTTTTCTATTTACTTGGCTTGCTGATTCCAGGGTATACACCGATTTGTACTCCTGCCTTTCATTATACTGGAGTGTTATTTTTGTTGTATCTTCAAGTCTGTAAACCATAAGAGAACACATAAAGCCAGAGGAATGACTGAAAGAAAAATCCTATATTAGCCATTATATTAGGCCATTATTAAAACTATTAAAAAATTAATTCAAGATAACTTTTCCTAGACACTTGCAATGAAACGAGCACATTTCAGTGACTGCAGCTTAAAGTCTGAAATCAGTATCGCTGAGAGCTTATAACCTTATCTAGCCACAGTCTGTGCAAAGACCTACTCTATAAACCCATTTGACTAAATTGGTGATATTATTTTCTGCAAATAATCTTAAACTGATTTTAAATTGCTATTAAAGTGTTTTGAATAAGTTTTATCTTAATTAAACATGGACTTTGAATATCTTGATTTAAAACTCAATACTTAAGTTTATGCACAGACTAAGTAATTAACTCCCTTATAGGCAGTTTCATACAAACATGATGTGTTTTCCTGAGGCTTCTCTAGCACACTGCTGTGCTTTGCACTGACTGGAACTTATTTTAAAAGGACATTTTGCTTTTGGAGAAGTCTTTCAATTTAATTCCCAAGGACATTATGGAGGAATGATTTCACTAGATTGTGATTTGTTAGAGAAGTAATTCTGGTTAAGAGAAAACATGCTTTACTTACATTTCAAGACACTCAAATATTACACGTGCTCATGGTCTAGTAAGAAAACGAGTTTTTTCCCCCAATTAAGACAGCAACAGTAAAAATGAAACAGGGAAAAATATTACATTGGGGGAAAAAAAAAAGGAAAACTTCCAATATTAGAAGATGGCAGTTCTCAAACACTCCCGATTTTCCAAACCCCATTCTGTTAGCTTCTTCATGTTTGGAGATCATGAGAGAGTCACTTTCATCACTGAGTTGCTATAGCTTTAGTCAAGTTTCAGACATGGAACTCGAGACTATCATAAAAGGAAGGCCAGTAACATTACCCTCATTTTACCAGTGGGAAAACTTGACTGGTTTATGCGAACAGCATTACTGGTGGAGCAAGGAATCCTGAACATCCACGTTCAGTGTCTTGTTCATGATCTCATGATATCTGTGGGGTATCCCATTTCCTAAGCTGCAGTACACAGCACCCCCAGCTACATTCACATGACTGCTTAAGGAAAACGTTTTACACGAGAGAGTCCTGCAGGGCCATCTATTCTGGAAGAAATAATACTCCCAATGCAATGCCTTTAGTCACAAGTCAGAACAGTTAGAATAAAGACCCTTAGGCTCGGGACAGCTGGGCACAGCAGAGATTTATACCGGATCAGTTAATTATTTCTGTTATCATTTCAGTTAGTTATTTAGTTATTCATCACAGAATATTTACTTCCTATAAAGGCACCAGAAAGATTCCAGGAGCAAACCCCAAACTTTTGGGGGACCCATATATAAAGACAACGTAGCGCAACCCACCTCCCACACCGAAATGTCTATCTAGCACCATTTCCCATCCCCACTGTCGGCCAACGTGGAGGCTACAGCAGAGGACAGGAAGGGGTCTCATATAGGGATACTCCAGCACCTCCCAAGCCAGAGACAGTGCTTAGTATACAATTTTTTTTTGCTACCACGTATTTTTTCAGTCCAGTCAGTCTCCAAATCCACATTTGTGTTTAACAGCCCCACAAGAACAGGCTGAGAAGTGCATGGCACCCCTGAAACACCGGCCTGTAGAGGAAAGCTTGCCCTGAACATAGCTGCCCTCAGAAAAAAACACTTATAAAATCCCACTTGGCTCCTCCTGGCAGGTCTCACAGCACCTCGGCATTTGGGAAAAGCCCCCCACGGCCCTGACAGGCATTTCCGCACCTTTCACCTCACTAGCAAAGGGACCGCAGCAAGGCAGGCTGCCCACCAGCAGCCTCGGCCTCCTCCAGCCCCTCATTTCTCCTGAAAGGCTCGCTCGGGCGGCTCAGGGAGACCGCCCCGCCCGCCCTCACCTCCCAGGGTGACAACTAGGCCAGGCAGAGCTAGGACACAGGGCGAGGACGAGGCCACCAGCACCGCCTCCCTGTGAGGGCAAGACACTAAGATGGCGGTAGGCCTTGGGCTTCAGCACGTGACCTTCCGGACGTCGAGCGCCCTCCCCTCCACAGAGCCTTCTGGGCTTCCGTAGGAACACGCTCCCCCCCACCGACATAACAGCCGCTGCGGAGCAGCCAGGCCCCGCCCCCGAGACCCCCCTTTCCCCCCCGAACGAGCGGCCGCTGGCGGGTGCGCAGGTAGGCGCGCGCGACACCGCCGCGGGGGCGGGGCCTGTTCTCGCCCCGCCCCCTTCCGCCGCCGCCGGGACCCTGAGGTGTCGCCGTCCCGTCAGCGAGGGGGCGCCGCGCCCCCGCCCCGGCGCCGGGCCCGCGAGGGTAGGGGGGGCCCCGAGCCCCCCCCTCAGGGGCTGCCCGCGCCCCCGAGGCGCGGCCGCTGCCGCTCAGGTAGGGCCTGCCCGCCGCGAGGCGCTGGTGGGTGCCCGGGGGCCGGGGGGGGGGGCGGCGGCCTCGACCGACAAAATGGCGAACCCCCCCCCACCACCACAACCGCCGTGAGGCGCCTGCGGCCTCGCCGCCGAGGCGGGCTGCGTTTGCCCCCTCGGGCACCGGCTGCCTCGGCTCCCCCGTGGGATGGGCGGCTGTTTCCGTGCCCCGGGGGGGGGGGGGCGGGCAGGTGTTTGGGGGGCGCCTGGAAACGCCGGTAACCTTGTGGCCGTGCAGTGCATCCGTTAGGGTTATCGTGCGCCGGGGGACGCTGGCGACGTGCGGTCAGGGCTGTCCCGGCGCCCTCATGGCGGGGGGGGGGGGGGCTGGATGGGGCGGCCCGGGCGTTTGCAGGGCTTGGGTCTGCGTCCTCTCATTGAGTTTCTGGCTAGTGTTTTTGCACGTGATCCTGCTTTGGTCCCTAGCCGTGATCTCTTAGGCTCTGTAGCCTTCCTCTAGGCACAGAGGGGTTTATCGTGGTCGCTCCAGCTGGCTTTCCTACTTCTCTTTAGAAAAGACTAGCCCGGATTATTTTGATCAGTAAACCATCCCTGAGCAGCCTCTCTTTCTTCCCTTAAAAACCTGGATTTTGTACCTTGTTTTCTTCATTTGTTTCCTTTTATGTCACATGTAAGAGCAACTGGCTTCAGATGGAGACATTTAATTATAAAAATCCGGTGTTGCATTCAACAGGGCCTTTGGGAAATATTCCTGATTGATTAGTCAAAATAGTTTTGAGAAGGTCCCTTTAAGCTGTTACTGAAAGTGAAATTATTTCAGGAACAGTTGTGGTGTTGGCTGGTGGAGAAGTAAGTCACAAATGTTTTGTTAAGGATTCTCTTGTAACTTATTTATGATAGAATAGTAAATTTGAAATTTATGTTTAAAACAATAGCTTTTATGTTTGTGAGAGCAAAATTTGTTGTTTTTTAGTACAGGGTTGGAAGTTAAAATTCTAAAATATGTTTCCTTGGAGACTCTTTAGTTTTGTTTTCTATTTTAATAGCTTAGGAAATCAATACTTGTTTTACAAAACTATTAAGTAGCATATTGATGAAAAGATGAATGACCAGTTTCCAGATGTCATTCATATTTACAATTAGTAGCCTTAAGCATATGCAGCAATTTTGGACTTTACCTGAATGCAGCAAAGCCATGGATTCTTTTTTGTTTCTCAAGTTAATGTTAAGTAGAATTATCACCATAAAATCGTTCTTTAACTTATTCTAAGAATTAAGAAATGGGAATACATTGATAAGGAGTTGTTCATGAAAATTGGCATGTTTTGGAAAAGAAAAGAGGGAAACCTCTGTTAATAACTAACAAGGTCTTTGAAAATCAAATCTGTTTATATTTGTTCCTTTTCTGCTTGTAAATGCCATGTTTTGCCTTGGCCTTAAAATAATTACTAGTAACATCATCCTAGCTGGAAAAAGAATACCTTGTTGTCTCACCTAGTTTGGGCAGACACTTTACAAATTCTAGGAAACAAACACAAAGGATTAAGCCATCTATTTACTGACTTAACCCTCCTAACTTTTTTAGGAGACAGTATTGTCTTTGTAGCTTTCAAAGATTCTTTGCAGCTCACTTAAACCTGGGGGTTGAGATAAATTTGATCAGTAAATTTGCCAGTCATTGGATTTTTTCCGACAGTTTTCGCTCTCAAATTGTGTTCTTTTGAGCAATGAGCAGTCTTTTGAATTGGAAAAATGAACAATAAAGTTTCTGCTTCTGCCCTTCTGTCATCTTGCTCCTGAGAGCTATCTGCTAGATATCTCAAGAATGAGAAAATGAAACTACTCAAAAGTGAAAGTAATTAATCTGTTTTCAATGCCAATCTTAGTAGCTTATTTACATAATCTACCAGCATTTTAAATGCTTTTCTGTATAAATTGAAGGATATCTTCTATATGATCTGCAGTGTCCAATAGCTAGAAGTCCCCCATGCTTTAATATGCACTTGTTTTCTTCTTCTTTTGAGATCATTTTGTCCCATTTTCCTTGCCCTCTCCTTGCCTTCCCTATTTCTTCTCTTCGTTCAGGGATGTGATGATTCACTCCCAGAGCTTACCACTTGCTGTGAGCTGAATGAGAATAAACTGTAGGGGTGAATTCTGACTAATCTCTTTACTGTGAGCCAGAGAACTGCTCTGTTCAGCTCACTGTCTTCTCCCCAGTGACATGTACTTCAGTGCTTGGTGCAGATTCGCAGTGCACTTCATCTTTAATCCCAGCCTCTGCATTTTGTGCTGCTTGTGCTTTGCGTGCCTTTTCTAGCTTTACACTAGGAGTCAGAAGAGTGTCTTTTGTATTATGGAAACTAACACCCTGCTATTTCATCACTATGATACCAAAGCTTTTCAAATACCATTTCATGATACTACTAAACTTGTCTGCTTGACAAATAACTGAGATTGGGGAGGGAGGGCATGAATCTTTCTCTATTCGCTAGCTCTCTTCACTTTAGCGGATCTCACTTTGCTGGAGGGCTTGAGATCTTTACCTTACAGACCTCTCATGTTGGAGCTTGTGGTTCTGGGTGCTCCCTCCTGGCACCTTTCTGTCATCCCAAAAGGGTCATGACCTATGTTAAACCACCCATTAGGCTGTTAAATCAGGGAAGCGAGAGCAAGAAGGCAGAGGGTACAGCAAGACCACATGTCAGAGCAGTGTTGGGTATGACTGCCCTGTCCAGGGAAGGGCAGGAGGCTTGTTTCATGGATTATTGTCATTTGGAGGTGAAACAGCACCTTCTACGATTCCATCTCACATGAGGGGTTGGGAAGGGACTTAATTTCACTTGAAAAGGCGAGGTGCAATGAGGTGGTCTCCTGCACTACCCCTATCCAGCACAGGCATGTTGCTTTCAGCCCCAGTCTAATTTTTGATGCTAGTCTGGGTCTCAGGTTCTTCTCCTCCCCGCCAAAACACACAGAATACATTTTATTATGCTCAACTTCTTTTTTTTATTTATGTATAAAAGATATATATAATACATGTTG
Source organism: Apteryx mantelli (assembly GCF_036417845.1). NCBI lineage: Eukaryota > Metazoa > Chordata > Aves > Apterygiformes > Apterygidae > Apteryx > Apteryx mantelli. Next base: position 163,049,950 of record NC_089979.1, on the reverse strand, counting down.
TACTTTGCCACTGAGTTAAGGCTATCTCAGTACAGGAAAACTATATAAAAGATTGATTTTTTTCCCCCCCCCCTTCCCACCCCTCCCCTTTCAATTGTATTTTTGTATTAAAAGAATGGCACAAAAGAAGTATTTAATAGCAAAACTGACAAGTTGCTTAAGAGAAGACAAAATTCAGCTGTGGAAACCACCATATACAAATGAAAAGAAAGAAGCTGGTGAAGAAATGAAGGTAAATATTCTCTCTGAATTTGTCATGTGTGTCTTTCATGTAATACTACTTGTGAATTTTCCCAATTTTTTTTTTTTATGTTGCTTTCTTAGGAGCTTGTACAAAAATATGCATCCAAGCTGAATATCAATGAGAATGATACAGAGAGCATGCTTGAAGAAATACGATGTAAAGCAATTGAGCGTGGAACAGGAAATGAAAACTTTAAGGTGACCGGGATTGCGAGACTTGATATATATCTGCCACGTAGAAAAGTAAGTGACGTTGCAGAAAAGTTAGGATATGTAGCTTAACTAGAGTTCAAAGACCATCACAATAATGATATGTCATGCAAATGTTTTCACTCCCCCAACTTTGTCATGTGTTTTGGGTGACAGATATGTGTTTAGGTATATAAAATGTGGTGGGGCTGGTCCGGGGAGGCAGTTAAGTAGGTACATTTTGCAGTGTTTCCCAGCCATGTGGGAATATCATGGCAAAAGAGTATAGTGTTGTGAGGTAGTAGATGTTTTCCCTTTAGCGTTTAATGAGAAATTAACTTTGAATTAAGAAAAGTAAATTAAATTTAAGCATATAGTTCAGTTTGATTCCTTTGGATTTAGTCATTCACATTACAAGTAAAGAACATATGCATTTTCTTAGCTGTAAAATACCTAAGGTTGAATCAGGATATGAATATCGTTTTATTACCACAGTTTTTGTTTGACAGCTTTAACTGAAAAAAAAAAAAAAAAAAAAACACTTAAGAAAACTTTAAGTGCCATAAGCAGCTTGAGTTCAGTGTCATCCTAGGCCATGCATAGCTGATGGTATTGAGAAGAACGCCTTTAGCTTTAACCATGCCATGTGGCAATGTTCTTACAGTGATTACATTATCCTCATGTAACTATTCCAGCCCGGGCAGCTAACTAAAGATACTTTAAAATAGATATGTCCAGTCTTTGAAATTGGAACTGAGAGGGAGAATTTTACTATTGTGATGGTACTCATCTATCCTATTATAAGCCAGGCTACTAAAAGCTTGACATGCTTAAAACTGAGTTGAGTCCTGTCCTTTTAAAGCCAGGATTCAAACTCTAGTTTCATGTGCAAAATATGCCAGAATGATTGCATGGATCTAATCAAATTGGTTATATTAGTCACCATACTGCATTCGGTGGCTATACACTGGTAAACTAAAACCCAGCGGGATGCAGGCTGGGTGCTGTCGTGTGGTCACCTGTACCAGTAAATAGTTGGCATCGGCTCTGATGCTGTTGAGCCCAAGCCACCAGGTATTCTGCCATGTCCAAGCACATCGTGAGGGCTGACACGGGCTGTGGACTGTTCTTGATCAGCAGTTTGGATGCAGCCACCCTGCTTTGAAGGTTAGGAGGATTCACCCATATGGATGTCAACTGTGCCATGCAAGTCGGTCACAGGGCAGAGAAGGACCCTCAGTCTTTTTTCACTGCTACAAACAAAGCTTCTTAATTGGGAATATTTCCCCTTAAAAACAGTCTCTAGCAAACACAACCACCGTCTCCAATCACTTCTTAGTTTTGGTCTCCTTGTTGTGCAGGAACAGCATCTTCTGTGAGATCAACATGTCTTCGTCTACTCTGATAACAGTGAAAGTGAACTTCCTCTAGTTAAGGGCACTTAGAAGTTGTAGTCTCCTTGTCAGCAAAGGTCCCTTTGGAAAAGGGCAGTATTTTCGTCTGCTGAAGAAGAGCTTAGATGCTACCCTGTGGTCCAGGAGGATTTTTTTTAATAAATACTTGTGAAAACAAAACACTCGATCATAATTACTGTTCTCCCTTCTGCAGAGGGAAAATAATTACCAGGGAGTGTGATGGGCTACAGGGTAGGGGGTGTTAAATGATTGACATGCAGTTAAAGCAAACAAATAGTTTTGTAACTCCTCTTTACAATGTTGCTGGGCATTGGGGAATTAAATGTTCTAAAATTCATTTAAAATTTAGGTTTATCTAATCTGGGACCAGAGATACTAATAGGAATTAATCATAACTTAGCCAGTCACAGGTGAATGGCATAATTACAAAGGAGAGTTAAGATTGAAAGTGCATAAGTAAATTACTCAGTTTAAATTGTTTGGATCTGAATTTGGATTTATCCAATTCTGCATCTTCTGCTGTTATAATGCTTATTTTTAGCACTCTGTAGCAAGTACCAGACTCCTTACCTGGAGATCACTAATGTTTATGCCCAACCATAACCTTGTTAACATGATTATTATTTGAAAAAAGAAATTGTAGTTGTAAAACAATTAATTAAGAAAGTGTCTAAAGTATCTTGACATCATGCTTTTTTTTTCTTCTTTTTTTCTTTTTTTCTTCCCCCTCCTAATATATTTACAACAGAGCAGAAAAATCCCACTGGAAACTAACCTGTTTATCACAGGCAAGGAACTCAGATCACAGTAAGTGTGACCACCCTTGGTACTTTTCTCAAGAAATAGCATACTGTGATACAGTACTTTTAAAATATATATATTTTTTTATTTGTTGGATTTTTCTTAAGCTTCTTCATAGCAATCAGCATGTCTAAATAGAATATTTTTGCTTATGTCCAGTTTTCCTCTGTGACTGACTTTGCTATAAGAAGCTATGGTTTAACAAATAAAGAACAGGAAAATTAGAATTATGAGAAGAGAAATCTCTGTAGATCGCCAACAAATACCTGAGAAGGCACTAGCCATCACCATTCTAAATCTGCAACTTGGCAGGTCTTCTGAACAGTGAATGTCTGCTTCCCTTCCTCTTGTGTTTCTTTAACCCTGCTAAAATTAGATTCTTTCTTGCCTGTTTTGCTTTTCTACTTTCTGTATCCCATCTTCTCCCTGTGTATTACAGCAGGTTTTCCTGTAATATTATTTTTACTTCAAGCAGCCTTATAGCAAAAGTTTTTAAGCCAGTTATGAGCATGCATAGTTTTTTTTACTATTCTAACAGATATGTTGTATATCTTTATAATTTTATGGAATAAAATTATTTGTTTCACAGGATAGCACAGGAACATGCATTCAGAGAAAATGCTATCAAAATAATCATAAATAAGAAGCAGCTCGACCTGGGTATGTATCTCTAGTTGAACAGATCTGTAGATTGATTTTTCTAGTTTACTGTTTCTCACAAGTGAAGTTTCTTGCAATTTTGTTCATTCCAAAAATCCCCAAGGAACAGCAGTCTCATTTGTCAGGTTCTGCTCTACAAGAACTCTAAGAAATTATAGTGGTCAAAAGCCTCAGAGAATTGGAGCCATTATGGGAATTCATTTGCAAATGTTGAAAATCCATTTTTCGAGTGTTTAAACACCCTAAAATGTGTGCTTAAACTCTAAATTTGCCAACAACCCCTATAGTATAACAGTGCATTCAAAAACTTTTTGTAGCGTCATACATGTGTTTGACTTGTCAGACACGTTGTAGGAACTGATGATAACTGCTTTCTTCTTACTGATATTCTAAGCATCTGTCCTATTTAGTTTCCTTGTAAGAAGTCAGCAGTAGTTAAAGCCATAAGCTTGATAATGGGAACTCAGACTCGATTCCTCGTTCCTCTGTCCTGTTACTATTGTGGTGTATGATCCTGGCCGTGTTGCTCAGTCCCTCCTTATTTTTTGTTTTGCGTGAAGATATTTTAATCAGTTATATTTCCTGGATTTTTTGAAAAAAGCAAGCAAGCAAATATACCAAGCATTTAAAAACACTTTTAAGATACCACTCTGATCCTAATTTGTGTTCTTGCTGACGATGTCAGTGACTGACAGTAGTTTTGATTGAGTTCTTGAGTCCTATTAATTACTGTAGTGTTACGATAGTAGAGTGTGAGTAAGGCTGGGGTTTCTTTAGGTTGTTTTGTGTATTTTTTTTTCCAATGACAATACAAGATAAAATGTTCTGTGTTCATAAATACAGTATTTAGATTGTTTTCATCATACTCTTTTGCAGGAAAAACCTTGGAAGACCAAGGTGTAACACACAATGCAAAAGTCATGGTACTGCAACTGGAACAGAGTGATGAGGAAACCAAAAGAAAAGTTCAGGAAGAAGAACTGCAGCGTCAGAAAGAAAAAGAAATAAGTGACAAGATGCAAAGAACTAAGAAGGGTTTGGAAATTCTAGCAGAGAGAGGTAAGGGGGGGGGGTGTTTGGATAGGGAGCATGGTTAACTCTTTCCACATAACAAATTATCTTCTCAATGGGTCTTTCGCGTAGAAGAGTGCCAGTAAGTTGACTGGATTCCAGCATATGGTTTTATAGGTTTCTGCTGACTTAAACTGGATTCTAAGTTGATTATAATTTTCTCTTCTACTCTTTTTATATATATATATATATATATATATATATATATATATATATATATACACACACACACACATACAACTGGAATGTTAGAAAGCATATGGCACTTTGAGACAGATATAATATGAATCAATTATTATTTAATTGGCAGTTGACAGTTAAGAGAGTGACAGCTCTGAGAATGCGCTTTATATTTACTGTAGACATAAGCAGTGTGGAATTTTATATTATAAGCTGTTAAGCTACAAAAAAGTGTGTATCTCAGTCATGACTGTGTGTAACCATGGTTACATTGTGCGAAACAGCTCACTTGTCCTGATCTATAATGTGGCCATTCTATTATCATTGCATTTGATGTTGATTGCTGGCAACTGTGGATTACATTAAAGGGATACAGTAATTTAACAGTAATAGTTTTTCAGAATGGGACTAACTGTGTCCATAAATTGCATTGATATTTGGTGAGTTTAAATCACTTCTCTATTTTATTGTTCCAAAAATCCACAAACAAGAAACTATGGAACTGACTGTGTAATGAATTCCTACCAAATACAAAAATATATGAGCAAAGTTTCTTTTAATGGTCGACGACAGCCTGTTTCTTGCTATAAAAGCAGATTTAAAAAAAAAGGGGGGGGGGGGAGAAACTTCTTTCTTTTTTATTGATTTAAGGGCAACTTAGACTCCAGTCCTTGAATCCTGTATAGAGCCTTTTTAACATATTTACCACAGATTGTCAGGTATAATACAATACGAGAGTATGGAGCGGAGTTCATAATGGCCTGACAGGCTCAAGGAGCTATGTGAAACTATATAAAATGTAGGAAGGATTTAACAGCCTTTTTGTTTCATCTGAGGGAAATTATAGGGCAGAAGGTTTTAATCTTAGCAAACTTTCTTGAGTGTCTTTTGTTTATAGGAAGAACATCTTTTAAATCAAGTGAAAATGAAAAAAAAATTCATAGTTTGGTAGTAAAAACTAAAGGAAGATGTGGGGGGAAAGGAAATTACTGAGCTGTATTTTCTTTTGTTGTATCAACTGTGCTTAGCTTTTTTGTATTCTGTATGCTTTATTTGATAATTTCAAATGTTATATCATGTAAAATGTAGGTGTTTTGTCTTCCACAAAAATTCTTTACATTTCATGTATCTTCTTAGTTTGGGTCTAAATTTCTGGACAAAGAGGGCCTTTTCCTGTAGTGAGCTTTCCAAAAGTTCCTCCTGTTTGTGTGATTGGGGCCATCATGGGTAGGTCTATTCAGTCTTATATATAATTCTGATTTTTTTTTTTTATTTAATCATGTGCTTACTGGCATAATCTTATGACAACAATCTTACTCTGTTACTGGTAATTCTTAGAACTTGGACTGCTTTTTCTTATGTTTCAGAGGACTACTTAGATCCAGACACTGCTCCATATCTCGATATAGCTAATCAGACTGGGAGGTCAATCGAGATTCCTCCTCAAGCTAAAAAAGTAGGTAAAAGTATTTTATGATGGTAATAAAATGTCTTTTTAACACTTGAATCATGAAGCATTTTAAATATGGGATTAAATACAGTCAGATTGTTTTGGGATATATTACAGGGTCCAGTGGATGTTAGCTTAATAGAAATAGTCTTCAGATTTAAGTAAAACTCTACCCTTCAATCATTTAAAGACAGGATCTCTGATTTCTGTGACATCTTGTACAGACCTCAGCGTGGTCAATATCTTAGTTTTGTGCTTTAATATGAGCATTAACTTGTATACCAGCACATACAGTAACTTCTGGATGCCTTAGAACCACATAAAGTAACTTCTTCATTAGGCCTCGGCCAGTTTCAGTTGGAAACTCGATGAATTTCTCAAAATCAGACTGTTTAAAAATAGTTTGGAGGTTTTCTGCACTCTGACCCCTCTCAGATTTAAACTTGTTTACCATTCAAGAAAGTTCCATGTTCTCAACTGAAAATGTCTCTGACTGGGTCCACGCATTGAAATTACAGTAGGAGTAACTTGCCTACTGCTGGCTTCTGAAGCAGAAGAATAGTGACTGACACCATCTTTTAAGGTGCTAGATTTTCTAAAGATAAATAAAAACATACAGAAACACTTAGAATTACACCCAGTAACCAAAAAATAACTAGAAAAGAAATGAGTATGTTCATAGATGAGGAGAAATATTGCAGGTTGTTTCTATAAAGAAATATTATTTGCGTTTCCTTTTTTTTTTCCTTTTTTTTTTTTTTTTCATTCTGCAGGAACTATAGTATTTCCTGCCACATTCAAGATTTAATTTTCAGTTCTAAGTAACTTCTGCAGGAAGTCGATGATTAAATTTTACAAGATAATTGCCATAGCAAAGCAAAACAGATTTGATACTGTTAGAAACACACCTAGAAAAATGCTTAGCTTTTTATTGCTCATTACTGAAAATCTATCTAGGGTTGCATTCTAAAAATAAGTTTGATACAAGGTTTCATGTTTCAGTAGCATTCATGGCTTTTAATTAGATAATATATTACATTAGCAGATGGGAGAAAAGTATGAAGCAAATGTGAAATATTCTTACAGAACTAGTTTTTTTTCTGGGAAGAACAAAAGCTGTAATAGATTACCTAAATATTTCTTTTTAATTATGAAAAGGAGTTGGATGTAGGAGGAGAAGCGCAAAAAAGTCTTAATCTGTTTTTCTAGGCACTTGTGCTGGCAATGGGTTATCATGAAAAGGGCAGAGCATTAATGAAGAAAAAAGAATATGAAATAGCACTGCCATATTTGTTGGATGCTGATAAACACTTCTGGTAAGAACCTTTTTGATTCCTTGTACGCCTGGCTTTGCTGTATTGTCAACAGGCTATAGGAACAGCATTAGCTCTACCGTACGTGTAAACCAGTGCCTGCTTTGCCCAGAATTACTTCATACCCCCTGTGCAGCTGGGAAACAGCAGACAGAAAGGCTCTGGCTCTCTGGCAGGTGGTTTTATATGGAACAGCTGAAGCACATACTGCCCCTAGGCAATTTACAGTCTCTCTTATTAACGTAAACTGAAACGGGTGAAGATTTGTGTACCAGGCTATAAATTGCAGTAGCTGAGGGGCGGATTCAGATCCTCGTTTGTGACTGTTCCTCTGGAAGTGAGTCTGTTGCAAAAGACGAAGGGGATACCTGAGGTCAGTAGCCATATCGGTTTCTGCAGGTAACCTACTTTGCTGTCAGCAGTCAGAGCCCTAAGTTGCCCTTCTGACATACCCAAAAGTAACCTTGTCCCCATCTGGTTCTCATCCATGTGCAGACGCAGGGAGACTGGCACAGAACCGAGCATGTTCGCATGTGCTGAGGAAGACAATAGATCCTTTCAAAGGTTGCATGGGATTGTAAATCCATCATGCTTTTAAAGAGAGGCTGTTTTACATAGCAACAAAATGAAATGTGGCTACTATAATTCTTTTGAGATGTAGTATTACTAGTTGTGTACTAGCGAATATAGTGGGAGATTAGTGTTTTTTTATTAAAGTTCCAGTGACGTCAGTATGCTAGCTTAAATGTGAAGTGCATGCTTTCTCAAATATATGAATGTACATAAGTCTAGCGTGTTGTTTCATCCGTGTAAAACAGTGTTTAAAAAAAAAAAAGTAAAAAAATAACTGATTGTTTGGGGGTTTCTTTTTCCCTCCAGTGAGTGCAGCACAGATTTGCTGAATACAGTTGATAATTATGCAGTATTGCAGCTGGATATAGTGTGGTGCTACTTCCGCCTGGAACAGCTGGACTGTCTGGATGATGCAGAGAAAAAGCTGACCACAGCCCATAGGTGCTTCAAGAGGTGCTATGGGGAAAACCATGAAAGACTTATTGATATCAAAGTATGCTGGTTTTGATTTAATTATGGTGACTTTGGGTTTTTTTGTTTTGTGGGGGTTTTGTGTTGTGCTTTAAAAAAAAAAAAAAAAAAGGTATTCAGTCATTGTTCAAGTATTACAAGACTCTGTTGTGGAAGTTTAAAATTTTCTCATGCCTCCTTAGCCTGTAATCTAGCTGTGTAATTGTCAGCATAGCGAGAGCACTGGATCTAACAACAAGATTATGGTAAATGTGTGCTTATACGCACGGACATCATTGTTTTAGATGTGATATTTTACCTGCATAATAAGTGTCACATTCTTGTGACTGTCTTTTTTGAAATGTGTGTATGTTCTATTGATAATGTACTGATGTTCTGTCATATGCTTTCCTCCCCTGCTTTGTTTAAACAATTCTTTAGGGAAGCTATGGTCGTGAGAAGGTTTTATTTCTAAGGCTTTACCTCCTTCAGGGGATAGGACACTATCACAGCGGCAGAGAAAAGGAGGCTGCTGAGTATATTCAGAAGGTAAGAAACCATTAGACAAAACTTTAAAGTATTTCATACTAGGAATGAGCGTATTCAGAAATATGCGTTTGGGCTTTGCCTTGCATCTTCTCTGTTCTTTGCTTACTCAGAAAAATGAGGAGAAATCTTTTCATTTGTATGTTAGAAACAGTGTCAGTCATATCGTTTTGTTCTTTCAATATTCAGGCATCTCGTTTATACGAAGAGCTCTCCATAGATCCTGAAAAAGTTGATCGCCTGTCACTCCTGGGATTCTCTGAACAGGAAGCTCGCCTCGCCTTGAGAGCATGCCATGGGAACGTGGAGCATGCTGCCAATCTTATTACCAACAGGAGAGAGGTATGGTGCAGTGAAAGTATGAGATTATATTAGTTTGAGTGCCCGTAAGGTCATGTTTTGCATGACTAGTGCAATATGGTGCTAAATTAAGGACTCTCACTACCCTGCTTTGGCACTGATAGTGTAACTAACACTTTGACATCTGTTGCTGCAAGTATGAAACCAAAACGTAGCACAACAAGGGAAGCTGTGTCCTGAAACACATGGAATGAGAGAGCCAAAGACCGGTGGTTGTACCACAGAGGCACGTTGGAAGAGTTTGCATCAGTGTTTGCTACCCAGCTGTTCTCCATATGGGAATGTAAACACCATGGCCAAAAATGTCGCTCCTGGGCTGAAAGACAAGAGGCTGCACAATAAAGTTTTTTTTTAGGGTAGCCATCAAACTCACTGTATTATGGCTTTGGACTGGGGAGAGCCAGGAGGGGAGAAGGCTTTTGTGTATTAAAGTGAAGGAGCCTGACAGTGTTGTCCAGATCTGAAACGAAGAGCCTGAAGTTACATTTGGTAAGCTGAGGTGGCGCTTCTGGATTTGAGACAATTAAAATGTAGATAGAAAAGTCAAGTGGTTGAGAGAAGGGCTGAACACAACTCCTTGGCTATATTCCCAGTTCTGAATGTATGTCCTTGGCAAGCCCTGTCTACAGGCCTGCCTGCCAAACTAGTTTAACGCTTACCACACAAGGCCTATTCTAGCTGTAATGGAGTAAAATCTGATCTGCAGAGAATCCAGAACAGATGTCAGGCTACAGTGCTTGCTAATGGAAATACAACTTTATGTAGTGATGAGTGCCTAACAACACAATCTGCATTTTTTTTTTTTTTAAAAATCCCTTTTCCTGAAAAGATTCAAATTCAAATAAGTAAATCAAAGAAATTCCATATGCGCTGCTTTCTGGAAGAAGGCTGAAGCATTCCTGTGCACAGTTAGCTTTGTAACAACTGTGTTCTTGCAGGAAAAGGCACAAATAAGGAGGGAGGAGAGAGCTAAAAGAAGGCAGAGACTGGAAGACATAAATACCCTGAAGAGCATGGGCTATTCAGAGAGAGCTGCTCAAATAGCTCTTCATCAAGCGCAAGGAAACGTGGACCAAGCCTTTAAGGTAAGTGGTTGTCAGGAATGGTGTTTTTGTACAGAAAGGTTGTTTTTTGGAATTGCTCAGCTGATTATTTTCTGTCTTCTGTATTGCTTAGTTCATAGCTACTTCTTTTGAACTGTAATGACTGAACTTCCATTTCCTGAGCTGATGAACCAGACATCACTTAGTTTGGCTGAGGTTTTGGTTATATCAGCTATTGGGCTACATATGTAGCTGCATTGAGGAACACTAAATCTGTGTTGCTGTCATCTGATCCCCTCTCTCTTTTTTACTTTAGTTTATTCTTGACAATCCTGAGTTATTGTTGGAAAATGACGACGATGATCCTGTGACCATGGACCAGTTTCAGGTTTCCCAGGAAAGTATTGATCAAGTAAGTTGGACTTTATTTATTTTATTTTATGTTATTTATTTATTTATTTATTAGGAGTTGGTAGTCCTGTTTCTGAATTATGCCCTCAAACATACTGGATCTTCCTTAAACAAAGGTGTACAAATATTCTTTGTCCCACATCACTCATAAGCTATAACGCTTCCGTTTAATTTCTGTTCTTTACCATTAAGTCACACATTCCAAAGATCACTCAGGCGTGAATATAATTTGTTGTGTACTTGGTGCCTTTTACACCAACCTCCACGCACTGATACAAATGGAAATGTGCTTGTTTTAATGCTCTAACCCAAGAAAGGAAGGCAGCAAATTACTGAAGTCCTTAAATATATTGCATTGTGCAAGGGAAAGAGATGGCATGTATCTTTCTCCATAGGCCACCTGAAAAGCTCCTCATTAGCTAGTGTGGCTATATGGTTAATGTCAATAGGAAGGAAAACTATATTGCATAGAAAAAGTGAACAGCCCGTGCACACTCCTGATACTCTGGAATTTTCCTTTTAAAAACAACAAAAAAAATTGGTCTGACATTAAACAAGACACTTCATTCTGCTCCACATCCCTGTTCCTGTAACAGGTCACTGCCCTGTTTTTAACCGTTCCAGAAAACCAGGGTCAGTGTCCTGGAATTCCTGACATGCAGCGCTTTCCTCTGGGCACGGGAATGACTGTTGGATGCAGAGTCAGATTCCTGTCAGTCCCTGATGCTGAATGAGCTTGGATTTCTCTAAACTTTTTCCCCTCCCCCTCTAGTTGATGTACATGGGTTTCAGCCACGAATCAGCAGAGCAGGCATTAAAAGTCTTTAAAGGCAACATCCACTTAGCTTCCCAAACCCTTGCTCATTATGGGGGAGTTCTTCCTGCTTCGTTGCTGCTGTCTTCAGAAGGGTCCAGTCCATCAGAAGAATCAACTTCATCGAAAGATTCGCCTACAGAGTCTGCAGGTAAGAATTGCTGCGTGCAACAGAGGAGAGGGAAAGGAGGCAAAGAAGTAATGATTAAGTGATTGCTGCTTAAATATTGGTAGACTGCTTTGAGTAACGCCCCAGACTACTCTTTTCGTTGGTAACATTGATTGGGAAGACATTACTGAAAACAAGCTATAGTCCTGAGCAGTCAGCAACAACCACGTATAGAACCATAAGGGGTACATAGCAGCTCTAGGGGCGTGCATAAGACTGCATGGACATAAGTCCCAAACTTCACAAGGCTAGTTCAGGCTGCGTCTCTCCAGTGAAAGGGCTAACCTGCAAAGGTTAGGAAGGGCCAAGAGGAAACTGCTGCTGACCCAGCTATGGCCTTGGCACACAATGCTGGGTGTCTGCATCTTCATTTCAGCAGTGAGGAACACGTTGCCCTCTCTAGTCCACAAGTAATTCTGCCTTCTCTCATCTAACTGTACTCTCTCACACCGATTCTGTTTAAAAACAAATAAACACTTCCCTTCCTATACACTTTCACAGAGCAATAAGTTCCTAAGACTCAGGCACACTTCCTGGAACCTGCCACTGATGATGATGTTTTTGGCTTGCTGATGTCTAACTTTTGACTGTTAGGTTTATTCCACATCTGTGCTATAAAGTCCCCTCAACCACATATCCCTGCCTTTTGTCCCTTGTGAAAAAGAGCTTTAACTGTTGCTCCCTGTTTAGCAAGGGGGGAACGCACCTTCTCTCCTCCGTTATCTGTCAGAGCTGTGTCGCTGAGTATGTCAGAGCAGTCACTGTTATGCAGCTAAGGGCTTTCCTACAGCTTTAAATAGTATTTGCCATCCTGCAATATCTGGCTCTTGGAAAAACAGTAGTGCATGTGAAAGAGGGAAACTGTGAACTTCTTCCAGAGATGAATAAACTGCTGTTTTATTTTACTGGTAGGTTCTTCCAGTTCACCAACAGATGAAGACATGGAGACTGATGCAGTCAATGAAATCCTAGAGGATATTCCTGAACATGAAGAGGATTATCTGGATTTAACACTGGAGGAGGAGGAACAGATCATTCATGAATACTTATCCTATATACAAGTACCACAGCATTAAATCCTATTACATCTGCTTCGGTTATATGCATTTACGTTGGCAAATTGAGTTTGGATTATAAATGCATCTTCAGCTTATCTTTTACTAAATGCCTTGAATTCAGTTAAACTACAGGTAAATCACTTAATTCCTGCTTATTTATAAATCTGCTTAAAAGCCTACATTTGTGATACATCATAATTTATTGTCATAACAGAAAAATAGAAACATTTATTTTCAGAAGAAAATTTAATAGAACCTAACTATATTTTTATTGTTGTGAAATAAGTTAATTCACTTAGTATACAAGTAAATAAGCATTTCTACACCATTTTAAAATACCAGCTTTAAAAAATATTTGTAAATCAGAAGCCTAGCTAATGAGCTACACGGAGCTATCAACTTACAAACTGGTTTTCTTTTCTTCTGAAAGATTTCTCGGTCACTTACGTATCTGTTGTGCATGGATTTATACTGCATTTTGCTTGTCACTTCATGCAGGTGTTACAGAGCCAATAAAGATGACTATGTGCTGCTTCTGCTTTTATTAGGAGTCTTTCATGCTTTGTTTTTAAAAAGCAGCAGAAGCCGGGGCATAGCCATGTCCTGTCAGACTCCAGGGACCTGTTTGTATGGCAGTGTTTTAATACATAACTAGCAAGCCAGTTTCCCCAAGTGCCTACTTCTTTCTGCAGGTACCAGACTTAAGACTGAGATTAAGCTGCTTTGTTCAGTGGGGACTAGAAAGTCTTCCTCACTCAGCTATTGAACAAAACTGGGTTCAGGCATTATCTCAACAGTTGTTGCTTCAGAATTCTTGAAAAATGGCTTTGGGGTTTGTTGGTGGTTTTGTTGAGGTGGGATTTTCTTGTTTGTTTATTTTTTGTTTAAGTGCATTTTGTAACATCCAACTTCCTGCTATGAAAGCACTCCTCCCCCTTGGGTCCTTGGGAGCTGAAGTTCCCTTTGTGATTAACTTACAGTAGAAAGGGTTTATTTTAGGAAATTTTCAATAACTTCAGTCTCACGGTAGAGGGAGCTCATGTCCCACTTGCTCCATGAAGAGGGCTAGAGCTGGTGGGAACATAGGGAACACTGGAAAAAAAAGTGATCTTTGCTTAGAGCCAGGTCTAACAGAAGCTACTGGAAAATGAACTTTGTGGTGGCAATTCATTCTTACATAGAATTTATCAGTGGGGGAAATAAGGGCTTGCCATTTTGTTAGGGCAAGCAAGATGGGGGAGGAGATTCAACTATGGCCTGCAAAATGACTATTCAATTCCAGTTGATGCATTTAATAGGTTTCAGTAGTAAATTTTTGTTCCTGGCTATCTTAGCTGATGGCAGCAGACAAGATGGATTGATTATGCTGTTAAGGAATTATTTGTTTTTCACACTTGTGCATCAAGACAAGTGCTACAAAAATTAAGGTCATTTACGTCCTCTGAGGAAAAAACAGCTCAGCAACTCTTACATCTTCTGCTTGTCTACAGGAGAGCACTGAGGAATGACAGAGCAAAATGCAGAACAAAAATAAGATAATTTTAAGGTAGCACTTCTCATTGATTTGCCCTACATAACTTATCTGTAATTTCTCTGAGTAGAGGACTCAAGCTCTGCTGTTTGCCTTTAGACACCTTTTGTGGGTTTGGAAACCCTCTTAGTAATTCAGGCCTCTATCCCATGAGGGATACAGTCACTTTCCACAAATGGTAGCTGGAGTAGTAAGTACCCAACACTTGAAAACAGGTGTCAATTTAACACTGGATATAGGATAGAGTTTCCTAGCGGAGTCTCTATATGCTAAAGAATGGACTTTTAAACTCTAGTAAAGCCAAGACTATACAGAGAAATGAAAAGGGGAATAAAAAATTAAGATGCATGCAGTTTTAATAAGAAATAGGTGGGAAAGCACAAATCTCTTCTTCCCTTCAGCCAGAAGGGTTCCTAAACCTACCAGCATTGTTGCCTTGCATTATGCTAGCCTGTAGGCGTGCACCTAAGGCAGCAGTTGGCTGTACAAGCGGTATTTATTTCTCCTCCTCTTTGAAGTGGTTTGCACAGCAAAGTGGCAATGACAACGTAAGACCTGAATGTTTGTCCTTGGGGAACTTAAAATTAGCGTCATAACACGCAGTGCTTGTCAAAGAAGCCATTCCTCAATGATGTAATTCCATCAGCACTGCCCCCAAGTAACTGTGTGCAGTTTTAAGTGATTAGCAGGGCAAGAAGGCATTGGCTAAAAGTTTTTAGTTAATTAATTTTGAACATTTATCTGAAGACACTGTGATATGTTTAGCAACAAGCAGAAATTGTAATGACTCATTAATTCCACTCTTAATGAGATTGCTGTCTCTTACATTTATTTGTTTAGTGTGCAGCTGCTGCAGGCCAGAACTGCTCTCCCTTCTAATGTACCATGTGCAGTTTTAAACAAAGTGTATGACCCCGAACCATCTATACAACTCCATCTGTTTCTGTTGAAGGCCTCCTACTTAGCATTAACCTCATAAACAAAAATATGAATAAAATTAGTTGCATATCAAACCATCATCCTAGCAACCGAGAGCCACCATCCCATAGACATTTCCCACAGGCCTACCAAGACCAGACTGAGGGGTTTCAGGGAAATTAGGCTATAACATGCAGATGAGCTCCAAAATTAGTTTCTCTGTGGAGGCATTTAACATAATGAAAGTGCTGTTTCCAACTAGCTGGACAAACCTGCCACGTAAGAGCTAACAAAGCTGCTCAGCAGGAGAGGCGAGCAGCGTGTGGGGCAGCAATGACAGACCCAGCGCAGCAATGACATGTTACGGTTTCATAACCAGACTAGGGGTCTTCAGCAGCCTGTTTGATTATAGACATTACAAATACCAACGCTTCAGCTCCAAGAGATATTTTGTTTTGATTTTAATACTGGGATATTTGAATGCAGAACATGTTTCTTCAGTTCAGTTAGACTTAACTGTCAGCAGAAGCAAGTGGATACAATGCAGAGATTAAGTACAAACATTAGCAACGGGCCAGCTTTGACTCCAGCCACCCTACCATGGGCCCATTCCCACTTTTCTGGAAACTATGGCCTCTGTAAGAGGGTATGACCCTTGCCTTGCTGGATAGGAAGGTTATGAAGTGCACACAAATACCAGCCACCACGAGCAGCAGAGGTGAGATCTGAATCAGTGTGCATGGCTCAATCGCACGTGCTTTCCCCCTTAAGGCTACACTCTAGTTTGTGGCTATTCGTCCCTCCACTGACTAAAGAAACCGAGTTCTGGCAGTCTGATCACTGGCAGGAGGCAGGACTGCTCCTCAGCACAACTGATTCCAAGCCCCATCAGTGAAGGAAAGGCAAGAAATGTTTCCAAAAAGTGTATGTTTATTTTTTTTTCCATATTCCATCCATTCTTAACTGCCGTGCATCTGCAGCCAGCCAAATCCCCTCTGTAGGAAAAGAAAATAAAAACTAGATTGTTAACAACCTGTAGATGCCACATGTTTATTTCTCCATTCTAAAAAAAAAGTATTACAGCATTTTTATTTGCTGTAGTACAGAATAAATAAAGCCATAAAAATAAAAACATATGGTTAGATATTCTGCACTGATGCTACAAAGAGATGTATCTGCAAATAGAAAAATATAAGAACCCTTGTTTATTCATGGCTCAGTGGTTATCAGTGAGGGATGAACAACATGGAAAAAGACTGGGAGAAGTACCCTTGAATTTGACTGCTTATCCAGCCTGACCTCATAGCTGACCCCGCTTTGAGCAGAGGATGGACTACAGCCCTCCTGAGGTCCCCTCCAACTTGAATTTTCCTGTGATCCTGAGACTGTCTTCTGATCTAAATAGTCTTGAGTCACCCAACTACAACTGGACATTCATTCCCGTTTCAGTACCCCGTCTCCTGCACAGGAGAAATTGAGCCAGGCCTGACAGACAGGCAAGGTCAGGTCACACATACCTCCACGTGCTGAGGCTTTGACACAACTGCGCCTCCTCCATCTGACACAGCGCCTTGTGGTCAGCTTCCACCTCCCCCCCCCCCCCAGCACCCCCCTCTCTGGGGACCTGTGCATGGGACAAACAGATGGCCGGTAGCACACACCCCTGGCAGCATGGAAGGTATATGTGAAGCCATTGGTGCTTCCTTTGCTGAAGTGTGGGAACTCAGAAGGTAAGAGCAGAACCAGCTAGTTTGTTGGGACGAGGACAGCTTGATGTGCCTTGGCAACCTGTCAACCTTGATACAAAAGGCCTGAGGTTTAAATTGTTCTCTAGCTTATGTTTTGTAAAAAAAAACAAAACAAAACAAAAAAAAAACCACAATAATAATTTCTGTCCCATTACTCCCAACTTCCCAGAGAGTAGTTGAGTCTGCTTTGCACTCCTTCCTGCTGAGCCACACCATCCTGCATGAGCTGGTCTGATCAGCAAAAAACTGACCCAAAGGTGAGCTGTGAATATGGCGTTCAGAGTCACGCTGCAAGGCAGCTTTCAGTTCTACATTCAGCTGAAGAGAGGGCACATGAGCAGGCAACAGGAACAGGAGAAAACACCTCTCATCAGGTACTAGCCAGGCAGAAGTGTGAAACATCTGTGCCAGAGGACATTGGGGGAAAAAAAAACACAAAAACCAAACCCACAGTCTTAAATAAGTTCCTAATTACACACACACACACACACACCCCAGACATCACCTGAACCACACTGCAGTCCCTCCTGACCCCAGTACTGCTCAACTATCTGCTAAGAGCCATCAGGAGTGACAGTCTGACTTGAGTCTGTCTCACAGTCACAGAGAAGCCTGGCTCCTGAAAAGAGGTTCAAGCAATGCTGTTTCCCAGCTCTTTCCACGTTCTGGCTTATTTGTACAGTAGCGCAGAAGACAAAAGGTTCAGCTTTGGTCACTGATGGAAAGTCTGCCCTGGCCAGTCACATTAGTTCAACAGCCTCATGTTCCCCATTTTCTTGCTGTACTATACAGCCGACTTTGTTGTTGAAAAGACGAGACAGGCTTCCCTTTTGAGAGCTCCGGCCCTGGGCGGACCTCTCCTTCTTCAAACGCCGCTTATTTCTCTTGCATATTCCCCGGATGTCCCAAATCCTTAGTGTGCCATCATGGGAAGCCGTGTACAAC
Source organism: Apteryx mantelli (assembly GCF_036417845.1). NCBI lineage: Eukaryota > Metazoa > Chordata > Aves > Apterygiformes > Apterygidae > Apteryx > Apteryx mantelli. The sequence goes on along the minus strand of NC_089979.1, from coordinate 163,032,062 downwards.
AACTCATTGTGAATCTGGAACAACAAGGTCACACTTAATACCAAACTCTACAGCTCAGAATCACCACAATCAAACTGTCAAATGTCAGAGCAAACAGAGCCTGATCCTAACACTCACGGCCCGATAGCTCATTGCAAAAGTCGGTGTAAATAATTATCACAAAAGCTGCTGAAGTGGAATGACACATAACCAAGTCAGGACTCATTTCTCAGCCACTTCACAGAGCCCTAAAAAACAAACAGCATGAGTTATTTATAACTTAAACCTACTAGCAAGGCAATGGGGAACTAAACTCTTAGTGTCAGAATAGGCTCTAGCTGGGAATTTCAGTGCTGTTTTTAGACAGTTGGTTTGAAGATCAAGGTTAAGGAAGCACCAAAATCAGCCTCAGTGGGGGTTTTGGGGGGACACTTTCCTTCTCACTTTCCCTCCTCCTTTGCAGTAAGTAACAGGTACAATTTCTCTTTCTAAATTTTTTGTTCTCCCAACCCTTCAGTAATTTAACCTTGATCCCCCCCGTAGTTTTATTTCTTTAATGAAACATTTATTTCTGTTGGTAACATTTCCAGTTACCCTCCCTAGCAGCAGGCCATAGGTCTCCATCATCCTTCCCTCCTGCTCCGGACTGCCAGGGGCTCTCAGTCTTCCCGAGGGAGGCCACGGTAGCCAGCATCCCACCCAACAGTCTCATTTACAAGGGCACCACAAGCACCGCGTCACTGAAGACGTATCACTCATAGCCATGAGCGGGGGGGTCACGGCTGACTCTGTCACTGCACTGTTTGCAGACCCGGCTCTAACAGATGCATATATACAGGTGCATATATAAGCACAGCGTTCATGGCGGTGAGCAAGGCAACGAACACTAGGAAACCCAATTACTCAATACCCAAAGGTTTGCAATTTAAGACCAATTAGCCACTTGCCAGTTCAGAAAAAAAAAAAAATACAAAAGTAAAAGTCTATTTACATTTGCCTGTGCTTGGGATCGACTCCAAAAGAAATTTTATCTCCTTTCTTTTATTCCTTTGACTGCCAACCTGTCAGGAGTGCTTACAAAGTCTCATGTTCTTAAACAAAATCCTCATCCTGCACACAGCTTTTACCGAAGATCTTGATATGTGGAGATGTGGATCCTTAAACGCACAAAGCACCCATGGGATTCAATTCAGATTCAAACCCCCCTCCCCAGGATTCCCTGTGATTTATAACTTAAACCATGATACCGATCTTAACACTGCCCCAAGGATTACTAACTTCCCCCCTTTTAACATTTAAGTGCTAGGACTCCTTGAGCTTAGGCAGGCAGAGACATCTCTTACCTAGACAATACACAAGCAACTTGTTGGCCGCATGCTGATGGCCATATTTTATATAAATATTTATATATGGGGTAACACATGGAAATCACCACTAGCTCTTGACTAAGACCAGATGGGATGGTCACCAGTTGCTAGACTGTTGAGGGATGCCATGCCCAGGGGAGCTAGGGGGATAATGCTATATATTTTATTGCTTGAATAGGAAAGAAACTTCTATGCAGCACAGAGCATTGCAAGTACTTTTCATCACATGGTCTCATGTGACAGAAGGGGTTTCATGAGGTCAGAGTCCATTCCCTGCCCCTACACAGGATCAGTTATATCTGTCTCATCCCTTATGGATGCTTGCCTAACTGACCTGAAAAAACTCCAATCAATCAGAGGCATCCGACTGTCTCTGGAGACCCATTTTGTGGTTTCACTTACCCTTACTAGCAAGAAGGGTTTGTAAGATTACAGAAAGGAAGATTCAAGTCCATAACATTTTGCCTTATCCTAGAAAAATGCCTGATCTGAGGAGTGCGGAGAACAGCTGGCCATATCAGTTCCCACAAAACAAATGAGGCAGCAATCAGAAGTGAAAAAGCCCAACATCTGGCTCAGCAAAGAACCGCCTTCCTTACCTGGATGCAGTTGATGATGAACTTGTGTCCTCGGAAGATCTTCTGCAGGACACCGCTCTTGGAATTGAAAGCTCTCGCGCAGGCATCACCACTTCCTGTGAACACTGCAAGGCAACCGCACAACACAGCGTGTAGCCAGATGTCAGCAGCCGCATAAGGCCAGTTCACACGAGTTCAAAAACATACCAAAAACCCATTCACTAAGGAGCATGATATATCATTTCTAGACTTGTTTCTCTTCTCAATTATACCAAGATTAGATCACTTTAATTTCACTGACCCCAGCAGGCTTGTTTTTTCGTTCACATTTTTCAAAGCACTGAACTTCCTTAAGTCTGAAGTTCCTACCTACATCAGCATTTCACTCCACACACACTTCAAATATCTATTTACGCTCTTTTCTTCCATATGTATTGCTCTGTCTAATATGCTTCAGTAATTCTAGCTTAAGCAGGCAATTGAATATCGAGTCAGGTGTCAAGGATTTCTATCAAGCTTCCCATTAGTTCCACCATAGTTATTTCCAGGTTCCCACTCATTATGACAGTATCTTCATCACTTCTGCTGCTGCATCAAGCAGCAGAAGTTAAGTACTCGAGCATCTGTACCGGGAAGCTTCAAACCACAGTAACAGACTGCTACCCTCTTTTATATTAATAACATGACATTTGGCCTTTCCATTATTAAAACGTACCATATTTTTCACCCATTTTCAACCAAAAGCTTACTATCAATAAGCAGGACCATCTATGCTGAAATACCACAGTTAAATCTTCTGCCCTCAAAGGTGAGTAGCATGCTTAGGCAGCTAGCCAGGCTTCATAAATATTTTTAGAAGAGTAGACTTCTTCAGCTAAATCCTGTAGCTTAGGATCGTTATAAGCAGCAGAGCCCTTAAGGGATTCAATGTCCAAGCTATAATCTCCATTTTGGAATAGCACAGGTGTTCACAGAACTACTTGAGGGTTTGGGCCATAACTCTTGTATTCTATGTACTATAAAGAACATGTGCTATAGGAGTTTGTGTGGGGGGAAGAGGGTTTGGGTTTTTTTTTAATTTTGACTGTTCATCAGGTTTCCTTGGAGTATCTTACTAGGGCCTGAGAACAATTTCTCAACACCTCAGGGTCTTCCAATTAGGCCCCAGAATTGCTGCATCCAGAAGCTATAAGGTAGTATTGAATATTTAGGTTGTATATTTAGCAACAGACCCCAAAAGCAGCACATTGGCCTGCTTTAAGGGTTACAAACTGTCTTCGTAACACCACTTTTTCCTCACTTACCCTAAACTCCTGAACTTTACATAAAGATAAAAACTTCAGAATTGCAAAAAAGCAATATATTCGCTATCCCTGCATTTCATGCCTTCACAAAAGCCACTAGCATGGAAAAATTTGCAAAACTGAAGTGCCTGAATTACACAGATGATAGATACCTTATCTTTTGGGAGAGATCAAGGAACCGGTTTCCTAAGGAGAGGTGATGAAATGAGCACTGTAGTAAATTCAGGGCTCTTAACATGAGATCAGCCAACAGGCTACCTACTGCCATCAACCTTCCAGCTTCAACTTAAACAGCAGCAGGCCGGGTACTTCCTGGCTACACCCAAAGGGTATCTTCAAGAAACATCTAGATGAGGAAAATCAACCTCATTTTATAGGGACCAGTATAAGGACCGGTATAAGCGCAATTGCCAACACAATCCTGAAAAAGCCCCGCGTCCCGTTCTGCAAATCAGTAACAACAATGCACAGCACAGAACAAGATACTGATTTTTTTTTCCCCAGTGAATGGAAATCACTTAATACCTAGTGTACACACACACACACATACACACACACACACACACACACAGAGTAGGAACCAGTTAAGAGCTGTTTTCACTTTACAGCTGTCAGTTTATTTTTGTTACCACTATCAGGACTTTGCTTTTGACAGCTATCTTTTATGTCTTTTGAACTGTCACTCTAGATTTAGGAAGTCTCTTTGCACCTCTAAGTTTCAAAGGGAAGTTGTTAATCTAACCTGGATTTAGCATTTAAATATATGCTTATATATATATACACACCTGCAAAACAAACAAACAAACAAAAATCAACACTTCATTTTTATTTTTTACTTGAATTTCAGAGTCTTGGGAGGGAGGGTTTGAAGTGTTCCCTTGGAGTTTTTGCAACATGAAAAATCATAAATTGAATTAAACTTTAACTGACGAAGCACGTATTGTAGGAGACAAATAACGAACATAACTTCATTAAGTAAATTAGATTGAGAACCAGCTTGAATATTCCCCATGCTATTAATTACACAGGCAGACTGAGGAAAGCCACTAAAAAACACATTCTGATGGTTTAGTTCTCAAATCTGTCGGGACTCCCTGTACTATACAGAGACATTTAGGAAACACACATATGTATTTTTCCTCTCATTCTTAGATTATATACTTTTATTTAGACTGTAAACCCTTTGGGGCAACTAGTCTTTGGTATTGATCAGATAGCAAAGCTAAGATCTTCTAACACAAAGTTACTGCTTTTCAGCAAGGGTTCTCTCCATGTTCCAGGGCTGATGCAAATGTGACGAATTAACAAAGCTGATTTGCGCTGAAGTATCTTCTTCACTTTTTCAAAAGATAGAGAATATACACACAGTGCTGATCTGTCCCAGGTGAGCAGCAGGTACTTTTTAAGCTATGCTAATGCCAACATTTTTGAAGAAGTGAAAACACCTCTGATCGCATATTTATACAGCACCTAATAATCTTGTTCCAATTAGAATCTCAAGGTATAACGCAACCAATCAGAGTATGCAAATCCATTTCTAAGGGGAAATTTCCTCTTTCAAAAATTAAAATGCCTCTAAACTGTATTCAGACAGGTCCCTAACATTTTTCCATGACATTTATTCTACTTTTCAAGTGGACCAATTCAGTTCTCCCTGTTTGACACTTCACTATTTTTGCATTTGATTTAAATAACATTGCAAACACTTCTATCGCACTATCAAATGTTCTTCACAGGTCTGACTAAATGCAGCAGTATTGCCTGCGTTGTACAAAAGACAGTGATATGGAGAAATAACGCAAGTGTTTGGCAGGGTGGGGGGAGGGAGACAGAGAAAGCCACAGAGCTGATGGGGGTGGCATCTTGGAATGAAACTTTTCTTTGAGTCTAAGTTTTCTGTATGATGGTTTCTGACGGCCTGGTCAAGTATATACCGGTTGGATGAAGAGCAGGATCAGCACTGAAACTTGCAGCTCTGGAGGCCTCACTAATAAAGGAAACAGTCTCTCCATCTCCCAACCGGACATAAAGATTCGTTACTGGATCAGGCCAACATCAGCTTAGCACAGTTATCTTGCCTTTGGGTAGGCTTGATGGATTCAGTGTTTGTCTTTTAATTCAAAAAAGGGAAAAAAAAATCAACATTTTGTTTGCTAGTGTTCATCCTGGGTTAAAATTTCTGGTTCTTTTTCCCTGCCCCTACCTGTCTGCATCTCTGAGCAATGACGACTTTGGGGTGCAGCCTCGGCTCAGCCCCTCTCCCCTTTCCATTTCAGCCTTTAAGCAAGCTGCAAAGGCTGAAATCAGCAGAAACTATAACCTGCGGGTAGGGGAGAGAGGGGCTGTTCTGCAGTGGACGTGAGAAGAGCCAAAATTAACTATAAATTATGACTATTTCAAGGGAGAAAAGCAGTGTGGTGGGTTGAAGGTTGCAAGGAAGGCCAAAAAAAGGCTTACTGATTAAAATCAAAAACTACCTATGGGCTTGGTTACATTTTAAGTTTTCAAACATAATTAAGAAATTGATTCAGATACTGGATGATAAGCGTGGTCAGTCAGCCATGTCAAGCATGATGTTGGACAGCCGTCATCAAACTGTAATCTGCATGTGCAGATACCACCTTCTTCCAGTGCATATCATCTTGCATTTGTCAGTCGTTTATCGGCATCATACTGATTATCTGCCGAAAGAGACAACCAGCCCCACATGGAAACTATTCGTTTGGTGTTACATGGGGATTTCATAGCCGAAGTACAAAAATTAAATCAGAAAAGCACTGTAACTTTCTAGACTAGTTCAGGAAAGGCATTACAACCCCTGTAACCCATATGCGGTAAAGGAGAGAGAGTTGTTTGGGAAGCAAACGAAGGCACATCAGGTCTAACGTCAGCAGCAGCATAAGACAAGGCTGATGCGTAGAGAGAGGTTCAGGTTGATAAAAACAGCCACAGCCTTGCAAGCCAAACCCAGAAGTGCATGGATGACACGCTGAAGGAAAGCCAGGCAAGAGAGGGATTTAATGAGGGAAGCTGCATGGTCAGATATATCAACAACAGGCATTTGCATAGAGATATCGTTATTACTAGGGGTACTGAAAGCAACGAAGCTGAGTCCCAAGCACTAGTAAGAAGGCAAGCAATACCTGGCTACACCGGAAAGGTGGCTTGGGGAACAAGGACAGGAAAGAGGGCAGGTAAAAGGAGAAGAATTTGCAGAAATGAGTCTAGGAAAGGAGCAGAGTTTGAACAGGAATCCTAACTGCTAGAAAAAAGCAGTGGGCATTTGAGGTGCGATCCTGGTTTAGGACAATACATAACCCGGGACCTACCACGCAGCAGAGGCAGGCACAGGGTCGCACATTCAGCAGCAGCACTTGCTGTCCCCGCAGCAGAAGCAGATTGACGGACACCAGACTAGTGAGGCTAAATCCTGGCTACGCCAACACCCCACAGTCAGTTCAGGATTTAAACCCAATTTCCCAAGCCTTCAAAATTACAGTATTCTCTATTAACAGTCTTTGAGCAAAGGCAAACATCCAAAACGAGACAGGGGATTGCTGAACATAGGAGAGGCAACTTACAGATCCCAGCGTGGTATTTCAAAGTGCTAACGCTGTGTTTGTGAGCCTTGTACGTTTGGATTCGCTCCCCAGTGTCTACTAACCAGCACTTCACTGTCCTGTCCGCGCTTCCTGAATACAAGTGCCGATTCACTAGCTGAAGGGAAGAGAAAAAAAACACATCAGCAATAGTCTCTGAGGCACGTTCGTGAGAGAACTGCACTGAAGTGACTCATCCGAAGTCATGGTTTCTGACTGAAAAGCCAATTATACAGAGCAAGAATTACACCTCGAAACAGAGGGAGAGTGAGCAAAACCAATCTTGCATTCTTCACGACCACGTCTCCCATTTGAATTTTTGGCCTTAAAAACAGCTTCCACGTTTCAGAAGATGAAAAAATTAGCCCATCTGCTGGTGCGAGCAGGCAGGATTTCACTGAGCTTAACAATGCTTCCCTTATTTCCAGAATTAGTTATATTAATAGAACCTCAAAAATCTAGTGTAGCTTCTGCAAAGCACCGGTGGCAAGAACACTAATAAGATCACAAGTTTCAATTAAAACAAAAATTCTCAAATAATTGAGTGACAAAGAGAGTAAATTAAAAATAAAATCCCACCCGACACAAATCACAGTTTAACAGGATTAGACTGCACAGGGTCAATATTTAGAAACATTTCTTCCTTGAAACTGTTTGGTATCTGTGTTTCCACAAGTCTTTCTACAGTGCTATCTAATGATTAAATAATTACCTATCCGCCCCACAGGATTCTCAGCATCTTCGATCGCGCTACCTTCTGCTGCCTGTCGTAGAGCAACCCTGCCTACAAACCCCAAGGACGAACGGGGTCCCTTTGTGCCAGTCATTCTGCACGTCATGCAAGCGCACAGGGCGGAGGTTGGTTTTTTTCCTTCCGTACAGACAAGGTGGAGGCACAGGGATGGCAGACAGGATGGCACAGGGAAGAATTCCTGCCTGCACCGTGCAGATGGGGAACGGAGACAGGGGGAAAGTGAGGGACCTGTGCAAGATTATCAAGCTAGCCCGTGCACAGCAACTATACGAGACTTCCTAAATCCAAAGCCCGGCAGCTTAGCAGGGAAACCCTCCACACTGTAAAGGAAAATCTTGCATTCTACGTTCATCTAAGGAAAACAAACTAAAGCTTTTAGCAGCCATCACTGCATACAGCTCTGACTGCATACTCCTCCAAGCCGAAGACTGGCTGGACACTTGCCATTTGAAGGCAGTATAACAAAGTCAACCGGTCAATCACGCGCTCTCCCAGCAATCCAGGTGTTACAGTTTGAGATAAGTCTCATGGACTTGCGACAATCTCTACGTCAAACAGACAGAAAACAGGTGCAGAGACAGGAGGGAGAATCAGAATTTGCATCAGGAGTAACAACATCTTGTTTCCCCTCCAGACACACCGATCATAAGGCTGAACAGACCAGCAGAGCACTAACCCCCTACGCTCTTCAGATGTCTCCAGGAACCCTGTCAGGCACTGGCTGCCGAACAAGTGACAGATCAGCCTGACATGGGTCTTGCTTGATGTTGCTTCTGTGGGTCCAGCTCTTCCCCTCCACCCAGATTATTATAAACCCTTGGTCCCCACTCTTTGCACGCTCTTTTTCTGTGAGGTGGAAATGATTTTTGTTCTCTCCCCTCCCCACCTCCATTCCCAGAGGGAATCACCCCATTGCCGAAAGGCATCACTAATGAGCTTTGCGCAGAAAACATTCACGCAGTGTTGTAAGATCATCAAATAAATTGTATGTAAAGACACAAAGCATTGCTGTGACAGGACTACGCTAAACTGCGTAAGAAAGCGGCCAGGCCAATATGATCTCTAGACCCAGTTCCCACCAGCCCAGTTGGAGCAGTCCGTGCTTCCTACCAGCAGAACTTGGCCCACGGGACAGTTTTCATAGCTAAACATCAGGAGCTTGTAAAACACATACCACTGTTAAAAGCCAACAGTAGTTCCAAGTGTCACATCCTATTACTTTTGAGCTGTTTTAGCAATGGCAATAATATTACATCTCAACGAGGAAAGAAAAGGAATGACCAGCAGTGCTAACAAAAGTTGAGAGCTACACAATTAGCTCGAGAAAGGTAACCTGACCTTTAATTGCAGGGCTCAACCTGAACAGGCATGAAGAACCTTGTCACAGTGCACCTGCTAAAAGCAAGAGGTTGTTTTGAGTTGGGGTCCTGCTGGGTTGTTCTTGGCCAAGTCATTGCATTTCTGTTCCAAACGTCATGCCAGCAGCATCAACCCACCCACTGAACAAGGGAAAACACTAAGTTATAACCTCCTGCAGGTAAATGCCACTCTGCATTAATGGTACATTAGGTTACGCTGCTTAATTTTTACATTCAAGTGGGTGTATAAATGCTGAAGTGAAAGAGAATAGCAGCAGCTTGCCTGGATTTGCTTCTTTGCGAGATATAAAAATGTGTTAAATGATGTGGGCTTACTCAGCTAATTTATGGCACCAGGATCTTAAGAGCCGTAAAAGCCTCCATGGCCCAGCCAGTGACCCGGAGAGACGGACTGCACACCCACTGCCTTCACTAAATTCAAAGCCTCTGTGCCACCCAGGCTGCCCTGTGGTACACATTTATATACTTTCCTTCCCCCCAAGCAGGTGAGCACAGTAGCAAAGGACGTAGTCACACTATATGTGCAGCCCTGGAAAGCATCTCCCCCCTCAACCATGCTCGGAAACAGGAGTACTAACAGGTTAAACAAGGATGTCACAGACTAAGACTGCAGCAGAGCCAGCAGCAAAACCCAGGACAGGCTCCGACTGTCACACAGCCTCTCATTTCCAAGGTATTTTTAAAACACAGCGCACGAAATAGCTCTTGATGGCTTTCCCCACTAATAGCTATCAGCTCGGGCTGAAGCTGTAAATCAGATCTAACTTTAGTGAGATGATGCAGGCATCATCTCATTTAAATTGATGTAGATGTCTGCAGCTGAGATAGCCCCCTTACAGCCACGTACTCTAGGGCATGATTCATCTCATCCTGAAGGAGATGCCTAAAATAGGCCGACCCTCAAAAAAGGCTATTTTGCCCCACTGACAAGGATAGCCATCTCAGTTGTAGCCGTCTGTATCAGTTTAGGTGAGATAACTTCCACTTCACTTGACTAAAGATAGGTCTAGTTTACAGCTTCACTCTAAGCTACAACACTATACAACAACATCTATATTTAATCAGAGAAATTGCACACAGTGCCCCCAGCCCCAGCACCTTACAAGCAGACCCCACTCTCTGTGTAACCATAAGATAAATTATCTTCCGTACCGTATAGATAGGGGAAGCAAGATACAAGGCAACTGAAGTCCATATCCAAAAAAGGACTTGAAGCTTATGGCACGCTAACTTTTGACTGCCAGAATCCCAGAGTACAGCCCTGATTTGGGAGGCTGATTCCCCCCCTCCAACGCACAGGAAGCTTTATACATCTCCAAGCAGTTGTCACAAGCATCGGTGCACAGAGCACAGTATCCCTGAAACTGGTCAAGAGTGACTATGAAAACCAGAAGGGATTCTCTCTGAAAAGAGCAAGACTGAAGCACCAATTCAATCTGATCCACATCAGAGCAGTATTTTTATTCCAGAGACTTCTCTGGGAGCTTGCATCCAGAAGGCGTGAGCATCTCCCAACGCAGACACAGCAAGGTTAGCTCTGCCTCGCCAAGGCTGGAAACAGCGCAAATACCCTCACGCTAGTTGGGCTCAAGTCACCTTCACTGTGGAAGCAGTGGAGGTCCTAGGACCAGCCAGCAGCGCAGGCCCTTGGCTCCTGTAATTATTTTTTCTTAAGTAATGACTATGTTGAAAACTATCTGACCAGCCCAAGAGAGAGGGACTTTACACAGATCCCCCTGCCCTCTTCCAGACAGGTGTCCAAAGCACTGACTTCCACTCGGGTCACCTTCTGCTTGAGCTCCTTCTAGAACTCTTGCTAGCCTCCTCGGAGGTGGCTTCTCCTGTCCTGCAGTCATGGCACTCTCCAAATGGACCGAGATCTCCTCAGTCTGAGGAGGCCATTTAACCCTGGTCTGCCAGTTCTGCTAGGCTATTGGACAAACAAGCAATTTCCTTCCTTCTTGTCATGTTTCTGAATGAAAATGTCCACAGTTGCTGTTCCTTGGGCTAAATATCCCTGCTGACATGTGTGAAGCCCAGAAGATCAGTCCCCTCTTGGGAGCTGGACAAAGCATAATGACTTCTCTACCAAAATGCTGGATCATGCTGCAGCTTAGGTGGGAGCTAAGCTTCCCAGATGCTGAGACTGGCACCCCCCCCCTTTTTTTTTTTTTAAACAGGCACCCAGGTGGAGTCATCCCAGCAAATACCTGTGGATTTACAAACCACAGGACCATAACACCTGGGCCTTTTTTTTCCAGCTCAAAGGCTCCAAAACCCATATCCAATTCCCTAGGCCTCAGTCCTATCCTTATTAGGGAATTTAATTTTCATATGATTTAAAAAGAAAGATGTAAAACTTCACTCGATATTTTCCAAGTATACCGAAGTCTGTCAACTCTCGGTTTAAAAATGATCAGTAGATACAATTACATATTCTAATCTGCCAGTGCCTGGAGAAGCAGTGATCCTTTCAGAGCTGTATTTTCCTTGGCTGGCTTCACGGGAGCTTTGTTCACTTTGGCTAACTTCCCTACAAAGCTCCTGACAGGGAAAAACATGGCAAGGCAAGGACACCTGTAGCACAGCAGAGAACACAGAACAAGATCCGCAGCTCAGATCCTAATGAGCTGAGTGGACACTTCAAACCCAAGAAGCTTCAAAAGAATAAAAAAGCTGATGGCAATCAGATGCCCAGTTTTAAAGCCTCAGCCAGACAACCACTGCATCAATATCTGTAACTCCGGCCTGTTCATTTTTCTCATTACTCTGAGGGACTTTGCTTTGAACCAGACAAAACCCTGAGACACATGAATAGAACAAATCTGTCTTACTCCCCAGGCCAAAGCACTGGAGATGTACTGTTCCATGAGAAAGTTCAGACTGGCTTAAAACTAGCAAAGTTACAGCAGTGGCAACATACAGATCGTAAATGTTGAAATAGTTACACATTTAAACATAAAATCTCCTATTTTATGCAACTCTGACCTTGGTTGTAGCCCCTGGACACCACTGCTCAAATAAATGAACAGAAATAATCTCATCTAAGGTTGCTCTCTCAAGACGGAAATGTCCCTATTGCTCCACAAACTTGGTTGAACTGAATACATGCAGCAGCTTAGGACAACTTTTGCCTGTATGAATGCCAGAAAAATTTTGAAATAGAGCTGTTTAGCAGGCATTTCAACCTACAGTTTATAGGAACGGACTTTGTTCTTCAAATTAACCTTTGCTATAAGACATAATTTACCTCTCATCCAAGGAGAGGCAATCAGCTCTGCAATCAGATTTGGATACATCCGCTTTCTGAAGGTCAGTGCATTCAGGCCGGTTCCCAGGAACTCGAGTTCACATCACCAGCCACATTTCCCACTGCTGGTTTATTCTCCCCATCAGGGTCAGTATTCCCACAACCTGTCTGCTGGGCCTTCAGTTCACAACCACTTCTGAGTTAAAAATCACCAACTGGACCAATCTCAAGTGAGCCTTCAGCTGAGTTAGCCTTTCGGGATCCCGTTCAAACCACATCCATTTTAACGAGCTAAAGAACTCCCTGTGGGCAAGAAAGAGGGTTTTTTTCCCGAGACTCCATCTAGAATGAAGTCTCTGGTCAGATCATTAAAAAACTTTTTTTTCAACTTCTCTGCTGTAGTAATGGGCAAAGTAATGGTCCTGGAAATATATTTCTTTTCTACAAACAGGTGCTCTACACATTCATATTCCTCTAATTCACGTCTTCAGCCTTGGATGAATTATGCAATAAATACAAGCACAAATACAAAAACTATGTGCACTTCATTTAATTGCTAACTGATGTGACAGGAGAAAACATTATGTCCCTGTGATCATTATAGTTAAGTGCATAAACAGAGTTCAGGCAATGGCTTTGTTCAAAGCATTCTTTTCTTCTAGTCAGCTTTAAAAGGCAACTAAAGGGAATGATCCCAACAAAGGATCTTTTGCAGGAGAACTAAAGCAAGTCCTTGCCCACTCACGTCCATTTACAACTCCTGTTGCAATTTTCATCCTAGTAAGAATGCTTGCTGTGGTATCCAAGCTAAATTCCAAGCGGGATCATTTCTTTCTGCCAACTTTTGGCAGTGCAATTTTGATAAGTACTCACAGAGGCTGAACAACCAGCAAAGGACAAAGCAATCCTTGTGAATAGTTTGCAAAACCACTTTGGAGACATTTATAATAACATATACCAGTAAATATTTAAGTCAGGGTTATTCAGCCTATTGCAGGCAGCTGTGTTAAGGAAAATGCATGTCTGATTATTAATTAAAAATATTGGTCTTTAGCCAGGCCTGAAATTTTTAAGTGGGAGAACTAGAATGAGCTCTGTGATTGCTCTCAGCCCACCCTTGCTTTTTCCCATTGCTTCCTGTAAAATCTCATCATCAGCTCTTATATACAGTGGGAGCAGACAAAACAGCTGCCGTCCCTTGTCTGCTAAGCTACCGTTACCCTGCAGGAGAAATACAGAGCGAACAGTTCTGGCTGCCCCACTGCTTGCTACCTCGCTGGACTATGTGAGCAAAGCAGTCAGGCAGCCAAAGCATCTGGTACGCACAAAATTCCTGCTGCGGACACAAAGTCTAGCAGCAAAACTTTTGCCAGTCCCGTTTAGATAGTGAGGAGGAAGGACAGAAGAATGGCTTTAGAATAAGCTGGTATCTGCAGCAAGACTACTTTGACAGCAGACCCCATGCAGCCAGTTCAGCTGGTAGATCACCTCTAACAGGGACCCAAAGGATCTTAGAGCAATTTGGGAGCATTCAAAATCTGCCCACGCCTGTGGCATTACCTCTTTACTTTTTACATGCCAGCAATGCAGGAAGCAAGGTGGAAAACAGGGTGTGCTTTACGGATATTCACCCATGGCGACGCTTCCAGGAAGCCCCGCAAACTTCCATTCACTGCTCCAGGGCCGCTATCGGTATTCACTGGAAAGCAAGGGGAGCTGACTGGAACAGTCCTGACCTAATTTGTAGCAGTTTATAACATCCTGGGGCACTCCTGTTAATAACGGTACATTTTAAAATTAGGGAAAATATGGTCTCAATATCCAAACTCTTCTTGTTCCGTGTCCAGGACAAGAGCTCACACTGTGCATTTCTCAGATTTTTTGAAAGGGCAACCTCCCTTGGGGTCTTTTATTTGCATAAATAAAACAGAAGTAAGTTTTCATAGTCTCTCCACACAAGCTTTGTACCAGCCAGAGAACAGCTAGCTACTTTTAATTGCTGGTACCAGCTCAGCTCCTCCAGGACAAGGGAGTGAAAATCTGGTGTAATTAGTGGCTTACTCCTCTGCCGTGAAGAAACTGAACTATTGCCAACAGTTAAAGCTGTCTGCTGGCTAGTGTGAGCAATTCGCAACTACCTCCAAGTCCTTCCTGACCCCCAGTTTGAAAAATACTATCCTAACTCGCTGCCATAGATTGCGACATTGTCACAAAGCAGCCCCGGGCAAAAAGGGCTCCGAGAGCTTTTCGAGAAGAAAACAAGTAAAAAATTTTAAAAAATAATAAAAAGCACTCTATTCGGGAAGTTTCCATTCTGTTGTAACATCTTTGTATAGATTCTGGTGATTGACCTCTTTCTGAAAGAATCAAAATACCACGTGGGCCGTGCTGAGAGGCAGCCAAGTGGAGCAGAAGGGCTAGTGCTGAACCCTGTAAGGAAGAGCGAGGAGTTAGGAAAGATCGACAGGCTGAAGTTATTCAACGGCAATACACCGACTATTTAAGCTGGGGCAGGTTTTAGAGCCCCACAAACTAAATGCTCTCTTTGGGGGCAGTGTGTACCTCAGCTGGACTCTTCTAGCCTCAGATGTCAACTGGTGATGAGAGAAGCGACCGGCTACCAGTTACTCGCAGCGACAAGAGGAGGATTTGGCCAGGACTGTTGCCAACACAGTCTTGGCAGCAGGAGTCTTGTGTAGTTTGAATTGTTCAGGTTTTCCAAAAAGATATGTTGGTTTCGCTTCTCTTCTCCCCTACAAAACGTTCTGTTTGTTTAAAACCATTGTTTAACTCTCTGCTCACAAGCGGAGGGGCATCGCTCATTCTTGAGCGTTCAAAGAGCGTAATTGAATTTCCCAGGCTTCTGGGAGAGCATCAAGCCAGTTTTGTGTAACAATTTTAGTAAGAACCCAATTAAATTAAAGCCAGCTCTGCTGCTGCCAATTTGCGCCTTGGAGAAGGGTTACAATTAAGCAGCAAAACATAGCGTGACACTAAGAACAGCAACAGATTTACTCGAGCATCCTCAAAATATATTACCACAATATCATAAAAACAAGCTTTAACACTGAGAATTTACCCAGGCAAGACAAACATTACTCCAGGGCAACATGATTTAGTTTTTTCCCTCCTCTCTAAAACTGAAGGAAAATAAACTTCCTTCAGTGTTATTGGGCTCTTAGTCTGCTAATATCGACTGCGACTATTTTCTTTAGAACCAGAGACAACATTTATTAAACAGCTGTTAAAAATACATACTCTATCCTCTGTAAAGGAGAAGCAATTATGTTCCACAAAAACAAAAACAAGGAGAGTAGCAACAAAACTATTGTCTGATGGAAGTCAATATGGCACAGGTATTTAAAAACATGTAGGTTTGCTGACCTGAAACTAAGTTACAGACCATCATATTGCTTTTCTAAATATTCCATTAGCGTTTTCTGGTGTATAATGGAGTTTACAGGACAAGTACTTGTGCCATAGTTCCCCTTTTCCTTCTTCATCTGCCTAACCTCCTTCTCTCTTCTGCAACATAAACAAATCTGCCAACATTCACCAGAAAAAAATGCAAACGGAGAAAAAGAGGATATCGTTCTTCAGGTCACATTGCATTTTTCCCCTCTCCCCCTTACCATTTTCCTGTTTTCTCTCACCTATGCTCTACTTTTCCATTTTCCTTGCCCTTTCTCTTGTCCTGGCCATCCCTTAGTTTCTCTCTTTCTTTTCTCAAACTACGTCCACGTGTTTTTTAAAAGCAGGATTTCTTTCAGTTTTATGCTTCCCTAATAACTCTCGCCCACAATTTTTCCTTTTTCTGAAGGTATCTGGTTTACTCTGAATTTTCCCCTCCCCTCTTTATCTGATCCCATGTCTGTTTCCTCACATCAACAACAGCTCATGTTATTTTTCTTCAAAGACTGATGATCCTATGTATGCAATCCTGCTCAAGAACAGTGCTCCCAGCCATGGCACACATGAATTTCAAGACCTAGGAGGATTTTACTGAGTTAGAAACTAGACTGGAACAGCCACTAGATGCAGAGAGGATACCAGGAAGCATTTTAGGGAAAGAGGAGCTGTTTCAAGGTTATCGAGTGCTACTGTTTTGTTACTAGATGAATGTTTAAGCTTACCATTTACATGCTGTCTCAGAAGAGTTTCTTCTATGGATGACAAGACAACTGAGGCTCACAGCAGTTAGAATATAGTTACCCCCTCGAATGGCTCTTGAAAAATTCTCCATTCTTACCTCTAGACAAATTACCGATCCTTGATGCTCTTTGAACACTTTCAGCTGCTCACCAGTGACAATATTCCACGTGCGAATGGTGTAATCCGTGCTGCCAGAAAACAGCTCCCTGTTTGGTGCGTCAAGTATAAGGCATAAGACAGCTCCAGTGTGTCCCAGCAGAGTCTGGTAACAGCGCCCACTAGACACCCACCAGACCTTAACAGTGCAGTCCGTGCTACCTGTCACCAGGAGGTCTCTGCTCACTTTCTCCTCCTCTTCCTCCTCCTCCTCCTCCTCTTCAAGAACATCCTTGGAGGAATAGTGAGCTAGAGTCAGGACACAGTTCCGATGGCCCCGGAATTCCTGGATTTGTTTCTCCTTGTCCACACTCCAACAGCGGGCTGTCCTGTCGTAGGAGCCACTAAAGAGATAATCTTTGGCAACTAGGATCCTGTAAAAAACAAAGTTTGCAAGCATTTAGAGTACCGTTCTTTAATAACTATTTTTGGGTCACAATTTCAATGTCAAGAATACTGAAGCAAGAAACGGTAGCATGACCACCACATATATAACCTTGATTCATCTTTCCTGTTTAAAACACCTTATATATGAACACACTATTTCTTACACAAAAGAGTTCCTTATTTCTACTTTTGAAAAATGAGACCCTTATTTAGCTACTCCAGTGTGGACATTGTAGCATTGTAGCTTTGGGCATTCACATTTTTCAAAAATCTTTTCCAGCCTGCACTCTTACTTACTTTCCACAGGTTACATAGTGATAATTAATGTTTTTGTAAAAATAGAACTCATTTTTCTAATTTTTTTTAAACAAATAATTATTTATAAACCGACCTATGAAAACAGCTTAGAACTAAAAAAAAAGAACCTGAACTATAACTGATAGTCTACAAAGCTAATCATCACTCCATCATCAAACAGACAGATTGCAGAAACATTAATATAGCTAATGCCACTTAGCCCAGGAGCTCAAAAAAGCAGAGCAAGAGCACCCTACTCACTACATACTTGAAGAGCGAATCAGAGATTACAGCGCAAGAATTCAACTTACTGGGCCTCCACAATAATGAGTTGTAGCTGGACAAACAGATAGCAACGGAACAATCTCTACAGTTCACATTTCCAAACCAGAGATAGGGAACACGATGACCTGTCTTCTTTGTCGACCAAAGGAACCTCTGAAACCTTTCAAACTGGGAACAAAGTCATCCAAATGGGGAACATATTTCCCATTTGCTAATTCAAGTGATTCATCAGGCCAGTGCCAACATACAGACAGAGCCAGCCTTCCTAACTATTTACAGAATCTAGCTACATATCATACGTGTTTTTAGTTTAGTAAGGATGAAAAAAAGGAAAAAAAAAATCTTTGACTGCTCTATTTCTGATTAATTAAACCCATTCCAACTATTTAGAGGCACTTTAAACCGACAGGCCCAACAGTCATGCACGATCAGTTTAATATTAAACTCAGTTTGCACAAGCAGGAATAGTATTTCTGCCTTTATCCCTCTTACTGACACAAAGGCTTGACGTGATGTTTTGAAATCTATTTATCAGAATCATCTGTTATCAATTGAATAATTTCTTCTGGAATTCCATTCCTAGCGCTGCATTCAATTCCCCTGCCGTGTGCCTTTCATTTCTCTCCTATCCGCTGTCTATGGATATGTCAGCACTGTTGCTAGGAAAACTAATCATTACAGCACAAAACACGTGTAGCATGCGCTCAATGGTTTACAAAACCCATTTTGTTAGCGTAGTAACGGAGAATTGTGGTAAAATGACGATATGTGCAAAAACAAGTTACAGGAACACAACTGCGTGATCTTAACAGAAGAGCTGCGTGGAACCAACCTGTTAACGATCGACGTGTGCCCTCGGTACACGGCCAGGCACTGGCCTGTCATCACGTCCCACTTCCGAATGGTGTGATCCGCGCTGCACGTGAAGGCGGCCTCGTTTTCTAAGTGGCAAAAGGTGATGTAACTCTCATGCCCTAGAAATGACACAGGGGGAAAAAGGAAGCTCGACCACAGCGTGTGCAAGCAGAACAGACCAAGCAAAGAAAAATGCAATAAACTGAATTCGTCTTGATCGAAAACCCCAGAGCCACAGAGATTCTGAAGCTCTAGTTTTAAACGTACAACCACGTTCTTCACGTTTAAGGACTTGTAGAAAACCACAACATTTTTAATTAACAGTGGAAAACTCTGCTTCACTGACACAAAGAATAAGTGAAAGAAGGAAACTGTTAAGTTTCAGCAGTCAGGCAACTAAATAGTTTTATAAAAACATACAGAGCTCAAATAGTATTAGTATAATAAAACTCAGATTACTGGAGTTTAAAACCAGTAAAAAAATGGTTTTTTTAAATAAAGAAATGATTTTGCTTCCTTCTTCTGAAGTCAAGAAAAAAAGACTACATTTCAGCCCAACCTTTTGATTGTCAGGACACAAAGAACAGCATGAAACTAAAGCAAGAGACTATGAAAAAAGGTTATGATAAAGAGACATTAGCAAGTTTACCAGCAAGTTTAGTTTTATTGTCCAAGTTGAATGAAACACAAGCAAAAAACATAACTTGTAGAAAGTCTTTATATACGCTCCCCATTATGACTAATAACATGAGAAAAAAATACAATTTTCGATATATCAGTATACCTTTAAGGAAATAACACAGAAAGACAGAATAAGAGCATTATTATATACAGCATATACAGCATCCAGAGTATGTTGGGGCTCTATAGTTACAATAAAAACAGACAGAGGGAGACAGTAGAAAAACAGAACCATGCTGCAAAATAGAGAGATAGTAAAGAACCAAGGTAAAGATCAGGAGGAAAGCAGACTGCTCAGTAAAAGTTAAGTTCACTGACAGCATTAAAAACAGATTTTAATACTACTGCTGCAGTTTGAGTCCTTGGCATGTAAATGACAAAGAATTCTTTATCTACTGAGGGCTGACTGTGACCTCTCCTTTTCTCCTGGTGATGCTTACACCTTCAATCATTTCTGCTCAGTTCAGTCCTGAACCAAATCCTTTCAGAGTTTTCAAAAATAAAGCAAAGCTGATTTGCATTAATGACCCCTGGAAGTCCTCCTTTCTGAAATCGAATAATATATTCATATGTTGTAGCTGAGAGACAACTAGAACGGAGATCATAAAACAGAAATAATAAAATACACTGTCAGAATAACTGTAAACCACAACTTTGACAAGTACATGCTTATTAGTAGCCTAACAGTAAATTGTACACCTGTTCAGATGGCATGTGGGTTACCTGCAACAAAACAAATACACGACAGGCTCCAGAAAGTAAGACATCTTCCAGATGTCATTATAAGGAAAGTCTCTTTTAAGAAAATAAAAGACAGCTTTAAGAGTTAACAACGAGATATGACACTCTTCCAGCTGCCAGTCCCCTTCCAGAACAGGCTGCTCAAAAAATTGTTACCATCTGAGGGTTCAACAAATTCAAACAAATGAAAAACAAGTCTGAAGGCTTTTAGTGATCAGTGAACTAGAATTCACATTACAAACACACACGCAGTCTTGTTTTCTCTTAAGGAAATTCACCAGATGTCAGAAATTAAACAGATCACCAGGCCTGCAAGAGAGCTACACCCATCCCCACTTTTCGTGAAAATTTTCTACAAAGCAGCTTATATGAGGCAGGTTTCAACCACCAATATTTTTCTCACAGCATCACGTAGCCCTGCTCTGAGACAACATCTTGATCACTTCACTGAAGTCCGTCAGTCAGATTTTGACCATCAATAACACTCGAGGCACACAGAGGACACCCAAACCCCCTGTGGTAGGCAAGGCCCAGCGCCGGTCTGGTCAAAAGCAGCCACCACTGAAGTTTGTTGGTTATGCTCTGGTGGAAGCGCTCTGTGTGTTGTAAGTATAGCTTTGTCTTACTTACAGCTCTTGGAATATTAATTTAGATAAGAATTGTGTGCACGCATAAATATAAAATATATACAATAATCTGATTCAATGGACAGTTCGCAAAGCACCTGACCAACGTGCTTCAAGGTTTACCCCAAACGCTAGCAGTACGTAGGCCAGATTCTGAATACTATCCAATATACTCCTCTTTCTAGTAAAGAGTTAATGGGTAGTTTAAAAGGATTTCTAATCCTAAAGCAAAAGCAGTAAGTTTTCCAGGAGATGTAAGAATGGTAGGATGTGGGGACAAAACAATACTCTATAGTTAAAAACAAACGAACAAAAAAAAAAAATCACAACATTTACTTTTGGAAGGAAAAAGGATCAGAAACTTCCAAGAGGGTGGTGGGCTTTTTGCTGCATTAAGAGAAAAAGAACATGAATGAGGGAGAACACAAGCACGATCTTTGGTCCACATCTTGGCTCCTGCATGTGCTTTCTACAGAGCTCCATTTTTCTTTGTAGTTATTCAGATGTTACTCTATGGATTAAAGTTTTGTTAAAAATGCAAAACCAATTTGGAACAAAAGAGCCTAACAAGCTGCATTGGACACATGGAGATATTATGGTCTATGGAAACATAAATCTTATTTAGTAAGGTTTGTTTCCAGACTTCTGAGTAAAGAGCTTCTAAATAAAGACCATCTGGAAAATGAGATGATTAAAAGGACGAAAAAAAAAGAATGAACAAGTCAAGACTTCATGAGGGTGAGAAGCAGAGGGCTTCCGGATAGAGACAGAAGCTCGGCGGTCGCTATGTTCTACACTGTGCGATAAGAGGGCTCGTGTCTTCAGCGGCGCTGCTAACCTTCTGGGGGCGAAACGGCTTCTGCTTAGCATCGTAACCAATCCTCAGCAGAACCGAACCAGAAAAGCCAAGCGTGCTTTGGGCTGCTCAACAGGCGGCGGGCGCCGAAGGAGCCCAGCACGTGCCGTGCAACCTGTACTGCGCTCCGGACTCGAAGGAAAGGTAGGGGAGCAGGAGCAGGAGCAGGAGCAGGAGGAGGAGGAGGAGGAGGAGGAGGAGGACCAGTACCTTGAAGGTGGCCGCGGCACTGGCTGTCGGCGGTGCTCCAGAGGCGCGCGGTGCCGTCCTCGCTGCCCGTGAGCAGCCGCTGCCCGTCCGGGCTCAGGCTCAGCCAGTTGATGCCTCCCTGGTGGTCGGCGCAGACCTTGACGGCCGAGCCGCCGTTGCCCATGGCGCCGGGCCGGCCGAGGCCGCGCCGAGGCTCCGGGGCAGGTCAGAGCTGCGGGCCTCCTCCGAGCGGCTCCCTCGGGGCGGCTGCGGCCATGGCCTCGGGACGCCTGCGGGCACCGAGGGGACGGAGAGGGCCGCTCAGGCAGCGGAGGGGCCGCCCCGCCGCCGCGATGCCCTGGCGCTGCCGGTCGCCTCTTCCCCGCAGGAGGCGAAGCCCCGCGGCCAAGCACGGTCCCGCACCCCGGCTCCCTCGCCCACCTTTGCTGCTCTTTTTTATTATTATTAAAAAAAAAAAGAAAAAGTTCGAGCGTAACCCGGGCAGGCGGAGGGGGCAGCGGGAGGGACGCCCTCCCCCCGGCAGCCCCTCCACGGCGGCCGCGGGCTCCCCTCAGCGACCCTCTCTTCCCCCCATCCCCCCCGCCCCGGCACTTACTGGCGCCGCTGCGCGGAGGCGCGGGGCTGCGCGGGGCTCCGCTCCGCCGGGACGAGCCCGAGCCCGAGCCCGCGCCCGCGCTGCGGGGAGGCGGCGGGAAGGGGGAGCCTCCTCCCTGCCTCGGGCGGCACGGCACGGCGCGGCACGGATCCCCCCCGCCGCCGCTGCCGCCGCCGGGCCGAGGCGGGCGGCGAAACGCTGCCTGCGGGCGGCCCCGCCGCCGCCGCCGCCGCCGAGCCGCGCTCCGGCCACCTCGGGGCGGCTCCCCGCCCCCGGCGCGGGCTCTCCCGCCGTTAGCGCCGCGCGGCTCCGCCCTCCTCCATCTTAGGGCCGCTCCCCCCTCCGGTGCCGCCGCCGCCGCTCTGCGGGGCGGGAGGCCGCGGCCTCCGCCGGCCCGCGGGGCCCCCGCCGCGTCTGGCCGGAGGTGCCCGGCAGCGCCTCCGTGCCCGGCGGCAGCCGCCCCCCGTGCGGCGAGGGAGGCACCTCCCGGGTCACCGTCGCCTCCCGGGCCGGGAGCCGCCTCTCGCCTCGTCCTGCCGAGGCAGCGGGGAGGCTGCGCGGGGCGGCAGGGTGCTGCGCAGCACTGGCCGCCGTGCGGTAAAAACGGGACCTCGCAACCGCCCGCCCCGCTCAGGGGGAGCCCCCCGCGCACGCCCGGGGCTGCTTTGGGGGCCGGGGCCCAGGCGGCGCCGGTTGCGCCCCCCAGCCTGCCCCCGGGCGCGGGGGGCGAGGGGCGCCCGCGCGGGGCCGTCCCGCCTGGCGCGGCCCTTCGGGCGAGCGGGGCCCGGCGGGGCCCGCGGCCTCGGAACAGGGCAGCCGGCTCCGTTCCCGGCCGTCCCGTTCGGGCTAGGAGTTCAGCACGCGCTTGCAGACGCATCCCTGCTCCGACAGGCCGTGTGTCAGCGCGCGGGCTGCCAAGAAGCGCCTGCGTTAAATGGATGCGTGGCGGGAACGGCGTTTTGCACAGCACATCCTGGCAGGCGCGAAGCAGAACTAATACGTCGCGCCCGACCGAAGTACGATACAGCCCCGATTCTGCCGGCGGTTATATCCGCCCGGCCGTGGCAAGTCTCACTGGAGATGGAGCCACCGGGCTGCGAACCTGGTGGTCGCGAGGGTCAGCTCGAGCCCCACGGCGGGCTGCCGCCAGCCAGCCCTTTCCTGAAGACAGTCCCCCCGGATCAACATTGCGTTTTCAAGAAACGGCCAATAACTTCTTGAGTGAGACACGAGCACTGGATTTCTTCCCTCTGCAAAATCAGATTATCCACGGAAAGACACTTTTTTGGACGTGTAGGCCTGGGAATCAGTTGCTCTCAGGGAGTGTCCTTCACCATCTGCTCGTACATCTGTCAAGTCCACTCACAAACCACTGCATGAAGCCCTTGTTCTGCAAACTGTCGGATAGATTAGCACTCTTTTTCATTTTCCTATACTGCCATGGTGTGAATGCAAGGAAAATTTCAGATAAAACGGGTATTTTGTGGAGTTTGAGACAGGTGTGCACATTTTAAACACACACAGTTCAGTCTCCCATGGAGACTGAGCTGCAGGGCAACCCCTCCGTCACATCAGGAGGCCACGTGTTGATGGTGGGCAGCCTGAGGAAGCAGAGGTTATTCTGTAACTTCCCCCCACTTCTAAAGCCTTTTCAAGAGGCTTCTTAATATTTCGAATGTACATTTCCTTCCTGTGGTGACTGATGAAAGCATTGAATTGAGCTTTTGAACATTTTCCTGAATATTTATTCATCTTCTTTAGTTCTTGTTCATGTTCCTTTTTATTGCTTTTATCTGCCTGGATTTTAAGTTATTTTTCTTTATTACATTTGTATTCTGCTTTTTTCGAGTGCTCTGCCATGCAAAAGGCAAAAGAAAATTACCTGTTATTGCTTTTGCTCTTCAAGGCCCAAATCCTGAAATGAATCCTCCTTAATCCAGACTCCCAATGATGAGCCAGCACAAAACTCATTGTTTCTAGTATATGTGTTCCTTGTCGTTCTCCAGCAATTTCCTGTTAACTATTTACATAAATACAAATATGTACAGAGATACATGAGCCGCTCCTACAACTTCCAGATAAATGTAAACCCTTGATAAGGCGCCTCCATGTTTATGCTAGATTCAGAGTACATGACTTGAGGGATCTAATGCCTTTACTGAGTTTGGAGCCAAGTGGTTTAAACTCTTTTAACAGTTACCAAGGAGAGGCAGGTGCCTCCTGAATGGGGGATTTGGTGTTTAGATCAGCTAAATTGTTTGGGGTGTTTTGAGGGAGGGTGGGGAGAATCTGTCTTTCGCCATGGACTATGCCAAGAGTCCAACATGAGCAATTTCCTAATTCTCTTCAATTAAATGGGTTGAACTGGGACCTTTGTCTTTAAAACAGACTTTAATTCCACCGCGGGTTCAACCCTTTTCATATCTCTGATCCAGAGACAACACACTGTAAGGCTGCTATATCTCTGCAAGAGAGTATGAGTGTAATGGTGGGATGGAAGAGCAAACTTCATCCCGACTTACTAGTGTTTAAGCAGGATCTCGCTTGAGAGACCTTCAGACACGCACTCTAGGCTCCCAGCCCTGCTGCAAGTTTTATTTGTAGCCACACTGACGGAAACACTGAAGAACAACTTTTGATTTCCCTTGATAAGATTTCCTTAATGATGCTGAGAAGCTCAGTGTTTCCATTGATGCTCTCTGCGAGGGAGGGACCGCAGGCAGCTCTTCCACCTCCCCCTGCTCAGGCCTGGCTACGTGGAGGGAATTGCAATGGTCTTCAATGGACCACAAAGGCTCTTTTGTTCCGTCAAAGCAGCAGAGCCAATAACGCCCCAAAGAAGTCAGCACGAAGGCACCGCTCACCCGACCAGAAACAAAAGAATAAAGTGTGCAGCAATGCAAATTGTGTCACAGAGAATTAACCCCATCCCAACCCCTCCGCGTTCCTACAGAAGAGCCTGTCTGACTGCCAGCATCTTTCTGTTGAATCCTATCCCTCCACTTCAGGCTGTCAACCCCAATCACTGTCAGAATTGCTGATAATTAAGTATTGCCTCCTCTTTCCTCGCCGCAGAAAATTGCAAAAGCCAACTAACTCGCTCTTGAAACTGCTCTCAGGGGCTCAGGAGATTGATAGTGGCATATCCTGTACTGGCATACAGCTTGCTTTTTTAAAAAACAACTACATCATTATAGTCGATGAGAACTGTTAGCCTGAAAAACACGTTTACATGGTATTTCCAGAGGCAGACCTCCTCACTGAACAAACCTAGTTTATGCTAAGAAAATTGCAATTGTAGGGTTAAATGAATTTAAAAATCAATCTAGTTACTCTGGTAAAATATAAATACAATTTAATCTTAAAGTGATTTAAATGTAGCGTCTACTGGTTTGTTTTAATTCAGTATGTTACCAATGTCTAAATAGCTTCACTTGCATTAAGAATTGGCACTGGTGAAGGCGGATTGATTTTTATATGGATTTAATTATCAAAACAGGAGCAGCTGTAACCCTACTCTGAAGTGAGGATGGGGGAGTAGAAGTCAGCACAGCTTCTTGATCAGTCTGTGCCCAGGCCCCACTCCACAGATCCAGCAAGTGCTAATGTTCAAAAGGAGAGGAGAAGCTATGCTCTCCTCCTCTTCCCTTCATCCTTTAGTAAGTCCAATAACAGCAACATTCAGCTTTTCCTGGCAGCACAATACTTCAGCTAAAAGATGGGTGCAAAGCTTTGTGTGCAAATGCATAGCTTTGCAGGATAAAATGTCTTCATCTCCCAGCTCCATGCCACAAGAGTGAGTGCAAGTCAATGGAGATGGAAGCCAGATAATTCACAATTCTGGAAGGAAATACTTTGTAGGCAACGTGTAATCAGTCTGTGGAACCCATTGCCACAGGGTGCTGTTGCAGCCAAGAGCTTAACAAAGAAATTCCCTAACACGTCGTACCACTGGGACTTTGCCAGCCCTCAAAATTTATCATAGACCACCATGAAGCTCTAGGCTCGTGTGGGGCCTTGCGCCAGGGTCACAGTGAAGGGGGAAGGCTGTGACCATGCATTACATCCAGGCTGCGCGTAATACTTCGTGGGGCCACTTTGAAAACAAGGATTGGTTTGATCCACCGACAAGTCCTGGAGGGACTGGTGTGGGCCTGCACTTCACACCATGATCCCTAACACATCCGTCAGGATGTAGTTGCAGAGTGGAGCCAGGCCCTACAGTATGGACCAGTAGTGGTGCTTGAGGCATAGTTTGTGAACAGAATTGGGGATGCACATGAAGAGGTAAACCAGTTGTATTAGGAAACACCAAAAATAGATTTGGAAGGTGTATAGCTCCTCCCCATTTGCCTGCTCTGGAATTTCTTGCATTTTCTCAGGGTCATCTGAAGGACTGTGGAGGCTCCGAGCACAGTGCTTGCCTGTGCAGTTCTGCACACCGTCTGATGTCGTCCTTTCAGACCTCATACCCAGGCTTCATGGCTTCAATTAGCATTGCAATTGCTTCTGAACCCTCTGCAACCAGTCTCTGTTACAGGTAATACAGTAGATACATTTGGCAGTTCTTCCTTTCCTCATGTAACCACAAAGAGTGGATTCTTTGCAGCTAAGAATGTCCCAGTGTCCTCAGGAGTCTCGCTTGGGTATAAAGATTTAGCAAATTTTCCCTGCGGAATAGAGGATAGTTGGAAGCTGTCTCATACACTGAGATTTCCTGTAAACATCTACAAAGTTCTTTCAGTTTATAATCAGATCTGAAGCAGTGTGTCCAAAACAGCTCTCTGAAAATACTTGGTTTTCTAGGTTTCCTATTACTACTGTAATAAAAATACCTAGCTGCTAACCCCATGTACATCTCTGCTGTCCACTACTACTTTACCTAGGTGGATGGACTACTCCAAATCATAGTCAAGAATCGGAGAGCCTGGGACTGGGAGAGTGCGGTGGTATTCAGTGACCTAACAAGAGATGGTGACGTTGCTCGTTGATACAAATGGGGTCTTAGTACCTAAGCCCGATGTCAGTCCCTGGTGTCAATGGGAGTTTAGCTATGATCCCCATGAGGGGTCGAATTAACCTTTTGCTATGATGAACTGATAGCTTAAAAACCACTTCTGTAAAAGAATCTTATTTGTCTTGCTAAGAAAGCAAATACAACTTCCTAGAAATTTTGAAGATGCTACATGCCAGGAAATGTAAGATCTTATGGGAGCTGTTCCAAGGATGACTGCAAACAGCTTTCTCCTGTCATAGGCTCTAGAATGCAAGGACCTTCCATCTCGTCACTGTATATTGCATAACTCAAAATTACAAATATTTACAGAATTACAAAATAATTGTAAAAAGCTCATTTTACCCCATTCCCTACTTCTATGGGAGCCTTGGTGTTGTTTCCAGACAGTAAATTGGCCTCTTGCTTAGACATGTCTCTTATGACAGGCTCCTTAAGGGCCAAATCTAAATGGAAGCCAAAAGAAATATGTCTTACTAAATGACGCACGGGTGACTTTTGAGCCTAATTCTGAGCTTGTTTTAACTGATTTTGCACTGATACAACTCTGGTGGCTTTAACTGCTTCATTCCAGATTTGTACTGATGTAAGCAGAGAGACCCAGTGCCTTTGACATTGCTACAAAAACAAATTTCTAAAAATGTTGAAGTTGCGACCAGTGACCTGTGCAGCATTTTAACAATTACAGTCACATCTGGCCTCTGAAAGATTTCCCAGTGGTTTGTCTGCCTCGTTGTTAGTGGAGCCAAATCACTATGCCACTTTAGGTAAGGGAGGTTCATTCATGATCTGTTATACCTCATTGCTACTAACAGAGTCCAACAAGCAGCTGATACAAAACCTACTGATCAAAGCAGAAAAAACTTCTACAGCCTTGACTAAACTTTGTACCAGGCCTTCAGGGCTGGACTGATCGTGTTCCTGGCACAGGTATGGCAGGAACTGCAAAATATGCCAGGAGATCTGAGAAGGGCAGGGAAGGTGGGAGCAAGCAGTACCATCCCAGGGGATGTCAAAGCTTCTGCCCTCTTCTGTATCTCTGCCAGAGCCTCTTTATAGCCAGGCTTGTTCTTCATCATTCCTCACCGTCAAATACATCCTCAGTGATCCTTGGTGAAGAGAAGGACACAAGCCTAAACATTCAGCCTGCAATGAGGATTACTAACACTTCTGAAGCTTGAGCTGCTCAAATGCAGCATCCAGGGTTGGATCCATATAGAAAATATTCAAATGACGTGCTTATTCTTTTCTTTTTTAGCAGCTCTTTATGTAATGTATAAGGTGTGTTTCTGCAGCACCTTGCAAAAATGGGGCTCTATTTTCTCAAATATTCTTGCACTTAGGACTGGATTTTGCTGCTGATGTAGCTTTGCCTGTGGAAACTGTGCCCTGCAACAACCTCTAGCCACCAGGAACAATTTGATCCATCATATGAGTAAATGTGGGCTCACCAGTGAACAAGCTCTAACTCCCTTAGTCACTGCTGCTGGGATCAGTAGAGCTGGAATATGCTGCAACATCCTCATCGGGAACACAGTGCCATTGCCAAGCAAAATCTCAGTGAAATCGGTGCCGTAACGTAAGTGTGAAAGACTAGATGGTGACTGACGTTGTTGTGGAGACACGAAAAGGCAGCTATATGGTAGCACAAGGAAGCTTGATGCCATGCACTGATAACAGCATGACAGATAAGCTAATGGGATGACAGTCTGCTTTCACTTCCTGAACATACCCCACAGCTTGCTTCGGGAACAGATCTTTCCTCATCTCTGTTCTCCTTTCTCCCTCCCCCACAAAGTTTGCACTTGTGTTCATGCTATTCTTGTTTTAAGAAAGCACCCAGACTGGAGTCTCTTTCTGTCGTGAGCAGAGAGAGTTCAATTTAGCTGATCTGTAACCGTCTGTTTCCATTCATTCCTGAGGTTTTCCAGCTGCCCACAAAAACAATGCACTGATACACTCTGTGCAGATTTGAACCAAGTCCAGTGCAAAGGGTTAGGTGGGGCCTGGAGGTTGGAGGAGTTGCTCTGTCCTGGAAGCCAGAGTGGAGACCAGCGTGACACGGTCAGAAGGATGATGGCCGAGGAGCAGTCTGCTGATTCCCTCAGCCCACACGTGGCCCATGTGCCAGAATTCAGGGTCAAGCATCCAGCTCCTCGCTGGTCAAATGTCAGGGCTACCAAACCCAGCGTCTAAGCACCAGAAGGGAGAACAAAGGAGGCTTGATTCTGCTTGCAGTTTTATGGGTGTAAAGTAGACAGATCCCATGAGAAATGGTGTAATGTATAGAATTTTTTTCTGTTAAAATCTCTCTCTTCTTTTATCATTCTTCTCTTTCATGGAGAAGCACAAAGCGAGTAATAAAAAATGCTAACAGCGCAAATTCTTGATTTATACCTCCAGCAGATCTCAGGCAGAACTCCCTGTTGAGTTTGAGGGAACAGTCTGATTAAAAATTGATGCCACAATATGGTCTGTCTTAGCAACAACACTGTCAAATGAAATTCATCTAGGACATAAACCGTGACATTTAAAATTCCTTTTGGGTGAAACAACCAAAAAAAAAAAATTGGCGTGAGTAGCTCTGGGGAATAAAGGCAATTGCTGTGCCACTTTATGGAATATTATGTGTGAATCACTGAACCTATTAAGTCTTCTGCTGACTCTTTCCTGGCCTCGAGAGGTTAACTTCTTTCCAGAGCCATTCACTGGGGTGGGAAGTAAGAAGCAAATGAGTGTGCCTACTGAGCCCTGTCTGGTCTGGGTACGCAGATGATCAAGATCTCGTGTTGTTTGCCTGAGAGATCCAATGGAGAGACTAATGAAGGGGTTCAAAAGAAGAATATTATTTCTGCCAGAAGTGGTCTTTTAACCAGGCCTTTGCTTATTTGTTGGGGGAGATTACTCACAGGGTCACCTGGCAGAAAAGACTGGAAGTTATGAAAGAAAGGGCTTCCTGCCAACTATTTAAGAGAAAGAGAGAGAGAAATGGAGAAGAAACAGGAGAAAGAACAGTGAGTTGGCTGCAGGGAAGGGGACATTTTGTGATTCAGAGGAGAAGCCAAGAACCAAGACTGTAAAGGGAGGGAGAGGACCCTGGACTCCTTAGAAGGCTCAGTGCTATATTCTGGTGGTGTTCAAGCACAAATTGAAAGCTGAGGCAAAGAAGAAAGGTGAAAGCATTTATACGTTTCTTGCAAAGCTCTTACAGTAGCTCTGCATACACCCACAAAGAGGAAGCTGTAGGAAAGGGTGCACATAAAGCACTGGAGTGACTTGGGGCTCAGCACTGCTTCTGGGGGCCTAGGGCACCCAGTCTTCCCCATCCCACTTCCAAAAAGGGGCAAAGAAAGCCCGTGCTCTGAAACCGAGATGGGGAGGCTTAGCCTAGTTGATCACAAGCTGCTGATTATTCACTGTGCCCAAAGATATGCTTTGGAGACTGATGAAAGGGACGGTGCTTCTGAGGTATCCCCCTAACTCCCAACCCAAACTGGTGTCATGCCATCAGCAGGGACCTTCTAGGGCCATGGCAGGGTGGGCAGTGAGAGCATTTGGACATGAACATCCCAAAAAGGAAAGCTGTAGCAAGGCAGCAGAGATGCACCCACCCAAAGATGCAGGAAGAATGAAAATACACAGACCCAGAAAACTTCCCTGCAGCTTTGCCACTTGGACAAAACATCTGCTTGTCTGGAGGACAAAATTCCTTCCCTTATGCTAAGTAGGTAAAGTTCCCCCTGAAAGCAATAGGAGCTGCTGCGTCTGTTCATCCCATGATCAGGCTTTAGCCCCAGGAGAATGAGGCCTTAGCTAAATCAGACCGAGCTGCCTGCTTTATCTTACACTCTCCTGTGAATCACTTTTCTTGTTACACCTCACTACCGAAGTGCCAAACCCCAAACATGCAGGAAAGCCATCCAAAATTCAGAAGAATTATGACAGTGGCTCAAACATCATGGGGTTTTGGAAAGGTTATTAATTTAGTAAAGAAAGTAAATGTGCAAATCAAACTCTCTGACAGCACATGTGTGACGATAATCATGCTGATTAAGCATTCGAGCCTCAGGATATGCTGAGAACGGCACTAGGACCTCGAAAAAAAAACACTCCCCGCTCTTGGAAGACAGCTGCAGGCTCTTCCTGTTCTGCTCTGTAAGCGATCCATCTCTCTCACAGATCTGTTCATTTTGGAGGCATTTGCTCAAAATATGCATTACTTATGGTCATACAGATAAATACAAAGGAGAGTAGCCATTGTGCTGTTAACCCTTCAGTCCCCGTTAGGCCTGGCCAGCAATGAGGAAGCAAAACAGTCAGAGCCCAGTTTTACATACTGTTGATTTTGATGGAACCAAGCCAATTATATTCGCTTAGGATACTGGCCTTAGGGAATATATTTTTGCTCTCTCCCTTCTAAATTTGGCTATGGTTTCCATTCCCATTTGCTAATGAGAAAGGTGCTCATTCTCCTGATTTCCGTGTTGGTGAAGGAAAGGAGATGCTGATCAAAGCAATGGCTTTGATTCATTTCCAGCCTATAATTTGATATGCGTTTACATCAAACCAGCATTCTACACAGTGTAACTGGCTGTCCGATGCTGAAGGCACTGAGATGAAATCCCAGGAGGTTACAATGGCACAGACGTGGCATGAGGAAAGAATCAGGACAGAGGAGATGCTGTTTACCGTGGTTGCCTGCTTCGGGACTTTTCTCCCTTCTCTTCAAGCCTGAATTCCACAACTAAACCACTGAAATGATAAAAACAATAGCTACTTTGCAGTGGTGCTACTGAAATATGCGGTCCTGGAGCTCTTGCACAGGAATGGAAATGTGAAGACTGATTTTTTAACCAGTCAGGAACATGTACACATTGTGGGCCAGCTACTTAGCTACAGTAAATAAGTGCACCCAATCATGCTGAACAAACTTAATTTAACTACATGGCTTAATTGATAAGCCAGTTTTGCACAAGAATCCTAAGCCAGCTCCTGCCCCTCTGGGACAGGCTGCAGTAGCCAGTGCACAGCTCCGCGACTGTCCCTATTCACGCTAATTGGCACTGACTGCCTTCAACATTGGGAAATCATACTTTGCAGCCGGGAAATCAGCGCTTCCCTGTCATTGCTGCGCCCAGCAAAAGTCAAGAACAGCAAAGGGCTGACACCAAAATCTCCTGAGACAGTTTTGGGCCTTTTCCACACAAGCTGAAGCACTCTGCTTTTTCTTTTCAAGGGATGATTTGTTCTTAAATGGAAAGATCACTGATCTGAATGTTGTTGTTATTACTATTATTATTATCATTCTGTCCTGCCTCAAAGTGTTGGGGAAAGAACGCCTTTAAGAAATCGGTGCAAGCTTGGGGAATCTGGTAACCCAGCTGTCACGCCTTCTCCTTGAGCTTCCATCACCTCGACAGAAAGTTTGTGCTAAAGATTCAAATGCCAATTTAAAGCAGAAAGAAAAAGAAAATAATACCCCAAGAACTGGAACAAGGGAAACTTTGTCTGGTACTTCTTTCCAGCCAAAGAACTCTTTAACAGCATACTATTAGACAAATCCCAGGCCTGGGGGTTTGTTACAGAGGTTTTGGATTCTGACCAGATTTTTTTTTTTTTTTTTTTGTCTCCAAACCTGTATTGTCTGAATGCCGCTGAAAAAAAGAATCATTCAGTGCAATCAGAAGCTTTTCCAGTGTCAAGAAAGTCCCTATTTCCAATGGGATGTGCAATTTCTTATTGTCAAGGGAGCTGAGTGTTATGTATCATTTATTAATAAATTATAGAAAAAGAAGCCGGAAACCTTTGAAATGCAGATATGCTCTATATGCAGATATGCTCTATAGTTAGACCTGAACCAGAATGATAAATTTCAGAAGTCAAAATGGTTTTTGCCTTCTTTTTTCTCTCTCTCTTTTTAATAGGTTGATGATAAATGAATCTGGCCTCAGCCCCCAGTGAAAAAAAAAAGAGGCTGTATTAATTTCAGAAAAATAATTTCAAAGGGCAAGTCAATAATAGCAGGATACACACAAAATAAAACCTTTGGAATCCTATTATTATTATTATTATTATAGGTTCAGATGACTCAAATGTTATTATTTTCTTCTTGCGTTACCAGCCAAGAAAACCAGTGACAAGCACATAAAGCTCTGCAAATCTCAGCAGTTTTGGTTCCCACTAACATTACTGGAGCAGCTGTTGCACTCGCAGAGTTTAACAGGTCAGCTCTGCGTGTGGACTGAGCCACATTGCGCTTTGTCTTCTTGAAAATTTTAGCGTGATTTAAGAACAGGGTTCATGTACAGTCTACGCTGCAAAACTGAATTAGGCTTATAGCGGTGAGGCACATTACCCTGTAAGAAATTGGTTCAGTTATGTGCTAGTATCTTAGAGCATATATAGCACTGGTTCATGTACAGAAAATAATTTTTTTTTTGGAGGCAGCTAGCTTTGTTACGGTGTGTAAGGAAGAGGCCCATTCCACAGACACACTTTTGCTGAGCTCTCCTTAAGCTATTGGTTTCCACCAAAGCAAAAAAATGCAAGGGGAAAGTCAGCTGAAACCACAGAGTCTTGCCCAGCTATGAGTCAGGATCACTCACCCACCTTCCCACCACCACGATCATGGGGCAGCAACAGCAAAGCTTAACAGCACCTCCCCCAAACCATGAATAAACCTGTGTGACCTCGAGCGGGTCTTGCCTGGCGTGGTGGCTTGCTGGGAGGGTTGCGCTGCTCTCTTATCCCATCACAGACTATGAGCAACACTGTTGACCACTGAGAAGAACTCGCATGAGAAAATATCTATCCCGGTTTATATCAGGCTAA
Organism: Apteryx mantelli; assembly: GCF_036417845.1. Taxonomy (NCBI): domain Eukaryota; kingdom Metazoa; phylum Chordata; class Aves; order Apterygiformes; family Apterygidae; genus Apteryx; species Apteryx mantelli. Next base: position 162,998,166 of record NC_089979.1, on the reverse strand, counting down.
ACAAACCAAGCAGTGGGTCCAAAAACTGCTACAATGAGTTAAGTAAAATAATAATTGCATTAATTGCTGAAAACAGCAGAGACGGATCCTTCACAATCCCAGACCTTGCAGGAGCATGCAAAACTCTTTTTCTGATTGAGAGGAAGCATTCCGTGTATTTTGGACTGTGTGAATGCAGGTGTGAACCTACACAAAGTGCAGGCTTACCATGATTCACTAGAGATTGTAGTATTTAAAGAAGGAATTTACATTAACAATTTCAATATGATTTTATGTCTGGTTCACACACAGTTTGAATACACTGGTGCATTCCTCCCTGTGTTAACAGGCTTAAACCTGGACAGCTTGACTTGATTACAAACTGACTTATGTTAAACCATGCCTAGATGATCAGCCATTCATGGAAAACACGATGTACCAACTGGCCAGGCCTTTTAGTTTACTCTTCAGTGTTTCTGTTGCTCTGTGGAAAATTAACACACTTTTTACTTTGGTCCTTTTCCATTTTCTTCCATGCAGGTTGGTTTGATTTCCTTCACTGCCACCAGGATATATTGGAACAGCTCAAAACATGTGATACATTATTGCACTTCCCATGCTGACTGAATGGTTACTTCTGGAACAAGAGGACACGTTGCTACAGAGCCTACCCAAGTCCTGCTCAGTGGAGGTGGATTTAAATTTTGTCTCCGATAAACCAGAGGACTGAAAATTAAAAACAAAAACGAACTGCCATTTGCAATGCTGAGGATGCTGACGACATCAGGCAGGTATCATGATGCAAGGACTTCTTAGCTAAATCAGATTTACTCCAGGACAAGAGTTTGAGCCTATGGAAACTGAAAAATCTCAAAGGCAAACCTGTTTTGACACAAGTCAGGTTTCACTTCACCTTATTATAACAGGGAAGAGAAATCTAAAAACAAGCCAGAGGAAGCATGGGAGCTGTTGATCCTCCCAGAGTATCAGGATGTCTCCCCTCTTCATTTTTACCATGACTTTAACAGCAACCAGGACTCTCCTCCTGGCTCTAGAGGTTAGGGACGTCCTTCAAAGCTGTTAACTGCCTTTCTGTAATCACAGAGGTCCCTGTTGAGCAAGACTTTCTGCTCAAAAAACTGCAAGTACAACTCTAGCACACACTGAGGAGTGAACGCACTTCTGCCAGCTCCAGGTAGGTGCCTCTGGAGAAGGAGGGAAGAAAGCACAGGAGGGTGTGAGCACTGGGCAGCGTCATTAGTAAGATAAGTCCTCCTGAATTCCCTGGGAAAGGGAGGTGGTTTGCGGTCCATTAGCCTGTGTAAGCAGTTAGCAGAGATTGATCTGAGCTTTGACAACACCAAACATCCCAAGAGTGGACCAGCAGGCAGTTTCCTCCTCACCTTTGCTATGTATATGTGTACTGGGTAATATTGCAATGAAAAACTGCTGCAGTTGCTCAGATGTCTTCCAAGGATTCTTTCGAAAGAAATATTTCATCAAATTCCCATATTATCCAGTTACAGAGAAAGGACATTCGTGTATACAGGCATTCTGGCAGGAGATATTTGCTTTGGGGCCAGATGTAATTCAGAGTTATTCTGAACATTACTCTGCAGCAGCCTGGCCAAGCCCAGTAATGCCGATTATTAGGGCTTTCCTGGCTTTCCAGCTGGAGTTGATTTCATTTAGTTCTCACTCCCATAATTAATAACTTGTTCCTTTTATTCACTTTGAGTCTTTGTTTTATCTCTAGCATTTTGCAGAATAGTTTCCAATTTAGTTAATCCATTGCTTGCCTCCTCAGTGCACGTAGCAGAACTCATTCAGGCATACAGTTTAATGACGTATACAGCTCCAGCCTCCACTGCACAAGCTCATATTCACTTCGCATCAAGCTGGCATTTTTGTCATTTACGTTTTATATGCAGAAAACTCACAGCTCAGACTGGAGCAATGTCAATAATCTTTTTAAAAAAAACCCTAACCGCCAGCATACATATGGGAGCTGTGCGTTCTGTCCTTTAAACAAGTGCAGATTTAGCAAGGAGGGGGAGGGAAAAGGAAGAGAACTGGAGCCACATCCCCCCGCTGCCAACGCGATGCACGCTCCTGCAGCATCAACGTTTGGATCAGGCCCACGTTCACCCTATTTAGGTTTCAACAAGCCTAGAAAAAAGCAGATGGACTTCAATTCCCTGCTCACAGTTTTTAGGGATATTAGACGTCTGTATACTGAGGAGTTTTCAGAGTGTGCCCATGAGAACAGCTCTTTGCATTGTGAGTGTGTTCATAAATGGGATATCACATGTTAATAAATGATGGTTATTTGGTCTCTAGGCATATTACGGACATGCATAAGATGTGCTATAGATGGCTAAATGCTAGCTGGTTATGAACAGCGTTCCACACAGCAGCATAGATTAACCGGGAAATGCCCTTTTTGTGCTTTTTACTCCTAGCACACTGCACGGTTTAGTCCATGACTTGGGCTCATACGTACCTCCACAGCTTAAATAAGGAGTATTAATCTGCTAGAAAATGCAAACAAATCCCAAGTTTGAAGCATACAGATGAAGTGTGGTTGCACACAGGATCTGTGTGTTTGAGTCAGCCTGTGCATCTGTGTGTACGTGCGCGGTCACACACGCACCGCTAAGGAAGTGGGGGGCTGTCCGTGTTTCCGTCTGAGGGCTGGCCCGCACAAGGGGCTTTGAACCACTGAACTCTGAACTCATGCAGCAGAATATTCTGCAGTTTCACAGGTCTGACCCCATTAGCCCAAGTGGGACAGTTACCTACACCGACTGGGTACACCATGTGTCAAGAAACGGAGGTGTGTGAAACTTCTGGTCTTGCATCGTCTGTTGTTCTCAGGGAAATCTGGTTGCTTGCTTGTGGTTTTTCTTTTCTGTTCTTCCATCCTCAGAATACTTAGAGCAGCAGGGATTCCAGTTGCGGTTCATTTTAAAGCCTTTGCTTCTTTATCCCTTGCGCTGCACCGTGTTGACATTGAATGTGCTTCAAATGAATGACAATCAGCCTTTAAAACTAGTCACGATTCCATGTCTGTCTCTCTTCAGGACCACAGTTGGATTTTTTTTTTTAACAGATTAGTGGCAAGAAGGTCACAACAGAGAGCAGCGCATATGACTGAATATTAACTTTTAATAGAGCGCATTGAGCTCAGGAGCCAATTAGAGTCTTCATGAAGCAAGAGCAATGCTAATCCTGGAAGGACTCCTAAAATCTTTCATAAGCTGCATTTAATTAAAAGAAAATGAAATACGCAAGAGTTGATGCGTGAGTTGTACATTTGTGCATCCCACTCAATGAATGAATCATTTCCCTGTCTTCTTTTCTGACACAGAAATACCTTGCAATCCATTAAAGATGCTTAGATTTTTTTTTTAAGGCTCCAATGGACCACATGTCACTATAAGTAACAGAGGAAATAGCCGTTGCAACACAGAGCTGTTCTGGCATAACTATAGCACTTCTGCAATGATTTGAGTAGGGGAAGATATCCAAATTGTAGGATGTTTACAAGAGGGCATAATCACTTGTATCACTGATGAGGCAAACATCATCCAAACTGTTGTTAAATTCATAATGTAGAGGTTTTTTTCTAGTGCCTTACCCCCATACCCCTGTTACACATGCATATCGTATGTGCATTTGGGGCAAACCTCAGCCAATGCAACTCTACCTATGGTACCACTACGTCATGGGAGCATCACACGTCCTGCACACATAGGCACAGGCCCAGCTGTGCCCCACTACTGTTGCTGGTAAAGCAGCTTTAACTGGAAAGATGAAATACAATCCAAAGAAGCATCAATTGATTCAGGTTTCGAAAAGCAAACTTGGAAAGTTACAGATGCCAAAAGATTTACTTTGGGCATCCAGGATGCAGCAAAATCATTTTTATTTAATTTTTTTTTAAGGCACCAGTGGGGAAGGCAGACAGGGAGTGAATCTTAGCAGCAGCATCTCTTAGACCTCCTTCACCAACGGCAGCCAGCTCTGATGTCAAGCCGGGATGCAGGTACAGCGCCAGCCACCCTCCTGTCCCATGCACACCCCCTGCTCCTCCCCAGCCTCGCTCCGAGGGGAAGGCTCCCTGGCTGCTCTTCTCCGTTGCAAACCCACACAGCAGAGCAGCCCTGAAGGCACATGCGCCTTGTGCTTCGATATCCTGGGGGGCTTGTCAGACTCGTTCACATCCCTTCGAAGGGCTGGGGAAAGAGGTTAGATAAGCAGACTTTCCGGTGGATTAACATGAAGCCTGGCGGGGAAGAAGCTCGGGTTCAGCACTGCAGGCACCGTGCCAGTACCTGTCAAGGACCATCAAATGGCCGAGCCTAAACAGCTCTAGAGTAACAGAGTGAAAAGAATAAATATAAGACAGGTATAGATAAGAGATCCTGCACAAGATAGCCAGGAACCCTCTTAGCTAATACTGAACAGGGCTTACAACTGAGTGGAAGGAAGGCTACCTGACTTCTGGGCGCTGAGTGCAACTGGGAACTCAGAAGCTGTAGCAGCTAGTCAATAATTCAGCAGGCAGGCAGGCCCTGCTAGCGTCTCGGCACCATCCCGGCACGCCGCCATGCGCAGAAGACAAGGAAGAGCTGCCAAGCGGCAAATGGGGATGGGGCGCATTGAAATAACTGAAGATGGAAATGGGCTGGGAGCGCCTTTTTGCTGCCTGAGGGACAGAAAGAGAGGAAGATTGTGGTGCCAAATATGACAATGCTGTGGCTGTTTCCTCCCGGGCACCCCCTCAAAATGTCAGTGGATTTTGGCAGAGAAAGGCTTACAGATCTGGGGGCAAAGAGAAGATCGCTCTGGTTTTGTGCCTGCCGGGAATTTTTTCAGTATATTTTCTTAATGTGTGCCCAGTCTAAGGTCAAACTAAGTCAAGATGAAGCTGCACAATGATTTCTATCATGTTTGCATGAGGACCAGCCCATCACGCTCAGACAGCCCCCGCGAGCTTGTCAAATCTTGACAGGAGACTCACGCGCCCTCAAGCAGCATGAGCAGGCACCCACTCCTCCAACTGCTGTGCACTCACAACACACGTGCCATAACGTGACCCTCCTCAAGGCACTGAGAGTCCTGGGGCAGAGCGAACACATGCCAGAGCAGAACCACAGCAAGGGGGCACACTGGGAGGTGTCCTGGAGCTGCTTGTCACCACCACTTCTGGTGTCCTGCTGGGAGGAGGCCTGTCACGTCACCCTTCTGTCCTCCTTATAAATTACTGCATGATAAAAAAGTAAAATCACAGTGTGGAAATCAAGCTAACAAAGGTTACAGTTCCCCCTGGAGTCATGCAAGTGAGGGGGAAAAAAAATACTTAGAGCCCGAAGCTGATGTTTAAGAATTTATTCCACATGTCAGTGAGCAGGAAGGGAGGAGAGCCCCCGGCTTGCAGCAGGACACCACCAGTACTACAACCGCCTCGCTAGTAGTAGTTGATGACTCTTCTGATGGACTGGACATTTGGCCTCTGCGCGTGCCACTCGTGGCAGCTGCTGAACTCTCCCCGCTCCACCACGTACATACGGCCTCGGTAACTGGGCTTCTCGTACAGCACCCACCTGAACACAAAGGATGCTTCCTTCACTCAGGCAACCCTCCATGACCAGGGACTCCCCCCTTCACGCTGCTGTAGGAATGGTCCGTTTATGGCAAGAGCAGGGATCGTGCTGGGCAGGTGACCCAGCTGCAGTTTCACCATGTAAAACAAACACATGTATAGTGCTCGATAGTGCTAACAAAGGACACAAGTCCTCTTAGCTCCCTGGGTAAATCTGTTCTGGACTGTAAGGAGAAACGTCCTTACTGCAACAGCTGAAATGCATTTTACCTCCTTCCTATAATGGGAACTTTGGTTCTCTATAGCCATATTTAATAATTTCTCTGCTAGTAATTCTCAATTGCCTCTCTTTGATGTTTTCCAACAGAGATCAGGTTTTGGCTCTGTTTTCTTCACTTAATCTCTACCTCCAGAGTTAACTACCACTTTCCCTTGGAGCATAGTCAAACAGATGCATCAATCAACACCCTTGTTGACTTTGGCATGCCTGACTTCTTCAGCTAGCTTGACCAGTTTCGTTAACATATCTTCCTCCATTTGAAGGTCTCCAAGGCAGCAGCAATTCTGGTGGCCAAGAGGGACAAACTTTGCTGCTCTTTCCTCCCTTCATTCCTCCAGTTTGCATCATTCTACGATCTTAATGTGGCCACAACTTTCACCCCTTTCCTTTATTTAAATCTCCCATGCCTGTTAACCAAATTATGTCATTGCTCTGATAGTGTTACACCCTGGTTTCCACCCCATCATTACTGAAATTCTCATCTCTACCTTGTTCTTCTCTTCCCAAGATCACAGGTAAATTTAAAAGGACCCCTGCTGTTTGTCCCACCTATTGGCTCAGCAAAAATAGTGGAGCACAAATGAAATATTTGAAATCATTTGGTTTCTGTAGTCTATCACTTGCTAGGAGTTCAGCTATGACATCTTGGTTGGGACCTAATGTATGTGGAATTCCCAAGGACAAACCCAGCTAAGCACTGGACAGGGCAAAGACTGTTCAGCCTTCGAAGTCAAACAATAGCTGACAAACTCATCTGAGTCTGACCCAGGGCAAAAAGCTGCAATCCTAGGAGAAAAGTTGCAAATCAAGCCATCCATGGGCATTATAAAGAAAATGCAAAGTGTTAGGGTATTTAATTGAGCTACTTTACACATTCCTGGAAATACTTAGATCTATCTTCTATTTCTGAGAGGACACTGGGCTGGACTGTGGTGGGCCCCTGCTCCCATCTGCCTACTGCAGCACCAATACAGCTGGCACACGGGGTGCACATCTGTATGGTATCCCACTCCATCATGCTGCCTGTGCTTCCACAACCCCTTTCTACAAGCAAGTAGCATCACTGAAATGTGCTCAGCCAAGGCATTTGAATCCTTATCCTTGGCCTTAGCCAAACAAACAAGTTCATTCTTTGGCACTTTTTGCAACCAATTTATACTCTGACCAGAATTACAAAGTCATCCTTAGACTTTCCTTTGAAACTCATTTTCCAGTACATGAAGGCTGCCCAGTGCTCATGTGGGCGTAATGGCAAGTTGCCCTGCAGAAATGTCCCTCCTCGCATATCCTGCTATGCACTGTCAGGGGGTGCTAAGCTCTTCAGTTTAATTAAGAACAAGTTATAAAATTATCCTCCTCCTTTAGAATTCATCCTAGCCTTCTTCATAAGGCACTTATGACTTTCTTCTTCTTTCTCCATCCCTTTCCATATTTTTGCTTAATCATGGGCCTCTGTGCTCCATCAGCTCACCATCCGTCCCTCAAACACTCCTGAAAAGAGCTGTTGCCTACTTTCTGCACCTGCCATTCACTCCCTTCTGCTGAGGATACCCAGCATTATTGACAGTACTACATGGTGGTAGTCCAGGGATGTTCATCTTATGGACACAGGACATTAGTGACCCAACAGGACAGAGGAGTTCTTCCAGCTCTGCTCTGCTCTAGGGCATCTTTCAACAGCTCATGGACCCAGGGGAATAGTGCTTGGGGGTAGAGCAGCCCATCATAGCTGTGTTCTTCTCAGGACCTCTGTGTTTCTCTTGAGGCACTTGACTTGTGACCACGCTGCTGCTTGGTGGGAACTGGACAGGCCCTTGGGGTAAATGAAAGCAGATTGCACAAACTGGTCTGGTGATAAGAGCCCACTGGTTTGTCCCTCTGCTTAGGAGAAGGCTGCAAAGAAAGGAAAAGCAGAGTAGCCGAAAGGATTGAAGTGTATTGGCAGTACATGGTGATGAGTGAAGACTTGTATGGCTTATTTGGTTGCTCCTTTATTTCCTAAAATTTACATTCTCTGAGACCATCAGCAACAGAGGAAATCAAGTTAGTCAGGAGCCCAGAAAAAAGACAATCCAGTCCTGAAGCCCAGCATGGTTCAGCTGATTCAGGCGCTTAGCAAACAACCCTCAAAAATCTCTCTGCTGTGTTTTATTAACACATAAACCCAGAGGACACTGGAATAAAACTTGCACGAAACCAGCCCAGGCCCTATAAGCCAAAATTAGCTGCTTACACTGAAAAACTAGCAAAGACTCCTACTGAAATAAATCCCACTCTCCATTCTATAGCTGCTCCATATGAAGGGTGTTTTTGTCACAAGGGGAAGAGACAAAAAGAAGTGCAGAGGAGATGGGGAACAGAGGAACACACGCAGGCCAGCTTGGGCGCAGACAGACTCCTTTGCTCTGAAAGTGCTGTCCCTAAAAAAATTCAGCCTGTCTTTTCTGAAGGACACTGGGCCTAATTCATTACTAGTACGAACATTCAACTACACTGAAGTCAATGAGATGTTTACAGTGGATTCCACAGCTTGGATTTGCATGCTAGAAAGGACTGTTGTATCACCCACTTTACCCACGCGTATACCACAGACCTGAGAATTTCAGGTGTCATGAAGAAACCAATAATCTGCACAGGGCTAAACCATCTCCACCAGAAAAGCATCCTGTCTTGCTCAAAAACCAGCTGATGGGTTGGATCTACGAGAAAATCTCAAAGCAGGTTACTACTTAAACAGGGCAGTCCTACAGGTTCCGTTTTAGTCAAACGATACGCTCTCATAATTGCTCAAGTACACCGATTTGCCATAAAAGAGCTCTTTGATGGGTGCCATGCCCAGCAGGCACCAACAGTGATGAAGCAGCGACGGCTGACTTCCCACTCCGAAATTTCCTAGCCTGACTGCAAGAACTCTACCAAATGCTAATACACTCAAATACTTCAGCAGAATAAATGTTTGATTTGGTTCCTTCAAGCCATGTCATTGTAGTTTAGAAAATCCTTTTATTGGGTATTCTCTCCCAGATTAAAAAAATTTGGCTTTATAAAGTTATTATTTCTAAACCATCTTTTGTGAGTGACTGAGCCTTCAAAGAGGAGAAGCAGCACATGTTCTCACATAAAGCCAGATTATATCATTCATGATACTGGAGAATTTATGATAACGGAGGATACTGCTGGTGGGAATGGGGATGCAGACGGCAAAGCTCCTTTCCCTACAAACTGCAACAGCTTCAAAGTAGGCAGCGACATCTTAGAAACTGCAAGGAAATAGCTCTCATTTCCAGTGCTGTCTTAACAGCTCGGTCACCACCATTTGTATGTGTGGGGGTAGCGCTCCCGAGCTCCGAATGCAGAGCGGGAAGGGTGCCGGACACCCTCAGCCCCAAGACGTGCAGTGACGGTGGCAGACGTTTCTCTCCGGGAACAGTTTCCAGTCGATCTGGCATCACTTCCTGCAGACCCAGCCACTGCTGGTAGCACGGGCAGCAGCTATTTAGTGGCACGTGACATCATATACGGATTTTGGAGAGGAATAGAATATTTCTGTATCCAACGGACATCGTGTAGGGGGAACTAGGGGAGTAACTGGGAAAAATCACAGATGGGGATAACAGAACCCCTCAGTCTCTGTGGGAGCAGCTTGGCCTAAAGGACAGGGAAAGAGCAGGCCATCCGATTAGGGTCTGTTTCCTCCCCTGGGTTTATCAGACACATCTCACCTTTGCGCCTTTTAAAAATGGGCATAAGGAGATTTTCCCACCTCCAGAGAGTGGTTGGAGATAAATGGATCTGCAGAAAATTGCACAGTATTATACAAGCTAGCAATGATCTCAGACTGACGCAGGGTGAGACTTGGGTGCTGCTAGAAGTGGGCAGGACAGGAGCAAAGTGGGTCAGCCTGCTTCACATCTGCTTTTAGTGCACACTGAATAAAACTGACCCAAATTCAATGCCGGCTCTCTGCCAGCAAGTGTCTGGGGAGATGCTGGAAACAGCCGTGGCCGACGCTCCTCTCCTCTCCGGTGACCCGTCTCCTCTGCTCCCCAAACGGTTGAGGACGTGTCTGGGAGGACATGTCCTCAGAGGTGGCCTGGGCTTACACAGCCGTGGGACATGTCCCATCCTGTGTTTCTTGTGAAGAGAGAGAAGTGCTGCCCCAGGGCTGGGGGGAGAGGGCCACGTGCCACCGCGCCAACCGCCCACGGGAGCAGGGGATATAAACGCCCCAACCCATGCTGAGCTCTTCTCCTCGCAAGGTGCATCCTGCAGAAAAACGTCGATTCCTCCATCCAGCCAAGTAAAACAAGACCAGACTGAAGGCTGGAGTTAACCTGCTGCCTCCTCCTACCTCTCGGGCTCTCTCAGTGTCCTTGTGGCTCCGCTGGGTCAGCTCTTCCCATCCCTCTCCCTGGCGAGTCTCACCTCTCCGTGGCAGTACCTCCACCAGCGGGACGCTCTGCACCAAACTGCAGTTTAATGGCATTTACAGATCCTACGCACTTTCAGTGACCGTCTTTTCATGGTCCAGATGCAACTGTGCCACAGTCCTTTCAGTATTTTTCTTGCTTTCTTAAAGCTACTTCAAGCCGTTGAGAAGTCATTTAATGATAACGCAGGCAGGCCAACAGTCTAGACTCATGTACGAGGGAAGCAAGCTTTGTGGCCCTTATATACTTGGCAGGGGGTGGGGGAGAAAAACCAGTCTGAAAAGTTTAAGTGCTCAAAGGTTTCTGGATAACATCCCAATTTCTCAAGTTCCAGTCTCTACTACAGGGACACGGGTGGTAAATAATTGGTCTAAAACTCTTGTCAGAGTACTCGCAGAGTCTCTCTTGGCTTTATATTGCTGGTCCTCCCGGCAGTATCCGAACGCCTTCCACATCACTGCGCAGCACTAATGGGGTCCCTGGTGGACGCCCGTGAGCCGGCCGTTGCTTCCGTCTGCAGCTAGTCGCTCTGCTCGCTAGCTTAGGTTTTAATGAAGTAGCACTGCCTGACACTAAAGCCTATTTTTTTTGGAAACACAGAGGTTTTTGGTTGAGTTAGAAGGGATCCTGCATGACGCTTGCTGTCAGGACGTTACAGTCTCAAAACGCTACAGACTTTTCCTAGTCTGGGAAAAAACACCGTGGGCAGAAAGTGCCCAGTATCACAAACTGGGTGCGCCACCTCCAGCCCCCTCGAGACTGGCAGAGAAGCACTGCGCGCGCGCGCAGGGCACCTTCGCTCTTGCTCTTCTCTCTCCTCTTTTGCCCCTTTCCCTTGCTGCTCTCTGAGCCTGGACTCATCCCCATGCCAGCAGGTGAGCAGCCTGCCCCACGCCGGGGCAGCCCACCTCCGCGCCACAGCAGCCCAAGGAGGCCAGGACAGCTCGTTTTGAGGAAAGGTCCTCTGCCAAGAGGAACTGGCTTTGCCATGCAAACACCGTGACCGCCAGAGGCTGGAGAGACACCATCAACTTCTTCCATGCTGGCCATCAGCTGGGGCTTCCCCACACCAATCTGGGCCAGATTTGGGGAACAAACAGCTCCACATCTCCATGGAAAGCCTCAACTTTTGAGCTACTCCTCATACGACCCTGGCTGGGGGTTGGAGATCGCTGGCTTGGAACCTGCTGTGCCAGAGACTCGTGTATGTGACTATTTTGATCCAAAGCTATCAAACACTTATGGTCCCTCACCAAATTCAGGAATTGGGAAGCCAAACAGTCGCTTGCTGTACTGAATCCACTACTGCTGAACTGGAACTGTCTCTCCGAGACAATTTAATTTGAGGTGAGCTGCTGCTGCCTAATTTTAACTGTCAGAAGAGGGGAGGATGTTTCTAGTGTTGCAGCAAGCCTCAGAGATGCCACTTAAAAAGCAAAAGTCATGGACTGCGTAGCTCCGAGCTGCCGCCCTTCCCCAACAGGCAGGGACCTTTCCCCAGGCCCAGCCCACGGGAGCCTGTGGCTGGTTTTAAGGAGGTGTTTGGAAACATGCGCAGAAACTTTAAAAAAAGAAGAAAAAAAAAAGAAAGGAAAAAGAAAAGAGAAGAGTGCTTTTAGGTGCCTCATTTCAGGCACCTTAACGAGGTGTCTCAGAGCTCTTGCAGCTCGTGCTGAGCTGTCACCCTCTAAAAATCATGCCCCTTTGAAGCAGCTCTTCTTTGGCACTCAGTATCTGAGGCACCAAAAAACGTCTTTCAAAACCATATGCTAAATTAGCATTTTTAGGCTTGCTCCAAGTCCCTGCTGACATTGACAGGATTTTCCATGACATCCGTTTTAAGTGGCATCTCCAAGGCTTGCTGCAACTCCTTCGGTACGCGATAAGGAGGGCGCGTGGGGAAGGGAGCCCGCGCCGCAAACCACAGCCGCGCAGCAATTGCATTCCTGCACGGACATGGCTACTTACGCTCCGTCGCCATACGCTTTGATGGCGTTGACGTAGTTCTTGTCCCAGCCTCGTCCTTGCAGGAAAGAGCAATCTTCGGTGAACTCCAGGCTGCGACCGCTGAAACGGTTCCCCTCAAATATTTCGATTCTGTAATGCTCTCCGTGCTGGGGACAAAGGGATTTGAGGAAACCAAAAAAATGCATCGAATTATTTCCCCGGCTTTTGCAAGACAAAGAAAAAGATGTGAGGGTACTTTGTAACGGAAATGTGAAAACCAGTCCGACAATAACAGTGCCAACGCACGCACGGAGAGCACACAGGGTCTCGCCATCTCCCAGCAAACCACACCACCACCGGACAAAACACACATCCACAAAACGCTCATCTCTGCAAACATCTACGCCTTTCTGCAGCTGCTTTTCACATGCAAACAGACTGCTCACGGGACGGGACGCATTGCACTCGGCCACACGTACCCCCTCTCTTATCTGTAAAGCTCCCCCTCGCCAGACGACGGTGTCCTTCACGAATACACGCTTTGCAAATAACACCTCCAATACCTCCCCTGCTCTCGCTCCGCTCACACAAGCCCAAAACCAAAATGCCACGCAGGGAGCGCTGGCTCCTTGCACGAGTGAAAGTCAAGAAAATACAGACGCAGCGGAAAAAAATATATACCCCAAATATGCAAAAATATTTGAATATTTCCCTAAACTAATTGACTCTGACTCCAGTTCCACTCATATCTGCAGTTACTTACATGAGCTGTTGTGCTTTTCTTTAAGGAAAAAAAAACCAGAAACAAGAAAAAGAAACATTTCCGGAGCCGCGGCCATGTGAGTCCTTGGGGGTGAAACGAGGTAAATTCCTCCGGGGAGGACTCTGCAGGCTGCTCCGTAGGTATGCGGGACAGAGCTAGCTGCAAGGATATTTTTAAGCAGAACCCAAGGAGTGCCTAATGTATTTTTCAAATAAACAGCGTGAACGCGCACGGAGAGCCGTGCAGGGACGGCAGCCCCCCCGCGGCAGGCGCTCCCCGCAGCAGCCGATCGACTACGGCGCCTGACCAAACGTTCCTCGCCGAAGCCGCGTCGCACAAACGCCCTCAAACGCTCGCGAGCATCTGAGAGGAAAAAGAGAGGGCCGGGGAGGGAGGAGAGCAGTGCGGGGTACCGGGACAGGCTGCGGGGCCGGCGGCAGCGAGCGGCAGCGCATCCCTCTGCGCGTGGACCGAGGGACGCGCACTCGCCCTGGATGCCGCATTTTGGGAGCCCTGTGCAAGACCCAGACGGCATTACGGAAGAAACATATATCTAGCAAAGGCCGTTAAGTGCAAAACGCCCCCGAGCTGCAGCTCCCAAGCGTCTGGAAGGGGATCGCCCCTCGGGGCCGGCGGGCCGGGAGCAGGAGCGGAAAGGGCGGCAGCGAAGGGGGCGGCCGCGCGCCCGGCTCCCGCGGCCCCGGCCCTGGGCCCCGCTCGCGGCTTCCTCGGCGGCCGCGCCGCGCTGCAGCGTGGGAAGGACGCGTGGTGGCTTGCCTCGGCCGCTCCGCAGAACGGCTTTCCCGTCCCCAAAATAAACCGCTCTGGTCATTGCCCCGGGGGGCCACGGGAGATGTGGGAGGCAAGTGGGAAGAACTAAACCAGATGAATTTTTCTTTGCTGCTTTTCGATCTTCCCAGTTAAACCTTCCTCCAAGCGATGTTTGTCGAAAGCTTCATCAGCTTTTTAAGGGGAGGGTATCCAGTCCGGGACAAAATTCATTCTAGTCCTAGATTACTCCATTTTGGCAATAGCAGGGAATTCAAGTAAGATTTGCTGGAAGCGCTGCAGCTACCCCACGGGGCAGCGTTGTGCAGCCGTTAGGATCCCCCGTTGGCCAAGTTCGGGGAGCCCACGGGGAGGCCACGCTGCCACGGCTGAGATCTGCTTTGGACGAAGAACCTCAGTCTTAACTCCCCCGTGAGCGTTTCCTAACTCCTCGCACGAAAAAGGCAAGGCGCGCGACGCCCTACGGACGTTGCCCCCTCACCTGAGCGCCGCAGGAAAACCCTGCCCCGTTAAAGCCGCCGGGTTTCGTGCTGCGGGAGGCACGAGACAAGTTTCCTCCTCGCCCGGGAACCCGGGAAGCTGCGAGTCTGCGCAGACCGCTCCGGGCAGGGCGGCGAGGGGGAATAAACTTTCCCCGGAAGGCTATTTCCTCCTCAAAGGGCCATGTTATTTCTGGAGAGGGCAGATTTTTATTACGCCTAATCACGCGGCTCCAGTTAACCCGGCAAACGTGGTCTAATTGCTTCTCCTTCCCGCCGGTGCTCGGGCAGCGAAAGCAAACGGCTCAGGAAAGCCGGCCGCCGTCACTCACCATCCCAACGGGCCGCTCCAGAGGTGGAAATCGGGGTAGTGCCCGTGCTCCAGCGCGTACTGGCGCCCGCGGAAGCCGGCGCGGTCGAAGCAGATCCAGGCGCCGCTCGCGACGCAGACGGAGCTCAGCCGGCTGGGGAAGCCTCTCTCCTGGAAGCTCTCGCAGGCCCCGCAGACCTCCAGCTTTCCGCCGGTGAAGCATTTGCCCTCGTAGAAGGCGACCTGGAGCGAGGAAGGAGAACAGACCCCAGGTGAGGCGCGGGGGCACAGCCAGACCCCGGGTTCAAGCACGCCGATGACCCGGGGGTTGCAAGAGCAACACGCAACCATCGCTGGTATTTTTTTTCTGATGACAGTGTTTGTTTTTCTGAGAACTGCGGTGCATCCCGCATTTACAACGCTCCTCGCAGCCCCGAGGAAGCCTCGCTTAAAAACAGTGCTAATCCAAACGTTTAACCAGGATGCTCCATGCTCAAAACACAGCTCGTTTTGCTGCATCCTCCGCTCCCCATGCCTCCTACCTAATTTGCTTCCGGTATCATCGCTTCCGTATCACCCGACGCCGTGTTCTTCTAACCTGTTCTTTCAACCTAGAGAAAACTCCGGCTCTCTGGCCCCACGCCGAAAGCGAAGCGGTTGGGTTTTTACTTACTCTTCCTGAATATTGAGACATTTGCTGCTGGCTGCTCTCCAAAACCAAAAGCCGAGCCCAAACTGTGATGTACAGAAACGGCGGACACCCCGCTGTGTATCAGCCGGGGAGACGGGCTGGGAGCGCGAGGGCTTTTCGGCAACGCGGCAGGAGCAGGGGGCTTTACGCGGTCGTGCTTAGCAGGCAGAATTTCGGGTAGCGGGGCCTGCTGAGTCCAGGGTTTTGATTTAGGGCAGGCGATTTAACAAAAGATTTGCTCGGCAGCGCTTTGGTTGATGAGTGGTGCACGTTTACTGCTCCTTTTGAAGGACTTTTTTTCTTTCCCTTTTTTTTTTTTTTCCAGAAAATAAGAAAACAGACAACAAGAAAATAAGAAAAAGGCCACAGTGCAACGTGCAGCTCTTTTCTGATTTCCCTGTGTTTGGTTTGCTTCCCTTTACTAGAAGACTGCTGGTTTTTCCCAGCTTATTCCCCGCTATGGAAGCGTGGCAGCCGAAAGCAAGAGCCCTTGGAAGGCTCCTTACCGATAACACACTGCGCTTCATCCGTCCGAAAAATGGCTTCTCGTCCAACCTTTGAACTTGTTTAAATGGCACCTCTGAAAGCCAAGGACCGAAGTGCAAAGGTTGGGCTTGAAAACTCACCAGGGTTATTCATTATTGTCATTTTTACGAATGCTCCGATCCGGCAGCGCTGAAGCACCGAGACACATGTATAACTCAGGATTAGAGGGATTTTTGAGCTACGCCGTTGGCCATAAAGTAGTGTTTCCCATTTAGTTCTGCTGCCGTAGGCCTTCACGTTCTGACATCTTGAACACCAGCTCAAGGAAACGCTGCTTTGTGTCACTCTTCCCTGTATTGTAAGAGCATCCAGAGCCTTTAACCGCCTTGTTCCGGGGACGAAGACCAAGGGAAAGCCCCAGCCCATGAACCCCACCAGTTCGCACCAACAAACCAGTCTGCGAAGGGGTAAAGGCAAATGCCCGGCAGCCGGCTGAGCCCCTCACCGTGCCCCTGGCATGGCCGGACCCCGCTCTCCCCCCACGCCAGGGCAGCGCGGACCTGTCAGACGTAACACGTGTCAGACACGTTACTCCCTCACGGTGCTTAGAGGAGTGTTTTTTTTATTATTATTACTCATTTATACTATTTCAGAGGGCTGGAAGAGCCCTCACGCCCTGCTTCCGCTTCATTTTAAGATTAAAGAGCACTCACGAAGAAAGAATGCAATTACTGGAGATTAAACATACGCCACCCTTTCAATTAAGATGCAAAAGTTAATACACATGTGTGCGCGCACACGTAGGCTGAGGCGGAAGACGTCGCTCTTACCTGGATTTGCTGGAGGAGGAAGGAGAGGGGTGGCGTGCGCGGTCGGAAAAAGAAACGTGGATGTGTACAGTCTCTGACTGGCCCGGGAAAACCTGCCCCGCCATCGCAGAAAAGAGGCCAGAAATGCCGGTTACATGTAAATGTTCTGATGGGAAGCAGGAAATCCTGAAGAAAAGTCTAATCTAATTTAAAAAATAATAATTAAAACACTAGTGTTATTTTCTAGGTGCTGATTTAGTCTCCAGATGGTGCGAGAAAAGTAGTAACATATTGAAATTTGCCCTCAGAGGAGCAACGTGACGGGAACCGGCGTCCTTCAGGCAGCAGCAGCAGGTCGCGTCCACGTGGGCAGGACGGGGCTGAGCCACAGCGGCTCCCACGCTGCAGCCCTGGGCGCCCGGGGACTTTCCCGAGTGGCACCGTGATGGGCAAAGTCACCTCGTGCTCTGGAGGGGCAGGAGAAGACATGTCCCTCTTGCAGGTTGGGTAGCATCAAGGTGACACCACCGCTGGCATTTGCGCCCAGCTATCCCTTGCAGTTGGGGTCAGAGTCGCGTGCGGGGTCCCTCCCTATTTGGCATCAGAAGCTGCTGCAGGGGGAGAGGAGAAGCGTAACGCTCAACACAAAGTCACCCTAAAATACCAAGGAAGCCAAATATTCCTGCAGAACAAGGTTTTTTTCTGCAGCCGTGGAACCGCTAAAGCCTGTTTCCTGTGGCTCCGGGCCATGATGGGATTTTTCCTGTCTCTCGCATGGTGCCAGCTTTAATCACATCCGTGGGAACCTGACGTTCCTGAGGTTGCTGCCCGGCTGCTACGTTGTTAGTCGTCCGGCCGGTTCAAAAGCTATTTAAGGAGAGACAGAAAGTGGGTGCGACGACATTATTCTCATTTCTCTGAGAACCTGCGCTGAAGATGTGCAACAACACAGAAGCTACCATTGGGAAAAGCTGGAAAGAATGGGAAAAAAGAATATGGAGGAGCTGCAAATCCCAAATCCCAGACAAAGTCCCTTAATTCCTTCCAAAGGATGCAAAGGTTGCCAATGAAAGAGGGCAAAACCAGCAATCCGAGCAGCCCTTGGACGCGAGCGGGTGCTGGAGTCTGCAGTAAATTCTTGGGAAGCACCAAGCACTTGGATGCCACTGAATTTTCCTGGGACTGGGCCCCCGTGCGAGGGCTTTGCCCCGACCCCAGCTGCATCACGCGCTGATGGTCCCTGGTGCCGTGGGCTGCCTTCCCACCCTGCCTGCACCCGGCAGATTCACAAAGAAAGGGCCCAGGTGGGCCTCGCGCGTGGGGTTTTTTGCATCAGTGTGACATTGTGGGAGCTTGGGCAGCGCTTTGCCGAGCCTGGGATGTCCCCAGGCGTCACAGCCCAGGCGGGACACGGGAGGAGGGGGAGCGCAGGTGAAGGGCGAGCGGGTGTTCGACTGCCCCGTGCTCAGGACACCGGGCTCTTTCGCTGAAGGTACCAATATCTCAGGTGGAGAATAAACGCGTTCAGGTTTCGGAGCGGCATAGGGTGCTCAGGCCTCGTCGTGCCCAATTACCAGAGGGGACAAGAGGTTGCCGGCGCTCGCGTGCCGCTGCCTGGCCTGCCCTCGAAGCCGAGGGACCGGCTCTGCCCCTGCCTGCCGCCTCCATCACCCCGCAGTGGCCCTGGCCGCATCCAAACACCGAAATGTTCCTACAAGGCAAAAAAGTCGCAACTTTATCTTAGTCAATTCCCTCCCTCAGTCTGGAACATTTTGAGATCTTCTTTTGTTGTATTTAGAAAAATGTTAACATTCAAAGTCAAAACAAAACCTCTCATTTGACCAAAACAGTATTGTTTTTTCCAAGTATGCTCAGATTGCTAAACCTGCAGAAACGGTTTCATTTCAGGGCAATTTAATTGAGGTAGTTCTGATTTGTTGTTGTTGGTTTTTTTTTTACACCAGTAACATTCAGCCTCATCTGTTTATTATCTTAACGCAGTGGAAAAACGCAGCACCGGTGAGTGTGGGGGGGATGACAAAGATCTGGGCGCTGGCGAGGCGGTGGGGCCCCCGGCTGCTCACCAAAGCCCGCCCCGTTGTCCCGTGTTTTAGCTGCTGTCTTCTTGCCCATCTCCTGCAGCCCGGGTTGGTGGCCCCAATCCACGAGGCCCTTTATAGCCGGCAGCCGGCCGCGCGTGAACCGTTATTCGCTTGCCCCAGTTTTAATATTCGCCTCCAGGCAGATGCTATCAGCAAAATAGGATATTGCATTGATGGACGTCTGCTCCGAGCCAGTGCGGCCCTTCCTGGAGCCAACTCCTGTCGGAGGCACCTGGGAGCAGCCTTTTCCTTTTCCCAAGCAAACCTCTTCTCTCTCTAAGAGGAACGCCAGCTAATAAGGCGAATGCAGCGAGCGGGTTGTTCACGCAGTCGCTAGAAAGGTTTCCGGTACTGTTTATGGGCGCAGTAGGTTTGCAGTAACTAAATGGGTGTCGGAGCAGTGGGGCATGGATACCCCCCGGAGACTGGGGGACTGTCTTCCTTCTCAGCTGGGGGGTGACTGGGGACCAGGTCCTACGGGGCACTGCTTTATCATGGAAATAGATACGGCCACGATAAAAAACAAAGCACAGCTGTCCAGGACCAAGGTACACAAAAGCAGTGGCAGGCTCAGAGCAAACGCAGTGATTTTTGGATGCTGGTGGATGAAGTTTCACCAAGGCAGGCCGGCCTGGCTCCGAACCCAGGCGCACCACGTATCCACAGGGGCCAGGCACGCAACGCTCACGACGTGCCCGCGTGTGCACGGTCTCTTGCAGGCGAGGCGCCTGCCATGACCTGCCCATGGGCTGTGAGCAAGGCTATGTGGGCATACATACGTCCAGTCCTCCAAACGCAGCCGTGAGACACCGCGGCATGTTTC
Organism: Apteryx mantelli; assembly: GCF_036417845.1. Lineage (NCBI taxonomy): Eukaryota > Metazoa > Chordata > Aves > Apterygiformes > Apterygidae > Apteryx > Apteryx mantelli. The sequence goes on along the minus strand of NC_089979.1, from coordinate 162,978,670 downwards.
TAGAGAGCGTGACGTAGGATTCACGCAGGGCGATTTCTCTGTGCGGCTCAGCAGCCGCCGGCAGCCACCCATGGCCTGCATTGCAACAGACGGAAGATCTGCAGCACTGGGTGGTGCCAGCAGAAGGATACCGCCGAAATACCGGAGTTAAGGTAGGAGGAAACCAGGCTTACTTCTTCTCTGACGCAAAGATTTCCTCAAGAGAGCAGGACGCGACTCCTGCAGGTGAATCTTCAGGAATGACCTAGCTAGTACAAACAGGAACATCTTCTAGCACCATGTTATGCTCTCCTCTCCTCAGAGGCACCTAATATCGTCAGCACAACTGCACGCAAATAATAATTAAGTGAGCAATAGCCAAGGAGTTAACATCACACTCTCTCAAAGGGCCACGCTCCAGCTTCTACTAGAGCTTTTAAGATTTGTGAAAGGACAGGCACAAAGAATGTGCTTTTAAAAGGCCCCCTAGCTTGAAAAAAAGAGATTTCTTCACTCACCTTAGTAAGAAAGACTTCTAGCTGACGAGATGCGGAACAACACCTAGCACTCATTTTACAAAGGTTATTGCAGTCTCCTTCCTTCCTACATTTCTCCGCATCTGCTTATTGAAAGCAGGAGATGATTCCCTTTTCGATCTTCCTGTTGCAGCAATGACATTTCAGGCATTACTAGAAAGAGAAAATGCATATTAAAAAAACATACTTTCAGAAGCGTTTAAGATCGCATGGGTGTATCCTATCAGCCTTAGGCCTAGCTACTCCTAATAGCAATTTACACTTACCTGGAATGATTTATAATGCAGGTGGCTAGTGATTTTTTTTGGCTCACTGCTGAAGAAAACTAGTGCATCTTGTGGGCTACTTGAGGGCACGACACACCTCAGAGGGAGAAACTATCTTTATGACTCAAAGCTGAGTTTCTATTTTAAAACCGCATTACTTGATTAAAACCTAGCCCACCTCTTTCCAGCTGCCAAAGCATTCATTTCTGCAGATGAGCAACCCATTCCCAACATGCAAATCCTCCGAGTCTTGCCTCCCGGAGCTGCTGGGAAGGGCAGTTATAGCAAATGCAAAACATCTCTGCAAACCCTTCAAACAGAGAAAGGAAAGCCAGTGTGACCCCCCCACCGGCAGTATACGTTGCCTGCTCTTTGCTGGGAAGTGAGGATCAGCTGCCAGGGAATATTTTTGTGACCACGCTACGCACGTGACTTCACAAGTTACACAACTGGGCACTGTCTTCGTTGCAGAAGTATGAAGCCAAAGCAGCTGCCGGTGGTCACTTGGAGCACGCCTCCATGAAAGGTGCCTATACTGTACATCCACCACATGCACTGTGCTACACAACGCTTTGCAGCGCCCCACATGGAAAACTAACTCGGAAAGACCTCCTAATGCCTGATGAAACCCTGTAACAGAGCCGTGGTGCAGATCTGGCCAGGGTCCTGCTAGGAAAAATAGCCCCTCGCCATAGAACTGGTAGCTGCCAGGAGAAGTCCTGGTCCTAACCTCTCCTTCAGCTCGCTCTGCTCTCAGCAGGGCCTGGGGGGGGGGAAGAGTTTCACAGCAGGATCTCCAGGCTTGCCAAGGATGGAAGGGAGCGGGAAGGAGAGAGGAGCTCCCTAGCAAATTTGGCATTAAGAGGCAGAACTGAAAAACTGGCAGGAAAGACAGCAAGTGGTATCCTAGGTCTCAGCCTTGTATTGGAAGCCAGCACACTTGGGTTTCTGAAAGTGCAGGATGGACACCTATCTATTCTATAAAATGGGTGAGGCTGGTAAAAGCAAGAGCAGCTGATATTGACTCGTTAGGCTGATTTTATTCATTCTTGGTTTAAAGCAAGGCACCCTGAGTTTGAGGCCAGGCACACATCATACGAGACTTTCTACAGATAGGAAAATTCTTGTGCTAGATGAGCGCTAGCCCTCTGAAGAGGTCCTGAGAGTCAGTCCCAACACGGGAAACAAAGACAGCATGACAGTGCAAAGGAAGGGAAAGGGTCGAGTATTCTCCTGATCCATCCACTTCCCTTTAAGCATCTGTCTCCCACATCCCTGAAAATGCTAGCTTAGGTAGCATGCTCTTCCAGCCGTGTCTTCCAATGTGAAGCTTTCCTCTGGTAAAGAGGCAGCAGGAAAAATCTCATCTTCTAAATAAAGTAATATGGCAAGAATGGTCAGTCTGTCACCAGAGAGAGGAAAAGAAAAGCAACCTAACTGGAAGCACAGCTCTTCAGAGAAGGAGCTGGTAGGATTTTTCAGTAAAGTCTCAGAACTGTTTCAAGCAAGTTAACAAGTTCTTTATCATTAGTAATATCAGATTAAAAAGACAAAAAAGACAAAAAAAAACCCCAAACAAACTGCAAGACACTATGAATCAAGATCAATTCCACCAAAGGAGTTAGAAAACAGAATGGGGCATTTCTATGCTCTGAAGAACTAGTTTCCTCCTCTGCACAACCGGTCAGACTCAGTCAAATATTTACTAGCAGCATGAGAGGCAGATATTGAAAAAAAAAAGCAAAAGCCTAGTTTCAGTAATATTCTGCCTAGGGATCAGCACTAGTGCAGCTCATTGCACATCTCAACAAGCTGGGCCAGATGAACAAGTGGACTGAGATGGGACTTCTTGGAGAACGCCAGAAAGCCCAGAGCTTCCGGTGAAACCCTTTCAGTTTTCTTCTGTTTCAAAAGGAAGGATTTCATTAGGGAAACATAACATCTACACAAAGGGTGGGCAGAGCCAGAAGCCAAGAACGCCTGTCACCTAGACCTAGTTTAACCACATTTCCTGTGTGCCCTTGATGAGTTAAGGCCAACTGCATAAAGGCTCTCCCTCTCCTCAGCTGTAAATGGGGAGTAATTCTGACCTTATTAGATGAGACTGTGAAGATTAGGCAGCATTAGCAAAGTGGTTTGAAGATGAGCAGTACTGATTATATAAGGCCTAATTAGAACCTGTTGATCTCTCCTTCTCAAGAGGTTACAGCAAAACTGTTAATTAGCAATATAAGCCCAACAAGCATGGGTGTGGACGCCGGGTCACTCTCCAGCATGTTCCTGCCCAGTGGCATTGAGGTACCAAGCCCCGGTGGCACGGCAGCCTGCAACACCTGCACGAAGTAGCAGTAAGAGCTCTAGCTACAAAGGTGCAAGATTGCATGCTTCTTTTAAAAGGTGAAAACATAAAATATGTCATGACACAGGCTACCCTTTTCATTTCAGTGCAATAGCACTGCATGAGGCACTTATTCACTTCCGGGCCATAAGTTTGGATGCAGGAACTTCTCTGTTCAGAGAAGCTGAAAAATGGAAAACCTGAAGTTTTCTCTATTTCCTCCAATGCTGCAAGAACTTCCTAAGCAAAGTCCAGTTTTAGTCCACACTGCTGTGCCCTTGGTTGAGGAACAACATACGGCTCCTTGGTCCAAACACAATACCACTACTGCAGACACACAGGAGCAGTAAACTCACTTCCACAACTTGCTAACAAAGTGCGTTCACCAACCGCCAACCACGCAAAGCACCTTTATTGAAGGGAGAAGAAGAAAGGTTAGGCATGATGCTTCAGAGCCACACTTGGCTGCCTTCAAGCCTTCCCCATCGCAAGGTTTAGCAGGAGGGATAAACTTCCCTGTGCACAGAATCAACAGGGACAGGGAAAGAATAATCACATACTGGCCTCCTGCCTGCGATGCACCCTCGTTGCGGAGTTACACCTGCCCCATAGGTAGGTTTTGTGGTTCTCAGCAGACTGAAGGCTGCTCAGAGCACTATCTCGAGCTCAGCATACTGAAAGCTTTCTTAGTATTCATGCAGCAAAGCAAGAAGCTGGATTGGAGCGCAAGTAATACAAGATTTTCGCCTTTCCTTTGCATGTTTTCTCCTTTACAGAAGGGTGCTATTCAACTGCAGAAGTTTAAATCCAGTCAAGTTAATGCTCATTTAACTTGACTTACGGTAGCTGAAATTTGCCTGTTTTCTCAACAGAAACCGGACCTTTGCACCTTCTCCTTCACCAGTGATCATCACTAGAAGTAAGGCTGGGCCCCATTAAGTGTATATCAAACTTTTCCTAGCCTGTGCTGGAGAACTTCTTGCTTCCAGAGTGATTTAACTCTTAATCCATGCATCATTTGTCACAATCCTCAAGAATCTTTACTTTAGGAGAACTGGAGCAGTTGCTGGACAAAATTACAGAGTCCATGCAAGAAGCAGTTCGTTATGTACAGAAGTGATAAACTGATACTGAAGATAGGACTTCCAAGGGCACCCATCCCCTTTTAGGGCTAACGACAACAAAAAAAAACCAACCTGTGCCAACTTGTAAGTTAGTAAAGGAAGCATCAGGCTGCTGAAACCTCTATTAGGCTGTGTAACTGCTGGAAGGTGCCATCCTCAGAAGTCAACTGAAATCTCTGTACACTGAAATGCAAGTAGTTCAGTGATCATGTTTGTCCACACGTTTCATTAAAACTACAAGACTGTTGCACGTGGCTGTTCTTTAGATCTTATTAGCAAAGGAAGGTTTGGACAAGTGGAGTAATTGACTATTTTACTGAATGAGCCAGTGATAGGACAAAGAAAACAACATAGGTTGATGAATGTGATTCTTCAACTATTGCAGGAAAGAAATGCAAGACCAGCTCATACTTCAGAGTACTGTGCGTGGGAAGTCTTGGAAGTTCTCTTTGCAAATAATTCAGAGAGCCTGCATTTGGCTTGAAGTTCTCCCCCAAAGCTTCACTCTCTGGAAACTAGACTTAGTTATCCCAGGACTCTTGGGTTGTGCATTTCTTCATCCATCCCATATAAAGCCTTAGCAGCTAGTACTTTTTAAGCATCAATGCAGTGGTTTTTTTAGGCTTTAGAGAGATCATCAGTTCTCATGCAGCCTTTACACCAAAAAAAAACAACCACAAAACAAAACAAAACAAACAAAAAAAAACAACAAAAACAAACAACCCACCACACCAGTAAATGTGGCTGCTTGAGTTTTCTGGTATTTTGTAACTCCTAGCTTTTGATGACAATTTTCAAGACACAGAAATTAGATACTAAACTTGCCTATTTCAAGACTTATGTCTACAGTTAAGGGAAGTCATAACTCCATTGACATTATGTCCAGGATGCAATGCCAAAGACTTTGATCATGCAACACATCATCTATTACCTAATGATGAGGCAACGAAGGACGCTACAAAACAGATACGTACTGTCCTGAGTTCCACTGAAGATCATCTTCCAAATCTTCAGCATCTTCATTATCAGCCAAACTATGCTCATTCCAGTGTTGCAGGTTCTCATGAAGGAAAACTATGCACAGCTCAAGATCAGTCTGATCCTGAAATCAAGGCATGTTTTCTTGGAATGAGCCCTCTGACTTTGCTGAATTTCGGTGATCTATCACGTATGAAAATCATCCATCTACAGAAGCTGTATTTGGCATAAATTATGAAAATTCAGGTAACAGAAACCAGCTTTCAAAAAACTTGGTCAATAGCTTAATTGCAAAGAATGAACAACTTTTTGCCAGGAAGCCAGATGAACAATCAGAATAATCTATCTCATGGTGGCCAAAGAAAACAGTAAGTTTTCCTACATGAGAATTGTTAACCAATGGTTTTAAACAATTTCAGTAATATGAGGGAACCCCTGTGCAGTAAATGAAGAGATGAGACATGCTGAACTTGTATCTTTTAGCACTGCCTGAAATGCAAAAGCTAGTTCTGGTTGCAAATCCATTACAAGTTTTTATTCCATTTTATTCCTGCCAGAAATCAAAAGTCTTCAATGGGAACAGAAACGCATGAGAAACACTCTTCATTTAATACAGCATTTTCCTATTTCAGTGTTGTATTCTATACAAAGTAGGTCAACTGCACATTTTTGGTTTTTTTATATACTTGAATAGTTTGTTTCCAGACTTAAGAGATTCAATATTGTTAAGTCTAATGTCCAAAAACCAAGCAAAAGCTTGCAGCTGGTTAAGTGAAGCTGGCTGAAGCTGCACTGGAACCCTGACATTCTCAAAGGCCAGGCTGCCATGAGACCACCACTCATCTCTGTCAGTGACATCTGGATGTAAAAGAAGTACAGAAATACATGATAAATAACCCACATCAATTTGTTCAAGACATGCAATTTATTTTAAACGGCATTTTTGTTTTTTAAGCAAGTCTAAATTTGTGAGCTGGATAAATCCACTCAATCTTGAAAGTGTTCCTAGTTACAAGTCTACATGAACGATTTGTAGCGCAGGTGTATATTAGCCACTTACTTGTGACAGATTTCTGCATCCTTTAGTCCACGACTCTTCTGGTCACACGAAGGAAAAGACAGTGCAGGTTGTTCGACTTGCAACCCAAGTACTTCCCTCCAAATTAGACAAAGGTGTTACTTGTGTCTCATTTCCAACAACTGCCACAAAGAACAGCTGAGCTACTCAGCCAGCCTGGAGTTCTAGTAGCAAAAACAGTTTGGATCACTAGCAAGCAACTCTCTAGCAATAGTCACTGGCTTCAAGAATTCACTGGCTTCAAGGATCCCACTCCTCTTCTTAAGGTGAATAGGTGAACATTTTTCACAAAAACAAGTTAACATGGACAATTAACAAAAAAAATTATGAACAGAACTTTAAGGTTTGCAGCTATTTTATTTACAAGTATACATTTAACACAAAGAAACACTGATATCCAAGCCTAGTTAATAGTAGTGTAACAATATGCATCATTTTGATGATTATTCTAACCAACAAACTACACTGAAAAAATTAATGCCAGTAAAATTCTTGGTCATAATATTAAGAAATACAATATATAAATTGAAAATATGATTGCTTAAAATTTGAAAATGGAAGTGAAGCCATTTGCACAGGAGTCAGAGTTTAACATAATCTGAAGGGAAAGGCTCCAAACCAACTGTTTGTCTTTCAGGTTAACAGAAAGGAAAAAAAAAAAAAAAAAAAAAAAAAGCATAGTTTATCTTTAAAGATAATGGGCAGTTTTGCTTCTTCAGGTAGAATGTATTCCCAGTGTTTTCGTGTTTTGCAGTGGAATTACATTACTGAGCATGAAGACTTCCCTTGTGAAGCTGCCCCATCGATTTTTTCTGCCTCCAAAATTATCCTCTTAAAAACATCAACGGCAGTCTGCAAAGAGAGAGTACAAGATTAGTAGGTAGGAAGAAACTACTACTTACTGGAAAAAAAAAAGAAGTTCACAGCACAATTTCACTGGCTACACCAACAGATAAAAGTACGTTCAAATCTTATTCCAAAGTCAAAGAGCCGAGAGGAAAAACATGGTAACTTCAGTTTTGAACACAGCCTTTTGGAAGGAGAGTGTAATCCCCTTCTCCACAACAATCCTCAACTATTTTCTCTATCACTGCAGGTAGAAATAAGTTTGAAATGAGTCATATCAAAACAGAGCTAATTACTATAATTCTGCTTTATATTTTAAGTGTTTTAAATAGAAAGGTTGTGCTGAGTGACTGACAGCATTGACGATTTCGATGTTTCGCTTCTCCAGAAAATAAACCAATTTATTTTTGCCAAGCAAGCTTTAAGACTCCATGTAACTACAGAAGAAAAGGCAGATTTTTCAGCTTCAAGCACTGAGTTCGCACAGCCCAGCATAGGAGGGTTACATTAACATACTTGATCTGCAAAGAGCCAAGTCTCTCATATACTGCCATGTCCTCATCTTATCTGTAGGTGACCCCAGTATTTGACTCGGTGCAAGAACACGAGGGGAAACATAAGGCAAGCCAGCAATATCTAATGTTAAGCAATACCCTTCGATAAAGTTGCTCTGACAGCACAGGTGTTTTATTTTATATTTGAAACAGCTTGAACTGGAAAACAGCTATTATTAATGTGTTCAGGCTTACACCAATATCCTAGCTTACTGTTTTTTTTTTTTTACGGAATATAAAGGATTGTAGAGAGTCTCTCTGCAAAATCATGAATTATGCCTACACTGTCCCTTTATTCCTTCAGAAACAAGACAGCAACTACTCTTGAAATGAGTTACATGAGTCACCTGTCCTGCTACCATTTCCACTGGGTCTACACTGAGTCTTCTCCCTCCATATTTAAAATAAAGCAGTCTAGTGGAACAGGTTCTCCAATGCAGAAATTTCAGCTCATGAAACTCAGCACATGGGCTCAGAAGGGTAATACCTCCCCCAGACACAAGGATGTTAGTGAGTACAAATTAACACTTTTGGATGGAAAGCTATAATTTCCCATGAAAATAAAATTTTACTGAAGCATCCTTTCTTATCAAGTCTGCAAGACATTTGAATTTGATTCAGCAGATTTTAATGGAAGAAGCTGATTAAGCATAGTTAGGTTTTTTTGGTTTTGTATTGTTTTTTAAGATACTGAAAGATGATGAGAGTAAGGTCTTTGGGACAAAATCATGAGTGCTACTTGTAATAAATACCATACATAGCAAATCTATTCTTTTTAGGACATGCCCAGTTTTAAGGGATTTTAAGGCTACTAGCATCCATCAAGATATCCAAAACTACAACAGGCAACATCCCTATAAGATCTCTGAAAAGTAATTTAAAATGAAAACCTATACTACAGTCAAATACAATGCTGAAGTGCTTGTCTATATTACAGCATTTCCAAATTAAAGATTCACATACTGAAGTACCGTATGATTGGTGATGGTTCCCTAACAACCCTAACATGTCATTTGCAGTTTATCTAATTCTAGCCATCAGTTTCATGAATACCAAGTGTATACACTATTTTAAAAAAGGGAAGCATATTGATTATGTAAAAGCAATCACATTATGAAGAAAGGATAAAAAAAGACTTTTTTTTTGTTAGTTTTTAATCAGCATGCTGAAGAGCACTCTGTGATTTATCACCATGTGTTTTGACCTGGCAGATGTTTTTCCTCCTCCACAAGGTATAATTCTTAATTGGATCACTTCCAAATTAATCCCATTGACTAAACTAGTCCCGCAAAATCTTAAAGTAATCATAACAAGATCAGAATGAATTTTAACATTTCCTGTACTTATACCACATGTACACAGTATCACTTCAGGAATTATTTAAAATACCTAATCGGCTGGAAATAGAATATTCCTCCATATAATGAAGTTTCCCTGCAATCCAAACAGAATCTGACAGAAGTGGCTATTAGCCTAGAACTGCACAATACAATTCCTGTGCAAATCAGATTCTAGGAGAACCACAGACAGGACTGCAGCTGGTATCAAACTGGCTCAACTAGTGGAGTTTCCCTTGGTGAAAACTTGCTGGTTTACAAATATACCGCACCAATGTTTCATTACTTAGAGTTGACATTTTCAATAGCTTCATTTTAATGCACAAATTCTTTATACCCCTGTTTAAAAACACCTATTAAAAACACAACTTACTCTGTGAAGCAAGTAGCTGTATGTTCTGTCAGAAACACACTGTTTGAACAGCTCGGATGGAGTAGGCCACAGGGCTTGTTAATCCATTTCATACAAAATACATTTTCACTGCAGGTTTAATCACTGTGCTACAGCTAACCCATAGGAATCCGTAATTCAGCCCAACAAGGCTGAAGAATTTTAGAAACTGCTTTTAAACAACACAGTAAGGTTTATATGCTTTGTGGCAAGGAGTAAAGAATGTAGCCAGCCTTTACACACATCTGACTCCATATGGTCCAATTACAAAATGTGGGTCACATCTAGCCTACTGAATGCTTCCATCTGGCTTTCTGCTACCTTCTCCCTTGAGGAAACAGAATAGATGTTAGCTTGGGCAATACATGCTGCCTAAAGAACGCAGCACCTTGCTGCGCGCAAGAGCCACCAGAGGCTGAACTGCTTCTGTACACGTGCCCCTCGGTATGAACGGGACAGACAGCTAGGGAGCTGCAATGCTTTCGGCAGGAACACACTGCCAGGAGCCGATGCAGTAAGATCCAAACTCCAGGATCCAGTCCACAGCTGCCATAGTCAACTCATCCTTTGTTAGGGTTTAAAGAAAAGAAAAAAACAAAACACACACAAGCATGAGACTACTTTATTTTTTCAGAAAGTAAATTCTCAATTGCTCACACGAGTTGATATTGGCTCAGGACTGGGCAAAGGAACTTGAACAATGGTAAGGTAAGGAAGAGATTTTTTCCCATCCCTTGCCAGTCCAAATAAAGTCTCCTAAACAAAAACATTCCAGACTCCTGGAATAGGGCTAAAATCCCAAACTGCTTTATAGCATACACTAAATACTGCATCTTCTGAGCCTGAAGATGAAATCACTCTTGGAAAAGAAGCAATGCCCAAGCAACTGCTTTTTAAATGGATTTTGTTTTGGTCAGAGGTAGATACCTTTGTCACTCCCCCTCCTAAAAAAAGTTCATCTAAGGAGTTTAGCCCAACTGGAGGAAGACAATTTGGTTGCTCTTTACTCCCTAAGTTCTTCCAGTAGAAGTTGGCTTCCAACTTCAATTGAGTTTAAGACCAATTTGGATTCTGGTTGTATTTCAAATCATTCCCTTTTTTACTGGGATTAAGAGGAAAAGGAAGCACTGCACTATGTCTTAGATGAAACAATGTTGGGAGTTCACAAGAATGCTCTGAGCTCCTAAAGTTAGCCAGATAGATGCAAAGCAGTACAACATATCCAGTTATAGCTAAGCAGCCTGAGAGGAAATAGGACAAGATCATTCAGGGTCCAAAGAAGACGGGCTAATTTAATTTCTGACTTTAGCTTCCAGGGCCTAATAGGGCATGATCTCATGTACCTCATATTTTGCTTACAAGATACTTGATGCCCTTAAACATACTTTCAACCTAAAGATGAGTTTCACAGTGAAGTCTGCCAAAAAAGATGCAAGATTCAGGTCTCGTAAGAAGTGCTTACCAATCAGGTTAATGTTTTCTAGTTCAGCAGTAATCCAAAAGATGTCTTTTCCACTAAGTCACAGAACTGCCTTCTCAAAGGCTAGCAGTTTGCCTATATGACTGATATACAGGCTCCTCTGAAAGTCTTATCGAGTCACCTGAGTATGGGAGGGCTGATAGAGAGCCTCAAATATATCTGAGCTGGGAAACCCTTGCCAACCACTAACATTTATCTCCACTGCAACTTTGATCCATGTGCCTCTCACTTTCCATGTATTGTGACTACCACACCATTTCCAGAATGTGGTATCTTTTGATAACTCCTGGCAGAACAGGTCTACTTTGCTTAAATTAATCTGCAGAGCCATTCCAGTTGCCTAATAAGGTAGGAATATTGTCCTATGACTCCACAGATGCTCTGATCAAGATTTTTTGGCAAAAGCAGAAAGAGGTAAGAGTCAATACTTTCCCATCCCCTTTTAGGGCGAGAGGAGCCTATTCTGGAGGGAACATCCTTTAATACATGGAAATACCTTCTCCAGTTTCAGCAGTTCATTGCAAACAGAGCTGTTGTAAAGAATAAAACATATATAGCCAAACTGGAATCAGCTGACCTCTGCAGCAAGGAGAACTCTTCACCACTGAAGAATAAATACCAAACCAATTTCAGACCATTGTACTATAAATCACCATACTTTTGTTCTCTGTCCCCCAAATACAGATGGACAGATTTCAGAGGAAAAGGTTTAACAGAGTTCTTCCCCACCCAGGAAGGTTTGACCTTTCTGTCTAAGTTCTTAAGCTCTAAATTCCAAATCCATTTCAGCTCATCCCCTTAAGCATTAAATTAGCTCTCAAAGTAAAATGAATCTGAAGCACAGTTTTGGAAGTTTAGGCTTAGTTTTGATAGACAAGTTACATTTGCTGTACCAACCCCAGTCAGGCAAGATCTGGATGAACCTCCAAGAAAAAAGTGTCTGCAGACTTCTTTTCTTGAGAATATGGACTTACATAAGGTGAACAATCAATACCAGGAGAATTGACAAGCCTTGTGACTAAGTTCAAAATAAACACTTTGTTCCCCAAACCAGATACAGTTCCAGAGTAAGCGAAGAGGTTCTGTCTTGATAGAGGTCTATATATAAACTTTTTTGATCCTGTCAAATTATGGTTTGGGGGAAACAAGCCATGAATTCAGAGATGTTTGTGATATAACTCCTAAAAAGGGACACTATATCATCTGGCTACCTATCCATTGCCTCCTCTTTCTCCTAGCACCTCAGTTCTCCTAGACTTTATACTTAGCTTTCAAACCATAATTTTCCACCTTCCTTGGAGATAAGCACTCCTCAGCAACTGTTTGCTAAAAGGCTAAGGCAGCTGCTCCAGTTTTGAACTCCTTCACGCTTTCTTCTGTACATCCCGAACCTCCAGAGGAAGCACACCAGATGGCCTGAAAGACGCTCAGTATTGTGGGCACCCATCTCAGAAGTGACACATGATCCCTCTACATTCTGAAGCCAGCCAAATTTACCAAGCATATTATGTAAGAGGCATGACCTTACCACTGTACTTTCCACTCACAGCAAGGAGGAACTGTATTCAAGCACCTGCTTCTGTCTCCAGAGAGACAACATCTACACTTTCAACAATCTGCATTATGCAGTAATCATGCTTACAGAAGACATGGTAAAAACAACTTTAACAGCAAGAATTAACAGAACTTCTGATTTTTCTTTGAATTTGTACAGGACTTTACAGAAGTCTGAATATCTGACATACAGTTATCATCCCTATTTCCATGAAGCCTACAAATTTTGCTGTACAAGTTTCAGCCGGCAGCATAACTTAATACAGACAATCTGAAGCATGTGATCCATTCCATGGACTGAGGAACACACATAAATACATGGCAGTCAATGGGACTTTGTTAGTGCAGCAATTTAATATGCAAGACATGCCAAGCATCATATAAAACTTGCAGCTTTTTTGCATAAATACACCCAGACCTTTTTTTTTTTTTTTTTGGAACCAGACAGAACGAATTTCAGAGTAATATTTCAGAGTAAGATAACAAAGTTATCAGGAAGATACACTGTAAGATGTGAATTAGTAGACTCTTATATGTGCTGAACATGTACCAAAAAAAAAAAAGAGTCCAGGCAATAGAAGTATTAAGTTGTTAAAAAAAAAAAAAGATGAACTTTAAATGATTTGTTCTTTAGACTAGTTAGTTAGCAAGTTAGCTTTCTTGAATATGCATTTGAACCACTCAAGCAGTATAGTGATGATGTTGAGAAATTTCATATTTTCATTATGCCCAATTTTGACAAGGTTAACACAAGTTTTAGCCAGAAACAAAAGTACTGATAAACTAAATCCAGATCATCCACATCTGGAGGAAAAAAAAAGTTTCTTCCAGCAACTTTACACAACTGCTCATTGTCAGTAGTTTTAGAAGTTATCAAACAAGTTATTTGTTTTGCTTTGGGGGATGGGAAGGAGGGAAGGAAAGGCTGTTTAAACAAGTTCTGTCCTAGCTCTAGAACCATTTGATTGTGCTGAGATTATCCAGGAGGCTGAGGATGTGATACCCTAGGTTAAACACAGGACGAACACAGGACAAAGCATTTCTTCTGCATAAGGACTAATACAGACTCATTTGTTTCAAACTAGCCTGATGGTGTCCTTTTGACCCTATCATATTTCTGCATTTTCAAAAAGCAGAGTATTGACTATGCCAAGCTGCTGCAAGCAATAGCTAACAAAACAAAACAAAAAACACACAAAAAATCCACACAAAAATAAAAAACGCAACAGCAGTTCTTCATTACTTCAAGTCCAAATTAGCAATCTTTGTAGCTTACATAAGTAGGGTGTCAAATCAGTGACAGTTGAAGTATTATCAACAGCCACAGGAACAAAATCAAATACCAAAACATATTCAGGAGGTATGTTAAAGCAAGTTTAAGCATGAAAAAAAGGATGCTATTTAAGATGTAATTAAGCATTTTCTTTCTCTGATAGGAAACCAACAAGTGTAAGTGTGTCTGGGTCGTATTTGGTCAGATTGTGGCCTTCTGTCAACTTGACTACAGCTGTTTCACAATAGTGTCGAGCAGCCTCTGCTGTGCTGTAATTTTTATTTGATTTGTCAGGGGCTCATGAAACCATTATTCCTCACATTAGAGCAATGAAGTCTTGCCTAGCACCTTAAAAACACAAGGTTCTTCCCCTTGTACCAGTCTACTCCTCTGCAACACCACAAGCTCACTATTTAAGGTAACCGTAGTGGACCACAGACCCTGTCCCACCCACAATGCAGATTCAAGTTTTCATTTGTCACTAACTCTTCTGCTACCTTCAGTGAAGCTAAGCATTCAGTTATTCACTTCCCTTTTTCGTTTACAGATACATGGAAAAAACTTGCATACTTAAACCCGAATGCAGACAGCCGTTTTGTTTCCAACCATCTACACAAATTATCTGTTGAGTACAAGCATATATTTTAGCTTCCTTTATTGAGTGAGATTACAGAGACATCCCATTATGTTGTTATTCAAATAAAGTTAATCTTAATCTGTTACCTGATTTTCTTTAGCAGAAGATTCCAAGAAAGCTGCATTCCAGGATTCTGCTAAAGCTTTCCCTTCTTCATAGCTGATCACCCTGACCAAAGAGAAAAAGTTCAGAAAATAAAAGTGTTTCTTTTTAACTTGCAGAAGAACTGGAATTCAATACTTCAGGAAAGTCCTCAGAGAACCAAAGCATATACATACATATAATAGGAATGTTTTGTGAAGTCTGTGATCCTGAGCATCTGCTATTGGCTACTGTCAAATACACTAGTGGGTCAGGTAAAACTCTGTTGTGACCCAGAAGAGCAGTTGTCCCAAAGCAGTTTCATTTTTATAATCTGTAATACCATCTAGTGTTTTACAGTTATGAAAAATACACTTTGGTTGGTTGTTTTGAAGAAAACCAAGTGTTAAACCACTGTCCTTGGAATCTCATAGTGCGAATCAACATCAGAACAAAAGTTCATGGCTCTTAGTTCACGTTCTGGACACAATTCCTTTGCCAGCACCTTATTTTAACCTTCAATTTTTATTTCAGTTATGGAAAGCCAAGAACAAAACTACTGTACTGCAGCCACAGGAATGCCTGCTGCTGTCTTACATTTCACATACACTGGAGTTCACATACCGTTCCATATGCAGGTCTTTTTTATTTCCAACCAGCATAATGGGTATTCTGTGAAAGAAAGTTCAGAACTTCAGAATAGTTATAGTATACTGAACAAAGTACTAGTAACATGCCTGCAATGAAATGAGATGAAAGTGTCACTACTTACTGGACTTTTCCCACCATATCCAATAACTTGCCATGGATAACTTTTATCACTTCAAAACTGCAAAATAAAGGGATGAAGTCACACATGCACTCCAATGTTTATCCTTAATACCCAATACACAAGCAATTAATGGCATATGTAGATTACCGTGTTTAAAACCTATTCTATGTATAGTGGCAGAACTTCAGAGATGCTGAAAGTGTTACTGATTTGCGTACAACAGACAAAATGGTCCCAGAAATGACAAAAGGCTAGTCTACTGCCTATCATTATAGCCTCCCCAGTTATGATACTTGCAGAAATAAGTAACATTACTTAGGACTGATGCATCTAACATACGAGCACTAAGAAAGCATTCCACCCCCTCCCCACCCCAATCTGGTTTGTAGCTGCAGTAAGAAATTTAACTACTATATTCCAACAAGCCTGGATGAGCATGTCAAATTAAAGCACAGTTCCAAAGAAGCATCCAGTTAAGTGCACTCTGCCTTGACATAATACATCACTTTTTAAGAAAACTTCGTTCATATAGAATTCTATGGTTTCATGCACGTGAAAGGCAAGAGTCGCCCGAGTTATAATTCTCTATGGAACATGAGTAAACTGATCTGCAAGATGATACTGAAACAGTGGTTATTCAAATACTTGTTGTCTGTTCACCTATAACGTACATGAAGTTTGAATGACTGGAGATAAGAAGCAGTACTACGAAATGCCAAGAACCCTAAAGCCTCACTAACAAAATCCACTGCATTCGACATTTAGTGCTTTTCAGAATGAGTTATAAACAGGCTTAAAGAGTAGACATTGTGCTCCTCCAATTACATTATGAAAAAAAATACTGATACAGAAGTGCACAATTCAGTTTTGTTTAAGGAGAGAAGCACAGGTTCACAGATTATACACGCAAATATACTGCAACAAAGAAGTGACTGAAACTTTTCCAGCTTCCAAGGTTGTTAGCCACAGGCAGTATCTTGACTTGCACTGCATTTTAATTAGAATTCAGACACTTAAAAATAGAGCAGCATTCAAATATACTTCCAACCCACAGTTCTGAAAGAACTGGTGCCTACAAGTGCTATTCAAGCTATCTAAATCATTAAAAATTCTCACTTCCGAAACAAGAAAGGTTACTATATATTTAGAAAGGATTTTGTGTCAGCTAGCTCTGTTTGTCCGACTTCAGCAGTAATTTTAGAGACAACATATGTAAGTGAATGGGGTAGGCTAGAACACAACACTTTTTAATGTTCAGCTCTTAGTCCTCCTGTTAAGGAAATGAGTTCTTTGCAAAGAAAAAAGTGACTTAGTCTGGCACAACTCACTATTAATAAATCAGGTATGATGCTACATATTAAATAGAAAAAATATAGGAATCAATGAAAGGACTTGAAGTTACAAACAGCTTATGCTGAAAAGCTATTAGTGAAATTCTGGTCTTGAGAACTGGTCTTGGAAAAGATTTCACATTCTTCTAATTATTTCAAAAAATATGAGTTAACTGGAGCTTGCTCAAAGTTCAGAGGCATTACTACAAGTAGAACTAGATGACCCTGCAAACAGAAACAGGGGAAAGAAATAAAACATCTGCTACAGACCACAAATATGTTCCTTAGTCTGAAGCCACAGGGAAGATCTAGGGTACTAGCCATAGGATAACTGAGTTGCTAGTATAATATAATACACTGCTTCCTTTTCACTATTAGGTGTACTGTTTCCAGCAGAGCTGGAAAATGCCATGCCCTTGCGCAGGACACCAGTGAGTCCTCACCTGAGGTTCCAGTGTATAGTTCTGCTAAAAGTTCTATAGAAATACGATTCTTCGCATTCCTAAGGCTCTTCATTTCCCAATTCTGTATATCTGCTTATCTAGTATAGTTCAAGAGTTCAGTTTTTAGCTAAAAAGACTAAGGAGAAACAGCTGACCTTTATTAAGAGATCAAAGCAGACAAAAAGAGAAGCACTATTTAAACTCAAATAAAATACTGACAGGGAAACAAGTTGCTAAGACCTGCCAGGAATGAAATTGGCTTGACTAGATCAATTGAAGGATTTAGAAAGCTTTCCAAACTAATCAGGGTAGAAGAAGGTGCAGGGGCAGAGTTTAAAATAGATATTGACCAACCCATAAAAGAGTGTAACAAAGTCCTGAAACAGCAAGAGGTCTGAAGACCATAAGAAATCCTTTCCAGTTCAGTCGAGCAAATAGTGTTATAGTAAACATTATCAGTGTGTGAAGGGAACCAAAAATTTACAAACTGTCAGACAAATGTGTTATACAAAATCATGAAACTTAGCAAGATACAAAACTGGAATTTAATTAAGCTAAACTAGAGCAAAAGCCTTTCAGTAACCTTGCTGCTGAAAGTCTGGGAATATTAAAAAAGTAGGGCATTAGCTTTTACTCAAGTCCCATTTAAACTTCCCACTGGAGTTTAGCAGAGAAGATTATACTTTTTTTTTTTTTTAAAGGATATTTGTACTGTTTGCTGTCAAAGCTGGTACCCTGATGGATCAATACTCAGATCAATATATACACTTCGACCCAAGTGACAGAAACCAAGACAGTGAATGCAATCTGACTGCCCAGGTGAGTCATCTGAGCTGGAGTACTGCGGAAGATCTGTTCTATTGCCTAAACACTGTCTTAGTACAGAATACAAGATAACGTAATAAAACAAGACATAATTATTGATGCTTTGAAGTTTAAAGGAAGAAAGAAAAACTTGCAATAAGTTGATTAAGACTAAAATATTGATGAATACAGTATCCACCTGCAATCTTAACATATCTTATTCTATCAGTATTTTCACCATAACTGGTTTCTATTTAAGTGTTGGAATGCTACCACAGAAAACAAATTTTCATTTATCTGGGCTGTTAAGCTCAAGGAGCTGCTAAGTGCAAGACACCATCAGACAAAGACTGCAGTAACTATCAAAGAGCAAGTCCTTTAGCTGCTGATCAGGGAACAGCACAAGCTACAGAAGCCTCCAAGCAATCTATGTTGACTTTGGTCAGATACTTGTGTCCAACAGTGCCACATATATAGTAAAGAGAAAATGCTGATTGATAAGCGGATGAATCCCCACTTAAGGTTAAGAATACTAACTCTTATTTCATACAAGGTTTCTCAGCACCAATAATGAATCTCTGACTTAAAAAAGAAAGAAAGAAAGAAAAAAAAAAAGTTAGGTAGTTTAGTATCTCTAGATTAAAGTGTAACACCTGTTGCATTTCCTCCAAATCACAGTCTTCCTTTACTACTCTGCAACTAGGAATCTTCCATTCTTGGTTCTTATCTTTAACACCTGTTCAACACTGAAGGCCTTGCAAGAAATAGAAGTTTATAACCAGACCATATGCCTTCTTTGAGAAGCACAGAACAGTCAATGAGCAAGCAAAAAATCAAGTTGCTCTACCTGTTTTATGGTAGTCTACGATAAGAGCACTTGAGATGCCCAATTCTGTCCAGTTCAGAGGAAAAGGCATGCAATTTATAAAAGCTTGTGAGTTTCCATTTTACCTTTTGGAGAACTAGGTGTTATGCATGAAGAGGAAGCACTCTCTTACCCTCCTAATGATGAGGTGAACAGTCTCAGGTCTTAATCGTTTTGCTCAAAACCTTCAACTAATCCTTATTTTAGCTATCATAATGAAGATGTTGTACAATACCAAAAAACTAAGACCTATTCAGACTAATATTTAAACAAAGCAAGAAAAACAGAGGGAGGAGACAAAATAATGGCAGCTGACAAAACCTTGCAAGAAGGTCAAAATACTTCTTACAAGCAAATGATGGATTCCAGTTATGATGGAATCCGTCCTCATGTCAGAATAGACTGTAGCCAGCTATGAGGACAGAAGAGTTACTCTGGAAAATTGGTCAAAAAGATACTTGCTTCAACAGGGCAGGAGTTAGTCCACAGGCCAAAAGTCCTCTATTGCTATCTGTATGGAAGTTTTTGATGATTTACAAGAACAAGCCAAGATAGGAAGTCAAAGAAATCTCAGTACTGTAAGAAGCTGCAAGGCTGAGGGACTGAGCTACCAGCTGACTGACTAATTCACAAAAGCGTACAGTGCCCTTTCAGTTCAGTTTCAGTTTCAAGTCCATCTTTCTATCTGATGCTAGAGCAATGAACTCAACTTATTCCTGAAATCAATCTACATACTTTTACTTACACCTCATCAGTACAGTTCAGTTCTTCTCATTTCTTACACAGTATCTTTTTTATTAGTCAGCAAAGTGCCTGTGACATTTGGATCTGAGGGGAAGTTTCTGGAAAGCCATTGATTTTTATTTCCATTTTATTTATAAGGGAAAGAGAATAAATGAATTATACACATGTAAAGAAAATACAGCAAAACCAGGAGCTGAGACGAGAATGTATCTGGTTGCTACCTGAACCATGAGAATATAACAGATTTTATTACCTTTTTATTGACGTGACTGAATAAACAAGAATGTAGCCATTGATGTCTATGGAGTACGTCTGAGGAAATATGGAGTATTCATCCTGAGGAAGGAATATTGCATTTAAAAGTTACTTACTGCCACAGTTCAGAACTTGATACTAGCAGATCACCAGCAGTTAAGTTAGTCGTATTTATAAGATGCGAGGTGCATGACTTTCTCGTATATGCAGTACTTCAAGAATTGAGGGTTTTTTCCATCATAATGCCAACTGCGGAATCTTTACCAAATTAAAAGAAAGTGAAGCAAGCCTGGGGCACAGCCTGAGTTAGTCTGTATACTCTTAAAAAAATAAATAGATAAACAAAAAATCCACAGCCTTTCTGGTTTATTCCCTCTAAGACTATGGATCAGCTAAAGCTATTCCCAATCCTTTTACTGTGCTTAATTATCAGTTTATGTTAGTACAAAACATCCACTCAGAATTACCACTAATTAGCAATTACACCTCTTATCTTGCTAGTGATACATTCCAATCAAATTCCACATTTCAACAGCTGAAGACAGGATCTAGCAGCTTGATATTTTAAGTGGCACTGATCACACCAAAATTGCACCTGCAAGGAACTGAGCAACTGCAGCTTATCAACCAACTAAGGCTTATCAACTGTAAATGGGAGAATTATTATTTATTAGTTGCTTTATGAGAACTAGAAGTTTTTATTATATGGCAAATGTTTCATAAAAAAAAATTAATCACTGTTTCTATATTTCCCATATAGAAAACACTGACCTAACAGATTAATGAACCAGTAGTTTTGAAAGAAGATTGAAAGATTGCAGAAAATGCAACACAAATACTATGAATCCCATGTTAAAAAAACAAATTAAATGCTTTAATAGATGTTCTCAGGGAACATTTACATTTTTGACAATAACCATATGTCTTAATGTACAAGTTCTCAATTTTTTTCACCTATGCTTCTTAAGATGTTAATTTTAGCTTAAAAATCACATAACCTCTAATGTATATTGTCATGACCAAACAGATGGAGCAGTGCAATCATTCAGCTTAAATCTAGACAGCTAAAAGAAATCGAATTTCCGTTAACAGGCAAATGGGAAAAACCCTTTTAAATCAACTTCTTCACAGATTCAGCCAAAAAACATTCTAGAATAACACTTGACAAAAGATGCCCTTATTTGCCTTTATAGCTACACACTGAGGACAACCCATCCCCATTTTTACTCAAATGCCAAACTGCTCCTTCAGTTGGCTGTGTAATCCAAAAGTCAATACAGAAGGGACCCGAGCTAGTCTGCATGTAAAACAGGTGAAAGTGCAACTCCAGTTATTTGACTTTATCTGGAATTCCTTGGCATTGCCACAGTTGGAAGACAGGTTTAGATAAGATATGCTCTTACACTTCTCTTCCGTGATCCCATACTGGAACACCTGTTTTACTGAACTATGGAAATCTGAGTAGACAGTCACAAAAGGTACAGCGGTACAGGACAGAAAAGGGGTACCAAAAAAAGAAGTGCCATAACCTCAAGTGTTTCTAGTTCGTGACTCAAAAGTTTTTGGCTTATTTGAAGTTAAAGTAAATAAATAAATAAAAAGCCAACCACACCCCCACCAGTACGCTTCCTGGAATTCGTGAGTCAAATCAAGGACTTTGGTAAGAGACAACACAATGTGGCTGTAACTTTGTTTTTAAGTACATCACATAAATCCACAATATAATCTTTGCTATGCTATATACACGCATGAGGACTCCTATGGATCATTAAGCAAGACAGAATTTGGGAAGAGATCTGTTCAAACCATGCTTTCCATAACCCAGCATCTTCTCTTCCCTCTAACCCTATGAGCCAGAACTCAAAGTTCAAGTCCTTCATAGGAAGGATCAAATCTGGAAATAACCACAGAGTGGAAAAAAATTAGAGAGTTTTATAATACTGCACAACATTAAATCAACCTTGAAAATAAACCCGCACAACAGAGGTATGTTACTGGTGCGGTTACATTGCCTTCTTAGAATGCCATTTCTTTCTGAAAGAGAAACTTTGCTTCTCAAATTGTAGCACCATTTGTAAAAGTAAGGAAAGCATGCTTTTAGCACAAAGCAAAGCCCATCGAGTTTGCTCTGCTACTCACACTTCATAGATAACTATTCCAAAACAGTGTGTCCATCTCGCAACCTCACTCTCCTCTGCAGAATATCCCCTCTCATACAACGCTTGTCCCATTAGGTATGGTCAGTATCAGTGTTTCTAATCACTTTGGGCTTATCCGACAGATTTTAAAAGGATACGATGTTACCGGGCAGCACAAGCTTACAATACCTAAATAACGCCTGGTTATTCTTCAGTCCTACAGTCCTCTTCAAAGAAAGGCATCGATCATGCCTAGAAGGTTACAACCCTTCTGAATACTCCCCCAGCTACGAACCAGTGTCCTCCTGCAGCTTTAAAGTCTGAAGTACTAGCAATGGATTTGTCAATGCTATGATTATTTAATGCTACTCAGTTTTGAAAAACCCACAGGCAAAATATCAGAAACTCACAGTAGGCAAGATCATGTAAACAATACTAAATTCAGGATAAAAAGACAGGGGTTTAACATTGCTCCTCCACCCCCCCCCCCTTTTTAATAAAGTCTTTCAAAAGACAGAGCATTTTTGTGCCTGGAATGTGCACTCGCCTACAAGCTCTGACAAGCAGCACTATATAATGAATACTTGTACTGCATGAAGCCTACTGACCATGCCACAGGACACTTGTTTAGGGCCTCGTCCTGCAGTCCTCTTCATTACAGCTCAGAAGCATGCATGAACCATCACTTTATTAAAAATTTAAACAAATTGACCAGGCTACCAGTAAGCTAGTACAAGTACTGCCTATATGCGTTTCTGTCTACTTCTTAGGAACATTTCATGGATACAAAATCACCGTGGTGTAGCTAGAGCGTATAAAAAGAATGGAGTCACGAACAACTTCTGGCCAGTTTATTGAATTGACGTTCTCCATCTAAAGCAGGACTGTCAGTTTAGTCCATAAACATTAAGGGGGCTACTTACAAGCACAACCTTTTGGTACATTCAAGTTAAAACAGTTCCTTCTTCTTTTTTTTTTTTTTTTTTTTTTTTAAGACATCATCTACTTTAAACAATAGTTACTGTTTGGACAGCAATAGACAGGGGGGAAAAAAAGAAGCCTTTAAATAAACAGTATAAAAACATTGCTCTTTGGTGATTTAACAATGAGGCAGCATCATTTAAATTAAACTTCAGTTTTGAACGCATGGGTCACTACCAATTTAGTTCTACTGGAGTATGAATACCCGTTGTCTTAACTCTGAAGAAAGACTCGAACAGAAAAAGATTACTTACTTGGCCAGCAGTGTCAACCAGCTGAAGATGATATTCTTGGCCATTTACTGTGATCAGTTTTGTAAAAGCTAGAACAAACAAGAAATACAAACACATTTCAGAATTATAAGCAAGGAACAGATCAGTAATCACTGCTCTGTACCAGTGAGAGTTTAAGCATTAAGAGAGAGAATGTTAGTTATACGTTTTAAGCCGTAAGAGACTAAATCAGGTGGCTGTGCTTTCAACTATCTTATCGCAAATACTGAAACTAAGAAATTTACTTTACAATTTCAAATTTCAGAAGATTCCCAGACTGGATGCAGCAGTTTTTAATTTTAAATAACTCTAAAGTAAAGAACAAAGAAGATTTTTACATGAATTTCAAAGCGACTTCAGGGCAATTGTATTTTGTGGTAACTTGAGACACTTAAATACCATTAGCATCAAAGCTAACTTTAAACTGAACACAGGATATTTTCCCCAGTTTCAAAGTAGTTCAGCAAGATCAATTCCCTAAACGGAAATACCATGAGACAAACGATCTCGATTAAAAAAAAACACTCTTTGGGGCAAGACACACACAGCCTAACTTTGAGTATGCTAAACCCAAATAATCAAAATGTAGCTAGAAGCTCACCACATGTTACTTTTACATTTGCCATCGCTACCAGCCTATTTATTCCTCAGTCAGGAAGTACATTCAGTTCCGAAAAAAGATGAGAACTGCTTCTCGCCCTAGGTTTTGTGAAATGCCAATGCACGCTGTGAGCTGAGCAGCTTTCCTCAGTGTTTGTGTTATGCAGCTACCAAAGCAAACAAGGTTACAGCTAAGTATAATGTACTATGGAGCATTAGCTGAACCAACCAGAACACACAAACCCAGCGCAAAGCTTCATTTTGGCCTTAGCATGGCACTCACCTAAAGCACTATTACTGAACGTTACTGATATACTCAATAAGGTTTTAGGTCATCCTCTGGTTGAGGCAGCAGTTTCCCCAAGTACTAACAGCCACAAGAAACCGCATCTTTCTGCACAGTGGTGAGTGGGGCAAGAGCTAACACTGAAGTGACATACTCACCATGTCCTACACGGTCTAACAGCTTCCCAGAAGCTGTAAAGTTGAATGCTCTCTGTCCAGCTGTTCTATCTCCTGCCTACTCCTTTTGCGTTTTTTTTTTTTTTTAAACAGTCTCCTATAAATTGAAGCTAGCCAACCCTCCTCCCCCCCCCCAGCAATGCTTGTGCTCTGTCAAGTCTTCACAATGTGAAAATTATCTTGAGTAAGTGGGCTGACTCCACGCTGGAATATCCAAGGCTGCCCGTTTTCACTGTGCCTAGTAAATCAAAGGGATTTTTTAAACTTACCTCTTTAAAAAGAGGTTATTCAATAGATATTCCGCATTAGTTTTGGCTTGGCACTGTCTAAATAAACAGCCTAAAGCATACATATAGATTCCATCACATTCCTGGTAAGCGTGATTTGAATGAAGCCTCAACAAGGGAATTCCTACCATACCCTGTCCATCCCTGAAGAGGTATGTCAGCTACAGATCATGTGCAAACAGAGCAGACAAGCCACCGTCAAGTCACGGTCAGGACACAGCTGTCATCACTGCACACAAATTTAGGGTTATGAAGCAAGAGTCCCCAACAGCAGTTACTTTTTGGCCTTATATGAATACTACGGTGGGAACAGAAGCAACAGTTTCTTTGAACATACGTTAACGCACAAGGTTGCTGTATACAAAATCACTGCTTCAAATAAGAGGGGAAAAAAGACTCATCTGGAGAGACACAATACATTAACAGGTGTATTAAGTTTCTAGTCTCTTGACACGTTACATACATATCAAAGCACTCTGCAAAGTAGTCTCAAGATGCTTACGAAGCTAATATTTAAAAAGGGACAGAGACAGATGGCAGCTTTTTCAGACCATTCGAGAGGCCTAGAATAAACTAAGCAAAGGCATCATCATCAGTACCAAAAAAACCAAACCGTGACAAAGCTAGGGTAAGGAAAACAGTGGAGGAGTTGCCACAGACTGGCTAAGAGGAACTGCTAGTGCAGACTTCTAGCACTAGGAACAGCCTATTTCCTGAACACAAACCTGTTTCGATGAACTCATGATTAATAACTCCCATTTCTTAGCTGAAGCTTGTTAAGAATGCTCCTGGTAAGAAATCGATCTCAGGAAAGCCATATTAAGCGCGATTAGTAAACTGAACAGTTTACACCAACTACTCGATCCACGCGTTTCTCTCCTTGGCCCTGAGGAAGTCTTCCCTTCTGGTTCAATTACCTCCCGTTCTGGGACATGCTGTTCCCCACTGTGCCTATTGGCATGACAAACACCACCAATAACATGATCAGTAAAAAGCTACGGCACACTACAGCTCTTCCCAGGATGGCAAGAACAGATTTCAACAGACCAGAACAATCTCTGCAGTCGCAACCATAATGTGACCATCTGCGAAACTTTGTTAGCCAGCTGAAGTATCAGTAAAGCCTGTTTTAGCTCAGCTGAAACCCACATCTCGGAATAGGACGTGCTTACAGACTGCAACAGATGATTCGAGTGTAAATTACAGGAAGAAAGCTGCAGTTCCCACCTTCGCCTATTCTTTCTGCTCCCACACTGCTGCTTTCTAACCCTCAGATATGTGAATAACTGTTTACAGTTTTGACGCACTGCTGAAACTCAAAGAATTTGGTGATGCAGTTAATAGCACAACACCAAACACATGTATCCATACAGTTAAGGGGGTAGCAGCGAACAGCAGAGTCGCAAAGAAACTAAGGCCGCTTTGCTGTCAGAGAAACTGCTGATGAAATTACAAGCGCAGCCCTGAACGGTGCTGCAGCTCTGAAAAGACAGTGGAAGCGTAACCTACACTGCAACTCCATCGGCTGCTGATCATCATTGCCCTAAGATATTTCAATTAGACTAATGTGAGTGAAATGATTTCCACACACAACTCAAATGATGGCTGCTCTGAAAACAAGCCATTATGGTAAGAAACCAGTGCCAAGCACACAGATATAGGCTTTGCAATCACTAGCGCTGAGTAAAGGTATGAAAGTGGCATAAAATTATTCTCACGGAGCTACTAACTGATTGCTCAATAAAGCCACCTTGTAAGAGTTCCTTAGCTATTACTTTCTGCAGCCCTCCAACAGAGTCTATCCTACCTTCATTCCAGTGTCACTACCTGTTGCTAATGTGCCAGGACATCTTCTATAACCTTTGAGACGTGTAATGCAATACAGCTATGCTCAGGTTTTCTCAGAAGCCTCATTTCCCCCCCTCAGGAAGGCGTCACAGCACAGTGCTAGGAACCTCTCAGACTGCTCTGAAAAGCAAAAAGCCGCCAGCTAGGCCTCAGAGGAGCTGGAGCAAGAACTTTTTTGAGACTGGCGGGATCGAACCAAGTCTGCTGCAATGCAAAGTCACTGAATTAATAATGAACAAGGACAACCCTGCAAAGATGGGGGCAGAGTGAGAATCATATACACATCTTCATTTTCTACTCCTTCCGATCTATTTATCAGCTTTGAGTTTCAAATTAAGATTCTAGTTTTTATTCCAATAAAATCTAAGAGTTTTAAATCCTTTCAGTCTTTGCGGGAGTGCAAAATAAAAGAATGCCTGAGCTAATCGGCCTCAACGCTCTGTCCAGCTCAGCGTCCAAACAGACTCCCGCTCTGCCGTGTTTCTGCTTCTCCTTCCAACACTTCTACAAGGAATTGCTCTACTATTTCTTCAAGCTGGTTGCCTTAAGAATAGCTGCGCACTGTGGTGTTACTCTTGTTGGGACCTTAAGAAAAGGAAATTTTATTTTGCTACATAATTAACTCTCATGTCCACTGCTGCTACAAAATCCTAGAAGTTACTCTTCCTGATGCACAGGTTTGCTAAAAGCAGCTGAATTCAACATGCTTTTTAACTTAGGTAAACTAACTTTTCTGGATCTAGTGTAATACAGGCAAAGGCAAATGCAACAGTGAAGCAGTGCTGACTTTAATGAACACTGAAATAAATCGGATGAGCTTATTTTCCCTGTACCATTCCCACCAAAGAAGGTAAAGATTTTTACACTGGAAAGTAAAAATACTAGAATATTAGGTCATGCTCTTACAGTTGAAGGCCTGCACACTGTGCATCTTTGTCCAACAAGAGCTCAACTATAGAGCTTCAGACTCCAATGTTTGGTGCCAGTCTTATCATTTGAACACATACATTATAAAGACTAAGCTACTAGCAATAAAAATATTAACTCTGGTGCACCATTTGGTGTTAGTGAATATTAGAATGTAGAACTCCCATACTACAGTATCCTACAGTATTTTAACAGCACTGATGATACCAATTATCAGTAACGACTTTTTAGAGTCAAAACAGACAACACACAGAATTCTCTAGGTATTATTTTTTTCATTTTAAGTTTTGTGACACTACAGTCGACACTACCACTAGACGGAAGTTCTGAAGATTTTGTAGACTACTATGAAACACTGGAAAAACGCAACATCTTTCAGCTCCACTCCTAGCACAGGAGCTAGAATTCTCAAGCCCTTTTACTAGTGCTGTTAATTACAGATTCAAAAATACAAGCTAGGAAAATAAAAAAAGAATTGGTAACACTCTTCCAGTGTCTTCTGACCCTGCACAGAATCAAAAGCATACAGTTGAAAGAGTCAGAAAATTTGATGGATCAAAGATTTGTATTTAGAAAAAGCATTTTAGAAAGATTACAAATTTGAGTCAAAAGAATGGTTTTATACTAATCTGATCAAAACTGCAGTTTCACATGCCCTTCTTAAAAAAAAAAATAATAAGAAGAAAACCTCAATATATTTTCTGTTTCAATGGCAAATCTGAAAGTGTTATTTCCTTTGTTATTCATAGAAATATTTTTAAAACATTCTCCCTATCAGGCCTTCCACTGCTTAGAGAATAGACAGACTTCCTACTGTTCTGAACCTCGGGGCACATCTTTTCCATTTTCATCCCCTACTCCCCAGCAACAAGTTCTGATGCAAGAAATGCCCTCCAACTCTCTACCTCTCAGAAAGCAGATTCCTTCAGCCACGCCACAGATCACAAGACTTTCGCCAAATGAACAACGCTGGTTGTTTTCTGAGCAATTAAAAAAACAAGTGAAAAAGACGAGCTTATTCAAGACACTCCACCCCCAGATAAATTTTAAAGCCATGACATACCTAATGTTCAGAATTGAGATCAGGTAACCAGTAGAGATTATAAGAATCAAATAAACCCAGAATTCCTCCAGAGCTGAATGCTTTATATACATATATACACGTATATCATCAAGCACAGTAGACACCTTAGAGATTCTAACCAAATCCAGGTGGAGATTAAATCTGGGTGATGTTTGAAGTTAGTATCTTTTCATATAGTCATTCAGAAAAGCTATGAAAGAGACACAACTATAGACCATAGCGGTTATAAACGCCATACAAGAGTCTTCAGCACACAAGAACCTGCAAAGGATCAGAAAAGTCAGTCTTGTACCAAGGTGTCAAAATCCTGAAACGAGAGATTCACTCAGTATTTTGGAGAGACTCTGCCCCTTCTCTCAAGCTTTTTACTAGTTCACTTCCATATACCTGCATACAACTAAAATAAAATTAAACATTTTGTATTTTCATATTACAGACAGTGAAAAATACCCACCCACCAATGTTAAGATTTAAAATGCAGAAACTTAATACCCAATAGCTTTTTTTATTTTAGTATTTTTAATTCAAAGCAAATCTTAATTACAATTCTAACAAATTATAGTGGGATTGTGGAATTTAATAACAGGATTGAATAGTGGCATTTAATAATGACACCCATATAAGGACTAAAAGGTCACGTGGGTCAAAGGGCAAGTCATCCACTTGCCATAGCAAAGTTAAAAGTTTCTTCAAAAAGTAATAACTAAAATTCTAGTTCTAGACAATAAAACTAAGTAAAATCTGAGTAAAATATCGTGATAGCTATTGAGTTCTAATTATTAGGATATACATAAAAAAGTAACCTTTTTCTCCTGATACTTCATTCAGATTTCCAGACAAACACACAAGCTCAACATCCTATTGCACAAGTCCAAATCTGTAAATATGTGTACTACCACTGCATTTCAGAAGTCACTAAAATACAAGCTCTGGGGTTACCATCATGAAAGCAAGGTTTTGCTTCCCAGATGATTAAAACTATGCCAGTTACCCCAGCATAACACCAAGTTGCTCAAGTATTTTACGGCCACTGCTAGATCATAAGAAGGTGGCTGGACTGCAACAAATACCGGGTAACTCGCCTCTCAAGTGACTTGTTGCTCTTGACAGTATTTTTAGTATTAGTATCTTTACTTACCCGCTATGCTAGCTATTCACAAAGGCACTAATATTAAAACAACTGCCAAGAGAGGGGGAAAATATATATATATATCTATATATATCTATCTCACTTGAGAGGGGTGAGTTACCCGGTATTTGCTGCAAGTTGATTGTGCACAAGGCTTGTTATCATGCAACGGGAAATGAGCAATTTAAAGAAAGTTCACATTACCATGACTATAGTTTGTCTACTTTCTAAGGTAGTCATTTGCTCCTGGAATAGCCCGTTTTGTATTCATCTAGATATATTGATCAAATGAGAAATCTGAGGTTTTAGAATACTTCCACATAGCAACACCTTTGCCCAAAGGTATGACATACTTGATTTGAATTGCCCTGAATGATCCTAGGTGAAGCAGATGTTCAACAAGGTACATATTATAATACAAGAAGCAGGTACATTTTAGTCAGATTGGTTTGTTTTTACTTTTGTGTTAAAAAAAGTAGTTTAGTTGTTTGGAGAAATATGCGCACAACAATCTCCAAACTGCAACGCTGTAAGCGTGGTGACCATTGGTTTAAAAGATTACTTTAACTGTTAAGTTGAATTAATGAGCTTTAGCATTAATATGTAAATGCCCACACAAATAATATGTATAATCAAAATGATTTCTGATAAGAGTTAGTGCCATTTAGAGAAGACACTTGAAAAGCTGCTTGTCAGTTATTTACTTACTGTTTTCTATGGTTGGATCATATGAATCAACAAACTGTCCTTCCACAAACTGAATCGTCAGTGAAGATTTTCCTGTAAAGCAAGAGAAGAGAATCGGTATTGAGACAAGTCTTCAGGCTGTTACCACATTACATTTACTAGCAGATACACTAATGTTTTTATAAGAGCCAGTATGAACTCTATATGGTTCATTTAAACTATCTGTACAAGACAACTGTCCTGTATTTTAATTAAGTGCCTATTTCTGGCAACTGGATCGTCTGAATGTATACCAAAAATAGTGCAAAAGCTAAAGTTCAGAATGTGTTCTGCTTTTGTTTTACAATAAGTCCTATAGCATAGCTCAGGCTCCTGTTTAAAAACCAATCTAAAAGCAGCACCATCCAAATCTCATAAGGCTAATTTTACTCTCATAAGGCAAATGATTATACTCGAAACATTTTTCATCCAGAAGTAGGGAAAACTAGGAATAATTTTCAGTCATTGCAGGGAAAATTAGAAACTGGAAAGAATTAGTCAAATTTAGTCAGTTTTGACTGACTAGTTTGACTGGGATATTAGACATCTTTCTTGTCACAGAAGACATCTCAAAATTCTTGAGATCAGTATATTCCTCTTTATTCATGTTCTTCATGCCACACTACAACAGACTAGCAGATGCTGTATTTTACGCATAAAAAGAGAGAGGGGGCATCATCAGATTTTTTTTTTTAAAGCAATTTAAGAGCGACTTTTGCAGACAACTCAACCTTCCCAACTTCAATTATCCTGATCCGATCAACCCACCCAGCCTCTCCCCAATAAAGAGTAATGCAAAATGCTGTATTTAATAGCAGAAAAAAAAAAAGGAAAATTAAGTTAGTTGTGAAGTATTTTACAAGATACTAAAATGTGAACCAGATACACACTGACCATAAAAAGCACCTTTAAAAGCTTTGCAAATAAAGACATTTCAAAGCATGACTAAAGTCTTAACACGATTTCCATTACAGCACACCTCCTACATTCAGGAATCTACTAGATCCTATTACATTGTGTTTACTGGACAAATATAATCTTACAAAGATTGCCAAGTGTGCTAGCTACTTTTGGACATGAATATATTTTTCACGCTTTTATGCTTTCACCAGCTAGAACTGCAAACAAAACACGACCTCAAGTTAAAATCTATCAACTGCCTCCATCACGAACACCCCACTCGGGGGAAGTATTTCAGTGAAATCACAAATAACCAACGTTTTGGGTGAACTAGTTTATAGTAAAACTATTTATCCAAAGCAATTAATACTTGAAAATAGTGTTCACTTGCAGTGCTTAGACCATGCTATGTTTATACCTTGCAGTAGGAAAAAACCCTTTCCTAAGCCTTCCTCCAGGAGGTGGGGGGGGGAAGTTTTCCAGCTTTCTTCCTTTCCATTCTTGCTTCCTCATGCAAGGCTCTTGACCCCTCAACATTTGATTTCAGTGCTATCAGCATGCTTAGCAAGTCATTTTGTTATTCTGAAAATTACAAGTCAGACAAATAAGGTACAAGGACAGAACTGATGCAAAGGGAAGCTCAGTTTAATATTTACACATAAAGTTAATTCCTGTATTAACTGCAATACTTCCAGGATTTACTTCTCCAAGAAATCATAACCAAGGAAGAAAATGTTACAGGAGTATCATCATTTTGGAATATTCTAATTAATGTACACCTGTAACCTTCCTGAACTCAGCATTTGGCTTATTTTAACATCACTGCACAGTTCTGCAATGCTTATCCCTTTGCTGTTTCCTATAAACCATGCCAGTTTACTCATGCTACAACTATTCAAGAAGTTGTGTGCCATTTTTTAAAGTTGCTTTTTCAAATGAAGTTATTGGATATCATTTCCTAATAAAACTAACAGTGAAACTAAAGATATCTTACATATTTTGGATCGGTTTACAGAGAACATTGTGCTGCAGGCATTGCAACAGCAATCAAAGAGAAAAAATAATCATGTTCATCTGAAGTCATCCTAGTAAGGAAGAAGCACAGCTGTACCAGAACTGAGATTATACAATTGAGGAACTTTCTGAAACACTGTACATTTTAGACAGGAGTTAAAAGAGCTTTCAAGCTATTTCTTCTTCAGTGTATAAGCTTATGAAGAAGTTACTCAAAGTTCATGCTTCCAGATTCTTTGTCAACAAAATACAGGCAGGCTTAAAACAAAACCAAAAAACCCACAAACCCTCTATTTTAAAACAGGAAGTTAATTATTCCTGTTTTAGGCTGTTTTATCTTCAGGTATCTGGAAGAATAGTCATGCAGATCATCACATCTGAACAATTTTCCTTTCCCTCTTCCTAGTAAGAGGGCTTCAAAACTGACCAAAAGACTTGACTGCACTGTCTTTACTAAGTTTGGAAAATGAATACTAGAAAAAAGCCAGAGCCAACAAAAAATGCTGCATTTAACATTCAGCTGTGTTAATTACTGCTTTCCTCCCAAGAGTAAAAAAGGAGGAAAGAGAAAAAGACAAAAGCAGTATTCCAACACTCTGCTAACCCCCTGCAAGTTTTACAACAAGTCTTCCGGTAATGATGTGTTTCTGATCACAAAAGGATGTCTACTTTTTCTAGGTGTGCCATAGGGAAGCACTTCACAGTCCTCGATTCAGCCACATACCCCCTTGGGATAAGCGCCTGCAACACTATCTCACTAAACCAGGACTTCCAAAGGGGCACAAGAAATTCAAAACCTAGATCATTAACACCCCACTGCCCTGTCGCAGCCCATGCCCAAGAAGCACAGGGGACATGTAAACAAGGGCTTCGCTTGAACTTTGCCCCACAGGTTTTAGTCCCGGCCTTTGAACTATGCTCATGGAGAGGAAAATTGAGGTTTAACTCCCATCTCCTCTTTCCTCAGAAAGATCAGGAAATATTTTCAGAGAATTATAATATCAGTGTAACACTTCTGAGGCACAGGCCAAGGAACTGCACGCAGTTGTGTTCTTAGGGATGTGCTAACCGCATCCCCATGGGGTGCGCGGGGAGGCACTGCAATCTGTTCGTAGGCAGGCTGCTAGCAGATTTCAGTCTAAAAGGACTAAAAGGAGTCTGGAGTCAGGTTGCTTACACCAGCAGCAGTTGGTTACTCAAGGGTGCATATCTCGAAAAAGGCTCAGTTCTAATATGCCCTCATCTGGAGCAAACGCCAGATGCTTTTTAGTTTGCTGAACCTTCTCTTGTATTATCCTCCACACTGATATTTTTAGTGCATCCACTGTCCTTGAGTTTTATGGAAAATAAATATCTGTTGAGACCAAAAGGTGAAGCACCATGAGCAGAAGCAAGGCGAAATGGCAGCTGAAAGCAGTTCACTAAATTGATGCGGACTTGTGAATTTAAGATGAAAAAGCACCTGCAAAATCTTAGTGAAGAAGATAATGGTTTAACCTCTTGATTCTCTGTTTAGAATCAGAGAGCTTAGAACGACCAGGAAAAAGGCGTGAATGGATCAAGAAAGAGCAACACCGGGGCAGGGTAACAGGATGACTCCTCTAACTATACTAGGAATACTAACTCAAAGCACCAGATAACCTGCGGCAAAGGAGTTATAAGCAAAGTCTTGGAAATGTACTGACTCTTCACGGAGAAACAGGACTGAAGATAAAAGTTTGGAAGAATGGATTTTACAAGTGTCTAGGATGCAAGTCCCACGTGACTGAAAGCACAACTAAAGTTGTCTGGAAGTATCTGAAGGATATTTGCATACACAATTCATTATTTATCATCTGATGCTAGAGTCGCAGAGAAAGCAGCTTCCCGCTGTCAAATCAGAAAAGGAGTTTTCAGACACATTTCAAAAAAATAATGTTGCTATACTCCTGTTCATACAACAGAGCACACACTAAATAGAGCAGAACAGCCTATAAGTGCTCTGACTAGGGCGGCCATAGCACATCAGTTTCAAGTGTCACTGCAGTCAGGAAGGCAAAACACAATTGCTGAATTAAGGTTTTTACTCACCTTTCTCGTTTTTGGACAAGAGCTGTAGTATTTGTTCTAGCCTTACACACTTGAGCCTTACGACACTGGACAGTTTCCCAAGGAACATGTGCAACCGCGGGCCCACTGGGAGCTGGCCTCCCACAAGACAACACACCCTCTCTTCGGTACAGCCCCACCACCTGTCTACTGCCCACTCCCTTCATCCTTACTGTGGCAGGCAGAGGGAAAGCCCAGATGAAACTCAGATCTGCTGCCAGCTTGCCCCGAATCAATTTACCCAGGAGAAAACTGATGAAATTGGCCAGCTAGCAAGTCAAACAAACGGCTCCACAGGCAAGGCATTGGGCAAGCCTGATTTTTCAGCTGCCCTGGCACATGGCATCTCCACAATGACAGCTACTGGAAGCACAGAGTAGTTTATCTGACCAGGAAGAACTTCTCAATGCAAGAAAGGGTCTGCACAAGCAATCAGCAAACACTTTAATAGGGTCAAGAACAATAACTACTGAAGAGCTGCGCTTCTCTATTCTGTTAGAACTTCAGATCCATATAGTTTCTTTAATCCATTTTTTTAATGAAAGAGACTGATTATGTACTTTGCTTAATTATTAAACACTTAACAGCTGGCAACGTTAATTCATTCACACCACAAGCCTAACCTCTTAGGTAAGTTACAGTCTGTAAGCCAATCTACTCAGTTTTACCTATAAAACAAACTAGTTTAAGTTTTGTCATAAAAAGCTTCAAGGAATTTCACAATAAAATGCTCAGTGACACAAAATTAGATAAACTTAATCTCTGTGAAGCATAATAAGCTGAGCATAACTGTGCATAAGATACTGGAAACTCTGGTACACAGTCAAGTTTTTGTACTGAAAGCTACACTCTGTTTAACTTAAACATTGGGTTCTTTAGCTTCTATAATTCAGAATACTAAGATTTACAAAACAGACGCATCAACATTTCTACAATGCAGATTATCAATTTGTCCCCAGAGCATAGAAAGAGATAGAATGACTCCTCCTAGCAGATGTAGGTTTAACTGCGTAACAGAGAAACTTACAGCATTATTCTTAGAGAAAACCTTTCCACAAGATGGTAGAGGATCTCAGAATTAAATGTCTTCATTATTAGCAATTTTCTGTGGTTAGTAAGACTTTTTTCCCCCCTCACAGGTACTATTTATGGCTATGTATTTGCTATTTTGCTGACCATTGCTATGTAGTTCAGTCAATCATTTTAATTACTACAAAAATGGTATTCCACAGTCAATAAAGAATTCTGTTTCTAACTTCTGGAGACAATGGTACACTTAAGAGTACTTTACGTTTTACTCAAATACAACTTAATTCTATTATTATTGAATTTTTCAACATAAGGAATTAGTCGCTCACGAGCATGGCACGCATGTCTACTTTGGGCTGTAGTTTTGTTTTTTTTTAAATCAATTTTGTAGTGATTTCGCTGCGATAGCAACACTATGATACCAGGATAAAATTGATGTTCTGATGTTTACAGAGAAAAATCTCGCCGACATACAGACTTAGCATTCAATCCGTGTACTGGATTATACTCGCACTCAGTTCTCAACGCCTGAAGACTGCAGTGGTCCTGTCAAAGTGCTAGCTGAGCTTTCTAAAGGACAGACGAAGGAATCTGACCTTATAATCCTGCAAGAGCAAAAGTCTTAGGACCTCAGTGAGACAACTTTTGGTAAAGTAGTGAAGGACCTCAAGAATGAAAAAAGAGCTTCATGACAACCAAATAGCAGATCAGCATTTCAGGAGAACACAAAGCTCTGCCTCAACTTTTATGGCACTCTAGCCCACTGCTACAACTCTTCCCTGCCTTCTTCTGATCTATTTCTAGATCAGGATATAAAGAAATATATTTGACAGTCTAAGGCAAGATATTGTTGCAAGAAACACTCCTACTGTAGAACAAGAGGTCCATGCGACAGTGTATAATTAAGAACACAAGTTTCAGGGAGAAGAGGACACATGCTCGTTTCCCCTCCTTCTGCACTACATGATGATCTTGAGGTTTGTCAAAGGTATTCCTCTGTAAGCCAGAAGAAATCCAAGAGGCAGTCATTTAGAAAGGAAGTTAGATGGCTTCCTTTATTTTCTTCAGATTTCAACGCAGTCAGACAAGCTCCCAATCATATTTGCAGGCCCCTGCAAAGCTGGCAGGAATGAGTTCTCAAAACCTGAACCAAGAGGTCTTAACAATGCTCTCTACATCAGATTTTCTGTAAGGGGAGCAAGAAGAGAGCATGTGCTTTACCGCCCATCTGATACACAACAGCAAGCTTGCTCCATTCAGCAGCAGTGCTCTTCCCTCAACGTTCACTTATCTTTTGGTTGCCACCAACTAGATGTCAATGCAAATATTCAGAGAAAAACTCTGTTGTTTTGCTGCAACAGCTTAGTTACCACTTCCAGATGTCTATTTTGTCTCCATTTTTTAAGTCAGTAACCTCAGCAAAGGATTGGCAGTAGAAATGTTTTAGTCATTTTAGTGCAGATTCCAGTTATCTCCGCTTGTTACCTTTGTTGGCAGAAAGATATGGAGTACCACAGTTTTTCTGGTATTTCCCTTTTTATAAAGCAAACAATTTTCATTCCATGTGTTTGCTATCAGTTGTCAGAAACAGAAAAGCTGTTCCAGCGCTAAAAAAAAAAAAAAAAAAAAAAAAAAAAAAAAAAAAAAAAAAAAAAAAGCAGCCATGCGTGGCACTCATCTCACCTAACCACAGTATACATGTGTAGATGGCTGCATCCACGGCTCTTCAAGTAGGTCAGGCAAACCGCACCATGGACTCTGCTAATTACAAAGGAAATTTAGACATTCACATCTAAGATAGTCAACCAATATTCTTCCAGATTAATAATCCCTCTATATTCTCTTCAGACTTCTTACACAAAGGAACAGTGCAGCGCAGCACTTTTCCACCTCTCTCCCCACAGCACCCTGACTAAAATATTAGGCTGGCAAAAGAAACTCAGATCTAACTTAGCAGGCATGTCCTGCTACCATATTTAGGAGTATACAACCTATTCCCAAACTAAATATTAGACAGTACAACTTGATACACTCTACCCTTCAAGGGAAACTTACTGAACTTAAAAGATCAGACCCTAATGTTTAAGTTCTGACACTCTCAGGAGGGCAATACTTTGAGCTTTATACTGTTTTTTTTTTTTTATTTATTTTTTTTATTTCCAAGAGACAAAATTCAATTCTTACTGCTGGGCAGAAGCCAAGTAGTCTCTCACTGTACACACATCAGGCAGCTATTAGGTATCTGAATAAACCTGACCTTTACCTTGGATCACCAGACATGCACAACATTAAATGTCTTTCAAAGATACTTTTAGTAACAGTCATTGTTTCATCATTAAATCAGCTTTAAAATTCTATGTCATTACAAATTAAAAAATGCATATATCTTGCTTGAATGCATTCCCTGCATTCTCTTTTTACAGCTTAAGCCTTTCAGTTTCCCTGGAACTCGCAACTTCCATTCAGTTCTTTCTTGAAGCAAAAGACCACTGGGATGTAAAACTTAAATTACCTTTTTCTAAGATAGAAAATGACGCATCAGGACTAACTGGTTTTAGCACTTCTTTAAGGAAGTGAATCTTTCAGACTGAAGTAACCAGCACTAGCTCTTTTGTCAGACATTCACATTCATTTGTGCAGACATTCACTAACTATACTGCAGTAGTTAACAAACTACATCCTATACACACCACATGGGATAAAGCAACCATTTAGGTTTATCACAGGTTTGCAGCCATTATTTTCATTTTTCCATTTCTACTCAACTGCCTAAAGTCAAGAGCAGCTGCATTAAGTTTCACACTACAGATCACCTGGTAGAGCAACATGCCACTGAACAAGCTAGAACACATAGGGACAAATACAATTTTAAACTCAGCAACAAAAGCAGAACAAACCCTTCTCTCCTCCCTTTTGCTGCACACCTCACTTGACTTTGTGGACCACCTGATCTATGTCAATAATAGAGAAAGCCTCAATAGCACAGAACCCTTTACAAGATGGAAAACCTCAATCTTACAGCTGACCAGTATTGTTTCCCTGAAATGCAAGTCCTCCCTAAGGACTTTTTCTTCTTAGTGTTTGAGGACTAGAGCTACAGTATCAGCAAGGTAGTATTCACTGCTCACAAAGCTGTGTCCACCTTATCTCACTGCTGCTTACAATGACACCCGAGCAGAGGGCTAAGTCTCTGAAAAGGTCAGAGAATCTTTCCTGGCATCAGTTTAAAAAAGGTGAAGCGAAGGCCAGCCTGACTAGGAGCTTGTTCCTGACCATATCATAACACCAGATAACTTGTAGGAATACAGCTGAAATAGTGAGGACCAGATCTTCTTGACAGTATCACTGACATGCATATGATCATCAGCCTCAAGGATCTTGCTGGCGTTACTAGAACAACACTAACAGAGGTGTTTCTTTTTCCCTTGTTGTAGGATGACAGAAGGCAAGCACCTGACAAAATCCTGACAAGGTAATAATAGTAATATGCCCTCTCTTGGTAACATCATCCAGGCAGACAGTGCAATATCTGTGTCACAGTGATATCCAGCAACCATAACTAAGGAATTTCAGCCTCACTTGGAGGGAAGCTCCACAGAGCTCTTGACCAACCTGTAACAAAACCAGAAGAGAATACTGATTTGTCCCAGCAAATACTTTTACAATATGCTAAAAAACAAATTCACTCTGCATAATAATCAGTAGAAGACCTTAGCAACAGAAGTCATGCCTACTCCTTGAGGCTGAAACTGCCTATAAAGTAGCCTCTCGATGTAACAGACTCTTTCTGTCTTTGCTGACGGTCCAAAGTCTGATATACCCAATGCCAACCAGTGCCAGCACTGCACGTGGCAGTCTAAACCTAACTTTTCATGGGAAGCGTGCTGCCACCAGCACTCAGGATGTGTGCAGAGCACTATTTACCAGCCCTGCCCTGCCGGAAGTTCCCAAAGCAGCAGGAAGCACCAGGAAGTATGGTACCAACCCCAACGCACTAAGATCTCTTAGCAGAAAACAGAGGTGGTGGTGTTTAGGGCTACTGACAAAACTTTAGCCTTGCCTCTCCCTCCCACCAGTGGGACAGGACATGGTTAACTCCACTGTACCTCTGTCAACAGATACATAGGTAGACAGTGAGATTGTCTTGATTAAAGATCATACAGTTGAGTTTCGATCACTTAAATTCTCCTGCACTAGCACAAGGAACAGCTGGGCATAGCAAAAGCACGTTGCCATGGCTGCTATAAGAGTGAAAATTCTGTAACTAATAATGTGTATAAGCCTCTGCTGTAAATCCATACACAACCATGTCAACATTAAAAACAGCAAGCCCGAAACTGTACTTTCCTCTACAAATACTGTCTCTCCCCATCAGCTTTAGACCACCTTTTGACAAGTTACCACAGTTTCTCTCCTCCAATACAATTCTAGATCTTCTAAACTCTATGTGCATCTTGCATGATCCTTCTACATAACACCTGAAGTTCCTCCCCTCATTGACTCTTCTGGGTTGAAGAAAGCCGCAATTGGTTAAATGCTACCTTCACAGCATTGCATTGTATATCACTGAAGTTAGTCATTAACACCCAGCCCTGCACTATCTCTTATTGCAAGGCTCCTTCACTTGTACATATATGCTTTTTCTAGGTTTTCCTTCACACCTGTACGATATACTCTCCACTGTAAAACCTACAAAATTGATTGAGAAAGGATTTTGTCTAGAAGGTCAACATAACAGCAGTCACTGAGTACAAAAGACAACCTGTTAACAGTAAAGAATATTTGAAGTAACAGTATGCTAAAATCACAGCATGACAGACAATAGGAAAAAAAAGACTGCAGGAGTAAGGATAGTTCCATACAGATTACTAGAGAAATCTTTAGAGTCCTCAACCTTGGGAAATTTTAAGGGAATGTAAGCCAAAGATCTGCCAGATATGACATGACACAGTTGATCTTGCCATAAGGCAGAGAAGATAGAATAGGCAATGCTTGTTTCCTACAATGTACTATAAAATCCTAGCTTGTCATGTCAGCCAACTGGCTTTTTCACCTTCCACACCAGTGTGTATCCATCTGCTGGCTCATAAGGTGTTTCAAGTTATGAGTTCTAGGGCTGGAATCATACTCTTCTACTCTGAGTTTTTATACCAGCTAGTACTAAAAGGTCACAATACAGAACTCTGACCTTTGCAATGCACAAAATAAAAACCAAAACAAACAAAAAACCCCCACACAACCCACCACACCACACATGCACACACTTGAAAAAGCCCAGGAAATAACTGAAGATGATGCTTGCAACCCTACATTAAACTGTTTTTACATTTAGATGGTCTTTCACAAGTGAAACGTCTTCCAGTCAGTCCAGGTCTAGTACATGAGGAAGTATTTGCCAAAAGAAGCTGGATTCTTCAGTTCCCAAGACTCAGCACAACCATGCAACTTGGACAAGGAATTCAGTATCAGGCTACAATTTTAGACATCCTAACTTCAAGCTGACCTTCTCAAGAAACAGAGCAG
Organism: Apteryx mantelli; assembly: GCF_036417845.1. Classification (NCBI taxonomy): domain Eukaryota; kingdom Metazoa; phylum Chordata; class Aves; order Apterygiformes; family Apterygidae; genus Apteryx; species Apteryx mantelli. Next base: position 162,937,996 of record NC_089979.1, on the reverse strand, counting down.
CTCAGTGTATTTGTCTGCTGTACAAGTCTTGCATACCAACACAAATTAAATCCTTAGATGGTAGCAGTGATTATTACTCAGCTATTGTTCAGTTAAATGATAACTCAATGTTCAAGCCTATTCTTGACAGCATCTATTTGACAGGAATGGATAAAATATGAATTAAAGGCCAAGATTTACCCTAGGTACTGCAAAGCCTTTGAGAAGTGGCTTACTTCTTTAACCTGGCTATTTGGGAAATAAGCCATACCTTCATTCTTGGTTTCCACACTTCCACGCTACAAGAACTGGAGAGGAGTGGTTCAATTCTCCCCACAATGAGCTGTCTGTAAAACCTGGGTCCATGCACATTCCCTTTTCACACTGTCCTTTGTCTCTTTATCATCCTCCACATTTAAAACCCTTCAACTTTCAGGACATACAGCCCATGCCCACAGAGGTGTCTGGATACCAAAGTAATGGGATATTCTTATTACCTTTGGAAAAAAAGGAACGTATATTCTACAGTTCTGTCATTATCTATAAATTACATATGGGATAACGGCTTTTTAAGATTAAGATCTCTTTGCCTGGAAGCCCTAAGAGACAAGGCATCATCTTATTTTTCTGTACTATCATTAACTTGTACTCGTTTATAGCAGTTTGTTGCAACAAAAGCACAACCACTCAATGCTAGGCTTAGGAACAACATCCGAGCAGAAATTTAAGCAAGCTCATCACTGAAACAGTTCCAGCAGTCTCACTCTTACTTTTCTCCTCTGTCCTACCATCACACCTAGCGATAAAAGATATCTTACTCGGCAGCCAAGGAAAAACAAGCAGAAAAAAAATTTAGGTAGCATAAGAATCTTTGATATACACTGTATTACGAACATGATTTTAAAACACTCAGACAATTTCTCATTATCTCTACCTTTACTGCTCAGAAAAACTTGATTTATCTTGTATTTAAACAATTTTTAGACTACAGTTTAGCAACCAACAAAAGGTTTACCAAAAAATTTGACAATGTTTTCTCCAAACATGAAGAGAACAATGTTCTTTAAGATTAAGTTGAAACAGTATGACTAACACCTTTATTCAGAATTTACACACCAGCACCAAACCATATGGATGAAGTAAAACATCTGTTAGAAATGGGCATTTCCAAGAAAGCAATGCAAAAAGTACTGCAGCAAACTAGGAAACACAATGCTTGTTAATATGTAAGTTTCAAAGCAGAAACTTCCAGTTTTAATTCAAAATGGTTATTCTGAAATACATTTTAGAACACTAAAAATTTATGATTAATGGACGACCAAACCTCAAGGCAAAATATGCTTTACCACATTATTTTCAGGCATCTGATTTTGCTAGTTTGTAGTAAAGATTTAATGGAGTTTTCCTACATGTTATCTACCCTAGCTCTTTTGCACATAGCAAGAGTACATTTAAAGGAGGTCCTACATATTGAATGATGTTTTGGCAATGCAAACTGACAAGTTGTTGAAGCTACACAGATGCATCCCACTAACTCAGGAGACAATGCTGTCAAGAGTCACTTCTTCATATCATGGTTTGATATTACACTTACACACGAATGTGCGCCCCCACACACTGAAGACCACTTATGTATTCCCTCTCTCTTTTCAAATGAGAATTCGTTCAACTCTGAACTCCACAGAATACAAATAATTAGCTAAGGTTTGGCATGTATGCTGTTCTGGTTGTCATAATTTAATATACTTAGAACATAGATAATCTTTTCAGAAATATTAGCCTCACATGGATTAAGGCTTCAGTGTTATATTAAAAAGACAGCCAAAAGAAAACTTCACTGTTCAAAATGTAAGTTAAACCACAACAGGGAATAGTGATAATTTCTTCAGTTCAAATTACTTAATATATAAACACTGCAACTTCTCTGAACAAGCCTTCCGAGTGTCACACATCAGTCTTCCATTCCTTAAAAGGCCATCAGAAATCATTTACTCACTCTTATGCTTCAAAAGATTAATCTTTGGCCATTAGCCACAAACTCTTAAGGATTTCATCCAAATTAAACAACTATAAATTCTTCTTCATGTTCTAGTCAGAAGTTCTCTAATGGTTTAGGAAGTCTCATAAGAAATTCCAAATACTCTTCCCTCCTGCTGGAGCTCCCAAGGCTCACACAGTATTTGTTGCTTGTTCTGTCTTCATCTTGATTGGCAGATTTTGCTTGATAAGTCAAAATTTTTCATCATTGTCTCATCCTGCATCCTTCGTACCACAGTACCTAAAATTTGCAGGTACAGTGATCAAAAGCGTATGGTAAACCAAGGAAGAACCAGAACTCCATGCTGCAAGAGTGTTGATAAATACCTACATATAAAAGAGGAGTCAACTGGTATTTGCAGATACCAGGTATTTTGTAGGATAACTTACCAAAAACTGAATATAATTCTGAAGAGCCACAGAGTCCTTTAGATTTTTTCCACCCCTTTTTCAAAGTAAAGGGGGAACCACTGATTCTAAATGCCTTGCACACGCTAGTCTGGACCTTTGGCTTTGATCCTCTGTGGCATCTTTACTGTCAAATAGCTGTTTCCACAAGATTCCAAGCAAGTCACATCACTTGAAGAATCATCTGAATTTGGCAACTTCAGAACAAGGTTTAGATTTACCATAGGACAAATACCTTACCTTTCCTTGATTCTGCATGAAAGGATTAGATTTGACTGAAAAGGTTATTAAAACAAGACTCCTGAAAAACTGGATTTCTTCATGGTTCCTTAACGCACACTTTACCAGCTTTACAAGACTACCTTTTCCTGGCAAGAGATCTACTCAAGTCCACAAGGCCTGCTGTTGAAAGTTGACAAAAAAAATGTTCATGTTTATCTGAAGTAGCAGAGGAAAATACTTACAGATGTGGTTTCAGAATAGGTCAGATTGATTCAAAGTCTGCACTGCCACAAAGAGGCTGCTCCACCCTTCCCCAAACAGCCCATGTTCTTGACCCCATTCCCTCCTGCCAGTGCTGGTATTTGCACAGCCAACCAGCTGATGCAGCTGAGCTACACAAAAACTTTCTCTTCTCATTGCATTAGTTTTCAAAGAAATCAACTCTCTGACCTGGTAAGAGGGCTGCAAGCGTGCTAGTGCCAGCACACAGGTGAGGGCAGGAATATGCAACTTCCAGTGACAGTGTACGATTAGCTTATGCCAAGTGAAACCCCACCCTGCACAGTTCACTTGCATGTGCCTTCATTATATGGCAATTAAAAAAGAAAGTGGCAGTTATGTCTCCTGATAAAAGCTGCATTTCAAACACCTCAGTTTCAGCACTCTGTCGAAGAACTACATCAGTTTATGTCCCTGCTACAACTTCAATGCAAGCATCTCCCCCCTCCGCCCCGCAGAACAATTCAGCCTCCCACTGTACTGCATAATTCTCAAACAGTGAATATAATCCTAAGTGGCACACATTCCTATGTGTTTTTGCTGAAATTAATACTTATAATTCACTAAGGGGTCTATTAGGCAACATATAACTTGGATTTTCTCCATGTTCTTCCCCCCTCCCCATAACCCCACAATTTGCAGGACTGCTCTGATCAGTGTGCAAGCACAGTATGTGAAAGCAAGTTTCCTGACTAGGGATGGAAGAGGGAAATTTTAAGCAACAACCACCTCTGAACTCAGGAACAACATTGTGGTTTCTCATGATAACAAATTCACAGCAATTAAGCTGTTCATTTCAAATGTAGGCCTCTGAAAACACAAGAAAGCCCCTCAAGTGCTTCAGAAGATAGCTTTATGATCAATGAGGGCAGTTAGATGTTTCATTACTGCATCTCATTTTTGCAACTTCTGATACAGGATAGTTTGGGTTGATACCTGGACAGGTTAATTTTGACTCATACAGTATTTGCAGAACTCTGTGGGACCTTCCTAATAAACTCAAGCAGCTGTTTAGATTTTAGACTGAATGCACAATTAAGTCAAGTAGTGTTTAAAGTAAGCCCTTGAATGTCACCTTCAGGAGAGCTACAGGAAGTTAATTATAATCATTAGTTTATCATGTTTTAGCCTGCTCTTCTAATTCCAAATGTGTGGCTATACTAAGTTTCCATAGCAGTGCGTACCACAGGTGGTTAGTTTATCCAGAACCTACACTTATGACAGTGTAATATACCTAAATGAAGAGCTTCAACTTTACATAGCTTATAAATTACAGGATCTATATGTTATTCAGTTTCTTCCTTCGATGTTAAATCTAAGTTGAGTAATCAAGTACTAAAAGACTCAAATATACAAGCAAAAACTGCAAGCATTACAATTAAAATAAACTGGAGTAGGCAATTTAAGAGTTAATACTAGAACAGTGTCCTCAAATAACCCTACTGTGGCTTGATATTACAGCTGAACATGCTGCCTCTAGTGCTTCCAGCTACTGCTATCAAATGCACTGTAGCAACTTTTACTGCTCACAGTAAAGCCAGTCAAAACGAAATGCAATTAAAACTGGCATTTCAAGTTTCATTTCAGTCCCTTGGTAGTTGCAGCCATTTCATTTAGCAACATTGCTGCATCCCAGCAGAATGAACACAGTCCTAACGAGGGAAGCACTAAGAAAATAATCTTGGCACCATTTGGGAATCGGCAAAATTTTAACCTTAGATATCAGATGGATCCTGAACTACTCAATTCTGCTGCTAAATCTCAGGACTTTAGATCCTAAAAGATGCAACCAGTTCTGTAAATCAATTTACATCACATAACAGCAGTAATTTCTTCATTCTCCTCTCAACAGTTACTTTGGCCTACTGAAGTTACCACTTCCCTCTGTCCTATATCAAAGGGATACCTCCTCAGAGTGGTATACTACCGTGCTGACAGATGTACTTCTTTCAGAAGAAACTTAAAAGCAAAGCCTCAAATCTCTGCCACAATACAAACTCCTAATATTCAAACAATTACAAAACCAGTAACTACTTTCTGTCCTAATGTTCTAATTATTCTTACTATTTACGACTGTGCGTTGAAGATGTTGCTTTTTCTGCCTTTGCTTGCCTTTGGGTTGGGGAGAGAATGTTTGTTAGAAAGGCTTTCAGGCAGTTGTATTGAGCAAAATAAATTCAAACTTGTAACATGACAGATAATTTTGTTCAACTACAGTTTTTTTGCCGTCTATGTGCTTGCTGCATCCACAGACCATGATAACTTCTGTCTGCAAACTGCAGTATGGACTGCTTTCCACCTACACGAAAAGGTTGATGTATAGACCTGAAAGCCACTAGGCACTATTTAGCTGGAAGATAGGTAAGTTACCAATAACTTAACTGAACTCTCTTTTCAGAGCTGTAAACAGACCTAAAAAGCATTTTCAGATCAGCAGTCTGAAGGTGTAAATTCAGAAACAGAATTCTGATTTCTGAAAGTTTATCTATAATACAGCAGCAATACTTGTATGCACAGCAAAAAAAATGAATCAGGCAGAGATAGCAACCTGCTGTGGAAGAATTTGATCCAAACAACACCTTGCTGTATCTTAAATCCATCAGTTCAATATAACACAGAGAATCCCAGGAAGCTACTTTACATGATGATCTAAATAGCCTCTTCTTTGATAGGGACATTTGCTGTCAGAATTTACATATTTCTTCTATAAATAAAAATGAGCCGAACTGAAGGTGAAGCATTTTAGACAACTATACACTGCTTTTTAAAGTGGCTGTTATTCTGAAGAGATTCAGAAAAGTTGATCCAGACACCAAAATCTTAGTCTTGCTTGGAATACTTTCACACAAATCCATTATTTCCAATTATATTTGGGAAATACAAATTACAATCAAAGCACAAATATGCAGATTCCTTTTAGTGATGGCAGCAACATTTCAAAATCTTATGTTTCATCACGTGTGAGACAGATTCCCCCCTCCCTCCCCCCCCAAGTTAAATCTCACACAGTTGGTCCATTCTGGCCACTTATCGAACAACAACAACCAAAGTCAAGCTCCTCCCATTGCAAAACTATTAGATTCTGGGGAGAAATCCATCTGATTTCTACTACCAGAGACTTTTGACACACACATATCTACATAATGGAAACTAACTTTCCTTTAAAACCAATTTAAGCCTGAGCAAAGCACAAAGGAGACATTCTTGTATGATTTTTAGTCTAGCCTCATGCCACAACCTATATTCTATATCCTCATATAATTGGCCTTCTCCACCAAAGACAAGTCCTCAAGTTTCTGACAAATACTCTGCCTGTGCCTCCCTTCCCCCAGAAAGTACATCTGCATGGAAATTTATAAGGTTGCCTCTGTGATCTCTTTGATTAGCACTTCAGAGTAATGTGTACTAGTTTCAGATATGAAATTACTGCATCAGATACCACTCCCAAATGCTATTCTAACTGACAGAACTGGGATAAAGTTCAATATAAGTAGAAGGCTTCAAACGAAGTCAATAAAGGATTTGGACTCAAGTTTCACAAACCCCTGTGGAGGATATGCCTGTCCACTATTATACACATGCATAATCTGAAAGTTCCCCCAAGTTGTTGAATCATCAACCATAAGGAACAGCTCACCACTTGAAATATGTCATCAAAACTTGGTTATTTCAATATATATATGAAAGAAACATGGGAAATAAAGGTCTCCATTTTCTGATTAGTCTAATCACAAGTAAGTAAAGCACCATACTGGATATGCAAATTACACACATAGCATGCAGTTTCACTCATGGAGTTACCTAAGCATCTATTCTAACCTATACAATTGTAAACATTTTACAACTTATCTGAGTTAGCCTCTGTTTCTTCAGCGTAAGGACTAATGTTAGTGGTGAGGGGATGTAGCTCTCTATTTATAAAAGGAAATTTAGACAACATTTCCTCCAACAGTCCTTCAGCTTTTAGAATTATTACCCACTTTAATGAGAACTAGCTCTATTCAAAAGTTGCATTTTCCTCCAGAACTGATGCCCCCTGTTTTCTCAAGGAGCTTCTTAAGAGAAGAGATTAGATCTTTGCTTAACCAGGGCTCAAATAATACTCTTTCCATCATCATCATATAAAGCAAGGTTTACTTAAAGTTTCTTCAAAGCCCAACTAAGCAGCCATTTTCCTAGACCTTAAAAAGCATGCTATGATACACACAGGACCCGATCTATATCTTATAGTTTAAGTTTCTTGGTTTTCAAATAGTTTTACAAGATGAAAGTTAAGACCCCAATGATCTGCTTCTGCTGCTTGGACTTTTATGCAAGTATTTGATTAGAAATTTACTGCTCCTATATTTAAGAGTTGCTTTAACACGCAAGATGAGCAAGTTAGGAACACAGAAATAGAGGGGAAAAAAAATCTCTGGTTGACTGTAGTTTTTATTTCATTACCCTTGATAATTCTTTTTTACCTATGACTTGTAGTCATTCTAATAAAACTGATTTTGTCCCATCAATTCTAATACCATGCTACTCTGAGAAAGCTTTAGTTGAGGAAGTTCAGTAGTAGGTCTTAAAAGACATTAAATAGCTTCTTGCCCATCTCTTTCTAGAAGCTTTTTTTGTATAAGTATTATTGCTTAAAGCATTTTAGCTTGCGCCACTGACAAGATCAGCAATAACATACTACTTCCCCTGTTTTTCTCCATTGATTATATATCCTAGTATCACCTAACTATTTGACTGCTGCTTTGCATTGTCAATAGATGAAAAACCAAAGCTCTGTTTTTTCCATCTTTGAAAGATGAAATCTGGACTTTCATTTTTGAAAGACAAAGCTCCAATTACACTCAGTCCCATAAGCCAACTTTAATTTTTCCTTCCCACTTACTCTGCCCATTACTCGTTTTTATCAGTGCTCAAAGAAAAAAGGGAACAGAAAACCTAACACAAGGTAAACAATGAAACTGCAATAAGTGATGTCAAACATACTATGTAAAGTGACCAGTCTACTACTAGCTGTTACTTTTAAAAGCAAACTCGGCACCCTTTTTACATCATCGCATCTCAAAGTCACTGTGCAGTTTCATACAAAACATCAAAGAAACACCTCTACTTACTTTATCTCAGAAAAAAAGCTTAGTTTTCAGGGTTCTTTTCTGCTGAGTGTATACAAAGACAGTTCATTAATTTAGCCGTTATTTTACTGTAGAAACTCCTCTTACAGCAGTACAATAGCATCACTAACTTTTTCAATCACACACTTTTTTCCAACCACACATTATCTTCAGTATTGATATATGTTTTCAAATTTGATTAAGACAGCTGTATTAAGGCTTATCTACCTCTGTTTTAAGAACCTGAATGTTGACACATCTGAAACTGTTTTCCATCAAAGCCTCATGAATGTAAGAAGAGAAAATCACAGGTGTGGGCAATTATAGAAAAACTGCCAGCTACTATAGACTGATGCTGGATGGTTCCAGGAAGTTCTCCCACTTCGATTAGTCTGAATTGGATTCCACTGGAAGCAGCATGCAAGAGCAACATGACCCTATGCTGTACGCTCAGTGAACAGACATCTCGCAGATTCAATACAAGCCCACAGCCATAGCGTTAATCAGCACAACCAGGTCTACGGTGCTATTTCTTTGCTGTACTACTGATGCAGATATGCAGCATCTACATACAACTGGATCTCTATAGAGAAAGATGCCAGAAATCAGCACCAGACAAGAAGAAGGTCAGGCTGGTTTCCCCTTAGCACTTCCAAGGAAAGCTCTAGATACTAGGTATAGAAGCATCTGGGGGGAATTAGTGAGAGTTGTATCACAGCTTCTCTGAACCAGCAGGACTGGAGCACTCTAGATATCTACTGCATCCATTATCTGTCTCGAGGGCTCACAATTACCAGTACTAAAAGGGCTTGGCGTAACCGATCCCTCCATTAGACACAACAGCGGGGGGGGTGACGCTGAGAACTGGAACAAGCCTGCCAAAAGGGGTGATGCCCTAACTGCCAGCAGGCTGACGATCGCGCTCCTCTCAGCGAGACAGGAAGCTCTCGGGGGAATAAATAAATAAATAAAGGGAAATGGAAACGCTTCTCCACGATGTGCCACGAGCGCGCCGCTGCCTTCTCACGCAGGTGTTGAAACGCGCCACACCGGCGGGCGGCGGGAGGAAGAAAAGTTAAACTTCCTATTAAGGGCACGGGAGAGGCGCGGCGGCCCCGACCCGCAGCCCCGGGCCCGCAGCGCTCTGCGGCGCCGCCATGGCGCCGCCCGCCGCGGCTGCGCGCTCCCGGCGCCCCGGCACCCCCCGGGGCCCGGCGCAGGGCGGCGGAAAGCGCGGCGACCCCGCACCCGGGCCCTCGCCGCCGCTGCACCTGCTGCCGCGGGGGCAGGGCGCTGCGGCGGCGCCGGGGGCTCCCCCGCGGGGCCCGCGCCGGGCAGCGCGCCGCACCTCCGCCCCAACGGCCGCCGGGCCCAACGGCCGGCCACGCCGCCCCCCCCCCCCCCCGCCCAACGGCCGCCCGCCCCCCGCGCTCACCCACGCTACGGTAGCCCAGGATCGCGATCTTGCGGGACTTGGACGGCGGCATCTTCTCCCCGCCCGGCCCCGAACCACATCAAGGGCGGCGGCTGCGGCTGCTGGGGCGGCGGTCGTAGTAGCGGCGGCGGGGGCGGGAGTCGTCGAGGCCGAGGGCGGCGGGCGGGTGACAGGGAGCGCGGAGCGCCGCCAGCGACATGCGGCGGGGGAGGGGCGGCGGCGGGAGCGACTGGCCAACCGCGCGCGACCCGCGGCGCCTGGCAGCAGCGGCGGCGCCCGCCTCACGTGACCGCCGGGCTCGCCAGCCCCTCACGTACCTGTGCGTCACGCGTCACAGGCCGGAGCGGCGACCTCGCCGCCGAAAAGCCGGCGCGAGGCGCCGCGAGGAAAAAACTCGCTGCGTCATGCCGCCTCCCCCCCCGCCAGCGCCCGCCGCTCTGCGCCGGGCGGCAGCGCGAGCGCCCATTGGGCCGCCGCAGGCGCGGCGCCGGGGGAACCCAGGCGGCGATTGGCCGAGGCAAACAGGCCGCAGCGATAGGCGAGGTTCAAAGGGAGGGGTGGGGCTAAGCGGCGGCGCCAAGGGGGAGCGCGGATTGGCTGGCGGTCGCGGTGCTGCGCGTGCGTCGCGCTGCGCCGCGCTGCTCGCGCTTGGAGCGGCCGTTGGTAGCGGCAACGGCTGCGTGCGTGACGGCGGCCGTGCCCGCGCGGCACGAGCTCCAACGGACACTGCCGCGCCCTGCTCTGTGGGGCAGCGCCCGGCCGCCAGCCGCGGGGCTCCTCCGGGAGGGGCGCCGGCACCGCGGGCTTTCTTGTCAGGCCGCGTGTCCCGAAAGGGGTCGCTCCGCCGGCCTGCAACCCTTTCACCCCCCCCCCTTCTTAAAATCGTTTCTGCCTCTCTTCAGTGCGTTCCCTTTGCACACTGACTTTTGTTTGCCCTAGGTCCTGATTAACTATGAAATGCTGGCAGTTGCGTGCAAAGGGAAAGGTGGAGGTTGGTCGGAAACGAGCATTAACTGCGGGATCCAAACGATAGAAAGTCTTGCGCTTTGAGAAAAGCAGCAGCTGTGTTTGCTAATGGTGACTCTAGTACTTAATAGATGCAGAATTTAAGGCAGAAAGGTACGAAGAACAGGAAACTTGCTGTTTCGCCCCTGCTGGTACTCATTTTCCACATACCTTTATGAATAACTTATTTACCCATCCCACTTTTTTTTTTAATGGACATATTTAGAAATGGAAAAAAATGCAGTGTGCATCTCATCTTTATTTTGGTACATTCGTATGTCTTATGTGTAATTATGCTTGGGTACAACTGGTTGGTACAGCTAAACTGACCTAACAGCTTGATGACATTAAAGGAATGGTCTTATTCTCCTTCCTGACCTCAATCATTCATTCCCACATACTAGAATTCATCTGGCCTGATAAGAGTTGGGGCAGGGAACTAAAGCAAAAGAATATTATTCATACACAGTGATTCAAATCTGAAGAAGCAGATTAGCTTTGAGGAGGATAATGGCATTGTTTGGGATAGTCTTGATTATACCCTTCATCTTCTGGATTACAGGATCTCCAAAGGCTGAGTACCGGTAAACTGTGAAACACCAGCTATGATGGTCTTTAGTGAATAGGTACATGATGAAAAGAGTTATTTCCCGAGATTAGAGTGAGATTATGTACTCTGTCAAGACAGTGATGTGTATAACTGTGGTGGACATCATTCTGCATGCTTTTATCTATGTCCAACCTCTTTCTTTTCCACTTTTCCAATAAGACACATTCCCATTTTCATATCTATAGAGGACTGTATCATAGGAATTGGTGCAATCCCACCACACAGATAGATTGAGTGGGGCCGAGGAGAAAGAGTAGCATGTAGAAATTCTGCTTTACAAGCTTTGGAAAATTGTTCAGTGCTCTCAAGCTAAAATGCATGGAGGGACGGCCCTGCCTGATGCAGATCACTACTCCTTTTTGTCTTACAGGATGTGTGGTGGCCACAATCCTGCAGGACCATCTGTTGAATAGCTCTGCGACTGTGCTGTCATCTCTGCGCTTTTTCCCTTTGCCTGAAACCACGGCACACTCTTGAATTTGGGCCATTTGCTGAGCCACAGGACCAAGAGAAGTGAGAAAAGTTACTGTCCAGTGACATAAATGGGTTTTGAGAACATAGGTGAAGTCTGTGGCAGTTACACCTTCAGCTTCCATATTCTCACATCTCTTATTGCTTGTCCTGTAGTATGTAGGCACTGTTCTGTTCTCTGTCTCCTTAAACCTAACCTGCATTTTCAGAAAATATGTTCAGATACTTCCCCTCGCTCAGGGCACAGGTTTTTAGCACCAATATTTTTCATTTCTTAGGGTTTTTGGTTTTGCTCCCTCCTTGACACCCTGCTTGTGTCGATTAGGTCTTTTCCCTTGTCCTTTTTTCTTATCTCGCTCACCTTTTGGACCCTTGTCTATTTATCTTGTTCCTGCCAACTTGCACTTGTTAACTCTGCCCTCATTTAGGAGAGCTTATTACTGCATGTTTTCTGCTCCCCCTTCAGCTGCATCAGTTCGTTGTTACTGCCCCTGACTGTGAGAGCTGTCCCATCTCAGCATACCCTGCCTGCTCAGCCTCGGGATGGACACGAACCCAGACCTCAGGCTTCCTGCACATGGCTTTTCTCTAAACTTATGAAAAAAGTAGATCTCACTTTTTTCCACTAGTTCTTTGGAAGGAAGTGGCTGATCCTTATACTATCAGCCTCACTTAAGGGTCTGGCTAGATTGGGACACTTGAAACCAGCAAAGAGGGAGCTCTCAGACAAACTTTAAGTTTTACATACACAGGACATGATGTTATTGCCGAGTGGCCTTTGAGGGCACTCCGGGATACTAAAATTTTAAGCTTGATGTTAAGCAGAGCTGAGATACCTAGATCATGGTAAGGCTGTCATTACTTTTCCCCTACTGAGGATAGGCCTAAGTGCTTCCTGGAGCACTCCAGTGCAGGGGGAGAGCACACTTTTAGAGCTGAAAACTATTCACAGTGTGCATTGTGCTTTATTTGAACTCTTATTGTTTATATGTTTAGAGTTGAAAAGCCTTATACATTTTGGCTCTTTGCTTCTAACAATCTGAATGTGATGTTCAGGTTGTGATTTTACAGCACAGCATTCTGTAGCAGTGTTAGCATTAAGGATTACAGCTTTACCTCTGCATTCCCTATTCCTCCTCCAGGTTCTTTGTTTCCACAGTGTTCTCAAGTCATGCTGTGAACTAGATCTAAAAAAGAGTTCAGAGAACATTGGGACAAATGACATACGCTGTGCACCTGTGCTTCAGGGTATATTCCAGGCCTGTTTTATACCTAGCTGCATTAAATACAGTTACGCCCTCAAATCAAATGTAGTCTTCGTATCAGCTTAGGTGATAAGTTACATGCATTTTATTATAAATTATTAACAAGAACCACTCAATGAATGCAAAACATGAATATCAGATACTTGCCTAGGCTCAGAAAAAGGAAAAAAAAGGGGGGGAAGTGCAAGCACAAAGCAAGAAGGTATATGCAGTGAGATCAGTAACAAATTCTGAGGCAGACTGAGAAAAGGGAACACATCTTTCTTGTGTTGCCTCTATCTGCTTTGCTGTGATGGAGGAAAAACTGCAATGAATTTTGTGTAACAAACAAAAACTCAACGGTAAAATATTTTCATGGTAACATAGTACATATGAAACCTTGAACATATTACTATTCTTGCTCCAAATGCGGCAAAGCTCTTGTACAAGCAATTGCTGCTATAGGAATTGAAGATTTAATTATTCACTGAATACTATAACAAATCAAGTCCTTTCTGAGAAATTCTTTCTGAAGTGTATCCAGTGTCAGGAATTTGTCTGGCACTGGGCAGGCTTCCACTTGTACGGCATCTACTTTGCTGCCCACAGAGGTTAGAAAGTACATTCAGTTCAAGTCTTTATACTTGTTCCTACTCCCTCCTTCATTTTGACAATGATAGTATTTTCCAAAATTCAGTTAGAAATATCAGCAAAATAGTAAGACTATGGTTCCCCCCACCCCACCCCCAACAACTGTGCTTGGTAGCACAGAAGAAAATAATAATGGCGGGGGGGAAGAGAAGAAGAAACTAATTCACTATTAGACTTTACGTGCAACTCCCGGACCTGCACAGGGGCTACTGCCATATGGTCCTCAGCATGCAGCTAGCAGGGAGGCATCCTGTAGGGGTTTCTTTTTTTTAGGGAATCAGTTTGATGTATGACTACAGATCACTTCCTGCTCCCAGTCACTTCAGTGGGAATAACTGACCGCAAGTAGCATAAAGAAAGCGGATACTAAAAACAGACTTTGAAAACTGCATTGAAATTAAGACCTTAAGAAATTAGTGTAAATAAGTGTCTGGAGAACACTTTTTGCATCGTGTGCATTATGTGGAAACAAGGGTAGTATTAAATCATTTGACATGACATTTTCCCTTAGAAAGTACTCCTACTGGTAAGTGTTCAATGTGGGTGCATGAGTGAAAGTTCACAGAAACTTTTGAAGCAAGCTGGCTGCTTTTAAAACTAGCTGGAGACTTCAGTATGAGCGGTTAAATAGGCTGCCGTAAGAACAGATTAAAAATGCATGTAAGAATTGGTTTCACATCTAGTTGGACCGAAAGTGAAGCCTCCAACTTACCCCTACGCTCCCTTGAAAGATGGCAAAGCATGCTCAATGCAATTCAGTCTTGGAATTACTTCAGTCAGATTCCTCGTCTGCTGTGAAGAGAAGAGCTCAAGCCTCTGAAAACGATCCTGCCTCTTTCTGTGTTACCCAGACATTCCCCGCAGAATAATGTTCCTTAGTACCAGAAGATGAATAGGCCTCAGAGACTCAACAATTGCAGTTCAGTTTCATAGTGAACAGCAGATACTATCTGTGGGGGGTTACAGAGCTCAGGCCTTTTAACTAAAAGGATTCCAGAAGTAAAACAGAAGGAAAAAGTTTTGATCATCAGTCGAAGGTTCAGTGTCAGCAAATGATAGTTTTCCTACAGAAGCAAAAGCTTACAGTATCTCCACCGATGCTGAAAAATATTGAGGGCTGAAGTCTAATAAAAACCAAAACATGGTTTTACCAAGAAATATTTTCTTACACCTAAATATCTACAAATATCCCAAATATATATATATATATATATATATACACATATATATATATATATATAAACACACAGTTAATCTGCTCCCTTCCAGGACCAAGAAGTACTCTAGAATAATTCTGTTTTGCAGACATCTCTTGCTGGGGCAGGAAACGCACAGGGAAGCACGGAAATCAATCCTGTATGTTCTGTAGTCCTATAGGTTAAAACATAAGCAATTTCTACAGCATCTCTCACCTTCAGGACTGAGGATAACCTACACTATTGAATATTCTTTCAGCAGTCACAGAAGCCCAATGCAATGTAAACACCCCCCCCATTTGTCTAAAGATCTCGGTCTCAGATCTATAGGTACCGCTTGCTGCCTGTCCACAGAAAAGTTCCACGAGAACCTAAACTGAATAACACCCCTTTATAACTGTCCACTCTTTTCCATGGCTGAAGCATCTCGTGAGCCATATGAAGGGCAAGGTCCTAGAACAAAACTTTTAGTTTGACTGTCACTTTTATTTGGTATATGCTGCACCGCTGCTGAGTCGCCCCTCCTTTCTCTACCCTTGTTTAGTTATTCCTACCCCTTCCTTATGCTGGAACAAGCATTTTTCTAGCACTGTAGTAAACTGATCTGTATTAAAATAAACCTAGATAGTTTTAACCTACATAATTTCTTTAGTTTTGTTTACTGCATCAGCGCAAGTACAAAGGTGGTATGGCACTATGCCTTTCTGGTGGCACTGCTGTTTTTCTTGGTTGTGGAATTATACTGCAATTGTGTTTCTCAAAAACTCAGACTTCAGAACTATCAATTCCTAAAAGTCTCCAAATACATTTTTGTAGCATTGAGACTGCTTGCTATAATTTTGCTAGCCATGCCTCCACAACAGGTGAACAGCACTTTAATAGCGTTAACAGGGGAAGTCTGCGCATGGTTGTTAGAAAACTGCAAGTTCATATTCTGGCTTTCTGCATACTAATTCATGCAGACAAGCCCAAAGCTGTCTGGGTGAGATAGGGCCAAAAGACTTTGAGCTTCAAAAAAAAATAAAATAAAGCAAAGAATGATCGGCAATTCAACCCTCATGGTCTTCACAAGTGCCCTGAATAAAGGGCTGAAGAATATGCTCATGTAGGTATAGAGATATCCAGTGATACATTTGGGCAAACCCATGAAATCCTATTTTCTAGAAGTCTATAATGCAAATTCTGGAGAAACATCTCGCAACTCTGGACTTTCAAGAAGTTACATCTACACTACTTGGGTGTCATTTGCAGGTAGTACTGACTGCTCATCCTTAATACGAAGTTCTAATCTACCCCAACCCACCCCCTCCACACACCACACTGCAAACAAGAGTCACTATTTTTTAGTTTCTCTCACTCCATCTCCCCCACAAAGATGCCCAGAGCTGTGCTGAGGTCACCTGTGATGGTAGCAAACGGCCCTGCTTGCTGAGGTTGTTACTGTCAAGCCAAAGCAGCTATTTCAATTCAATACCATGCAGAATTGCAAGGGAACAGTCAATGTTTATCTAGTCAGAAAAGGTGCTGGAGGAAGCTTGCTAATGTTTTCTAGAGAATATCAGAGAGAGAAGAAGAGACATAAAGTGTAAGAGAACAGTTTTCCATTGTGTACCATATGGATATTCAGATTTTATACAGGAAAAAGGCCACTAAAAACAAAATTTCCACACATTTAGATCAAAATTTAAGTTCTTATAGAAAGTGAAGAGTTTTGAGGTTTTTGCATTACTCTTAAAAACCTCACATTTTGTAATATAACTGAAAACTGTTAGCATTCTACCTCAATGTTTATAACTGGAAAAAAATAACTGGCCAGTTTACTGTCATTATTCCAGTACAGATTCATGCTAGAAGTATAGTATTTTCAAAAGAAATACTACATGTATTAATTGGCATAAGCTGCCTTTAAAGTAGAAGGAAAATAAGACTGCTTCTGTACCTAGTTTACACTAACCAAAATGCACGTACATGTCATACATGCAAAAGAACTCGGCAAGAACTGTTAAAAACAAACTGATGTTGTAGGGTTTAATTTCGTCCATCTACAAGAATCTACAATTATAAAAAAAAAGATCTTATCTTCAAACTTTACAGTACATTTACATTAGCATAAAAACCCACAGCTTTCCTCACTCCTCCACTTCTGTACAAATCATATACAATAAAAAGGTTCATTTTAGTCTTACAAACATCGTTTTATACTTTAATACAGAGGAAAGCATTGTTCTCTGGCACTTGATTTCCTCCATGGTGCCTGTGTATTACAGTACAGACCACTTTTGATGCATGCTTCTGCAATCTTCAACTTAAGTAATATGGACTGATCAACAGGCCACAGCTTCTGCAACTCCAATGGTTTAAATAATGAGAAAAATCTACCACTTGTTTGTATAACAATCAACAGTTTATTAATGGATATGGTGAAATTTTAGCTATCCACCAAAGATGTGTAAAAAATTGTCATGAAAGTAAAAATAAATAAAGCTGTTTTTTAAAATCAGTCTCGTTTTACATCTCAGTTCAGAATGCAACATTTAACACAAAACTGTCATTAAAGTTTTAAAGAAGTCTACCAATATTCAAATTACAGCTTTTATGACAAATCTAATGAGAACTGAAACTGATTTGGTTTTAGGTTTAAAGACTTTCACATTCAAATACAGTGTCTCGTTTAGCACAATACTTCCTTTGACAGTGATGGGCAACAGTGATGACATATTGCTGTATTTTGACATAAGGCACTATGATATGAATATGCCATACACTTGCCTTATGTCACATATATCCATTGCTGACCAGTGACTTCTGTCAAATACAAAATGAAAAAGTTTCAGAATACAGTGCATTTTAATGAAGGACATCATGTGAAGTCTTCCAGCAAATGTTTTGAAGACATTTTGAAATACAAGCCTACATTTTAACATAAGCTTTTGTCATGCTGCTTTTTTGCGACATCACTGGGGGGAATAGACTCATCATCCATCACTAAGTCCCAATACACATTCTCAACCATTCTGCTCTGTTCTATTGCAGTCACTGTTCTTGAGACAAACTTGACCCAGAAACTTTGTTCAAGTTCTCCTACAAATGTTTATACATTCACAGCAGTCATTCACTTTCGTTCTCCTTCTGTTTGGCACCTGTTAACAGAAGAGGAAAGCACATGTGATTCCCCTGTGTAGACAGCTTAAGTCATGGAAGAGCATTGCTCACACTGAATGCTGCCACTTTGCCTCCCCAAGTACCACAATCTTAGTACTGGATACCATTTATGAAGAATACACTTCAGGATTAGGAAATGGTAACATCAGCTGAGTGAGGAAGGCATCTAGACCGCTATTGCTTCTGACTTCACTGGTAATTCAGATGTAATCCTCTAAGTAAGACTCTTCTGGCAAGTTGCTAGAACTGGTTTCCAAGACCCTCAGCACAGGGTGGAGGGAAACCATATACCTCCCCAGGCAAACAGAAGACCATCACCCCACCCCACCCCTCAAAAAAAACTAAACAAAACCTTCCTGTCTGCTTAAAAAACAAGAGTAATCACCTTAACAGCCTCAAAATGAGGTCTTATCTGAGGACAACCTATTTTAACTACACTACATTGATAGAGTCTGCCTCTGAGCCAGGAGAAATTGGTCTAATTAGAGTAAGCATCTGAAAGACCTGTTCAGAAGAACTCCACAGACCTGTGTAGCATCTTGCCTCTTCTCCAATTACTCAAGCTAGCTACATGCTGGGCAATGACTGAACCCTGTCGTGAGTCTGGCTTCAGCATCCAACTCCAGAGACCAGGAATCTCTTGCCAGCAGCCTGGAGTTACTACTCGTCACAACCAGGTTGCTGGCAAGAGATTCCTGGTCTCTGGAGTTGGAGTCAAACACTGAAAATTCCATTAAATACATCATTAAATACATCAAGTTTTCACATCAGAACTGATATTTTGTTCTAAGACAAACTGATCTTAATTCTTGCCAGTCAAAACATTATCCTCTCTTGTCACTGAGGAGAAATGGATACTTTTAGGGCATGATTTATCTGATCATTCTTACGCATCTACTTTAAGAGGCAAATCACACACTAAACTCCATCAACTAGATCTACGTTGCAGACCATCTGCATTTAATCAGATAAATCACAGCCCTGGATTGGCCCAGTTGCCTGTGGAACTGCAATCTAATGCCCAACTGCTCCTAAAACGCACCTTACTTGCCCCATCTCTTCTGGTGGCATAATCCTACCCCTTCTGTTGCTTTAATTGCTGTGCTCACTGGACCCTTCTGCCAGCGAATTTAGTCTGCTAAACCAGCAAAACTGTGCAGCTTTTTGGCCGAGTCAGTTTTCTGCTAGATCAAGGAGTTAAAGCAGCTCATAGAGGGGTCTCATGAGCTCAGGCTAAGCACCAGAAGCCTATGGCCCAGAGCATGGGGAGCAGGAACTCCCCTTTCCTATTACAGGGCAGTTATATCAGCTCACAGAGCTGTACTTAAGTGTCTGTGTAATTCCAGTATAACAAATCTCTTAGTTTGTCCCTATCCAGATCAATCTTTTGTGTCTGGACTTTGCTCCATTAGCAATAACTAAAAGTTCTACCCTCCTTGGATCAGGTAGCACTTGCCTCCAGTCCTCAGGGGAGCAACCTCCTCTGCCTGGAGAGCCCCCTTCTGATTATCTTTCTTTATTGCTCCCTCTTACAAATCATATCTACCCCACCATTCTCCTCCTAGGCAAGGAGTCCCTTTCAATCAGGCTTTTGGGCTGATTTCTCGTATTCATCCATGGCTTTCACAGAAATCTGGGTTACTTGCTCTTCCAGGTCATTAAAATGGACCAGATGCACTGACATAGTACCTCCAGCAATATCACTGATTACTGCTTCTTAGAGGAGAAATTTTACTATTTTAAAAACTACATTAGCTTTGTTTAAATCTATGGAGAAAGAAAGCTTTTATATTATCATGTTATCAGTGCAAGCGAAAGACCCCAATTAAGCTTACATTTAGACTTTTGTTTTTGTAGGACATTTTCAGTTGTTTGCTTAGCCCAATATTTTTGAAGGTAATATTTGAATCCTTAGGACATTTTCTGTCTTCCTCACAAAGCCGAAAGAAGGCTTTGCGTTAGTTGTTGTGACACTGTAGTTATTTATGTGATCCAAGAGAAGTTACAATTAAGAAAATGAAACTAATTAGTAACTTAGGCAAAAACAAACAAAAAAACAAACTTAAAAGTAGCAGAAATAATTAAACCTATTGTTGGAAACTCTTGTTAAAGGGGACCTGATCATGTTTAATAACACACTAGAGATTTCTACTGGAATAGTTCTGACAGTCTCCGATGAGGTCTCTCACTGACATAGTTGTGCCAAGAGAAACCCACAGCATAGCCGGACAACTGCAGTGCTCCATGGAGGTGGTTTTGTAGAGCTAGTGGAAAGCACAGCTGTGTCCACACTTTGCCAAGAGTACAGAAATTCAGGAAGATGGGAAAAGTGGCCTGAGGCAGATGTTGTCTATACATGCAACGTTCAGACCTCATCCTCTCTTTCCTGTTAAGGCATTAACCAAATCCATTTTTCTAAAACAGAGATGCGTTAACTGAAGTGACATTCATGAAACATGGAATAAAGACTGACAGTTAAGTATTTTGCCTGTTTTTTTCCTGAAGAGAAAGTATATATGAAAATACGATCAAGTAGTTAACGAAACTTTAAAATCAGAAGTTTCGGTAGTAGTAAAACTTGTTATTGTCATCAACAAACAAACTAAAACCAGCAGGCTATACCTTTGGTCACAACCAAAAGACTTATTGCAGAGGTCAGAGGACAACGTCCATACCTGCTGGTGTGAGTACCAAAGCTTGTAGAATGTCAGAAAGGGAGATGATACCCACAATGCTATCTGCTTCATTCACTACCACCAAACGATGCACCTGCAAGTAGAGAAAACATGCTCAGAGAGAGTTTTCTGATTTATGAAATAATAGCTAAAGCAAAGCAGAACAACAACAACAACAACAACAACAACAACAAAGCAGCAATGACATATAAAGGCAAGTAGAAGAAGAAAGAACTGCTCAAGTTGTTATCATTATTAGTCTCACACAGCAATACAAACATGCTTACCTGACCCAGATAAAAACAAGTGCATCTTTAAAAAGCACAGAGTGGTTTGACACAGCAACAAAATCAGATTTGAAATGACAGGTGAACCAAGATCTAGGCCTTTCAAAAATACTTAGTTTCTGCTCTCAAAAAAGTTTCTCAGACATCACTACATATATGTTTAAAGAAGTTTTGACCCCAAGAGTTTCCAAAACCATAATAAAAAAAAGCTTAGAGGATTCCACAGAAATACAACACACTTTTTTGCAACTTACAGGCTCTGCTCAGCTCTAGCCTGGGATCTCAAATAAGTAAACAAACAAACAAACAAAGCCAAGCTTCATTCTGAGAACCACTCTCAGGGAGGAGATGCACAGCACAAACTTGCCGAACCCTGACACGTCCAAACTGTGTTTAACCAAACCTTTCTCATAAGACTATATAAATGAGGCTGAATGCTGGGCCATTTTTAAAAATCACAATTCTGCATGAAGACAGAAAAAAAGATTTCATTTAACTATGCAAACTCAGTGTGGAGTTACTGAAGGAGAAAAGGATACAACGTGGAACAAAACTAGATTTATGAACAATAAGACTGTATTTTTAAATAATGAGCTTATCCTTACAAATCTGTTTTATGAAACATTTCACACTGTAAAACTTTAGTCCTTGTGTTAGGGACTTTTTTTATTTGTTTTTAAACAATTTTTGCCTGTATCAGTGGTTTCATTTTTCAAGTAGGTGATAACGCTATATCCTGAGGATCATCGGCCAAAGTGGGCTGCAGCAGCGATGGTCTGTAGTAAAACAGGCAGAGTGTCCTATCTCAGTTCTTGCACCAGAGCCCAGGGCAACTTGGCACAGTTTTATAAACTAAACATCACAGCTGAACCAGCTCATGAGTAAACCATCTCCCAAAATCTGTTTGTCAAAAGCTGAGCACCTACTACTTGTTTATTTGTTACATAAGTGAATTACCTCTCTCTTCACTATTCAAAGTTCAAATAATCAAATTTCACACCAACAGAAGTATACTATCTGGCTGAAAGCTCAAATAGATAACTAGATTACAGCTTTAATAGAAGCAGCCATATTTCACACTTGGTTGAATAAAGCAGTTATGTTAAAACACAGCATTTAACAATTTCTTCCCAGTCACTGCTCAGAGCTATCTTCTGTTTACACTCTTCCCCCCAGGAAATATGACAGAGAAATTAAAAAAGGCAAGTGGTGAGATTGCTTTTTCCAGCACTATTTGGAAAGAGCTGGTGTTCTCCAGAAAGCTGACTTTACAGCTGAAGCAACAGTACAGCCTCAATACCTTGTCATCAAAGTTTCAGAAGCCTAGGAAATCAAATTTATCAAGTATTGTTAAGGGAAGAGAAAATTTTTCCTCATCTTCACCACAGAGAAGATAGCAGGAAAGCCAAAGCTGTCTTGATTCTGTATTTGAACGGTTGTGACCCACCTGACAGAATGGGGGAAAAGGGAGGGAAATGTTTCTACATTTTGTCTTTTTGATAAAACTCTGTCAGTGATGCTTTAGACAGGGTTATTCGCTTCTGTACATTATCCATATTTAATCATCTTTTCTTCTCTCAGTGTAATGGATTTAAGAAAAAAATGACAGTTTGTTTCACTTCCAGCAAGATCAAGCACTTGTCTGGCAGCTGAAAACAGCATTGATTACTGCCTAACTTGTAATTTTGACTCATCCATTTTTATTTATAATCTCACACTATGCTTAGACTGCACTAAAGGGTAGGAGGTGTTACTTTAAAATATTTAAAGCCTCTGAGGACATTAATAAAAATTAGCCACACTTAAGAATTTTAGCATTGCTGATACACAAATTTCAAGTTTCCGGTAAAAGCTCAAGTAGATGCTGAAAGTTAGAAATAAAAATTGTCTAATGGAGATTCTAAGGGGATACAATAAAGTACAGATTTTACTCAGATTAAGTACATCTACGGTTAGGGCCCCAAAGATGAAAAAATTCTTGTAATTACAAAGGTTGAAGAATCTAAAATGGAGTTGATCACGACTCAGGGACAAGTGAAACTGGTAATACTGCTTTTCTCCTGCAAAAGGGCATAAAGAGGACAAGATCTACTTATTCATTCCTCCTTTGTATAAGATAGATCCCAGCACTACAGCAGACAGAGGATAAATAGCACCAAAACAATGAAGAAAAACAAAGATAAATCATTTACGAGAGCAGTCAGTACATGCTTCTTCACAAGAATTAATTTTTTGCCCCAGTTTCACAGTATTTGTATGGCAACAGTGCAGTATTCCATGTGCATTAACTAATTGCACCCCTTACATTTCCTGAATAATGGGCCACATCAACCTAACTGTAAGTTGTATCTTAAAGAATTGTTTGGTTGCCTGCAAAACTTATGACAAGACTGGAAAAAAATTGACTTATTCAAAAACCTTTGTGTTCAGTTCAAGTCACAAGATGCACAAATAACTAATTATGGATGTACAGTATAATATTTTGAACATCCTTATAAATATCCATGATCTAAGACTATAAATCAAACTGATACCTACACACAGAGATAAGAAAAGCATTTGCCTCAAGTAATCAAAATGACTTTGAAAGGACGCATTTGTATTATTTATTTGGTCATACAACTTCTAACCTTAAGTGAAAAAATAAAAAGCAAGCTTACCTCAGCCTTCACTATTCTATCCACAATGGTCTCCAGTGTTTCCAGCATACTACACTTTACAACACCTTCAAAATACTGAGAACGGTGTTGTAGGGCTTGCGTCACTGTGATATCTAGGTTATTATATGTTTTTTCAGCAGCAAGATTCTGAAAAATAAGGCACAAAACACATCTCAGTACTCACCATCAATCAATAAATACTTTGACATCAAGTAGACACACGTTTCTGGTATAAGCTGAGCTTACTCCAAGTCACACATTAAACAAGGCAAATGTTTTTCAGTTTCAGTTTGTAGGAACAATCAAGCATGCAATTATATTAAATACCATATGACAGACTGGATTAATTAATAATATGTTTTGCAATATGCATTAGGCCAATGAAAGTCTTCTGACTTTGCTATCTGGTATTTGGCTTGATGTCACTCATCCTGCTTTTGCACAAGGAGTAGAGAATATAAAGATCTAGTTCTACAGATTTTAGAGACTTTAAGAAGATATAGATGTAACTTCCTTCTGTTTTTCAGAGGGTAGGGGAGGACACCCACTGCTCTGAACATGACCCATAAGGTAGGTCTTAGTGGAAATCTAAGTGGAGGTTTCCTTCACCTTTCTTACTTCTGAGCTCACACTCCCTCTCCTGGACTATGCTGGCACTGCCATTTGACACCAGAAAGCATATAATTTTCAGCTTAAATTACTAACAACAACAAAATCCATCACCACCGCTTAAGGTAAGAAGGTTTACACAGTTCGAAAGCTAACCTCCCAGGCTTTTAAGAACAGGACCATGCCTGTAATAAGAGGACTCCAGACCAGCAAAGGTTCTCCTTGAAGGAGAGACGCAAAGAGAATACCTGTTCTCTCTTACCTGAGCAGGAAGATATTAATGAAATCTGTGAATGAGACAACACTGGTGGCATCTTCAGAACAGATCAGATTATTATACATAAAGTAGATGACCTTGAGGACTTGAATATTCTTAACAATATTGCACCCTGTTAACACTATGGTCATGCACCTAGGATCTAATAAGACTTTTTGCTCTATCAAAAGATATCAGTCTGATCTGACAGAGGAGGAAAAAAACCTGCATGCATTAATCATTCAGAGGACAGTTATCAACAATCATTCGCAGCCAGAAAGAGGCAAAAATTATCCTGCATTACCAAAAGACATGCGGCAACATTAATGCCAACATACAAAACATTTATGTGGTCTTTGATGTGAGGTTTGTTTAAACTGTGGTTGCTTGTGTTCCAGAAAAAAGAAATTCAAAGTAGAAAAGACACAGAAATAAGAGCGTCGCTCAGGAAAGCGGGCCGAAAGGTCACACAAGAGAAGACAGGAATACAGTTATTCAGTAGAAACATAGCAAATAAAGAAGTGTTATCTAAGATACTTGGTATCAGCACAGAAGCAGTTAAATATACACTGGCTGCAAATAACTTCAAAGCTGCCTAAACTTCAGGCTTAACCATCTAGTAAAAAGGTCAGGCTTTCTCTATTTGTGATTAGCTGTTCCACTGCTCCCATGAGCTATTTTTCAGGCAAGGCCCAAATTCTATATAAAATTATCATACTGCCTGCAAAAGTTATATTCTGCCTGAAAGGGACTTTCCCAGACATCAGTTCCAGTCTTGTATTCTTGGTGCAGATTACTACTCATGAACATTATATAAATGGATATTTCATTGCTTTGACATAATTTAAAATTTTGACTTTGTTTAGATTCAGAGTAACTCAAAGGATTTATGCATACTGCACTCCTAGTGACAGCAAGATTTAAGTCACAAGTGACAAGTTGCAAATAAACATTCTTTCAAGCCTAGGACTGCAGAGAAGTCTTCTTACAGACTACAGCGATGTTTTGATAGTGTTGGCACATCTTAGCCTATTAATTTTGTGCAGTGAAGCATTAAAGGAAGAACAAAGACAGATCTTTTCCTTGCTTGGTCCAGTGTTTCCATTTAAGAGGAATTAATTTTGAGCTAGAATTTATTGTGAATGGTCAAGTTCTTGGACTGGTTAAACAATTACACTGAAGTGGGACAAGATAGTTTTGAGACGGTCAAAGATGCAAGTAGCTTAGTTCAGGCCAAATTCTTAATGACAGACATCATGAGAACACAAAAAGCCCATCCAAACTTAAGTCACCTCCACGCATCTACTGTAATATAAAGCTATTTCTATAGCATCACACCATTCCTATTCCTCTCCCAAGAGCTGTAAAATTGATTCACAGAACTCAAAAAAGTCTGTTAACTTAGCTAGCTGTATTTACAGACATAGTTTAAAACACTGATTAAACTACATGGCTGACATGTTTAGTTAAAGGTTAAAAATCACCAAGTTGAATCTTCCAAATACTATGTTTGTTGAAAGCTCAGATTACAAATTTCAAGCTTTAAAACAAAAAACAAATCTAAAGATAGGTTGAAGCAGCCTGATGAAAGACTGGAAACCTCACAGGTCGTAGTTGATTATCTTATTTTAAAAATCAAGCGATTTAAAGATATGCAACAACTTATTGGCTGCAACTGCTATTTCCTATTCTCAGGAATATATTCAAGAGCACATCCACGTACAAAAGATGGTCAAGGATGCCATAGCATAAAGAACAAAATATCATTTTTTTCCCCTCGTTGGCTAATTGGCAAACTACTGTATATGAGGAAAAACTCATTCTGGACAAATGATCAATAGATGTCCTAACTCTTTCCCATGTAACCAGCTGACAGTAAACAACTACATCCTTAAGCCTTTGTGTTTTTTTCTGGTTCCCAATACATAGTTTTTCCAATCAAAACATCCAGCATCTCTAAAAATTATAGAACTTTGGTTGTCTCATTACTTAGATTTGCATTTTTCATTTCTTTTTGGTAGTGGCTTTTTAAAGTTATCTAAGGAACCTCTTCCTTTTGGTGTCTTTCCTAAGAATGGGAAATAAAGGAAGCACGTCCTGTCTCAAAGACTAATGAAATTGCAAAATTAAATTGAAACAGTGAACCCATCAACTGTGAACTTTCATGGCCTTGGATATGTTAAAAAACTCCTGCTTTTACAGCTTCTAGCTATTCCTTGGCCAACCTTTATGGCAGAACAGTCTCTTCCACAGAATTAGAGATAATCTAGAAGAACAAAAGGACAGAAGTCTAGAACCGAAGACAGGCAGAAACACCAACATTTTGAAACATTCTGTATTAGAAGCACTGTTTGCAACCAGAAATATATACAAGCTTGAACTATTTTTCCATTTGGGACTGTCCTCCATGTTTCTGAGAGCATTCTGTGCGGAGTTTCAGACATCGGGATTGTTCATTATCACTAGCGGACTGATGGAGTAAGCAAGTGGGGTACTCAGCTTCCAAACGTCCCAATTAAGAGGCAGTTGCACGGGGTGGGGGATGAGGGGGGAGGAGAAAGGGAGGGAGGAGAAATCAGATTTTCAAGTTTCTAAAGATACAAGAACAGCAAAGCCCTGGCCCTCTAGGTTGGCACGTTATGGTATCAATCCAAGTACACTGTTGCACTCCTGATGGAAAAAAAACAGGATACTGGCCTAAATTAGATCTAAGCCAGAAGAAATACAGATGCAACACTCTGGATCCAGAGACCCGCACAAAAGAATGCACCAGGTAATTTTAATTCACTTAAAAGGTCAAGACTGCAGGAAGAAATCTGCATTCACTCCTTGAAAACAGACTGCAGAAGGGCAGCAGCTGGGAAAAGCAAGTCCAGTCTCAGGAAGAGACACAAATATAAAAAGCCTAGGGCCTCTTTTGTAATGGTAAAACCGGATCTAACTTTGGGTAATGTCCAGAGCAGTAGATGTCTGTGTGTAAGTAGTATTACTAAGGATAGCTTAGAAGCTCCTTTTTTTATTTTTAAATGCTGTACAGAGTGAGCTGAATCTGTTTTATTCAGTTCATTAATTAAAGGCTAAGGAATGAAACAGCTGAAACAGACATATGAATGAATTCATTTTTAAATACTATATAAAAAAATATTTTACAGAATTTAAAATATATACTTACTATTACATCAAATTTGGAATAAATATCTACAACTTTTCCTAAAAAGGAAAACATACATTAGCAGAGTGTTTAAAATACAAAGTTATTTTTCTTGCATGCTACAATCATTCATTATCTTACAGTTAACAGAATCAAACAGACAGCTCAAGAAGGCAAGAGCAAAAAATAAACCATAATGAGTTCTTTCAGGCCCATGAACCTGGATCTTACATAAATATTTCTTTATATTCCCTTTTCTTTCCTGATGGGCCTAATAATAATAACAATAATGACAATAGCAATAATAATAAAAGAAGAATATATCTGGTCTCTCAAACCAGTGTTTTACCACTATTTATCTTACCACACTCCTGTATACAGAAGACTTAACACACACCTGACTCATCCACAACAGGTAATGCCGATATCCTTCTCTCTACAAATATATTCAAGGCTTTAATGATAGGAGTGTCTGGATGTATGAAGGCAATGTTGTGGTAAGTTCCTATCCCAAGTTCATCCAAATTCTTCTTCATAAAGGCAGGCTTTGGCATCTCTGACATCTAGGAAGGTCAGAATGAATGTATTTACAGGGCAGTCTTCTGCAAGATACATTACAGCTAGCAGGTCTCCACGTGACAGTTATTTACGTGAGGAAATTGGTATTCACGCATCCATCTACAGAATCCAAACGATTGTGACAGGTTGCTACAGTAATCTGCTACTAAATCAATGTAAAACCAAAACAAGCTCAGACCTAAAAGCATTACTTCTGTTCAAAGTAGCTCTAAATTAAGACCATATAACTCTCAATTTTTTACTTAGAAGTTTATTTTTGTAGTAAACCACTAAAAGCTTTTGATCCTAAGCTGTGTCATTATTTCCACTGAAACTGAAGAGAAGGGACAGCAAAAGATACTACATGCTGCACGCTTATTTCAAAATTATATTACTTTGTGTCGCCTCCTATCCATTCCTGTAACTAACGTACTACAGTGAGTTATGATAATCTTTACACTCCCTTTTCACCTGCACTTAAGCTACAACAATCGCATCTAGTCTCTGGGAGACAAGTTTGTTATTCTGTTCATGTAATCGAACAAGCTTCTGGCACTGCGCAGTTCTTCGAGGAAGGACAACAAAATACTCGAATAGCACAGACATTTGTGTTGGCTATTTAGCTTTCTCCACATAACTCGAGCAAAATAAAAGTACCATATAGTTCCTATATCAAGCTTACTTTCTCTATTATCAAGAAAAAGATACACACAGACACACACCAAAGTGTTCAACTATGAAAGGTTATCAACAAGTTTCCACACTAAGCCTTAAATTACTTAACGTTATAGATTTGTACTGAAAATCTGTTAAGCAAAAGTACATCTTCAAATACTTACAAAAAGCTGGAGGAACTTGAGAATTCTTTTATGGGTAAGTATATAAAGTGCATTCCCACTGACAGGATCTATAACCGGCAATCTGTGGATTTTGTTTTTGATCAGTGAATATACAGCATCAAAAAGGCTGAGGAGAAAACATTAAATTTGTAATGAATTCTGGCTGACAATGAGCAATGTCAAATAATATATATGCACATTTACAAACCCATACAAAATACATTTGACGAGTAATTATTTGCATTATCTTTACAGCTTTTTGCATTTTGCAAACAAGCCTGTAATAATATACTCATGAACATTTAATATCAATAAGAAACAAGAGGAAGAGTGACTTTCTATGGTAGAAAGGAAAGCAGAAACATTCCTTCACAAGTCTTATGTCTAAAGTTTTTTTCCCCAGTGACTGTTGTGCTGACAGAATCCCTTCTCCCATAAAGGATACTTCCGTCAGAGACAAAAACAGTGAAAATCGGAGTTCTCCTGCCTTTAATGCATCTCAATTATCTAATCATTCCACTACATTATCATTGGGGAACTGGAGAGAATTTATTCTCAGAAGATCTGAAACATTCCTCCAAACACTGCGGACCACGATGTAGCAATATGCCAAGCTATATAATCCCATTCTTCTTGCAAGTACCACTGATTTTTTTCTTTGACTTACTAAGACTGATAAAAACAGCTGACCACCACTTATAATAAATTAGTATGTTATAAAGTTCATAAGAACTTTGATAAATGCCTACTTGGTGGCTTAGGCTTCTACCCCCACACAACACGTTTTGCATTATGAGTACATTGCAGGCATCAGCTATCCCCATCCATGTACATGGAGCCGAAATTCCCGACACTGCCCTGCAGATTCCACTCCCGGAGCAAACACGTAGGTGTGCAGTGTTGCAGTCCCACTGCCACAGAGCCCAAGTCTCTTTCTGGATTAATCTTAAGTTGACCTGCAGTAGCTTTTTATACATGTCCTATTGCATCTTATTTTTTTTCCAAATGTTTCTGCTGCTGCACCTTAGACTGAAAGTAGTTGCACTATTTCATTCTCTTACGGTATGCTTTGTGACCAGTTACAACTTAAGCACGTTCCTGCCCAGGATAAAGTAAATCATTACTTCGTGTAATCACTAGTGTTCCCTTTATCGGTTTCCTTCCACAGGATATAAGCAGTCCCAGTCCAAAAACTGAAGGAAAGTTAACTTCAGTACTACTAAATCACAAACAGGAGAAGGGTAAAATGATCTGCTAAAGCTATCTCTCAAGTTACTTTTAGTAACTAAGGTATAATTGCAGTTTAAAAACTATTGTTTGGAAGGAATTTGAAATGATACCTACTGAACTAAGGACAGTCATTTATATTTTAATGAACACAACTTAGTAGCAGAGCAAAACAAAAAGCAGGGATATTATCTTTCCCTCAGTAAAAGGAAGTACAGTAAGCTTTCAATTATTATGACTGACTGAAAGCAAGACAGCTAAAAGGCTCTTTACAGTTTTTACTTCTCATGAAACATACCCAAGGAGCATACTTTGAAGGGTCATCATGCTGCTTTTTTGCATATGTGGGGGCAATTAATTTTGATTCAATTGGCATATGTCTAATTCGTTTACCTGAACAAATAGACTGATAAAAGACAAAAGGCAAAGCAAAAGCTATCTTTTTGGGGCAATTAAAGTCTTTACACACAACATAACGCACCCACGGCTTCTTGATTATATTGAGACATTCATTTGTTATCGTACTCTGGTTTACAATAGAAATTGTTTCTTTTTTCATAAAGCAGCCTTAAATTCAGAGTTGAGATGGAGTTAGGTTATTTAAAGTTAAGCAGAATGAAAAGCAAAATCCTACCTTGCATCTGGGGAGATGTTCACTAAAGGTTTAAATGTCTCTTGTAAATAAAGCTCTGTGTACAGAAAATTAATACTCCATTACCATTTTATATGAAAGCGTTACCATTTTTATAAGTTCCTTAGTACAAAATTAATGGGATGAAAGACACATATATATATAAGTTATTTTAGATAGTCTACCAGCTTCTTCTGTCTGCTGCATGTTCTTCTTATTAAAGATACATTAAAATAATCAAATGGTTTTAAAACAAGCATTAAACTGAGTCAAGGGAAATACTACCACCAGGGGTCACTACAACATCAGAAACAATCTTACTTTACTATTTCCCTCTTTTCTGAAAGAGTCTGCTACATAAACTT
Source organism: Apteryx mantelli (assembly GCF_036417845.1). Lineage (NCBI taxonomy): Eukaryota > Metazoa > Chordata > Aves > Apterygiformes > Apterygidae > Apteryx > Apteryx mantelli. The sequence continues at coordinate 162,906,931 of NC_089979.1, read as the reverse complement.
TCATAGAGTGCTTCCGTATACGTAACATGGCAGATGATCAGTTTCTCCCCAAAACTTACTCCCCAAATTCAGCACTTCACACCCAGCCATATTTATGGATTTCTACTCACACCCCGCAACTCAGGCACAATTTGCTGCTCACCCGTCAGTTCATTCAATCCATATTCTCATCCGTTCATTCTTGCATCCTGGCTCATATCTACTCCCGTTCTGGCTGTATGTATCAACTCTACAGCCATACGCACCCCCTTACTCCAGTTTTTTTTCTTTTTTTATACAAGAGCAACCAAAATAACCAAGGAGATGCAGGAGCTCATGAAGAGAAACTGAAGACCAGGACTTTTCAGTTTGGAGAGGAGATTAAGATTTACAGGAATCTCAAAAAACAAAGAAGCGGGCAAGTTGAATGTGGAACTGTCCCTCACATCCCACGATACATGAACAACGGGGCACTCACTGAAGCTAGGAGGACATTAAACTTAAAATACAAAAAAAACCCACTTCACACAACAAGCAGCGAACGCCTGGAACTTGCTGCCACAGGTGGTTGTGAAGGCAGACCGTATTTGCAAGTTCAAAAAGGGATTAGACAAATTTAAGGATCTAACAGGCCCACAAATGGTTATTAAAAGGACAGGGCAGGGGCTCTAACAGACCTAACACAGTAGTTGTACAGACTGGGAAGCGCGAGGGGAAAGGATCACAGGCAGCGGTCAGGTTTGCGCGCTCTCCCTGAACACCAACCCCAACGTCTCAGAAGGGACACCAGGCCAGACGGACCAGTGGCCTGACCCAGTTCTTATAGTTCTTCTGAGCAACAAGAACAAGACAATTAAATTTCAGCTGTTATTCAGAATCGGCTTTCTTAAAGGGGAAAAAAAAAGTGAGATGGTGCTTATCACACAAGAGTGGTAAAACAGTATATAGCACATATCACCCTAGTTCACACGTGGCTTCTAGTGGAAAAATAAACAGCAGGAGCAAGCAGACCAACTCTTACTATCTCTGTTTTCATTAAACAGTACTTAGAGAGAGACGAGCTAAGTCTGCGAGTAAATGAAAATCCACTATACCAAAAAAAGATTAGGAAATTTTCAATTAGCAATCAAGTAATAAATATTCTTACCCCTCCAGGTTTCTATTTTGTGCTCCTCCAGTTCATAGATCTGAACCTACAATGGGTAGATGCAAAGTTTGTAATTCAAAGTATTAATTTCAAACAACAAATTATTAACAGTGTCATTTAGATTTGAATAATTTCCTTACATTTTATTGCAGGCAAGATACAGAGTAAGAATTCCAGGTAACTAATTGCCCAGTCAAAAAGAACATTTCCTGGCAATATCAAGAGGCAAGGGGCAATCCTGCCCCATGCAGGGTAGCATACCTGCCATCTCAAGGGACAGGAAAGATTTTCACCTATCTTTATGCATCTAGAAGTTAGGTTTGCAGTCTAAATCTTTTCTAGACTCAAAGGCATCCCCTCAGGTACTTTATTCCTCTTAAAATAAATATGCCAGAGTAAACCTGCTGATGATTCCTACCACAATCAAGCCAGTAAAGAGCTCACTCCGAACACTTGGTTTGTTAATGCTAAAAGAGATGAATTTTACTGTTGCTGGATTACACACAAGCAAAAGCACTTGGTTTAATACTCAGTTCCATCAGCCTTCAAGAAGAACCACTATTATATAAACATAATTTTTTCTTCTCAAGTTTAACCTTTTACCAAGGTTAAATTCTTCAAATGTTTTGGGATACTGCATCTAAGCCAGGCATGCTCCCAGTACTTCCCCTGTGCCAGCAACGATGCCGACCTGTGTTGAGCTGGCTAAAGGAAGCAAACAGGCAAAAAAATAAATAAAACTACATAAAAAGTTATCAGTTTTCTGATGGTTTGGCTCCCTTAACTGACTCACAGCAAAGATAAACAAATGATACTGGACAAAGGATGTGGTAAATCTGCACCTTTTGATGGCAGCTGCCCCTTGAGTCAGCTCAGCTATAACATCAAACCACCCTTAGGAGTCTTTTAGGGTACTTGCCAAAAGAAAGGCAGATAAGACAGAGGGCAGTTCAGTCTATTCAAATGATCACAATTTCTTGGGTGCTGATGAGATGAGGCTAAAGCTAAGCACTTCAGCCACATTAGAAACTTTATGAACTTTCCTTATCAATCATTTAAAAATATCCTCTAGCACATGAACAGCAGCATGTTGCATCACATCACATAGAGAACTAAAGAACTTAGTAAGAACTTAGTAACATAAAGAACTAAAATACTTGGGCAAAATTAGGCCAAATATATGATTCTTATTAAAATTGAAGTACCTCTGGATACAAAACAGACTTTTTACTTCTTTTATAGAAGATTGCATCACTTAAGTCAAAAGCTGCTGCTTCACTCAACTATCCCCCTTTCCTCGCACAGAGACTATTTTAAGCACAACCTATGGAATAAGATGCTGGACAATGTAAATAGGAGTGCCAACATGCAGATCTTAAGTAAAATTATATGGAAAAACTAGTATTATTGAAGGTTGAGAATCCCTACAATATGGAAACAACTGTAAGGAAAAGTTATCAGTGTGCAATCACTTCCAATTTTCTTTTTCTTCTATAAATCCCCAAGAAAAAAAAAAATCTCTTTTTTGTAACAGCAAGAAAGGATAGTGCACAAAACTATATGCAACTGACAAGATATTTCATTATAAGTTATAAAATGAACTTGATCAACTAGCCTTGAAAAGCCTCCTAAATCAGTTATCATTTTTACCCAACCGTTCTTGATTTTTTAGCTAATAAAACACGGTAGGTATACTTTAATTGGTAGTGAGAGAATTGTGATTTGAAAAGAATAAGAAAGTGATGTAAATGTTTGTATGAACATGTAAGCCAGAGAATTTCATCAACAGACTGCCAGCGGCAATGGTAAATTATGGTTAATTGAAGTCAAGGGATCTCAAACTGATTGTGCAACTCAGCCAGGCAGCTAAAAGATTTGCATGTATTTAACTAGTTTAACTTGCTCGTATTATAGCGTCGCTCCAACAGAGTAACCTTTTAATCCAGCTGAGCCTCTGTAAATTGGCATTCTACTTAACCCTGCATACTCTTTTCAGAATAACCCTCAACCTCTGCTATAGTTGGGAGCCAAAGATAACTTTATATATAAACATGTGAACCACTACGTAATTAACGTATCATCTTTTAACTAAGATGAACTTTTTCAGGTAATTTTAAAACCAAAAAGCCGTTTTTGGTTGAAGTTCTCCTTTTATAAAGGGTTCCGATTACTATGAAACATGAAGCAACCAGGTATTTTGAAACAGCCTGGACAGAAACAAATAAACACTACCCAATAATCAAGTATTTTCCTGCATACTTTTAAAATTACATTTAATTTTTAGTGAATATTTTAGCTAGGTCCTTCATCCCAAATACATTAGGTATTAGTTGTACCACTAAATAGAGCCTAGTATCCAAAACCAAGGCTGTCATTATGCCTATTAAATGCCACACAAAAAGAAAAACAAAAAAACTCTCATGTTTATAAATGTATAACTGAAGCAGACAGATTAAGTTACCTGTCCAAAAAAATAAATAAATAAATAAAATCACAGGATGCCCACAGCAAAGCTGGGAACTAGCCCCAGATGTACAGATACCATTCTACTAACTTGACCACAAAAACATCTTTTCTTTCCAAAAATCAGTTAGTATATCTGTGCCACATCAAAGCTTCAAGAGACTTAACAAATATTAATTAATCCTTCAAACAACAGTTCAAAATTTCAGTTTCTGTACTATATGGCAACCAATGAAAGTATAGCTTAACATGGTACTTACCATTGGAGACTTATAGTATCTATGTAGTATGTTAATGAAATCTGTAATTGTTAACATCCCTGTAACAAGTGATATATAAAAAAAGAATTTCTTCAGACATATGCTTAAGGTGTATAACTTCCAGATATATTCCTCTATTTACATTCACAATACATAATTTAATAAACATTACATCTGTGTAACGTACATTGTTATTAGTTCAACGCGAATAAACAATCATTTTAAAACCATGTATATTCATTTTCACATTGACACAATATTTCAGAATAAAAACCATACGAGTCTGAATTAATATTCAAAACTACAATCCAGGTGCTTCTCCTTCTCTTTTTCAAACTGACCCAGGCAAAACCTTGAAACCAGACTGCATCCACCCCCGAAGGAATGGAAAGAAAAGAGATTTTGAAACACATTTAAGGTTTAGCCTTGCCTTTAATTTTCTTTTTGAACAAAAAAACCTTTCCCATTAAGTACTTGCCAAGTCAGGCAGACTCTCAGAATCTAACGCAAGAAGAAAATAAATAGTATGATCCATTTTCTTGATTATCACCTGTTAAAGAACTTCACTCAAACGTTTCTTCACTCAATCCACTGTAATCCCCAATGCGTGTATTGAAATACAACTTTCCTTTTTAGAAATAGTACATCCATAGTATATACATTTTAACCACTAACACCAAGCTATTGAACATAATATTGATAATTAGTTTAGTTACCTGAAAATATTAATCTTTTTTGAGCTTTCAAGTTCTAAATTTGAGAAGATGTAATTGCTCCACTGATTACTACTCTTACATCTAAACTGAAGAAGCTAAGAAATGGGGAAGGGAAAAATTAATTCAGAGGTCAGCTTTAATTGACTAGAACTCAGTTACAGACAGAAACTGAAATTAAATATAAATTAAGGTACACAGCATTCCTGAGATGTACTGCACAAAATTACTGCTCCCTCCCCAATGGATTCAAAATATTTTAAGAAATACTTTATAAAGTATCTACCATTCATTTCCAAGAAGCCTCAATCCACATTCCTGCTCACACAAAATATTCATAATAGTATTTATAACTGTCACTATGACCCTGTTTTTCTACTGCAACATAGCTCTAATTTTAGATTATTATTATTATGGTAATGTTAGAGAGAGCTGCATGACGTAAAATAAGCAACGCACAGCTCTTTTTTTTTTTCTTCCCCACTCTGCGGAGATAATATCTATAGCATTCAATATTAGCTCTAGCATTTTATGAGTAAGGAGTAAAAGAAATTTTTCACCACTACATCTCTAGGATGTTAGACCATGGCTAGCCCTGATCACCTTCTGTCATAGTGAAGCACCCTGAAAATTCAAATAATCCTGAAAAACGTTAGATCTACTTACCTACAAAACTCTGTTTTTTACTCTCCCATAGTGGAGCTGCTCTAACACCATTTGCCACCAAGGCAAAAAAGGCTTTCTTTACCTGCAAAAAGAATGAACAACTAAACAAATCCTTACTCTTAACCTAGCATACAGAAGAGTTTCCACAGTTACTAGGAAAAACACAGCATTATCAGGTAGCTAGTATTAAAAAAAACCAAAAACAAACAAACAACCCCCCCCACCCACACCCTTAAAACTTGCATAAAATGGTTAAAACGATTAGCAAAAACCCAAAATTGGTTCTGTTTTTATTTTGCTATGTGAATATTCTACATGAAAACCTCTGATGAACAAATACCCTGATGCAGCAGAAAAGGTATGCTCCCTAACCTTAAATTTTTTCCTGTTTGGTATTAAACATAAGATTATCTTTAACTCATGACATTAAAAAAAAAAAATCTGTAATGAATATGCCAGAAGTTTCCAATTTAAGCATATGGCTTAAAATTCTGAGATTTTACTATACTTTAGTTGATTAACATTCACTCTAGCAACAGTTGCAAGGGAAAAAACAGAAACAGTAAGAGTCTCATTTCTTTTCCTATCCCAGCAGCTTTTAAATTCCTGATTTATACAAATTAATTAGTATAAAATAACTCATTTTATCACCAGTTACCACTGGTAGGCCAAAAATAAGAAGTCTGCCGCTGTTAGTTACAGTCATCTAGGAAAAGTTTGCAGAACCACCCACATGAAATCCAGCGTCATGAGATATTCGACAGAATCTCCATTTAAATTTTACTTAGTATTATAATGAATCAGTTTAAATCTCTAAAAGTTTGTAAGACCTCTAGCCTGCATCAGAACACATCACCTCTGCCTACACTTCGGCATACATTAATTCACACTGAACGTTTCAAAGAGCTAGCACTATCATACCGTATGTGAACTTGAATCTTTAAGACTTGGCTTTTGTAAGTGATCCAAGTCTCAGCCAGCTTCTTTTCTCTCTCTAACAGTTAGAAGGAAATCTGCTCTTCCGACCTCAGCAAGGAACAGCTCTCAGAGCTGTCTTCAGACTTTACTGATGCTTCTGCCGTACCATCACTGAATAGGAGTAACGATCTGCATGACAACCACCTTCCCTAAACTGCAGTGAAACTAAAGAAATTGTGCTGGAAAAAAATATCCAGAACCCACCAATAAAAATGCAATATACATGCGACAGAATATTTCTCTAGAACATGGTTAAATGAGAAAGGTCACAGAGATATTAAGCCACTTATTAACAGCTACAGAGGATGAAGTTAGGTAAAATGTAAACATTACCAAATCCAGCATAGGAGTTTACTAACTCAAAAAGAAGACTGAAACAGCGAAGAAACCCTCGAGGCAGACATCAAAATAAAGTGTTCCCACATAACAGCATCACACTTGCTGTTAATGTAGCAAAACCCAGCAGCAGTGAGCTATTTGGGGAGTCGATAAGAGAGAGAAGTGAATTCACACAGACTAACTCCACCTTGGGCCAAGGTAAATAGGTTCTAACTGCTCTTCATTAAAAAAAGAGGAAAGTACACTCAAACCACCTGAAATAGGGAGCTTTCAGCCTTGATAGCTTTCCACTGGAATAGCGGTCACACTTTGTGAGAAAAGGTTAACAGCTGCTGTCAACTTAAGTACCAAGCCCTTCACAAGAACAAGCTGCCCGAGCTGGGTCAGTACATTAAGGTAACAGCTAATGGGGGGGGAATTTTCCAAATAGCAATCATGCAACACAACTCCTCAAGAGAGTTTATGAACGCTGTAACTGATAACTTGGAAAAGAATCATGCCCACAGTAGAAAGACTTGGGATGCCAAGTACAAGACTTCAGGCAATCTCGAAATTCACAGTAGTATTTCTTTTTCTCAGATGCAGTAGCAGCAAAGAACACCATCTAGCACAAGGTACAGATGGTCAAGATGGCAAAACTGAGGGATGATTTTAGATACAGCAAAGATGCTTCAAGACAGAGAACTCCAAAGATATATTAGAAACTAAACTGAGCTCGTGGAGAATCCTGATGAAGGAAAAAAAAATTCTCAAGGGATCACGTCTCATCCTGATTTTTTCTGATTTCTTTCTAAGTGATTTGTCTCCAAGAATCTCAAGAAGCTTTTATTAGATGTCATCTTGCCTCACTTCAGAAGGAAAGGTTTTGGAAAAACTGAGGGCAGCCGGACAGACATGGCTACTGAGCTAACGCAGAGTTAAAACCGCTGTAAAAGCCAACGGGTTCAGCTTGGGAACTAGGACACAAAGCATTTAAAGTAACAGATCTCCACTATTTAGTAAGAGAATACTTGAACCTGTCCCCCTATGTCATCCTCCTTGATCCCAAATTAGGTGATACTGCTATTGCTCTCATTCAGTTATGCAAGAAGTGTTACACAGTGACCTTTTAAGTATAACAGCAATGCCAGGAGCGCTTAATGTTAATACTTGTTGTCTCTTATTTAAGCTAGATTGTTACTTCATTCTTATTTGCTGAAATTGCTTGCAAGCACAAACATACACACATCCACTCACACTTCCCTTTAGTTTCTGTGGTTTACCAGTTTCAGTTGCCCAAAGTACTGCTTGGTGGCCAGCCAAGGCACTGGGGTGTGGCACTGGGCTTCTTCTCCAGCACATTTAGATGCTTCAATGATATTCATGCAGAATATAGCCACAAGGACCTTTCTTTCAGATTATATAGTCTGTAATCTTTGAAAATTTCTACCACGTCCCATCCTTCGACCTCCACCATGCATTGCTCATTCTCAACACCATCAACAGCGTTGCTCTTGTGTGAGGCCAATCGTCTGCTGTAGCTCTTTTTCTGATCTTAAGTTGAGGGTTGGACTGGCCTGACCTTCACGAAACCATTGTTCTTCAGCCAGATCCCACAGATTGTTGCTGTTAACATCATGTACAAACATTCTTTATACAAAGCACTTTCATTCCTATTAACCGTGTAGTGGGCCTAACAGAAACATAATGAACCATTAAGGATAGCATTTATCTGCCCAGATTTAGAGCTTGCTCTGATGTATATGCCGACCTTGCAAGCTCACCTCATCTCCTCTTTATAGCCAAGAGGGAGAATTAGTCATTTCTGCAGCATGACTCACTAGCCTTCGAGTGAGATGAATTTTGTCCCACAAATGTCAGTCTCTTCCCATTGACTACAAGATGTGTACACTCTAAGCATCTATGATCAGTTGAGCAATCCCACCCTATGTGACTACTTGTCTCCTCCAATATTCTGCATCTTAGGGTAAAGGGTCATATTAGAGCAAAGAACACAGCGAATAAAACCATGCACTATATTATATGTCACCTCAACAATAGGTGCTATTGCACTTCAGCAAGCAGAATGTGAACAAGCTTTTTCTACTACAAGAAACTCATTCCACCAATTCAACCCAAAGACTGCCTGGCTTTGAATGGTCATTTGAGAATGGTTAAGCTTGCATCAAGCTGGTTTTAGGCTGGTGCAGGCTGACATATCCGAAGGATTTCATAGACACTGTTCCGATGATCCAAAGACTGATGAACAGTTGAAGCATTTGTGACATTTACAGAAGCAATTGCTTCTGCATCTTTAGCTTGTTTTTTCAAGCATCTTCACCTTCTTATTGTACTATCTGTGAATATGCTGAATAGAGTAAGAGAGTAATTTAGCTTGGACAGGACCTCTGGAGATCATTTGCTTCTACAGACCATCCAGATGTTTCCATTCTCATCTCTAAGGAGGACTTAGCCTCCTCCAGTAAGACAGACACTACCAAGGAAGATTGTGTTAGATCCGTACATAGGAAGTCCTATCTTTCAGGCAGTAGAATATCTGGAAAACATTGTCTCTTATGGTCAACAAGCTCCAGAATAGCTTAATTACGAGACAGTGACAGAGATGGGGACACCAGATGAAAGATTTTCACCAGGCTATACAAAGCTCTTCCTCATTGAGTGGAAACACTGAAAGAAACACTGGTCATTATGATACATTGGACCAGTAATCTCACTGGCCTAGGATTGTCCTTGTGGAAATGCTCTCTCAGAGAAACATCTGTGAATGAGCGAAGCCCCTCACAGAAAGACTGAGGGTGAGCTTGTTTCAAAATAAATAAATAAATAAAATATAAATAAATAAATAAATAAATAATACATAAACACACACACTTTTATATTATATTTTACATAACACCATGTTATATAAGCTATAACCGTAAACCAGAAAAGTTTTTTCTTATCTGAAAAATACTCTTCAGCAATGACTGGAGGTGCTCACACCAGCTTTCCCTCTTACTCACTCTTACTAAAGTCAATGGACACCAAGTAATGCAAAAAGATCATCTGCAGAAGGCTAAACACCCAATTTTCATCTGAAAGTTCATTTGTGATGCAGTATTTGCGAACACAGAAAAAGACAATACTATGTTACAAATAGTATAACTTTGCCACAGAAAGCTCTTTGGGCAACCCTTCTCTTTCACACTGTCAGCATCATCTTCCAAAGGGTTTATTTTCACAGTATGAAGATTTTTTGTAAGCTAAATTAGAATGCTGGATTCCTTGATTCATCTCCAAACACTGCGATTATCACCTTGCTAGCTCATCTTGCTCTTGGAGTAAATATTCTCCAAATATCTCACACACCTATACTTTGAAGCAATTCACACCCAGGTGGCAATGGCATTTAAACATCTTCAATTGAGGAGGTGGTAATGCTGCCCAAACTCAGAAAATCTGAAGAAATTTGGAGGGGGGGAGGGGAGAACCAGTTTTTCTGAGAACCTCTGCCCCAGTTCCCCAAGCTGTCAGGAGGAAAATGGCACAGTCTTGTCCTAACTTGTAATCTAGTGGCAATACCTATGGTTAGAAGAGTTAAAAATTCTCACAGCAACTTTTTTTTTTTTTTTAAAGGCTTGATTGATTGCTTTATCTCTATCTTTCCCAAGAAGTGGCCAACAAAATATTGGGAAGGATATTAAACATTAGCTTGCAATTCCAATTTTTCTTCAAATAAAGCTGCAGTTGTCCAAGCCATACATCTTTTTAAGTTACAGTGAATTACAGTTCTGTAAAGGAGCTATTTTGAGAAGTTATTAGAAAAATTGTTTTATAGCACACGTATATCATCCAGTATTTTTATAAATTGGCTTGTCTGGAAAGACTAAACCTGCATACAAGACTAACCAATTATATAAGTGCAATGACTGTTGCATTCAAAAATCATTCTCCAGTTATTTTTTTCTTTAGTCTATGGATTTAGCCGAAGTATTCCTTCCTTGGTACGATTACACCTTCTAATAAAAAGGCTACTTAAGGACTCCCTTTGCAATACAGACTTACACCTAAGGTTAAGACCAAGCAGGTTTTGAAAAGAAGAGTTTCCTACTCTACCTGCCATACCCTCAACTAAAGTAAAAAAGAATTAGACAAAGCCACTGTTAACTTAAAGGCTCTGTTTGTTTTCATATCTTAAAAACCCCAACTCTCAAACACACATGAGAGGTTCCTCTAGCTCATGTTGAATTTTGGAAAGCTTAGATGAAACCAGAACAAAACTCATTTTTCTTCTCCATTCACAGGACACGGAAAGTGAACACTCCAGACAGATATACTATGGGGCATAGAGCACATCATAAAATTTAGGAGCTGGAGTAATACCCTTCATCAGACCCAAGCCAAACCCCAGAAAAGGGGCGAGAGAATAGGTAAGATCTTAAGTCTAAGTTACAGCATGCAAGCACACATTCTGCATTTCTCCCCAGAGAACAGACACTTTACGTCCTCATGTAGAAATCCCCCACCACCACCAAAGGGACCCAATCCAACTGAAGACACCAAACTGAGGCTTTAGTTCATTCAGATACTCTATGTTGATATGCTCACACTGAAGCTGACAATTAAGGAGTCTCCTTCTCCCTCTAATGCCACAGATGTGCTGATTTCACAGAGACCTCTTCTACATAGCTGTTGCTCCATGATTACAGTCAACTCTGCTATTCCCTCATCTCAATGAGGGACTCTGCTGATGTTTACTTCCACCTGACGTTTGAGGGGAACCTTCTAGTTCTTAGTGTGCAATAACGTCAAAAAATAGCACAGGTCTCTTTTCTAGGAAATGAATCACTTGAAGCCAGAATTCTTGCTGCTAGATTCCATGCTACAGTGGACTGAGAAATGAGATAAGCCTCATAGCCAGAGCCACTGGGATCAACTGCATTGGAAAGGGTACAGAAGTTCCTTCAGACTGAGATCTTACCAAACAAACAAGAAAAAAAAGAGGGTGAATAAATAATACGCGACTCTCAGTCCAGTACAAACCGTATCTACACACTGCACAGAAACAGAAATTTCTGCCTAATTGGTACAAAGGGCTTCACAGTATCTTCCCCAAAGATCCAGGAATGAATGCTTCCTATTGGTTTTGAGACCTGCAGGAATTAAGCTGCTATGCTTATTGCATACCAGACAAACAGGAGCAGCTTGGGGGCCGGGGGGAAGTCTTCTAGTATTATACTACTGATTCTGGCCTGATCTAAATAAAGGCATCTTTTATGTGGCCTGCTCAAACTGTCTCAGCCCCCATGTCAGTAAAAGCCAAATTATATTATTCTCTTATGATTCTGTGGGACGGGTAAGCCAGGAGGAGTGCTCACACTACTTAGAAACATAGACAGTATATTAGTTTAAATTTAGCAACTTTGAAGAGGAAAAACCTCAAAGCCAATTAAGGAACAGACAGTCAATCCTTTCATAAAGCTGTGAGAACTCTGTTGCAATGGCAGACCCATAGTCTGCTATGGGTTTCTGGAAGGAAAAGATTCTGCAGTATTCTTCCTGGAAACCTGGTCTATCTCATTACCTTGGAGGGAGGCAACACCCCAGTCAAGAATGACCTGGAGGGAACAAGAATAATAAATCCAATTACTGAATAGATTCAGCACAGGGAGGAGGAATACAAATCCTCTGCCACTTTTCTAACGTGGAATCCACTGCACACTCTGCACACTCTGCAGAAACTACATTTACTTCCAGTTTGTTAAATCCCCATAAAAAGGTTTCTAGAAGATTATACCAAATATTTTTCTAGTTATGTGGTAGAAAAATAAGTATTTTAGCTCTTACTAGTGTGTGACAGCTACTGGCAAAAGCCAGCTTCAGTGGTGGTAACATCTGGTCCATTACCAACTAGATCATTTAATTAAACAGAAAGGCTAAATTATCTAACCTTCACGTCATTTAACTGTCCAAGAGTTCTTCAGCACATACAAGGAGAGAATCTTTAGGACTCTGAAAGCTTGTTTTGATGACTGTTTCTATATAAACATGATTTTTACTAGTTTTCAAAGAAGTGCTGAACAAATAATTTAAAAATAGCTTCCAGATCATCTTGAGCAAAAGCCATGTATGTGTTAGTATTAAAGCATAGATTTACTTTTAATAGGTGAGAATGTTGTTTAGTCAGAACAGAAGGCTAGGTAGAGTTTTTCACACCACAGGGATTTCTAAGAACTTCACAATACCCAGCAACTGCATTTGCTATATACCATCCTTGTGACTACAAACTGCTGCTTGATACAGAGCGGGGAAGTCCCCGTCTTACACTTACCTTTTACCTTCCTTTTGGAGGGCAGATTGCTCTGGACTACAAAACAGACTATTTAATCCTTCTCATCTTTACATGGGTTGGGCAAAAAGCAAAACAAATTAAATAACAAATACGTTTGAAGGCCAGACAAAAAAATCTGATCCTAAATAAGCTTACAGAGGCAAACTTTAGAAACTGCAATAAGCTAGGTTAAATCAGTAGTTTCCTTTAAAAATCCAAATGGAGTTTGTAATGGGGGATAAATGCATTCCTCTATTGTAAAGAAAAGTCAGAAGCTCATGTAGTAACAAGGAAAATAATATGAAGTCACATCACAGGAGAGAGATAAAGAGATACTAAAGATAAATAATTTGACTGATGGAGCAGGAACAAAGTGCTATGTTTTGTGGGCATGTGAATCCAACTAATACAGGAATTATTCAAATTCCTATTTTCCTCCCAAAGTATTAATCAGTTTCAAAAGACAAGAAAAGGTCAGATTCTTGGTTTCGACTCATATCAGGTATGTATGGTGACACAGCAAAGAAAAAGTAAAGGCAGATCTGGATGTCACCTTATTTCCCCAGAACATTGCCAAATTAAAAGCATTAACACTTGTAGAGTAATTAAATACTGTGCTCAAAACACAAGGAGGTAATGAGTAAACCTGCATCCAGCTCGGAATTTTCCTAGAGTCTAATAAAGATGATCCAGTCCCATATACCAAATATTCAGAATGAAGAGTAGTAAGTGAACAGTCATTCATTGCCTGCAGAGCGGCCCTTCAGGAGAGAACCCTCCTAATCCACTCAAAGGAGCTGCAAAATGTTTGTTCTCCTACTGTTCCCCATCTTGGGAGATGAGCAAGAGATGAGACAGGCAATTTATTCTTTGTGAGCTGCAACACACCGTTGCAACTTGCCTAGTTTCCCCACCATCCACAGAACCAAATTGCCAAACTTCACAGGATGGCTCATAACATCTAATTGTCTCTCGACTCCAATCCTTCATGCTCAGATCACACCTTCAAAGTGTCTTTAATGTGTGTTAAGCAAAGATAACATCATCTCTGGGAAAAGCAAAACACTGGAGCTTGTCACATATGAGGAGTATTCACGGCAGGGCAGAGAGACACAGCACTGCACGGGAGTTCAATATTTATCAGGCCCATTACTTACAGGCTACATCTGTATTATAAGCTAAAAAGGGTGAAAGAAAAGTCCACCAACTGTGAGACTTAAATCATTAGCACTAACCCAACTACTACTCTCTCAGACAATATCTGACCATGGCTCAGGGCTCTGCACAGGCTAAGGACCATTCCAGGTAGGCAGGGTAGATACAAATACTCTGTTTGGAGGGAAATAAAAACTAAGCTGTACGAAGGCAAATTGAGCAGTGCTGGATGACCTCAGGCAGGTAAATGGACCTTAGCTTAGTACATTTTATTTATTTAGTACAGATGTTGCCCAAGTCCACCCCAAGTGGCACATTCTCCAGCTGAACACAGCACCCTCATCCCTTAGCACATGATTTGATGCGTAATTGAAGAGCATGAGACATACCACTTTCACAATAGTATAACATAGGTGCCAGTTGCATAGGTGTATTCTCAATGTGTAAGTCCAGACTGGTGTGCTAGCACTAGGAAGTGAGGTGTTTGGTAGCTGCTGGAATCAAGAGGCCCCCAGACTTTCTCACTGTCAAATAAGCAGGACTGAAGAGACTGCTGACCCATTCCTGCTCTTTACTAGCTACCACTGCTGCTACTTAAGACTTCCTTTCTGTTTGCAGCATAATGTCACCTTACCATCTTCTCTCTCGTTCAGGGTTAAAATAAAATTCCTTACAAATCTTCACATTAACTCCCTCCAAGATATTGGGACTAAATAATTGCTTTTAAGAATTGATACTGCTTTAGTGGTATGACTCAGATCCCATTATATAAAGAATATCTTCAGTCTTATAGTTAACAGTGGTTTTAAAAGACCTTCCATAATATCTCACAAAGAATTTCCAAGATAGAAACAGGCTTGATGTGTGTTGTGATTTCTGACCAGTAGAGGGAGACAAGACACTGTAGACAAATCCAAATCCAAAGGCAAAGTCTTCCAAAGAACCGCATTAAAACACAACGCGGCTCTGATTTTTCTATTCTTCCATCAATTGCTACTAGCTTACACTAAGGGATGCAAAAAATAAGCCCTTATCATATATTCTGTTTTGAACCCCGAACTATTAAAACCTGAATTCAGTTAGAAATAAAGTCTCTGAAGCGCTGTATCAAGATGTCAAGGCACTTTTTTTTTTTTTTTTAATTAGGAGAAACACTAATTTGGGTATGAGTGAAACAGACCCAGGAATGACACCAAACATCTGCAAAACGCACTCACTTAAAAAGGATTCATGGACACTGAATGCTTCATAAGACTGTGTACTACGTTATCCAAAGAGGAACCGATATGGGGTCCCAAGGCACTGAAGAATAAGCTGTTTATGTACTAAAAATTGTAACACAAACACTTTATAAGTTTTTGTTTGACTACCCTTATGATGTGCTTTCTCTTCCATCCCTTTGTTTTTAAAAAAACAAAAAAGAACTCTTCAATTTTTAAGTTTCAAACATATATATATATATGTGCATCAGCTTTACAACTAGAATGAAGAAATTTAATATGTGTTGAAGATACTGTAGCTGGAATATTAATACATGGTGATAGGTAAAGAACTGCACAGGAAAATACTGACAGAGAAGTATTTAGAAGATCTGCTAGCAGTGTACCCAAGGATCAGTGTTCAGATCAACCTGCTTAAAGTTTTGCAGCAAAGCTGGAAGACAGTGCCAATTATTTTACAAGAAAGCTGTGACTTCCTAAGTTAGGGAATGATGAAACTGGGATGAAATTTAATGGTATAAAGCACAAAAGTATTCAGTTTGGAAGAAGAGCTGTTTACCACTAATCCAAGTTCAAGATATGGTTCACATATGCCATATATGCCATATATCAGAGTATGAATGAATAACTACAGACCGCCCCTCTACCACTCCCCTCCTCCACTTAGAAATACCTGAAGAAGCAAGCTGAGATTATGCTCCCACGAACACAGGCCAAAGCATCCCCTTCGTTCTTCTCCATTTATAATCCAAGAACCTCTAGGGATCCCAAATAAGACATGGATTTGAGTGGGGTATTGGTGAAAGTTCTGTTATCAGTGAGTAATCTGTTTTCCTTTATGGCGATGACTAACAAATTTCACTCACTCACACTCTGCTTCTCCAAGCATTATCCCACATTGGCTCACCAACTGGAGATGAAACTCCAGCTTCCTGGTATGAATAGTGCTATCTCAATACAGCTACAGTAAAGAAAGCTGGTATCTAGCATGACTTTATGCAATTCAACAACAGACCTGGGGAATCCAAAAGGAATTGGTGATCTGCCGCAACTGCCCTAAGATTAATTGGTTCATGAAGCAAAGAGGAAGACTTGTTTTTCCAACTGCAACAATGACCAAGATCAAGCTGTTGACCCAGGTGATCACTGACAGCTCAGAACTCAACCGTGGGTCATACCAACAGCAAGCTACAGATACCAATTCCCAAAAGATTATCTCATAGTGCAAGAATAAATATTCTCTGAAATTAAAAAAAAAAAAAAAGGAAGCTAAGTCTTTTTAAAGAGCTGAGAGGCTGTCAAATAACATTACCACCCCAAACTTGACTTTTCAGGTCAAAAGGTCTGGATTCTTTAGTTCAAAATTAACAGTCTTCTCTCTTTTGGGCAGGAGAGAGGAAAAGCTGTAGAACCCTTTCCCTCTGAGATGGTGAAAGAAAGTCAACAGGATTAACTTCCCACAGAATAAAGCTCCTAAGAGACAGAGAGAGAAGTCTCCGAAAAGGATTGTGGCAAAAGAATGGGCTGAAGCATTCATTACATCTAGATGTTCTTCACTGATAGCTTAGAGTGCTTGGATAATCACTAGGTCCACGCAACTGGTTCAGCGCAAGAACAGATGTGGCTGAAAGACTATCAAAACAGTCAAGATGTGGAAGAGGCATGTAAAATTGATACTGTAAATATCTAAACTCTGGGATTGATGCCTGTGAGCTGAGAAGCTCTTCCTCCAAGACTCTCTCTTCCATCTCTAACCACAGATCAAATGTATTTTCACTACAAAATCCAACACCCAGTAAAGAACCCTTGGGAAGAAGGAGGAAAAAAAGTGACTGTTAAAATGATTCCAAGGTATTTAAGAATGAAAAGCTTCCAGTAAAAGTTTGCCTTTCTGGATAAAGGAGGAAACAGTCACCAGTGTCTCATGTCATATAAACTACGTTCAGTGCTGCCCTCCTGGCTACCAGATCAGTTAGCATCAGGAGGCCATTTGGCACGTGGACAGACTCTTATCCAGAGCCCTGCCTAAATTTTAATATAATTCTAGTACCAAGTACAAATAGACATATTGCTCTACTAATTAAGTATCTGTTGTTCTTGCTTACATCAGAAGTTCCTGCCCCATCAGCTAATGATCAGCTCAAGAAGGATGGGTGCCTCCCCAGGATGAGTGACTGTATAAATTGACTAGAACACACGCAATGCTGCCACATTACTTCTCCTTGTTGCATAATGTAGGTTTTGCATCTTTGAGACTGTTGTATGGATAATCCCACATTGTAAAGGATTATCTGATACACAGGATGGTTCTGTGAACACTGTGGGACTAAATATCTATTATATGGTTGTCTCCAACTGTGGGAGACTGGAATCTAACTGAGCAGTACATTCCAGGCCAATATTACTTCACTGGGCTTAGTCAAGTCAAAACTGGAGCATCTTTAAACAAAAGAAACCTCCCACCAATTTCAAAATCTAGGAAACAGACAAAGAAAGCCACAACTCTCTACCACAACTCGACTTTGTTTCTATAGTGGGCAGCTAGTGCTTTCCTTTGGCAAATAAATTCTTCATGCAGAGCCAAGAGTCTAGCAGATGATGATTAAAAGCAAAATGAGAAACTGAAAACAAAGATTTCCAGGAGAATTTAATAGTTTGCAGAATTAAGGCATCCATTCTAGTCCTATATTGTCTTAACAATATAACAAGAGTAGGCTGAAAGCGTCTGGATACATCGTAACTATTACAACAAAGATCTTTACATAAATGTAGGTGAATAAAATTTGATAGCCATGAAGTCATCAATATAACTCTGTGCTCATTTGAAAAGTTTTTTAGCTAGAGATTCCAACTACAATATAAATTATATCTTCTCTTTTTGTTGAGCAAAGAAGTCTTCCCCCATGTCCTTCTCTAACAGACCATGAAAGATACAGTTGAAACATTATGGGTTTTTGCAATCAAAGCACAGTATTACAGGAGAACTTCAAGAGATAAAATTTCATTTATCACTCAGGAAACACACACATTAGAAGAAAAACAAGTGAACTGCAAAAAAAAAAAAAAAAAAAAAACAACAAACCACAGACTGAAAGGAGAATACTCACTTGCAACGTAGTGTCGAAAACAACAAGCTTAGAGCTTGTCGGAACAATGTCATAACACTTGTGTGACCTCATGAATCGCACATAAATGTCACTTTCCGATTCTTCAAGTGCTGTAAGTAAAAACATTACGTTTCTTTAAGGTTACTTAAATAAAACAATGTAAAAAGCATGCCAAATCAACCAAGAAGCATTGCAGAAGGACATCCCTACAGCGAAATTCAAATTCACACTTTCAGATCTGGACAGACACTTCACAGTTCTGAGTTTTGCATCTCAGATGCATCTTTCCTTTCAAATTACACAGTATAAAGATGAAATGTGTTGTTCTTCCTTGATGAGAAAGGACTTTAGTACTGGAGATTTATATTTTTTAAAAATCCCCATTTTTCCAATGGCAAACTATTGAATAGGCTCATACGCATACTAGATGCCTCAACTCCAGTTATACACAGAGAAAGTCAGTTTGAAACTTAAGCTATGATCTGACTTAACTGACCCAAGCTCCTGAAATTAGTATTTCTCTGATCTCATTTCTGTTCAGTCTACTTTTTACTTAGTAATTTTGTATTTTCTTAAGAAGCAGCAGGCAAGTTTGGCAGGTTATGCAATCAGTACCATCCTATTAAGGCTACTTAACACACACCATCACAAATCCCAGACTTAGTGATTTATGGAAACAGGATCCACTTGGGCCATTTACAACAGTGGCATTTTCTGTGGCAAGGATCAAACACGCAATGTAGTTTATGCTAGCTTAAATTACATTTGTCAGTTTAGATGCAGATGCATCTAATTTTCTGATCATCTCAGGTACTTCCTTTACTTTTTAAAAAAAGCCCTTTTCCCACTGAAATCCAAACAGCATGAAATAGCAGTTCCACAGAAATACAGAAGGAAAAAAAGAGTCCAATCGGGGAGAAGCAGGGGAGGGAGGGAGGGAGGGAGAGAGAGAGAGAGAGAAAATCATTTGTTGGAGTTATGTGGCTATAAAGATCAGGACCAAAAGTGAAAACAGCAGGAGCTAAGAACAAAGACATTTGGAAACAACACGAGCAAACTGACACAGGCAGTACTAGACAAGCAGCCTTGGACAAGGCTGGTGAGAAGCAACCTTGATGAGGTGATACCAAAGGGGAACTGGTACTTGGCAAAGGCATGTTAGAAGAGGTTGAAAAAAGGCAGTCTAGGGGACAGAACCTCTTATACAGCACCATAACATAGTAAAAGCTTATCATCCTCTAACTCCTGCAATAGCTTAAATGGCTATTGTCTGTACAGAATGAATTTAATTACCATGTGATACAATGAGTTGTATGGGGTTTTGTTTTGTTTTTAAATGCAAGAACTAGAGGGAGGAAGAAAACTAAACATTAAGAACAATACTACGAGAACATTTACATGACAAAGTAAAAAAATCTAATCATTAGGAAGTTAAGGCTGCCTCCACAGCCATAAACACAGTCTCTCTGTACAGTATCAGAGTCCTTATTTACTTTAATCTCTCTTCCTCCCCCCCCTCCACAGGACAATACACAGTGAGAACTGGGCTTGAACTGGTAAGTCAAACCCCCAGTAAATAAGACTAGTTACTAAAATAATCAGTAACCATTGGAGAGATGCTGCATTGTCATGTTTTTTCCAGAACTACAGAAACTACAGTCAGTCCCATAGAACAGCATGACACTGTCTTTTCTTCCAGCTTTGGTCCCCTGCCTCTTTCCTTACATACTTTCCAAATTCTGCAACGAGCAAAACAGTGACCCAACTGTTCCGAATCATTTGCAGGGCAAGTCTGTTCTTCGCACTGGCAGAAATGTAGGTGCTATGAAACTTTCATCAGGTATATAGAAATTGCCACAAGCATACATACCCAGGGAAATTATTGTTCTAGTTCTGAATCTGTATTTCCTATTGATTCTGTAGCCCTAACGGGGCTGTTTTATATACAATTAAGTATACTGCAGGTAGAAGCAAGTGTCGGAAGACATCAAGCAGTTGATGAAAACAATTGTTTTTTTAGTTTAACTGAAAAACATATTTTTACACCCTTAGCAGAGCACATCATCATTCTGTATGGTTTTGCTGACTTACTAACAATTATGCAGGTTTAATACATTACAATAACAAATGCAGGAACCGGAAAGCAGGACATGTTCCCCAGTTTATTCAGGTAATGCTGTTAATGGCAGCAACAGTTAAGAACTCTGTAACTCTGTCTATTGACCAGCACAGTGAACATGTGCCTACAGACCCTTTTCTCACTCACCACACATTCCCACCACCAAACACACACCACCTTCAACTGAACCTCAACAACCCTCACCCATTTAAGGGCACCTAACTAGTCCCACACACTATCTCACCCTACGTTCGTTGTTTTCCAACTTGGAAATCAGAATTGGTTAAATTCCTTTAGGCACCACATAGCAAAAGCTCTGCAGATGGACACCGGAAAGTTACAATGAGAAATGCTGAGAGGCATGAGACAGCTATCCACGAGTACTGTGTTTAACACCCATATAATAGCTATGAAACTAAACAGGATCTGAACAAGGATTCAGTTGTTCAGCTAGAACTGAGGTTTATTTATACAGAAGATGCTTATACTTCAAACGTATAATGCACTGATTTATTAGCTACCAACTAAACATGTAAAACATAAGCAATGCTGCTCTCCCCCATATGTTTTAAATGGCTTTCAAATGTCTATTGGAAAGGATATTTGAGACCTTCTATACACCTTTAACTACTTGGCATTACTAGACAGATGCCTTAATCCAATTCTTTGTACAGATATTCTATGCATTGTCAGTCCATACAACTGCTCAAAGGAGAAAAATCTCTTGAGCTGAAGACTTTTAATACACCTCAGGGGCACGCTCACACCTCACCTTTCCCGCATAGCGTTACTAGGCAGGGCACAGTCTTCTTTATAGTTCCTCTCACCTTCACAAGAGGACAAACTTACTGCTTTTGGTTATATCCAACCATGACTGTGCCGCAAACAGAAGCATCCCAATGTAGGTCAGGGTAATTATATTCGATCATTCGTATTTTGTTATCTATTTATTTTCTAGCTCTAGTTTTGTTTTTACTATAACCTGCCGCCCTTTTTGGCAGTTTTCTATAAGCTTATGGCTTTTCACCTCTGTATCACCGATCAAGGCTTCATTATTTTATCTGTATAAAGAGATTCTCTAATCTGTAATATAAATTTCTCTGCATAAACTCTAGCAGTTATTCTAGAGCTCTACATGCTGGAGCCTTAAGCTAAGTTATTGAAGAAAAACAAACAAACAAGAGAACTACCTCAGAAGTCCTTCTTAGCACCTTTCTTCAGTCTTGAACTTAATGAGTTATACTTCTTTCTGTTCCATGTTTCTACAAGGCCAGGAATAGAAACCTGCATCCAACAGCATGGCTCTATCTCACTCACACGCAAGATCCATTTCACCCTAAGGTCAGATAACCTGACTTAGTCTCTTGGTTCAATACTCAAAGTGTTCCCAGCCCACAAAACAGGCTCGAGAGGCTCCCAGTAAGTGCTAGCCAAGCCTGTCGCAACAGAATATGACTCTATTGGAACATCTAGATAAAGTACTTGCAACCAGTGGCTTGCAAAGACCTTATACTTAAACCTCAGCAGTTTGATGGCAATTCCCATGCTACTTCAAAAGCCAGCTTCGGTAGATTATCTTGCTTCAGTTGAGGTAAATGTTCAACCAGAGCCTTGCTTCTTCTGTGAACTGGAAATCCAGACGAGATCACAGGGAAATGTGGCTCTGAGTTTCCAGTTATGTTGGCTCTGGGACAAACTTCTTTACCCAGCTACTTTCAAAGAATAGTGGGAAGTGGTGCAGGTTGGGTAAAAGTCTGAGTCATCCTCCTTGGTTGCCTCTGTGACTACAGTGCATAAACAGGTTTGTTCTGAACTTGTGCAGATGAAGCAAGCTGAGATACACCTGCTATTAGATATTTCATAGCTACTGTTTGCATGAGCTAAACAGATTACCTGGGGATCTGTTACAAGGGCTTCTCAAATTCACTAGAGGCAACTCAGCTGAGCCTGAAATATCTATTTTGTGGAAGGTCAGGACCATTACCACAACAAGGTCCTGATGTTTGGAGCTAGAAAATAAAATCTTAGTTTCTTGCAAAGCTAGCTTGTCCACCTTCAGTGGATTGCCTTCCTTTAGAGGCTTGCTGATGAAGTTTCTTCAAGCAAGCGCTAAGGTTTGTTGTAAGCAATCCTGTGACTAAATAGGCAGAATTCTCAACTAAATCACATATATCAGTTCACGAGAATTACTCTGGAGCATCTAACCAGCAAATTACTCCTGTTGCAATCCATTCTGGATGCTGAGAAAGCTCATCAAAAGCGTGGAGCTTCATCCTACCACCACTATGAATCTTGTCCTCTGTCCTAACACATGATCTGGATGCTAGTTTGCTTGGAGATAAAGCAGATTCGCAGCAGGAGGCATCTGAATCTAGAGCAAGGACGGGGGAGGAAAAGAGTACACCAATAAATAGTTGGGTGGATATTTCCATATGGGTTTTCACTCATTAAAGCGTATTTCTTGAAGATTCATCTGAAACTTATTTTGCAAGTGGATGTTCTGCCTGTGTGTTTCCCCCCCACTCACAGGTGAAGCTGAAGAACTCCAGATCCCCAATCCTTTCTCCTGCAATTTTTGATAGAAAGAACACAAAGAGAAGCCACCAGAAAGGTTGCAAGACTGCGGAAGGTTCAAGCACCTGAAGTTGAGAACCCCCTCACAGAGCACCTTCTGTAGGGTAAGGTCTCTCTCTGACTGTCATCATTTTATTTATTTCTATAGATAGAGGTACTTCAAAGACTGCAAGCCTTACCTGTTTGGTGAGTGGGGGGGGGGGGGGGGGAGAAAAAAAAAAACCAAACAGATTTCATGCACAGCAAATGACTCTTACTCCCTTCCTCTCCTCCACCTTCCCCTGCAAAATTGGATATACTTTAAAGTTTCACTTTAGGTGACAAACATTATTTAGAAAAAAGTCACAGCTCTTTTTCCACAGCAGAAGTATTCAGCAATACTGAATCAGAGATTGTGATAAGTACAATTATTTGTTGAAAGAGTTAAGGTGGAACTAATTTCTGAATACTCCCCATAAAAGCATAGGAAGCTTCAGTGGCATTATTGAAATGAAACCATTCCTCAGAGATCTGCAGAACAGCTACCTGAAGTTGCCACTTTTCCCCTAAGAATTTCAAGACCTTCCAAAACCAAAACAAAAACAAACAAAAAAAGCCTGTTACTGAAAACCACAGACTGTCTTTCTGTGCTATATTCATAAAGGGCCAGTCCAACAATAAGATCCTGGCCCACAAGTGAGTCCACGTTTCAATAACAATACAAAATAACAACCTTCTCTGTTATATTATGTTCTTTGTCTTTCTGAACTGGTATCCAGTACTATGTCAAGTTCAGTCTGGTTCCAGGAGCGTTTGAAAGAAAGACTTTGTGTTCCCTACAGACCGTTTCCCCTCGTCTGATTTAAGAGTTAATTTAACCACAGACTACAATCATGTCACTGCAGCTGCAGGACACACTCTATAGCACCCCTGCTCCTCATGATTAGATTGACAGTTGGTAGCTTTAGTAATTCTCTGAACATTTGAAGAACACAAAAAATCCTTCTTACAGACCTGAAGGACTGTTTGCATCAATAACATTTCTGAGTTTACTATCAAATTAACTGTCAAATTTGAAACACACTTAAAACAGCTTGCAGCAGTATGTCAAGAACGTACTCAGTTAACTATCCAGCTAGATGAACAACTGAGAGGAAGATAGAAACCACGTATATACACGTTAAAATGCTTTTTCCACTCATTTTATCAGAATTAGTCTGGGAAACTGTAAAACTTTAAAGGCTTAGGGCTTCCTTACAGCAGCAGGAGCTAAGCATTCCCAACACTCGACTCTTCTTCAACTTGAGTACCATTAGCGTAACTATCTCCATTTGGCCAGTTCAACTGCTGGATTAAAAAAAAAAAAGAAGTGTGTGGGGGGGATAAAAACACACTTTCTGTGGTATTCACGTGTACTAAATAACCTATTTACAAGTAAATACATTTTCTTTTCAGTTATTGCCCACATATGCATCTGCAATTCAGGTTATTCCAAGTCATACTCCTAGAAAAAAATCAAAACTTCAAGTAATATGTTCAATATCACATTTCCCATGCTAGAGAACTGACATTTTACAGACAGAGAAACAAAAGAGTTTTTCATTCCAGGGTTTACTACAGAACTGATCCAACAACAATACATTAGGAAAGATTTATCAGTATAATTATGCTGACAAACTTTACTAAAAATACCGACAAAAACACTCTATGCTATTATTGCTCGTATCATTTAATCAGTTAGAATAATTAAGTCTTTTGTTAACATAGAAATAATAACAAAATGAACTTGGACAAATATACATCTTCGCAGTGAAGACAGCGCTTCGAGAGCTGTTAATGTACATCTGCCTTTAGCTGTCATTTAACAGAGATTTTTTTCACACCCCTTTGCAAGCAAAGACAGACTAACGCTACCTTTCCGCAGGCCATGTCAAAAGCTGCAGTTCCACAGCAGCACAAGCAGCAGCACAGTATAGTAGCAGCAGCTACTGTTGCCCTTCCACTGGCCATATGGTCCCATTCCCTCCCTCACGCTGGTTCTAGATTTACAAAGAATTGTTTAACAAGTTGGCTGAAAAAGCTGAATTTGTCAGAAATTATTTGCTTTTTGGTAGTGCCAGCTTTAGGGCTTTTAGGCTCCCACATCTAGCCCTGTGGCGAGCAGATTAGCTTGCAGTGCAAGGGAAGGGCAGGAATATACAGCACAGGGACACCACCCTTGCTGTGGCAGCTAGCCATTAGACCAGCATAGCTCCATCAACCTGTACCAGAAGACAGCAGGGTGACTAATCACATAAACAAGGCAGCATGAGTTACCTTCTTTCCCTATCGCTATAGATAGCCCTTGGCAGAACATACAATAGGTTAAAGATATGTCACTAACCCCGCTAGTTCCTTTTCTGCCTGCATTTTTATCTCAAAATTGTTCCCAAAGCTGGCTATAACATGTCTGACAACATCCAGACTGAATTTACTGGATGAGTTCCTTAATATCCTTGATAGCATCTCCTATAACTTCCAAGAAGCAGGAGATAGTAGCTCTAATGTAAATCGCTAACTCCAGCAGATCTAAAAAGACACACAGAATGGATATAGTTAACCAACTCAGAAGAGCAGCAGTGGCACTAAGTAGCAAGAACCACAAGCTACTCCTTAGAGGACAAATTGTCTCTACAGGGTGACCAACAACCAGCAGAAAGTCATTTCCAAGGGAAACAGAGGTATCTGAATGAGAAAGCGGGAAACGTCATTAAGAGACGAGGTCTGAGACACCCTGGAATGACTCCCGATGTTTGCTAGGCCCTATGACCAATGCCCCATGCTGTTTACCTAGATAGGCCATAAGGTGAAGGATGATTACAGTGTTCTAAGAACAACATTCAAGGAATCAAGTGTGCAGGTAGGTCTTTATCAACACTCCCAGTTGAGGGATAGCCAGGAACAAATACTGGAAATGAATCTAAGACTGTGCTGGTGATACCATCAGTAACAGCTTTATTTCAACCAACCTTCTATGAGAGAAATATGACTAATTTGCCAGCATAATGAGGATTTTTAAAGGTTTGAAGGATACACAGACAAACTAAAATTTACATGTCATATCCAGTAAAAAGCATGGAAACTAAGGGACTGGGAGAAATGACTAGGAAACTGCAATTTTGTCACAGAATACCACAGTGTGAAGGCATGACTTTTCAGCCTCCTAAGCTGTCTATCCAAGAGGCAGGAGCATAGAAAATAGTGGACAAGAAACAAGATCCCAGAAGCATAATCAGTGTCATACTTGGTAGGAGAGGAATACAGGCATAATTTAAGCTGGGCAAGCAGAGAAAAGGAAGTGGTGTTGTGCTGTATCATTTAATTTCTGTTTAATCAAGAGGAAGCTTTCTTCGGGGGGTGGGAGGGGGGGAAGGGAGTAAGCACTCAGAGTAAGGCCTAGTGGTAAGTAAAGCTGGAAAATGTGGAAGAAAATAGTTACAAAGATGCCTACTGTATGTGGCAGGAGATAAATCATCAAGTTTTTAGAACATGCCAGGAACAGCTTTGCTGCAGACGTGGCAACAAATGCTAGCAAATTACTATTTCTCATTTTAAGAGGAAAAAAACTGGTTTAAAGTCTAACATGTAGAAAGTAATTTGTTGAAAGTGATAAGAGTTAACTGTTCCATGAGATTAAAAGGATTTTAAACGCAAGGAACCAATAAAGAGGGTGTAATGACAAAGATGAGAAATCTTTTCTTTTATAAAAGGTGCAAAGAACTTTAAAACATCCTGGCAGACCACACACTAAACTTCCACAGTAACATTATTCATGCAGCCACAGGCTATAAGATATGGAAGTTGCAGACTGAACATTTCCCACCCCTGATCTAAAGGAATGCATGAGCTGGCAGCTAAAGAAGGATCATATTAAGTTTACAAGTGTAAGATACTGCGATACAAAGAAATGATAGAAAGCATATCTGGAGATCAGTATCAGAAGCTTCTTCAGTGATCCAAGATGAATCCAATTATACGTTACAACAAGAATACATGACCTGTGATAGCAAGAAGAGGATTCAAAGAAAAAAAAAAAAAAAAAGTAATGCACACATAGGGATAACATTAGAAAGACTAAGCCATACCCTGCAAACTGTAATTCATCCTGCAAATAAGAATTTCTAGAAGTACATGAAATAAGAGGGAAGAATAGGCACATTAACAGGTAAACAATAAATGGAGGAGTAAGCCCGCACTGTCTTATTGCTTCAGTCTTCAGAAAAAGGTTAATTGCATCTACTAATAATGATGAGCTTAAACAAAAAAAAACCCCATAACTTAGGCATTTCAGTTCTGGAATGATGATCATCATTGCTGAAGACACTTTAAAACATAAAATTTAGGATTGCTTGCACCTACACCTTCCTGCACACAAGTTTTTGTATGTGTCTTCTGAATTTCAGAGTTTGCACAACTGTTCAGTCTCCTTAGATAACTAAGGTAACCTCAGATTTCCAACCCCCCCCCCCCCTTGTCACAAGGAGTTGCTTGCTGCAGGCACAGCAAATTATTACATATGTCACCATAGCTGAAAACAACCAGCTCTGAACTCAGCAAGTTCATAAAGGAGAAAATACAATACCTGTCTTTAAAAGGAGAGCCCAACAGATTCTAAAAACAGTCAGAATAACCGATTCCTAGGTATATGTTAAAACAAGCTGTTAAAGCCAAAGTATTTGTAAGTGCCTAAAGGAGAAGGTGATAGAAAGCAAGTAAGCAAGCCAATCTCATTTTGTCAAGAACAGCTGAGTTTAATGAGTGGGGTTTTTTGTTTGTTTGTTTGTTTTTAAACTCACGCAGGATAAAATGGTCACCTTGATGGAGGGGAAGGGAAGAACAGAGAGGAAAAAAGTGACAATACATTTGATATACAGGCATACCTTGTTTTATTGCGCTTTGATTTATTGCACTTCGCAGATACTGCCTTTTTTTTTTTTTTAAATACAGATTGAAGGTTTGTGGCAACCCTGAGTCAAGCAAGTCTATCGGCACCATTTTTCTCAACAGCACGTGCTCACTTCGTCTCTGTGTCATATTTTGGCACTTCTCGCAATATTTCAAACTTTTTCATTATTATTGTATCTGTTATGGTGATCTGTGATCAGTGATCTTTGATGTTACGATTGTAATTGTTTTGGGGCGCCACGAACTGCGCTCATATAAGATGACGAACTTAATCGATCAATGTTGTGTGTGTTATGACTGCTCCACCAACCGGCCGTTCCATTTCTCTCCCTCCTCGGGCCTCCCTATTCCCTGAGACACAATATTGAAATTAGGGCAATTAATAACCCGACAATGGCCTCTAAGTGTTCAAGGGAAAGGAAGAGTCACACGTCTCTCACTTCAAATCAAAAGCTAGAAATGATGAGGCTTAGTGAGGAAGGCATATCAAAAGCAGAGACAGGCCGAAAGCTTGGCCTCTTGCGCCAAGCAGTTAGCCAAGTTGTGAATGCAAAGGAGAAGTTCTTGAAGGAAATTCAACGTGCTACTCCAGTGAACACACAAATGATAAGAAAGCAAAATAGCCTTATTGCTGATATGGAGAAAGTTTTAGTGGTCTGGATAGAAGATCAAACCAGCCACAACATTCCCTTAAGCCAAAGCCTCATCCAGAGCAAGGCCCTAACTCCCTTCAATTCTATGAAGGCTGAGAGAGGTGAGGAAGCTGCAGAAGAAAAGTTTGAAGCTAGCAGAGGTTGGTTCATGAGGTTTCAGGAAAGAAGCCGTCTCCATAACATAAAAGTGCAAGGTGAAACAGCAAGTGCTGATGTAGAAGCTGCAGCAAGTTATCCAGAAGATCTAGCTAAGACAATTGATGAAGGCAGCCACACTAAACCACAGATTTTCAATGTAGATGAAACAGCCTTCTACTGGAAGAAGATGCCATCTAGGACTTTCATAGCTCGAGAGGAGAAGTCAATGCCTGAGCTTCAAAGCTTCAAAGGACAGGCTGCCTTTCTTGTTTGGGGCTAATGCAGCTGGTGACTTTAAGTTGAAGCCAATGCTCATTTACCATTCCGAAAATCCTAGGGCCCTAAAGAATTATGCTAAATCTACTCTCTCTGTGCTCTATAAGTGGAGCAACAAAGCCTGGATGACAGCACATCTGTTTACAACATGGTTTACTGAATATTTTAAGCCCACTGTTGAGACCTATTGCTCAGAAAAATAGATTCCTTTCCAATTACTGCTCACTGACAATGCACCTGGTCACCCAAGAGCTCTGATGGACACGTACAACGAGATTAATGTTGTTTTCGTGCCTGCTAACACAACGTCCATTCTGCAGCCCATGGATCAAGCAGTAATTTTGACTTTCAAGTCTTATTATTTAAAAAATACATTTTGTAAGGCTATAGCTCCCATAGATAGTGATTCCTCTGGTGGATCTGGGCAAAGTAAATTGAAAACCTTCTGGAAAGGATTCACCATTCTAGATGCCATTAAGAACATTCCTGATTCATGGGAGGAGGTCAAAATATCCACATTAACAGGAGTTTGGAAGAAGTTGATTCCAACCCTCATGGATGACTTGGAGGGGTTCAAGACTTCCGTGGAGGAAGTAACTGCAGATGTGGTGGAAATAGCAGGAGAACTAGAATTAGAAGTGGAGCCTGAAGATGTGACTGAATTGCTGCAATCTCATGATAAAACTAACGGATGAGGAGTTGCTTCTTATGGATGAGCAAAGACAGTGGTTTCTTGAGATGGAATCTACTCCTGGTGAAGATGCTGTGAACACTGTTGAAATGACAACAAAAGATTTAGAATATTACATAAACTTAGCTGATAAGCAGCAGCAGGGTTTGAGAGGATTGACTCCAATTTGGAAAGAAGTTCTATTGTGGGTAAAATGCTATCAAACAGCATCGCATGCTACAGAGAAGTCCTTTCTGAAAGGAAGAGTCAATCGATGCAGCAAACTTCATTGCTGTCTTATTTTAAGAAATTGCCACAGCCACCCCAACCTTCAGCAACCACCACGCTGATCAGTCAGCAGCCATCAACACTGAGGCAAGACCCATCATCAACAAAAAGATTACGACTTGCTGAAGGCTTAGATGATGGTTAGCATTTTTTAGCAATAAAGTTATAAAATAAAGTTAATAAAATTAAGGTATGTACATTGTGTTTTTAGACATAATGCTATTGCACACTTAATAGACTACAGTATAGTGTAAACATAACTTTTATATGCACTGGGAAACCAAAAAATTCATGTGACTCACTTTATTGCAATATTTGCTTTATTGCGGTGGTCTGGAACCAAACCCGCAGTATCTCTGAGGTATGCCTGTATTGATTTTTAAGCAAGATGATACTATTACAAATAAAAAGATATGTTAGAATCACCACAATGTAGGTGCACAACAAGCACTTCACTGTAGCAAAACTATTAAAACCTCTTTTTCAGCGAGTCTGCAAGACTGGATGACAAATGTGTTCAAGAAGATGTGAGCTTCAATTCAAATTCTTCTCAAATTGCATTTACAGTGTCTCATGTGAATCACTCAGCGCAGAACACTGCAAGTTCATGCTATAGCTCTTCTGTACGGCTGAGGTTTTAAAGAAGGATGCTCTCTTCCCACTTTCAAAAAGCTTGACAGCTGAGTTGTTTGAAAGCTTGAGTTGTTTGAAACCTTCATTTCTGAGAATTTTAACTGAAATTGACTACCATGTGCAAAAATTATTGGAGGAACATGGATGGGAAAAGAGATTTCAGGGACAAAAAACACAGCACGACCACATGTCTTGTTTTAGCTTTCCACAAGTTACTCTTGAACAGTTTTTACCAGTAGCTTGAGGTTTCACAGAGAAGTCACTCCAGAAAAAGTATCAGAGGATCAGGGCTACATTTTATTCAACATTCTCTTTAGTGATCTTCAAAAAAGGAATAGAACAGGCTTTCACGAGTTTGCAAAAGGGGCTAGAAGCAGTTGCCAGACTTTAAGATGCAGGATATCTTCAAACTGAATTCATAAATCATTTGGAGTTAATATTACCTTCCAAAGAATATCAGAATCAGAAAAGAGCATTCCACTGGACAAACACAAATTAGGAGAGCGACTAAATAGCACTACAACTGAGGAAAAACTAAGCTATTGTTATTCAGGTGATGGGTGCTGCTGTTGGGTGACAGAGTGAGTTGAAGAGCAAGCGCCATTCAGGGCAGTACAATGCGGGGGGGCGGGGGGAGCAGGTACCTTGCTTTTTAAAAACAAAACAAAAACAAAACCCAAAACACACACCTGTTGGAGAATTATTAACCACTCCTCACTCTTGAAGTTGGCTAAACACAGAACTAGGCAGCCCTGGGATATTGTCCCTAAAGGTCCTAAGCATGGAATGAGATAAATGTTGTCAGCAACTGCCTAGGCACATCCTGCTTTAGCGAAAAACAAAATAGACTATCAGCACCTGAGAATACTTCAAAAGATCCACAGTTCCAGGTTTTGAGGATTAAAAATCTCCAATTCCCAAAACTTTAATAATACCCCTAAGACTTAAAAAAGAAAACAAATACAAATAGCTGCCTGAAACAATAAAAGATTCAACATTTGTTTTCAATATTCCTTGTATTCACAGCATGCTTAGAAATCCTGCATTGAATTTTGCTTCTCGTTTTTGGAGTTAAAGGGTCCTGGTAAATGGGCTGAGAAATTAACACTTATTTTATACTGTAGCTCTCTGCTGGCTGTGTGGATAAATAAGTGATTATGTGAGATTTGAGGCAGACAAAGTGACGAGCAGCTTAAGAAATTTCACATTCGAGAGCTAATCAAAGTAACTCTGCATTTCTTGTCCAGGCAGGCAGAGAAGCTCACTTATTTACAAGCCAGAACTGCCTTGGGACTAAACAACTGGGGAATAGCAGTATCACAAGTCTAACCGAAGACTTTAAAAACCGCCTACTGCACTTAAATCAATTTTCGGTCAAGATTTGTATTTGAGGAAAACTACATCAGTGAGGTTTTATGAATAAAGGGAGCAACTTCAGACTGCAACCTAACAATGTTTCTATGATTTTCACCACAATAAAGAATGAGTTAACCTAAAGAATTTTCTAAAACATGTTCAAGTTCTTTCCTTGACAACAAGCAGCATGATTTTTCTCCAAGCATCCCAAACAAAGATCTAATTTAAGATGTCGCCTGTCTGGAATGTAGGCATGCTCTTCAAGATTGAGAGATGCAGGCCACAAAACACAAGAACCCAAAAATGGTATTAAGTCTTTGATTATTAAGAGCCATATGCTGGAGGGTTGAGTTCAAGGAAGATTTAAGGTAAGCGCTTAATGAAAGAATAAACTAACCCGTATCCTTAGAAATACTGCCTATAAAGAAAGATTGGTTAAAAAAAAATAATAAATTGTGCAGTTTCTTTAAAGGAAGCATGGAAGCATAAATCCTACTACATGCATATACTGTACACACACTTTAGAAAAGAGATATGCATTAAACTCTGTTAGACATTAATTTAAAACCAAACCTAAACATGCATCTTAACCAAAGTACCATCTACAACACAAGCATTTTTAATATGAATACATCTTCACAAGCCACAGCCATATCCTTATTGAACAGGGCAAGCATCTAATCTTTAAAAGACCTTTTTCCACAGTATACTAAGATTCTAACCTGAAAGCATCATTTTATATATATAAAATGTTATACAGAAGAAAAAAATTTTAGGCATAAGACTGAGGACTTAGGATCAAGTTTAATCTTTAATTTTGCTGGAGAAACAATTTTGTCCAAGCTAATAAAGTGCACTGTAAGTGAGCATTTCAGGCATTTCTCATGTCAATTTTTCAACTGTTGGTATCAAGCCCTGAATAACTACTTAGAACATCCTAACTTTAAGCTTTTAATAATTCAGTACTTAGATTTTTATTTTTCTCTAGCCCCTCCTTATATATACATTGCTTCTGCTTCAATCCCTATGCATGTCAATATTTTCTGACTAGCTATTATTGCTATTTCTTCTTACAGTTTGTGAATCTGTATGCACATTTTAATAGATTATAAATCTGGCTTCAATATATCACTTAAGAAACCTATCTATTGGCAGCTGAATTGCTTGAAGCTATACAGAAATAGAATTAGCAATTTCCTAAGTAAAGTAGGTGAGATCCAATACACATTCAATACTGTATATTCAGATACACTTTTCTTAATCCTAGTTTAGAAATTCTATTGATCATCTTCCTCTGAACTCACGATATCCACACTGTACAAAGTGGGGTTTTTGTTTATTTTTTAAAAATCAAGAATCCTAGGGAGTTCAAGCAAGGCTATGGCAGGAGATAAACATGCAACTGCATGTGTAAAACAAAGAAAAGACAAGCATTCACCTTCTGTATTACGCTGTTCAGAGCCTTCGATTGCAGGGAAACGTGATCCCCGACACGGCAACCCTGCTCCACCTTAAAATGATTCGAAGCATTGGAAGTCTATTCTACAAACTCATTCCTCTAGTAATTAGGCTGGAAGTTAAAATACTATTTCAAAGTTTATACGGGAAGAGTTTAAACCCATTTGTTCTTGTGCCAGTGTTGTTCTTCAGCTAATTTTCCTCCTTGGTGTTTACCGCCTTCCTGCCTCTTCCAGGATGTACTTATATGGGGTTATCATATTCCTTCTTGGCCTTCCTTCTATTAAGCCAAATGAAGAAAGCCTTTCAGTTTCCAACCTCAAGATAAATTCTATATTCCCTGCTCACATGAATGGCCCTCTTCTACACACCTATTCCAGTTTGCTCACTTTTCCAGCATCTCAAATATCTTCTGTCTTTTTACATCAGTACAAATTCAAACAAGCTTAGCAGCAGAAGAGAATGCTACAGTTTAAGGGAATGGTGAAAGCAAGAAAGTTTAATTCCGTTTCTGAAAACACTCAGTGTCAGAGCTAACTATTCAGTCACAAAACACAGAGAAAAGGAAAAAAAAAAAAACAGCCTTGTTTAATTTTTTTTTAAATCACATAAAAAATAAAACCATTAGTTTACAGCATATGAAAATTTAATTTTTCCACAGTCAAATTTGGCAATGTTTTAACTATCAATAGAGTTCTTCAAACTGATTTACATAAAACAGCAAAATTAATATAAAATTGAATAGAGAGGAAGGAATCATTTTTTTAAAAAGTTAAATTTATTCAAATAAAATTCAAAGGCTGTCTTGGAAGTTTCCACATCACATTCACATTTGAAAACATGTTAGACATGGTTGACTTTTAGAAGTGTAGGGCTTTCCAAAGCTCCTTGATGCCAAGTTGGGCAACTAACTGTCAAACACAGCTTTACCCTGCTCAACTATTTTGGCAATACATTAATAGTAACCACTAGTGTAACCCTTCCACAGAAGGATTTTCCCCCCAAACTCCACAATCGTCACTTTGTTAGTAGAGTCCTTTCTACTCTAAAAGCCACAGCATAGCCCACCACAACATGCATCCAAAGGCAAACAGCTTCAGTGTGGATAGGTAAGTTTTGTTTCAAGAGGGAAGAACTGTTATGAAGAACAGTACCATCGACTCTTGTACTTATGCTGGAAATGCTACATTCTTTAAAACATTTTGGCCCTATCTAATTTTTTTTCCCCCTGTGCAATGCTAGTACAGTTCTAAGTCCTGGAAGTCAAAATTTTCAAATCAATAAAGTAACTGAGGACAGCTTAGAGGTACCCAGGAAAGAGTTCTTAACAGAAAGCAGTGCTGTTTTAAGTGACCTGTCTTACAAGAGGCCCCACAGACAACGCATTGTGATAATCTAGCCTCCAGTTATCCAAAACACAGCACATATTAGAAGAGTCCTGTCTTAAAGGACAGTCACATCTATTGCAGGTGGTTAGTAAGCATGAACGTCTCTTATGACGGTTTAGCAACAGCTAGGTTGGGCCAACTTGCATAGGAGAATGGTATGGCACGAGCAAGTATTCTGCTGTCATTCTTGTCACACTGGCATTACTTCAGTTTAAATGAGGTCACCTTCATTTAGTACTCAGTCATGCCCCAAAGCACTGACTTAATCAGGAGAGCCAAGTGTACCAGCTGAGGTTGTCACACTACCAAGATGATAATATTACTCTTTCTATACTGTCCTCCCTGCGTGCATAGGGCAACAGAGAGGCTACCAGACAGAATGTGGCAGATCACCACACAGAAAGTTTCTTGAGGAGGAGAATCAATAGCTGCCCTACTCAATCCTGCTAACGCTCAGCAAGGCAGTCAGAGGCAAGTAACAGTATCTGGCAGTCAGCTGTAAGGCAACACTGATATTGTCATATCTGCCACCTCTATAATTACTCAAATGTGTATCTCTGCAAACTCTATACCTCTAAATCAGTATGTTAGGGATTCTCAGGACACTTGGAAGTTGAGATGTCACTGTCCAAAGCCTTTGAACTTATGACAAGCAGCTGCTTATCAACTGTGACAGCTCACTATGAACTCAAACAGTGTTAAGTCAAGGAAGAACCACATGGAAGTTATTAGCAGAACTGGCAGTGGCCCTTATCTGATGCAGAGAAAAGCAATAGCACTAGCAAGACTGTACAGTGCTGGTTATTGTAAAACAGTATTTCATCTTGACCACCAGAGACCAACACACATACATACACCTGAAGTAACAACGTCTTTCAAGTGTAGGGGAATACCAGGTTGTCTTAATACTCCTCACAGATGACGGCTGGCTAATAATGGCTTTTACTGGGAAGATTCTGTTTGCAAATCATGCAAGTGCAATACTACATAATCAGCTCCAACACTTCCTATAAGATCCTGTTTTCAGTTGTTTGCAGCTTTGCCAAAGTGATCATCTGGACTCAAGGTCTCCATGCCAGACATTTTTCCCTAATTTTTTTTTAGGAAGTCTCAGCCATGAAACCATAAAAACAGTTTCATTATTTCCAAGAATGCAATTAGGGAAAATAAGTTGTTTTGACCATATTAAGGTATTCTGGAAGCTTTCCCATGGAGAAGCTCCTGCATGCCCAAAACCAGAAGCAAAGAGTTTTAGAGTATGTCCTCTGTAAAAGTAATGCATCTTTTGCAACACTGAAACATTGCTTGCCAAAGGGATAAACCCTAAAAAGTTTGTTTCTCGAAAAGACTGGTTGCTACTTTGGGTTCTTCAGGTGCTATAAACAAAATATTCCCTAGTCAAGACAAAGTAGAGCTTTCCCCATTTTAAGACTAAATTAAGAATAACAGTTGTATCTTACATAGAAGTAAAGAAAGAGTTAAGACGGGCTGGATAAGGAGCACTGGGATAACAGAAAGAACCATGCACACAAGGTAATGATCTATGTGTAAATCTCATGGACAAACAACCTTCAACTAAGAAACAAAACTCCAAATACCTTCCTTTGCACTGCTCAGAGAAGGCTTTATACCTTTACTTGTATATAACTCTATACATAATTTCCATCTTTCAACTTTGAAGATTAAAGTTTCCATGAGAAATGCTTCTATGATGTTACTATATATTAAAATGGTAGCAAAAGGACATGAAGTTGCCTATGACAGCAAGGCACTAGATCGTAATTTCTTGCATAAGCCAATAAAGTTTAGAACTTGAATGCCCCAGATACATTGCGATATACTTCCCAGAGTCATTAAGAACAGGGAAGATCTTCATCCCCTTGATATGTTTTGTTGCAAAATGACAGAAAAAATAAAAACTGAGTAAACACAGCAGGAGCAGTGGTTGAATATAATGTCAAATACAAGTGTTCAGTATTACTTCAAATCAGATATCCAGGAAAATAAAAAGCACCAAAAAGTAATAGTTTTTTTTTTTTTTTTTTTTTTAAGGAATCTGCTATTGTGCTTCTTCTTACACCACAGAGGAATGCTGAGGAGAAAAGGAAATAATCCTGACTTCAGAGAGTATGATTTCCTCTCAATACCAAAACTATTACCTCTGCTTAGTGATATCTTACCACATTCACTTAGGATTCTAATCTGTTGTGGAAAAGGTAACGTAAGGCATCCTCCATTACTACATACCCTAATGCCCTAAAGCACATCTTGTGTGCAGAATACTCTGCCTCTACTTCACAAAGCTCCAGCTTTAACAACTGCATAATGAATGCTTATTAGAAATGAGTTACAGTTGCAAAAAAATACTTTAAGTATAGTATTTCCTAACCTAAACACTTGACCCTTCAGCCTTAAGAATCAAACAAAAATGTCATATGCACATCAACATGCATCTTATTACTAACTTCTCGTAATTCTTTTTCACCCAAACACAACCTCCGTTTTCATACCTTGATTCAGAAATTCAGTTGACAGTGGGAAGCTGGCAGATAATAAAAGCTTAATAAGAAATCAGTTTCTAGAAAATCCACAGAGTGGGGGAGGAATTAATCCAGACGCAACAATTAGTTAAGAGGAGATGCAATTACTGGTGAAAGTCTATTTCAAGAGTCAGTCAGAAACAAGCACATGACATAGGAGATGCATGATACAAAAGAAGAAAATGAGATGAAGGCCAGAGCATTGCTATGAGAGATTCCATTCTAATGCAAACTGTTAATCATATAACTGTCTAAATGCTATTTTGTGCAACAATCTAGGGAAGTACTGCACTCAAGAGCCAGTGCATCAGTCCCACGATGCAAATGCTACAACTGCTGGACATAGTTTGCAGAATTCTTTTTCCTGGACTAGGACTTGAGCACTGGAGAAACATGCAATTAACTTAACTCGGTCTGCGTAAAATACCTTGCAAAGGTTCCTTAGGCTAGCAGATGACAAACAAAAGTAGTTAATTCTGCTGCATCAGTAGCTACTACATTATTGCCAAATTGAACAAATGGAAGGTGGCAGACACGGATATGAGTCAACACTGCAATAAAAATAGTTTCCAAAATAACATGCTAAAACTATACCAATTAAAGTCATACAATTGACAGGTATGGGTTTGCTGCTCTCACCCAGGCTCCACTCTTACAGCACAGGTAGCTGCCGTAACACAACCATTTCTGGAATTCCAGCTTAATAAATTAAAGCTAATCAGTGTAAATAGTTAACTAAAGCCTTTTTTTCCTGTTAGATCTTCAGAATAATTTGTCCTTGTTCTTTTCCAAACTCATCCTACTCTCCAGAACATAAAACCCCAGATGACTCCTGACATTGATCTGAAGCAAAGAACAGCTCTAGTGTTTGCTTATTCTACCTCAATATAAAACATGATTGCACAAACGACTTGTGACAGTTTATATATGTTTATCAGATGAGGTGCCTCCGCACTAATCTATTTCAGGCTACAATGAGAAACTCTTCACCCATCAAGAGGTAGCTTTCTGTTAGAGAAGACTTAGGTAGGTCATTCCCACCCCCAAAGAACACTGAACAGGATGAATTCACTGTATTTTACCTAATAAGTTCTTTGTTTATTTTAAACAGAACATCCTTGATGGTAAGAGAATCCTAAACAAAATAAATATCCACTGGTCTATCCAGTCCTTC
This sequence comes from Apteryx mantelli, assembly GCF_036417845.1. Classification (NCBI taxonomy): domain Eukaryota; kingdom Metazoa; phylum Chordata; class Aves; order Apterygiformes; family Apterygidae; genus Apteryx; species Apteryx mantelli. The sequence goes on along the minus strand of NC_089979.1, from coordinate 162,868,404 downwards.
CCCTCTGTGCACATATCAGCCTATGGCCTCTCTTATTTCAGGTGTAGTGCAGCTGACACTGTTAAACATCATTTCAGTGCGATTTGCTCTTACACCTCACATGAGGACAGTATTGTCAAGCCAAACAAGAGAAGAGAACTAGTAGCCAAGCAATAAAAAGTTACATTGATCCTAGAGAATCCAGTCACATACATGACATAAACAAAAAAGAGGAACACCAGCACTTCTTTCTGGGACGGTATTAACAGCATGCACCACACTGTCCACACTCATTAGCTACAGAGTGTTCAGACCAGGGAAAAAAATATTCCCCTTGAGCTGACAGCACCATTTTATTTAGAAATCATCTCATCAGGCTAGACTGTATATTCATTACAGTGCTACTCAGAGTATATGTCTTTCTTGTACTACTTTTTCAATTTAACCCTCTTAATTAGAATTCAAATTAAATGAATGCCTTCTGCGCTTTCACATTCTCATTTGTGTAACCTTTGAGGAGAATGACAAGCAAAAATCCATTTTAGCATACTGGAAAGCATTCTCTGCACACAGTGAGCCTCACTTTTCAGCTCTTTTTATTAAGCTCTGTTTCAAAAGAACTGCAGCATAATTTGATACACAAGATAACTATCAACTGTTGATGGATACAGAAACTTGAAAGCTAGAAAGGTGAAATATTTAGAAGTAGAGGCAGTCAGAAAAGCGGCTTCAAAACAAGTTTCAAATTTCTAATTTAACTTACAATTTTAGGTATCACTGGAGAGAGCCCACTTGGAATCTGACAAAAGATCATCAGTTACAATGTTGCTGCATCCACTTAATGAAATGTAATCAAGATTTCAAAGAAGTTACCCAACCTCTGAGCACTTACTACTTGCCATTCAACAAAAACAGTGAGCCCTGTCAGACCTTATTTTATTCCCCCCAGCCCCTATATTAGCACAAATGCAACTACAGCATCCAGTCCAAAAATTTAGGTCATAAAACAGGTACTGCAACTTAGCTGCTGCATTTCCATCTGCATCCCAATTTTCTATCATTCTCCTTCTACAGGACTCATCTAGCATTCTGGACAGTAGGACATATGTTACTTGCATCTTATCCTCTGAATACAGCATTAGACATCCTTTCCATTTGGCTTCAAAATTAGGCATAAAACTAGGTTTTACTCTAATCCGGAAGGCTAGTGAGGTGACCAATTCCTTTCAAAGTTCACATACTATTTTGAACTGGTCACAGGTTTGCTATTAAGCAATCACTTTTGACAGATCCCTGAACTGCTCTCCCCAAACCAGTCCGGGTACCCCCAGGCAAAGTCTTAGTTTTAAAGTTAAAAGAATTCAGAGACACTAAAATTAATCAAAAGTTTGAAAACCAGCAGCAACCACCAAACTTTCTGAAGAAAAGAAGTCAGGTTATCCTATTCCAATGATTTAGAGACAAACAGATATTCAGCCTAATCAAATATCTCCAAACAATACTACATGACATTAACGTTAAAATTGCAAAGGTGTTCCAAAACTGAGGGCTTTTTTTTTTTAGACATCCTTTTCAGATACAGCAATTTCTAAAGTGTTTAAAATAGTTTTTAAAATGGCTTAATTGTTAGTGAGTCAGCAGGTTTTTAGAATCCACTCTCTAGAAGTAACCAGATTTATACAAACACACACACACATTTATATAAACCAGCTCTTCAGTTTAAACAGTCTAGAATAAGCATAAAAAAGTCAAGGCATAACAAAAAAAAAAAAAGTTAAACAGTGCAAGAAGAGTAACTACAAGTTAGTAACAAATTCCTTGCAAATATTCATATTTATTCACATTCAAAATTCACAAAGGTGCAAGTATTTCATTACTCTACAATTCAAGCTTCGTCTGGACTTCTTAAAAAAGAAAAAAACAAACAAAAACAAACAAACAAAAACCCTTAAGGGATCCAGTTGTTAAGAGCTTCTTTTTACACACGTACGTACACACTTTAGAATAAAGCTGTTATTTTGTCAGACCAGTCCTACCAACTGCAAAAAGCATGACAGTAACCAAGAAGCTGGCTTATTAGCACACTGCCTTCGACGTTTCTTTTCACAGAATGACTCAGCCTACTATTTTCAAAGTTTCCCTTAAATATGTGTCCTACATTTTACAATACCGGTTAACAACTCCAGCCAAACGCATCCCAGGAAGTTTTAGCCACCTTACAACACCGAGCAGAGAGGTTATCCATGTGCCCACTAGTGCATCCACCAACCTAATTCTTTCTAAAAATGAAAGCTCATGATACGTAGCACGGATCTTTTTTTTAAGAGGTAAGTGAATGCGTTGTTCAAGTTAGTGAAAAGCATTAACGCTTTTCGCTAAGATGCAGCTTAGCGGCTGCAAGATACGTAAACTGGCCCAGAGTTCCTCTCTGAGGAACAGCCCACGGGCTGCGCGGAGCGTAGTAAGACAGCTAAGAACAGCACAAAAAAAAAAAAAAGCAGCCGGCGAGGGAAAATTTTGTTTATGGCTGTCCATTTTTTAGCAGATGTACGCGTATCCCATGGGGAACAGGAGCTTTAGCTCAAGGAGCTTTCACCGCTTGCGCCTGGCCCTCAAAGTCTATATTTGGCATCGCGGACGTACTAGAGGAGAAAGAGCGTTTTAAAGGGGATGGGGGGGGGGGTGCCGTGAGGGCTGCCTCCCCCCTACCGCCGTGCGTGTGTGTGAGTGTGTGCGTGTTGTGAGTGTGCGTGTTGTGAGTGTGCGTGTGTGTGTGTTGTGAGTGTGTGCGCCCACCTACCCGCCCCCGCGCCCCCCGGCTTTACCTTCATCTTCGAGCTCTAGTTTCTCCAGCATCCCTTCGGAGGCGGCCGGGGGCTGAGAGGGAGCCGGAGCCGCTGCCGCCGCCTGCGGGAGGGAAGAGAGGAGAAGGAGATGAGCATCCAGGCGCGGGCTCAGCGGCCCCGCGGCGGCATCGGAGCAGCCCGGCGTGGCGGAGGGGAGTGGCCGCGCCGAGGGGGCGGCTGGCGCCCTTCCCGCCGAGCGCTGAGGGGAGGAGGGAGGAGGAGGAGGAGGGCGGGCGGCGGCTGCCCCTCGGCCTCACGCGCGCGCGCGCACACACACACACACACACACACACACACGGCTCGGCGTGCGCTGCCTCGTACACTCGCGCACGCACACACACACACTGAGAGGGGGAGGAACCGGGACTCGCCCTTCCTCCCCCTCTCGGCGGCGGCGCCCGGCCCATTAACCCTCGCGCCCCCGGGCGCTCCGCCGCGGTGCCTCCCGCAGGCGCCGCCCCTCCTCCAAGCGGCGGCAGCGGCCGGCGGCGGCCGTTCGGCGCCGGCGGCGGCTGCGCGCCCCGCTGCGCCACGGCGCTTCCCGCCGCGCCTCGCCGCCGCCTCTCCCGCGCTCCCCCTTCTGCGGAGCGGTTGGTACATCCCGTTTTGCTGCAGTCGAGCCCGTTGGTCGGCAGCGGGAGGGGGAGGTAACTACCACTCACACGCGCAAAGGGGGAGGAGGGAGAGGTTTGCTGCCGCCGCTGCCCCAAGAGCTGGGCCAGGCCGGCCACTTTTCGCAGCCCGCTCTGCGGGCTGGGGTGTTCGCCTGGCTGCTTTAGACTCGGGCGGTGTGAAGGGGGAGGAGGGGAGGAAAGTCCTCCGTTTCCCCCCCCCGCCAGCCGGGGTTGGTATGGTCCTGCGCGTTCACCTGCAAGGCAGCAGCGGGGAAGCCGGCAGTTCCACTGCTCCCGGGGGGGGGGGGGGGGAGGGGGGCGGTTCGAGCTCTCCCGGGCTTCCTTGCGCAGGGGCTTGCCTGCTCGGGGCGGCGCGGCTGTGACAGGGCTCCCCGGAGCGGGCGGAGCCGCCATCGCAGGGCGCCCGCTCCCCCTCTGCGCTGTGTCCTCTGGGAACAGATGCGCTCTTTTCCCTTGCAGACGCTTCAGAAATGATCAGAGCAGCCCGAATGTCAGGGTCTTCCCCATAAGTGACGCATTTTTATGAAAAATGGCCGTGGAGCCCTCTGCCGAGGACCCCGACGGATGCCGTGCGCCCCAGCGTCCTCCTCAGGAGGCGCCTCGGCGCGGCCAGGGGCTGCGGGAGGGCTGGAGCCAGGAGCCGGCGGGTTTTCACCCGGATCATACTTTAAAACGACATCTAAAGAACCAAAAAACTGACCATCCTTTCACGGCTGTCGCTGACGCATTGATGTTTCCGATCTGAACCCGGTTGCCCTGGTAAGAGGTGGCCGAAGGCCCAGCGCTTCCCCGCGAGCGCCTGAGCGCATCACTTCCACGGCCCAAACCACTTGCTTTTACCCATTCCTTGGGATTTATTGCACCCAGCTTTAGATGTCTGCGTCTGAGCTTGTAGCCAGGGCTACAGCAGAATCGATAGAAAGAAGGAAATATCTGAAATAGATCCATCAGGTATCGTTTAGCTTCGTTTAGACACTGGCATGTGGTAAGTTACACCCAGGCCTCCTTGACTGTAACAAATAGGTCCCTACTGACTGTATAGGAAGCCCAACGCAACCAGCTCAGACGTGGGCTCGCTACAGTGGATCGTTAGTCGTACAAATGCCAGCCCTAATTAGCAAACACTTTCTGCCTTTTTCTGATTTTTTTTTTAATCTTAATGATCTGCAGCATGTTCTCCCCACCCTCTTATTTTACTCTTTTTTCCCTCAGAAACTTACTGTGCCTGCAGATTGTCTGCAAGGCTTGCAGAAAGTCTAGCCTGCTGTCTGGTCACCCCAGAGCCTCAAAGAAAGTATTGTCTGAGAAGCAGATTATTTCTCTGGCCATGGCAACAGCTCTTGCGGGCAGACATGCATGTGCGTGGTGCTCCAAGGGACTCACAGGAGCCATTTAGAGGGTATTTAAAATTTGTTAGTCCCCAAGGAAAGGCTCAGACTTCAGAAGTTCAGCAAGTCCTTCAAGGAGGGAAGGGTGAGTAGATCTAGGACAGCACAATACTGCGCGTATAGCATAGCAAAGCATGAGAGGTAAGGGAAAAAATTATGGGAAACCAGAAAGCTGTCTGTTTGCCATCTCTCAGGTCCAGAGGAGCTTCAGACAAGGAAATAACCTGTGGTCTTCACAGGACAGATGACTGCTGCTTTTTCCCTAGCTGCCTCTTTCCAGGGACGCTCCTATGGGTAGACTAGCAAGTAACAATTTCTAATTCTTCTTTACTGTAAAGATCCTTTGGAAGGAAAATCCTAAAATATTTCACTCATAGCTATATTTTAAAAAAACTTTTAGGAGTGCAAAAAGTACTGTAACTGATCAGCCACAGAGATACCAAGGCAGTTGATACTAATTTATAATATTTTCAGTCCACTAATTAAAATGCTGTAGAAGTTGTTAATTATCTCAGAGAGCTTTAAATGTTCTAAATAATTGATCTTCTGTATCACTTGTCTTGATTTTGATAAGGGTTCTTCCTCTTTTGTTAACCAAAAAAAGGAGAAAATAGGATGATGTTTGGTCAGAAATAAGTTATTAACTGCCATGATTTTGTTTCTTTTTTAACACAATGGGTATTTACTCCACATACTAATCTAGTAAACAATGGACATGAGAAAAGACAGCTCCAAGGTTGTTAGTAACTGGAAATGAAAGTGAATTTTCAAAGGTGTGCGGTGCATTTCACCTGCTATAAACCACAGATATATGTTTATAATTAGACACTTAAGCCTATTTCATGCAATGAGCTACACTGCACTGTGAACCTCAGAGCTTACTGCAATATCACAGTTTTACATTGGCAGAAACTGTATCTAGACTGAGAATACTAAGAGTAAGTCAATACAATTTTAAGGCAGTAATTTAATATATAACAGATTTGTAATGGAAACATTGTAGCTATGCCGTAGTCTCTGTACTGCTCAAAAAAACCCCAAAGGAAATTGAGAACTAAAAGCAGAAACTCGATCCTTCACTCTGTCTGCAGTCTCACAATTTGTTTAAGCCAGTCTTAGTACAAGCTGCTGATGGTGGCTTTCATTTTGCTCCTCACTTTGCATTCTAGCTTCTTCTTTTGTGCTTGTAGGCAACACGGTGAGCCAGGGCAGGGAACTGAGGCAGCTGAAAACTCATCGGGCCGAAAGAAAAGATTAGTTTTCATCCAGATCAGTTCATGATCCAGCTCACTGTGCAGTTGTACCAGGTGGCACTGGCACAAGGGATGCCAGGGGCAGGGGTGACAACGGGACCAGACCTCCTGGAGACAGCCCACTCTTAACTCAGCTTAGATCAGTGGTGAAACCACTGTCGTGTTCATTGTGAACTACTATAGCATTATATAAATTAGCAGATGTTTTGAAGGGTCTTAGATACTAGCTCTCTGTATATAAACGCTGCCTGCCTTATTACAAAAGGATTACTGGTTGAAGGTAGGGAAAAGATCTGTCTTTCACAGGAGCTATAAATCCCACTGAGATGATGTTATATACTGTAACATTCCAGTATCTGTTTATTCAGACTATTTGATCTACTGCCACAAGAGGTTTCTATTAACTATATCCTAGGGATTTGTCTAGATTAGGATTTGAATGTTTGGTTTCAGTGTCAGGTAACCCTTTTCAACTGTTTGTGATGCCAATGTGATGAGACAGTACACACTCTGTACACTAAATGCTAAACAAAAGGCACTTTTATATGATAAAAGTTTAGGAGGAAAATATGTGTAAAAAAGAAATTGCCTGAATAAATTTCTTCTTTGCCAGGTTTCAGTTCAGTTCTTACAGGGGCATTACTTTTACCTAAAAACAGGGCCCTATGACACAATGCTGATACAGAAGTTTAATATAGCAGTGCCAGCAATCTTTGTGAAGACAAGGTAAAACAAATAACTCAAGGTTGATACAACAACAAAAGTCATAAAAAGGTGGATGTAAACAAAAGAGGTTTTAGGACTTCTGGGAAGGGTAGGACTTAAATTTTAATAGGTAACTGCTTACTTTGTCTATCTCTGCTTGCTTTTGTTAATTTTCTAGGGTAAAGGGAGTTACTCGTACTCTGTAAAAGTAAAATCAGTTCTGTGGGTTATATATGCCCTTAATGATGAATATGTTAAAACATATCTGATGATCTAGCAGATCTCTTTTATGTCTTATTAAGGGAATATCTTTATTTTCATAAGAACATGCTAAGTATTTAATTTGTAGCAACAGTTCAGGAATATGAATAGCAGTTAACATCAACAGAAAACTATTTATTTTTTGAGGTAGTTTCCTGCCCATTTGCCTCCCTGAATTAGCAGGAATACATGCATTGGGATAGGGGTGGGGATCTGTCAGTGGCCATTACCAGATCAGACCAGCTATATCAAAATGCTTTGAATGAGATTCCTCTCACCTGCACTTAGACATCTCCTCGGAGTTTAGTTAGTAGTTATTCGTAGCGGAACTACTCACCCTAGGCTCCTTCTCACAGCCAGTGGAGAAACAGCCATCTCTAGGACATTATTCACATGACCTATTTTAGACAACTACTTAAGATGAAATGAATTGGTGTGCTGGACCCCATTCACTTTACTGACTAGATCACTACATCTCCATTTGATCAGATTATTCCACTTTATAATATCTATTTCTAAAGGGGAGGGAAAAGGGAACCAAGGACCTATAAACTAGTCAGTGTAACTTTGATTTCAAGATAGGTAAGAGAACAAATACTCCCATTTTTAAGCAGTTAGAGGACAGAAAATTCATCAGTAACAGCAAACATGGATGAATAACATCAAACCAATCTCAGCCATCTTAATAACAGGTTAGAAGTCGTGTGGTAGGCAGATGCAGCACGTTGTATAGCATGAGTTAACAGGGCTTTTGACACTATGTAGCATGATGCTCTCCTCAGCAAGCCAGATAGTCTAGATGAAACCACTGCTAGAGGGGACAAACATATTCCCAAGGAAGGTAGTAACCTTTCTTTATCTAACTGGAAGGGTTTGTGAAAGGGTTCCAAAGAGGTCTGTATTCTATCGAATATTCAGCATTTTCAGTGATGACTTGATGAAGGAATAATGAATAAATGATCATTACATTTTCAACTGGCACAGTGCTAAGAGAGGCTGCACTTTTACGGATAGCATTAGAACTTAAAATAATCTCAAAAATTTCATCAATGCTTGAAACAAACAGGTTGTGCTTTGATATGGGTAACTAGAGAGCATTACACCAGTGAAAATAAGGAAATGCAAAAATAAAATGCGGAAAGACTGGCTTTTACAACAGTTGCACAAGAAAAAGATCTGAGGATCCTTCAGCAAGGAAGTCTTAGGCTGGACTTCAGGAGGACTTTTTTAAATATAAGGACAGAGAAGTACCAGCATGCTTTGCTGAAAAAAACAGTGAAATCTCTACCATACTGGAGGTTTTTGGCAACAAGTTCGAAAAATACTTGTTGGGAATTATGTACGTATAGTTGATTCTGCTATGGAGGGAAATGAATTTTCAAAGTCCCTTCTAGAATTCTTTTATGTCTATGTTTGTCCAGTCTTTAGAAAAATATATTTAGTCTTTCTTAGTACGAGAATTCAATGAGAAATCTTTATATGTATGTTTTGTACAAAAGCCAGGGTTTACTAACAATCTAATACAAATGCACTTTGCTTTGCTTTTCCCTCTCAAAATGAAGTAGCTTTAATTCTAAATTGGAAAAATACTAAAACAGTTATTATTTGAGTAATGATAAAGGTTACATATTAGTCTTTGATGACTAGGCAGGAATAGAAAAGATGACCTAAAAAGAAATGCTGCTGCAAATCATAAGTCTATGAGGAACAGACTTATTCAAGCATTGCAAGAAAAGTATTAGCTGCCCTTTAGTATGAAATACGCATTCCCAGGTAAATTCAGAGCTGCTTGTCACAAAGCCTTTCCTGACTTCTGATTGCTCTTTTCATTCTGATCAATGAAGGCAGCGACACTATTAATACCGATATGCTAGCGGTGCTGCTTGTACAACTCATAGTTCAGCAATAAAACTGAATGCCCTTCGAAGTACTTCAGAAGAAAAAAAAAAAACCTACTTGCCTTATAAAACCTAATGGATTGAAGAGCAACAAGAAGGAATTCCCATCTAAATGCAAATCAAGGCAAACCCATTTTGAATGCAAGAATAAACTACAAATGGTAATTTTCCCACCATTTGCTAGTGCTACTTACTACAATTACAGTTTTATACAACTCAAGTAGTTAACAGCCCTTTTCCTGATGAGCTGTCAATGAACATTTTAGATTTTTTCCAAATTTATGTCAGATATGCCTACTCTGTAGCAGTCTGTTTGCACAGAATTAATTTAAAACATTTGTTCCTTATTTTTGGTTTAATTTAATCTGGTTTATGAAGCAGAAAAAGACGAAAGTTATCAGAAAAAAATCAGACTCCTACTTGTTTTCTGCTAGAGCATGATAACTGATATCAGTGGCTTACAACAGCTCAGAACGCCGGAATCAGCGATGCTGAGATTAGGATCCCGTCTTGGATCCCTTCTGTATTTAAAAATGCTACGTGCTCGGTGAACAGGGATGACTGTAGGTGACACTCCACAAGCGTATTATGTGGTTAGAGAATACGGCCAGTCCCAGTGTGGAGCTCTGGACCCGGTTCGGACACAAAGTCCCCCTTGCCTCCAAGATCTCGGAGTAAACAGAGCAGCTGTGCAGTGAGGGTAGAGTTTCTGCCACTCACTCTAAGGAACCTCTGTTTACCATTAACTCTAAGGAATCTCACCAAACAAACCAGTAAGGAACGGGATGTCTCATACAAAATACTGGATTTGAGCTTTTTCTTCCTGCACCGGGAGGGAACGCGATCAAATTTGTTCTAGTCTTAAAAAGCTTTTGAATTATTAGATGCTATAATCACTTCAGTGTGGTGTGTATAAAGGAAGCTGGTGACAACTCCGAGATTCCAGTTTGTTTAGAAGGCAGCAACCTAATCCTGCAGCAGAACCTGGCATTGAAAATCCACTCCGTAGCAGCACCCTGCGTTCCCCGCTGGATCATTACTGGTGTCAGTTCAGCGCTCTGTTCCTAATCTGTCAGGCCCTCAGTGAGTTAGAGGCACAGCGTTGTTTTTACATCTTATAACCAGGAACTAGCCTCCCACTGCAGGTGTCCTCAGACATAACAGAAGTGATAATATTAATTACTTGATGCAGTTAATTGATTAGTGACAGGTAGTCACAGTTGAGGATCTTTAATAAGTTAAGTGGATTGCTAAGTGGAACAACAACAAAATTTAGCCAAATCGAAACAAAGAATATAGGAATGGGTTCAGCGCTAGGAAAGATGATGAAATGGACAATTTACGTTTCTATTAAATCTTCACTGCAGTTCTAGTACTGAATGTTAATATCTATGTTCCCAGACAACATATTAACTAAAACATGCAGAGCAATTTCATGTTTTTATTGGAGACCCCTTCCTAAATATTTCCATATGGAAATGAACTTGCAGTTTAATCCCAGTGAGTTCTGCCACTGATTTAATTGAGAAACTGGATAGATTCTCATTACAAGACTTCCCTTAATCTAACATGAGAAACAAAAAAACTATTTAAGAACAATGTCCTACAACCCCTTTTCATTTCCAGTCTGAGGAAAAAAAAAGTCAGTGACAGAAGCTAAGCACCTTTAAAAAATAAACTTCAAAGAAAGGTATAGTCTAGATCCCCAAGCTAAACTCTTACAGAGAAGTCCAGACAGAAATGGAAAAGAGTGAGGATTTGTTTACATAACCTCTAATAACAGCTATATGTCTGATCCCAGTATCACTGCAGCTCAGGTAAGTCAGATTTTAGAATTAAGAATATCAATGAGGAAGTCTCTAAATAAGCCTTTGTGGACAATATTAATTCCTCAGATTACTCTCATAGAATATAGGTAGAGTCTGAATCAATGTTATCAGCATGATACATTATTAATCAAATAGCAAAGCAATTTCAATTCTGTCCTTTTGAACACAAAGTTCAAAAAGTTACATACTTGTGAGAAACTTCCTTGAGTTTGCTTGTTAAGAATATTGATGTTACAATAGGACAACCTGATTCTGCAAACACGCAGGAATATTTCTTAATATTTCAGTCTATTCCAGATTTTTTAAATGTAGTTGTCTTAAATGTTTGTTATTGTATATGCTTAAAACATATTCTTTAGCTGTTTTCACACATATGCTTGAGTGTTCCTGAGTCTCTCTGAAACAGGACCTATCTCTTACTACCCTGAATTATGGGCATGGTTGCGGGGAAAGGGAATTTACTGCAGGAGGAGGGAGCTATAGTAATCAGATAATAAGCAAGATTACAGTAGTTATGTGTGGTTGTGACAAACATACTGGTTTGATTTAGAAAAAAACAGATTAAGATAATACTAATGGTGACAAACAGGTAAGCACTGACTTGTTTAAAGTGGATGGAAAAAAAAAGAGTGAGCCCACCCTTCCTTAGAGCTTCATTTACTGGCACTGAATACAGAAGGATTACCTGTGTTAGTTAAAGTTAAGAACTTCTTACTTAAGTACTTTAGCTGGATTGAGGCCAGAGTACTGCTGAGTGTGCTACAGAACTGAAGCCGCTCTGAATAACAGCTTTTGAAAAAAAATCAGAGCCAAATTTGAGTTAGGGAAATGCATTTACTATACACCACTTCTCTTTCTTCATCTTAGTGTTATATTTCAAAGCCTCAGTCACGGAGAGTGACTTCAGTGTACAAACACTATTACACCAGCTTTAAACGATGATGTTTTTTTAAACCGAAAATGAAATACCTTTTCCGTAGCAAAGCCAGAAGTTACTTGATACCACATTTCAGGCTTGAGTAAACCCTGCAGAATTCTAGTAACTTATTAATAACATACCCTTAAAATGTAATTTTCATGATCATCATCAGTTCTGAAAGACTGGAAGCAGATATATTGAGCCTAGGCATTAGCAGCATGATTGCAGGTCAGAGTTACAAGGATGGTTTATGGAAGAGTGGAGATAATCTGCAGCTCAGAGCTGAGTCACCCACAATCTTGACAAAACTCCTTTAAGGAATTTGCATAGACCCGGACTGAACAGATCATTCGCTCTATGGCACGAGCTGCATTAAGAAGCAGATACCTGCAGGCTAAACGTAGCAAATGAGCTATTCCATAGCTGGCCACTTTCTGCCCAGCTTATCCCGGCTGAGGATCTCGACTCTGCATGCTGCTGGTGGGCCAGGGGGTAATGCAAAGTCACAGTGACTGCTAGCAGCCCAGGGCTCCAGCAGGAGTAGTCAAAAGCTGTCTCCAGAGGCGGACAGAGATCATGAAATGTATTTCATTGCAATTCTAGGAGCACATTAAACTCCTGAGACTACCTCGTACCACGCAGGGGCTGTGCATTAGCAGTAGATTTTGTGCCCTCCCAACAGCAGACAAACTACAGGCCTGATTGCCACTAATGACAAGCCCGTGGTTGACCTGTTATCTCCAGATATGTCCTTTTTTTTTTTTTTTTTTTGGACAAAAAGGTATTTTTCGGATGGCACTGAACATGTGTAGCTTTAGGACTCTAACCTTTCTCCTAAGTTAATTCCAGATCCGTTGCTGATCACTCCAGGCGTAACTTTTTTGTGCTGCTTCTCATTTATTGTTCTGCGTAAAAGAAATCTGCAATGATAGCAACATGCAATGGATATCGTCCTTCTGTCCTGCATGCTTTCCCTTTTGACAGCCTCTTAACATCATAACTATCCTTCTGTCATTTCAGGTAAGCTACCAGTGAAACCAGATCATCCTACAGTATTGGTTCTGTGGTTTGACACTGTCTGGAAGGGACTGAGGTGAGGACTGTCCTAAGCAAGAAGCATATCGAGTGTCTCAGCTAAGTGTATTATGATTACAAACAATACTGTAAAGTGACCTAGAAATACTGGTAAGAAATTCCTCTGTATTCCATGAACCAGTTCCAGAAAAAACTCAAATTAGTTCATTGCAAGGACCTGCAATACACCTCCAGCAAGCTTGCCACTATGCTTACATTACTGCAGAGCTTGTGCAGATGTGGATAGAAAAGTCTGTGTATTTGTGGTCAGTGGTATGGATGTTCATAGTGTGGATATGGCAAACACTGGATTCACAAGCACATAAGCTTAGATGTAGACTTGGTCTGTAGTTAGATGTCTGCTAAGACTCCTAAATATTTCTTGACATGCTTCCCAAGGGTGCTTTGTTCTAGCTTATCACATGTTCTTAAAGTATGGAAATAAAGCATTGCATTCAATATTTAACAGCCAATTTGAGGTTGTTTCTGTACATAGCATAGTATATCCCATCATTGGCATTAAGAAAACAGACTATTTAAATTGTCATTACAAGTATGGTACTAGTTGAGCCATGAGAGAATCTAGTCTTTCGGAAGTCAATAGAAACTTTAGCACTGATTTCAATAGAGTTAGGATTAAATTCTACCTACTATACATTAAACTGGATATGAGGAAGATCTATGGAGATGCCTCTTAGTTTCTGAAGCACACTTAAGTAGCAGACTGGAAATTCAGTATCAGTTTCATTTAAATGAAGAAGTGCGGTTGAATATTAAATTAGATAATGCAATCAGTAGTTTGAGATTTAACTGGTTGTTTCTGCCAAAATGATCATATTTCAAAGTTAATCATCTTTTGAGACAAAGAGCATCATCTTTTGAGATGAAGAGTTCTCAGAGCTTTGCACCCTTGTACAGGGAGACTACCTGTGTCCTCTGCTGTCTGCCGCAGAGGTAGCCAGTGAAAGTGCTCATGGAGGAGTAATGACAGTGCAGAGGGGTAACTGCTGCTGGCTGGGCAATCCCAAAAGCGCTCTCTAACTTTGGCCATTTGGGTCAGGCACAAGCATTCCAACTGGGATGTTCTCAGGAGATGCCCAAGTAAGGCCTTGCAAGTGAAAGACAGTACGGGACATTCCTGAAAGAAGGGGATCTGATTTGGCTTTGACATTTCAGTGGCTGTTATATTCATTTTTATTTTATTTTGATGATATTTTGAGCTTTTGGGAAAGGCATGCCGAGCTTAGAATAGATGCCTGGCTCTAGATCTCTAAAAACAGTAAGTATTTATTTAACATTGTTAATAGACTTAGGTAGCCACTACACTGGTTCATGTTTTTAAAGTAATTTTCATAGCTACTCATGTAAAAGTAAAAATGAGCAAGTCTACATTCCAGTACAAAAGCATCAGATCTGTGGCGTGTGTATATATATATATTAATCTGTACCTGATGTGCAGGACAGGGTCCTATGATAATTCTTGAAAACTATCAGTTCTTGAGAATGTCTGAATTATTTTAAAGGAAGCTCTAAACAAATGTAGAAATCAGAAGAGCAGCCTATTTTACAGTGATCTTTTGTGTAAATCTTTACGTGTGCTCTGAAAATGTGGTAGCTTCCTACACATTATTATAGTCTCTAATGTAAAAGCTGTAAAAGCTGACTGCTACAAACTTTAAATACAACACGTGCTATCTACAGTTAACTTATCTTAAGCCACTTACAGCTCTCATTCTAAAAATATCTCAGTACTGTAGAATTTTTTCATGTATTTATCATCATAACATCTCTTTGACATAGGGAAGTGTTACCCCCATTTTTGTAAATGGGAAACTGAGGCACTGGGAGACCAAGTGACTTACTCAGGGTTGCACAAGAGATCTCTGAAAGGGCAAATAGTTGTAGCCGCTTCTCTCTGATCTCCAGAGCATGCCCTAGCTACTGGCACTGTGTTTTCTCTTTTTTTAAATTCTGTTTTCCTTAGCGACTTTGAAATGCTCTTTGAATTCAAGATTTCTTCTCTAAAATGCCAACAGTCAAATGTGTGGAGCCATAAGGAAAAGAACACAGGCTGAGGACATCCTTCAAAATATAACTTCTGTAGATTTTGGATAATGGAAGAAACTAGTTGGTGACCAGCTTGTATTATGTCCTTTTGTACTGCACTGGTGCTCGGTAGCATCTTGCTGTCTCTTTCTGAAGGCGTATTCCAGGAAAGAAGGCTGTGCACCCTCTGTAGAAACGGTTCCTCACAGTGCTCCCTCAGAAATAGCTTTGGCAGTGTCCTGTCTTCACGTGCAACAAGTCCGCTGGGATGTGCTCTTGTGTGGCCATTACCAGCGCGCTTAAGGGAGAGGGGCAGGAGAGGAATCTGTTGTCTCATTTCATAAAACCATTTCTTCATCAATAGCTGTTTCCATTTACGTAGGGAGCCGGGTGCTGAGGTCGTGCGCACCGTGAATGTTTCCAAGTAAACATGATCCCAACACCCAAAGCTTGAAAGGCCAAACACCCAACACCAGGCAGATAGTAATCTTGCAGCTGCTGCCCTTGCGCTGCTCAGCCATCAGCTATTTCCCATTGTTGCCAGGAGCTCTCGTCTCTTCTGATTCTTGTGCTCTTTCCCTCTTCTAGTCTTTTCCAAACCTTTGGTGTTTTCCCCAACTCTTTTGCCACACTCAGTCTGTCCAGTCAGCTTATTTTCTCATCTCCAGTACTTGTGCTAGTTATTTGTAAATCTTTTAATAAACAGTAAAATTTGTACAAAGGCCCAGATCCAGCAAAGGGACTAAGCACCCATGTAGCTTTAAGTGCTCTAGTACTGTTGACCCCAACAGGACTACCGACATACTTAAAATTAACCACACATTTAAGTGCTTTCCTGGATCAGGGCCATAATGACATTAACATTAACCAAAACAAAATACCACCTGAGACTCAACAACATAAATACATAGCAACCTCAACCAAACTCCATACTGTAACCTTCAGACCACCTTTCTTCAGTGCCTTTTGTCATTGCTAGCTGTGTTATGGCTACACTTCAAATCTATTCTGCAAGCGTATGCTGGAAGTAGTGCTTAGGAGCAATCCTATTTAAGCCAATGCTTACTTACGGTTTTAGAATTTGCCTGGCCTCTTTTGCTAGATCGGGCTCTTGGACAATAAGATACTCAGGGCAAGGATCATGTTTACGTTTCTGCTGAACATCATATGTGCATATGTACTGTAAACTAACGCTTAGTAACTTTTTGTTCCGAGGTTCAAGGAAGAAGGCTTTCTACGTGTCACAGATGCCCTGGCTTGCAGAGATACCTGTGGAAAAGTATAATAGATAAAATTTCTAAAATCTAAGATACTAACCTAATCGCAGGCACTTGACTGTAACCCTAAACATGCAAAATGAGCAAATTAAAACCTCTTTTGAATTCTCTTTGCCCTGTGTTTTGCTCACCTTCTCCCTCTGATGCTTTTTCTCCCTTACAGTATATTGATTCTGTCACTGTTTTACACTTCAGCTTATAAGCCCCATATGGTAGGAGCCTCGTCTTATTTTTATGATAACAAAGTATTATGCATACCTTGGGCACTATACAAGTAATTATTGTCTTCCTACAAATAAATACACATGGCCCCACCCTCAGTTTCAGCTGAGAATGCTGTTGTGAGCAAGCTCAGAGAATAAATATTTTGCATTCATTTCACCAGCACAATGGAAACATTTTTCCAAGCTGCTGCCAAGATGGTATCTAGTCCTCTTCTGAGTCAGCAGCCCATGCAGCTGACTTTCAAATGGCCAAACTTGGCTGATTGTAATCTTAAAAGAAAAGAAACACAGACACAAGCTGTAGTTTTAAAGAGCTGTACTGCTCTCCTCATGCATAAGCAGATAGTGACACTACATAATATGAAAGTTCGGGAAATAAGATGTACAAAGAGAGTGTTGTTTATAAAGTTCCCCTTATTTTCTCCCAATTTCAATAGTTTATTTCATCCAGTCAGAGGAAGGGACTAAGGAAGGTTGTGAGTAA
The DNA here is from genome assembly GCF_036417845.1 of Apteryx mantelli. Classification (NCBI taxonomy): domain Eukaryota; kingdom Metazoa; phylum Chordata; class Aves; order Apterygiformes; family Apterygidae; genus Apteryx; species Apteryx mantelli. The sequence goes on along the minus strand of NC_089979.1, from coordinate 162,851,586 downwards.
GAGACAAAGGAGCATCACTGCTTTATGTAGCCCGTGTCCAATTGGTATCAATCAGCTCTTTATATTCTTTAAAACCCTGTTGATTATTAAGGGCAGTGCATCTAAAAATACAATATAGACAAAACAGGGCCAGAAGAGGGACTGGGAGTGCTGGAGATGGTCAGGGTTCCCTCCCAAGGATGCCAGCCTCTAGCATTTTGCTTATTCCTAGCTGTGTTTTCCCTCTGGTCCAATACATAAGCAGGCCTGGTGCAAAAGAACAGGTTTGAAACTGTTCATCCTTCCTCAGTTCTCAAGAAAAGACTTTGGTCTGTAATCCCTACTGCCTTGTGAATGAGCAGCCTAGACAGTAAGTATTTTCTGCCTTCCTGAATTGCCCAAATATAGCTGGTAGGAAACTGGCAGCAGTCCTATATTAAGCTGCAGCTTTACATTAAATCAGAGTACATATCAGGCTTCTAATAGCTATTAGAGCTTACTTTCCTGAGAAGTTCCAGTCTCTTAGCAAAATAACAGGATACTTATTAAATTAACAAGTCTCAAAACTCAGAAGTAAGCTGCGTCATGAAAAATAAGTACAATGAATAAAACCAGGCTGTCAATCTTGAACCACCATCTTAAGTAATGTTACTTATTCAAAAGATACCTACTGTATGGACGCATAAGGTCAGATCCTCAGGATTAGCCTTTTTATACCATGCATAGTGCAGGACATAGGGCAATAAAAGTAATTTAGCTTTAAGCCACTAGCTCTCTATTCAAGATGCTGGGGTCATGAGTTTGGTGCCAATGTCTGACTTAGAATAGACTAGATGCTCTGGTTTTAATTGCCTTAGCTACCTACAGCCTCACGAGAGCTGTCAAAGCATCTGGGAAATTTTTGGGCTCAGCATTCTGGCTATTTGTCCTTTCTACCTAGCCTGTCTCCTTTTCATCTGGGCTAGGAGGAACGGGAATTGTAGGACTTTATGCCATTAAAATAAATTACCCACTGAGTGAATCCATAGATAGTTGACTAATTTAGCTCTGTGGCTGCAGAGAGGGTCACAAACTGACACAGACACTCATTTCCTTAGGGCAGAGAAATTTATCTTAATGTCATATAATTCCTCTACATCCAAAGATTGATTGCCATGAATGCGCACACTGCAACCAGCACACAAATATATTAGGAAACCAGTGTTTGAGGATGCTGTGACTTTGCATTTTTTTCTAAACCAAATAAGTAGTTTTAAAAAAAGCAAATTAACTGCTACAAAATGGCTAGTAAACTGTATCATATATTTTAAATACTAAAAGGGAGAAAAATACCAAATGTGGTATAAAAGATAAGACTAATAGGAAGGAGGTGAAACGACAGAACGGAGTATTAATAAAAGAGGAGCTGTAATTAAACAGTAGTAGTGTGTGGTATAGTTGAAGCTTTCTATTTTTGTAATGTTCAGTTCCACAGGAGTTTACAGATTCATTTTTTTATATTCCACTGATTCTCACTATATACTTTCCAACAATGTTAAATAATTCTCCTGTGGTCCTACACTCAATTCAGCAGAGCCACCTTGATGCTCCCTCAGAGGAGAGTGAAATCAAATCAGATGAGCTCAAGACATTTTTCCATTAATACCACACGTAACTGTTACATAGTTAATTTACACAGCTATTCATTTACTAGGTTTGCAACTAATTAGTTACATCTCAACTATTGGACAAATGTATACCATTTTAAAGCTAAATACGCTTTCACTTGGACAGCAACAGTAGAGAGAAATGTTTAAACACTGATGGCATGTTACAGCCCATAAGATCACTTGGAGAATAGACTCATCTCCCCAAAGGAGTGCTGGTATTATGGCACTTGAAACGAGCCTGGACACAATAATACTGCAGGAGCTTTCTTCACCAGTAAATGACAGCCTTTTGGGCTCTAATTTCTGTGATCAGTTTACTGTGGTGTAAGTCAAGGCTGAATCATAGTAATGTCTTGGCACACTAGTATGTTGCCTTAAACCACATGAATGCTGAAATAAGAAGTTCTTGTACATTTGCAGACTGGATTCCTTTTTTCCCAGCCTGTGCTTTTATTTTTTTTTAAGACAATGTCAGAATTAAAGACGACTTTTCTGTTCTCTTCATCAGATTTAAATATCTTTAATCAGCTTGATTATGGGGCTCTGATAGGTGGCATGGCTTTTTGGAGTGAGCCAAAAAAGGACCTGCTGCACATATCCCAGTTCCCAGGCTCCTTGCCAGCAGCAGAGTGTGATGTAATAGTCTTTCACGCTGAACAAGTTAACAACCGTGTTTTTGAGTTTACTACATTTTGGCTAAGAAACAGCATGAATAGCTTTGCCGGGAAGTGCTACTGTTGAACAAGCAGGCAGTTACTCAAACAGCCTTCTGCTCCCCACTCTGTACCTAGGATTGGAAGAGAGAGTCCCGGCTGTATGTTCCACCTCTCCTCTTCCTTGTGCTGGAGCAGCAACAGCTGTGTAAAATGGATGCAGACTGGACTCCTCCAGTTTCTCCTGTGTCTGGTATCTGCAGTTTTAACAGGACTTACACAAGCTAAGGGTAAGTCTAAGCCTATCTTCTGGCTGAGATGACATCTTTTTGAGAAAGTGCTGGGAAACTGCTAGGCTTGTTTAGAGACTGGTGGGTGACTACACAATCAGATGGAAGGGGCCTTTTGTAAATGTGTTCTGCCTTCTTCACTTCTTCTAAGCAGAGGAAGCCCAAAACCTGTTTTTCAGAAAAAGAAGGCTCAAAGGGAACTCCTCAAGTTGGAGGAGCATCCTCCCTCTCTGGCCTGGACTCTTCTCATGCAGGGAAAGAGGAAACCCGTAAAGGCTAGGAAATGATATACCACAAAAATGTTTGTGTTTGTGGGAAACAGGGAATACTGCTATTTTCACAGCGTCTTATGTGTCAGTGGAAGAAGAAAGGACAAAATGTAAACGATACAACCACAGTAAGCTCAACATACTACATTCTACTTTAAAATTCTGCAAAGCAGAAACAGGGAAAACATGTTTGTTATTGAATTTGCAACCTCTCTGCATTCCTTTCTTGGTTAGTAATGTCACTTTAGAGAAGAATTAAGTTATCATTCACCACTTATTGCCTGAAGGTTACACAGTCCAAACAACACAAGGCCAAAGTACAGAGTCATGAACTGTACAGTTAAAAATCAAGTTGCTCCTGCCCCATTTAATGTGGTGCGCACTAATCTTTCGGTTTAGCTTTGATCTCTTATCGGCTGCATTTAACCTTCTAACTCCACCACTAGAAGAAACACCTACACACACCCAGAGCAAAGCTTATATTAGGTGCTGCAATGGTGTGTTACAGACTCATCACATCTAGCTTTGGGCACCTAACTGAAGTACCTCAGTTAGAAATGCAACACCTGGAGTCACTCCCTTTATAATGAGTGCAAAGGGCTGTTCAACTCACTTAAGACCTGATTCATCCTCTGCAAATGCCTCTCTGTTGAATATAGAGACAATTAGAGCTACTATACTGTCAACTTAAGCAGCTCAGATAGGTTTCTAAAGTTAGGGGGGATAAATCCAGGCATTAGTGATTATCACAGACATCCATTTAGCATGGAGTTAATTATTTAGCTTTGTATACCATGTTGAGATGATACGCCTTGAAGCAGCATCTTCCTCTGTCAGGAACTGTCTCCCACTTTTTATTCCCCTCTCCAGAATCTGAGGCTTAAAAATCACATTAAAATAAACACTAAGCGCTATAAAAAACATGAAAGGTTTAGATTACTTTTACTGGGGAATAAATATTGTTATTTTTTCTTCCTTGCTTTCTTTCTTATTGAACAGATTTAACAGTTCAGGGCCACAGTCTCAGACATACAAAAAAACTCAATTATTTTTAGGTACACAATCAGCTTGAAATGCAGTTAATTATAACAATGGATTAAGATTAGTTCCAAGTCCTTATACTACACCTTCCTATATTCATCTGCTGTTCTGTTGTTTGGTTGGTTGGCTTTTTTATAGCACTTCAGGGTCTGGGTCCAAGGGTTCCTCTCTGCTACTGCAATACATATAACAATTGTGAATCATCACACGTTAACACCGCTAAGTAAACAATGTAATAAGTAAAGGAGATTTCAGTTGACAGTGTCCCATAGATAAGACTCAGCTTCTTTCAGATGTCAGCCTAGGAGCTTCCCCCTCGCTAATCTCTACATCTAACAGTGCTACCAGTATGCAACATTTATCATATAATTTATAGTGTGTTTTTAAGATAACTGGAATTTTCATGCCAAGAAACAGCAATCTCAGTAAACAAGTTGAGTTTGCCTTTTATAGATTTGCTTATGGTGTGTGCATTATGAAAACAAACTTTTATTAACATGCAATGGAGAAACCAAACTAGGGATTGATGAAAACAACAAAATGTTTGAAATGCAATACTCAGATCTGGGTTGTTGTCTACTGCTTGCTGTTTGCAAGGAATGCTAGGGAAATAACTTACAAGGGAAAACCAGAAACTCTGCAATCATCAAAAGACGCAACGGTCGAGCAAACACCCATCAGCTTTAGATGCATGTCCTTCTGCAGAAACTTTGCCAAATAATTTTTCCTATTAGAAGAGCACTGCAAATCTCTATGACGTCTGTTGAAAATTAAATATATAGAGCTTTGTTCCTCACTTATCTGTAGCTGCTAACATTTGCTCCCAAGTAAAGCAAAACCCTAATGATTCACAAGTAGCCCTGCACATTCACTCTTCTCAGATGTAAATGAGTACAGAAGATACAAAACAAAAGTAATCAGGTCCTATACATCTATATGTAAAAAAATATATAAATTTCTGTATCTTCTGTACAGAAGATAATCAGGTCCTATATACTGAATTTCCAGAGAAAGTTTCTCTTATACAGATACACAACCACACCAGTTTATGAACATCTGCCATGAATTTGGTTTCTTTGTTCTGGCATCTTCCACTCAACTTCATACATCCCAATCAGCAAGTAATTAGAAACAAAACAAACTTTTCAGTCTTTCAGTCACTGGAATGATCTAAGATTATGTTGGTTCCCTATTTCTGTTCTAATAGAGACTTCTCGGTAGTTGCATCACACAGATAGCCACATTCACATGCAAATAATATGGCCAACTGACTGAAGCCTACAAAAAGTATTTTTGTATCCTACAAGCCTTTGAGTTTCATAATTTGTGTATCCTGAGACTACACCTTACATGGAAAGGCAGTAGATTGAAAGGAGTTGGCTGGAGAAGGGTTACTGCTAAAGTTCCCCAACTAGAAATGTAGGCTTTGTTTTATTTAATACTTTAATTATTTACTTTTGCATAATTTGGTGTATGCTAATGAAATACACAGAAGAAACAGGATATCATATAGAATAACAGAAATGAGATGCAATTCAACAGTACTAAATACAAATATATAATTGAAGATGAATTTTTAAAATCTGCTATAAAGCAGGAGTTCATGAGGTGTAAACAGGGAGAACATGAGTGTACCAGCCACCACGAACTATCTGCATAACCTGCCCATGAAGAAGCTAACAGATTTTACAGGAGAGAGATTTCCAGTTGTGTTACTGAATGGGCCTGGCTAAGATCTCATCAAGAAAATGAATCCAAAGTGAAACAGAAGCAAAATAGGATTTAGCAGCACAACAAGAAGTCTGTATTTTGCACAGAGAGTTTAGCTTGCTCAGTCTAGAAAAACAAAGGCTGGCTAGAAGTACAACAGGAGGTGAAGAACACTGAATGAAACAGTTAACTGTAAGACCAAATGGTCATAAACTCCCCCTGAAAAATTTAGGCTGAAAAACAGAGACTTCCTAACCATCAGAGAAGGGGTCCCCAAACTAGGGTAAGTGTTTTACTAGCTGTCTGCAAACCACTTGGAAGTGATAATGCAAATACTGAGCCAGTACCTAAATGCATTCAGCTTAACAACTGCTGCTGCCACCGTTACAGTACCTAACAGCAATAGCAAAAAGTTTAGGGATTGCTCTGTTAGCATAATCAGATCCTGGAACAGCTTTCCCAAGGGCGAGCGGGAGGAAACTTCCTGCTTTTCAATAAGTAAGAACTTGAACGAAACAGAACTTGTAGTTGTTCAACAGGGAAACAGTCCTCATGAACCTTTATGCCCTTTACAGTTCTAGATTTCTAGATACAGAAAATGTTGGAGATTTTACACTCTGAGAAAAAAAGGAAGAGCTGGGGAAAGACAGATACAGCACAGTCAGCTCTGGTGACAGATCACAGATCAGTTTGCTAGTTCCATGAGGCAGTGGAACAGAAAAAGGAAAGATAGAATTAATGCAAAAAAAATTAATGGGGAAAAAGAAGGAAGGAACAAAAGGGCAGAGAAACACAGAAAGAAAGGAAGAACAGTGATGCCTGTGAGGCTCAGGCTGGCCGAGGGAGGGAGGGAGGGAGGAGGCACAGCAAAGGCATGCAGGGCCAATGCTGCAGTGCAATATATCAGAGGTTGGGATTCAGGTATTCCCAGGAACTGCTGCGTTCATGCATTCCCAGGAACCAAGCAAACCACACCTAGGAAGACGCCTCCACCACCTGCGGGGCTGGTCAGATCCCCTGCTACTTCTGCTCTTCCTCCTCTGCTCTCTGAGCTGGAGCAGAAGACATGTTAGCAGCTAGTGCCGTGACTGGTGTCTCCCAGTCACCTCAGGCTCCAGGTGCAGCAGGAGACCGAAACCCTGCAGCTCATGGTCTGAGGGGTTTTTTGATACACTCTCCTTGGTGGCTAGCTCTCTCATCAGCTCTTCTTAAGGGAGGTAAATGGGCCTGAACAAACTTTTATCCTTCTCTAAAACGGCATCTCAGCAATGTATGCTGGGATCTGTCGCCACTGCAGAACTCGATTCAGAGTAGTGCCAAAAATGGTTGCTATTTGGTAGATCACAAGAGGAGCTACTGCCTTTGGATTCCTACTGCCTTGTCAGTTGAATACTGAGAGAAGCTGAGACAAGCCTGAAGTGAAAGGCACATGAAATAACTGTTCTCATTCTGTTCCACAGAATGGATGCACAAGTCCTAGTCTTTCAGTCATAAAATAAGCAATACTTGCACACAACCCTGTACATTTCCCAATGGAAAACGGGGCACATGCTTTACTTACTGTTTTTGAGGTAGCACAGGGAGCTGGTGTCATTATAGGAGGCTTGGCTGCACTTTGGGATGGAGGCAAAGAAAATCCCTGCCCTGTGTCCGGAGGTGAAGAACAGTGAATCCGTGTTTCTAGTCTCTCAGGTTCATGCTTATAGGATTCAAGAGGAAATGTGGGCTGCTTGGTCACTTGTGTTGGGGTAGATGGAGAAGAGGAGAGGCCAGAGGCTGTAAAAAAAGGATAATTACTAAAGATCAGTTCAGAAGGAAAGCAGACAGAAATCTCAGCTTTACAGTGAACCTGTATTTTTTCATCAGCTTTCCCCAGACTAAAAAATATCTTTCTCATGCTCTTGTTTATAACATGGAGTTGCTCCACCTTCCCATTAAAACTCTTAATAATTTGACTGGTTGAGCTGTCTGATCCCTGGTATAAGGAGGCACAGTGGCAAGTTGAGAGAGCTGGACGTTTCCACCACATTAACCTCCTGTTTGATTCCTTATTCCTAAAATGACATAAAAGGACAATCATCCTTAGCACTGATATTACTTTTATTGTGATGATTTTTAATATTCCTTTGAGTCTCAGGATTATCTACATCTTATAGCAAATGGCTCAAGAACTTTAATTGTTGCTTTTTCTTCTTTTTCATTATTTTAACAGGATCTCAGCCAGCAGTTGGAACAAAATCAGGAGCAGAGGCAAAAAAATCCAGGGTATATTTCCCATGATCCTCAGTCTGCTTTCTATAAGGCTCTTGGCAATGGTTTTATGCAAACTAGATTTGTTTTCAGCAGCCTTCGAGGGGAACGATTAGTCATATCTTTTGCTGAAAATCAGTGTCAAAAGTAGATCATTTCTCTTGTAAGCATCCTGTTTTTATTTGACAGCTATATCCACCTCAGCTGTACTTTCAGGTTCTGAATTGTGATCAAATAGATCACTTAAGCTATCTTTATTATCCATTTAAGAACCTGTAGACATCTGCATCCAATTGCAAAGTTCAAGTTAAAACGACTGTGTTTCTTGGTATAGCTACACATCAGTAAATAAACAAGGATAACTCTCTCATACCAGCATAAATCATGATAGCATCAAATGCATAAAAACTGAGGCTGAATAGAGCTACATACTTTTAAGCGGGCTGGAGGCACCTATAAGATCTCTGCATTTGATTCACTTCTTGCACCCAGAGATCTGTGCAGATAATCAGTTAGTCCAGAAGGGACTTTAGTACATAGAAAGGAAGCAAAAGAGATAGCGTTTAATAAGGCTGAAATCCCAAGCCATTCAAACAAATGTTTCAGAACATGGCAGTGCCTCTTCATGATAAGTCTAGCTCATTTTCTCAGTGCGAACTTTCAAGGCTCTGCCAGAGATTTTTGCACACCCCCGTTCAAAGGCTTTGCACTGGTGTAAACACAGCCTCCCCGGTACTGTTTACCTTGGTTTCAACCCGGGGTTAAGTGCATTAGTACAACTCACATTCTACTCAAAAAGCACTTTTGCAGTCAAATGCCTGATTCATTTCAAGAACCCTGATTGACTGAACCCTCAGGAATGTTTTTATGTCATGATTTCCACCGACCTCAAAGGCTGTCCATTACCTCTCAGTGTCATGTTCTGCCTCATAGACAGCATTTTCAAAGAGAACTTTGTATTTACAGAAATTAAGCAGTACAATTCAATAATAACCAAGATGCTAGAGTCAGAAAACTATTAACTCAACAATTCAGGAAGCACCTATTACTTCAGAAACTATTATTCCTGACATGTCTGGGGGAGAGCTACCATATCTTAAGATTAAAGGAAGCAATGGGTAAAGGAGTTTAAATAAGTGTTCTTTGAATATCATTCTTTATTAAAAACAGCCTTTTTAGATGGCTTTTACGTATTAGTGACTTAAAATTAAGAGAATAGAATCATTCACCAAGAAACCTGCAAACTGATTATGCTCTAATGTGTTTTACTTAATTATTTATACTGGTATTAGTGGTGCAGTGTAATGTGTTTATTTCTTTGAATGAAAATCCTAACTCTCGCTGGAAAATTTTTGCTTTACTGGAATCAAAAAAGACCCCTGCTCAGTCCCTCTCTTCAGTCCTTTTCCAAAATTGCAGTTGCCCTCCAAGGACTTGCATTTCACTGATGAGAGCTGCAGCTCTGCAGATCGAGCAGCAATAATCACAGAACCGGTGGAGACTGGGTGTTGCAGGCAGATACAGAGGCTGGTTTATGTGACACGCCACAGAGTGAGGCAAGCAGAATAGCCACAAATATTTTGAATGTCCTCAGCCTTCTCCTGATTTCAGTGGGATTGGAGGGTGTTCCACGTCCTGAAGGATCAAAAGGACAGCTAACTTTCCTGTTCAGTTTTTGCTTACAAGCAGATTTAGATGAACAGTACTGGGGAAGGTGCTGTTATCTTCCATGTTTTTATGGATGTACAAATGTTTCCTGAGCACTTAGACTGGGGTTTGAGGTGGATGGTAGCTGTAATTGATGCAAATGTAAAACCGCTAAAAGGGAAAGAAAACCACCATTAGATCTTAAGGTCTTACTGCTGGGATGTGTTCATTCTGTGCTAATGTATTCAGCAAGTCAACAGAAACCATTTCCAGTATCAACAAGCTCTGCCAAAAGAGTTATTACCAGACACAAGGGAACCACATATTCCCTGTCCTAACAAGGCTGGCAGATCAAGTATAGAGGACAGCTATAGGACACAGGAAGAGGTGGATCAAAGGAGAGCTCTTACATCCTATGAAAACTATTGTCACCTCATTATAAATGTATAATAGTTTATTGAGCACAGCCAGGAAAGTTCCTGCCCAGGACTTCTCACAGACAGCATGGTTTCCATTTTATTAAAACATTCACTAATGGTGAGCCTCCTTTTGCATGCCAGCCTCGGACACTTGGCATGAATTTCTATAGACAATGAGTATCGGTGACTCCAGCAACTTTAATGAGAGCACTTTGGTGCTTAAAACTAGCTGTCTCTACAAGGCACTTAAAACAAAATGTCCTCAAAATAAGGCACACCTTAATACATTTCAGATTCAGTTTTTCTGTGACTCAGTTTCTGTAATAAATGTGGAAGGACAACGGTAATTATTTTGAGGAGAATTTGATTAGCTTAGAGTTCAACCTTTCATATTTAGAAGTCTACCTCACAGCATCTACCTATTTTATTTACATTTGTACAATATGGAGATTGAGAGGAATATTCTCATAAAAAATGTTAAATATTTTTATGATTATTAAAACAAAAGACTTCACTGCTGTTTACCATTGTAAACACTACGAAGCCTTTTGTAAAGGCCTGTCACATTAAAGAATGAAAATCTGCAATATATCCCCAAACCAAAATCAGTTCAAGAATAACAGAACTTTGCATTAACTTAAATCCTATTGAACTGACACCTAAACAGATGACATCTGTATAAATATAGAGTTATATGTGTGTGCAGTAGCTGCCCTGTTCTACTATGCAAGATGTTGGTTGAAGAGACAGTGAGATACAGCTATATCCCGTAGCTGAAAATGGTTCAGTACAGGGTACTAAACAGTCATGGTTCAAACACACTAAAGAAATGTCTAACTTACTGCCTTAGATGGAAAAAAACCAACAACAAGAAAAAAAAACCCAACCCCCAAACCCCTTTATACATGCAACTAAGAGCTCTCCCAGCCAACTCGGGCAGAAAATGATGTTTTGGAGAAAGTACGGTTAAAACAATTAGGCAGTAAAAACTAGCCAACAATTCTAGACTCTTCTACAATGAAGCTGAAAAAAAATCAGTATGTATGTAGGATTTCGGATAAGACACAATCTTTGCAATTGCCTGCAAACTCTAGTGGTTCTGATAATGAGATGAAGTGATATGGCAAGTAATTGTCTCTTACACTGATGTTTCTTTCATCGGAGAATGAAATGCGTAATCAAATGTGGTATCTTCATGTTAGCAGACTAAAATAGCTCTTCCGTTTTCCATTAAATTATTAAAACAATAATTTTTCAAAAAAATTAAAAAGATAGAGGGAAAAATTCTAGCAGACCATTTACTCTATATTTGGCTAGCAGAAGGCTTTGATCTCTATTTTCTCTTGATTGTCCCTGTCCAGTTTTAAGGGGGTCCAAAAGTTTTGCTTTGCTCCGATTCATCTTGACATTTCCTTTCTGGAGGCAAAACAACAAGAACAGAAAGATAACTTTGTGTTCTCCTTACTGATGATTCATAAGTCCCAATATCAGCAAATTGCCTGCTTTTGAATTAATGTAAGGAAGTAACTTACATATTATAGCATATTTCTACTCAGAATATGTACGTGAGATCATAACAGAACTAAAGAGTGCTCCGATATCTTTATTATTCCTTTACTGTATAAAAGGCATGATGCACCTAATTCACCTTACTTAACTTTAGCTCAAATCAACCTCCATCTTTACTTCCTCACCATTAGAAGTTTATTAATAAAGAAGTCACTGTTTATACAGATGATTTCCCCCCATTCCCAACATCCAAACATGTCCATTTCAAATACTGTCTTTTCAATAGCTATCATTTTTATTTTGCTTACCCAAAACACTTACGTTTCAACAAAATTCTTAGGAAGAAATTTCTCAGCCTCCTACAGAGGGTAAAGCAGTTATGTTTCAACTTAAACAGAAATGCACGCCCAGAAGCTGGAAGGCTACTCTTAATTTTGGGCAAAATGGGGCAATTTTCGGTTGTCCTGGGCCTATGACAGTGTCGTCTCCAACGGTATGTGGTGATGGCTCAGAAAGCAATTCATTGCCTGCATTTGAGCAGCTTCAGCTCAGCTCTAGCTGCACAGCACAGGTTGTTGGATTCAAGGCCCCAAGGAAGTTCTGCAATAACAGCAGAGTCCACAACTTTGGCCCACGTTAGCACACAACGCTAAGCGGTATTTAGTTTGTCACAAAACTGCAAAAATCAGGTTGGTACCTTCACCTCTTTTTCTAAATATGTGCAACTGTTTCCTTTAAATAAAGCCCTTATTTTGCCCAGCACTAAAATCTCCACCCAGCCACTCGGGCGTTCTGATCCAAAGCAGCCTTCCACTGACGCATAACAGGAAAGGAGAAAGCGCTGCATTGCCGTTCCTGTACTCCCGAGGGAAAAAGGGTGGCTGCCCTGCCACATTTCCTACGTTCCCGGGTGACACCCACAATTAGTTCTGTCACCTACATTTCATGCCTGACCTGGCAGGATGCATCTGGTGGCTTCGCTGAGGAAGGATGCTCACAGCCCAGCGATTCCTGCCAAAGCCTCCCTTTTATTTATTGGCTCCGCCACATGTAGTTCTGTCCAAAGCACTAAAATCAACCCAGAAAGAAGAACAGTCCTTGCCCCCATGTGACCCTTTGAAGCCATCTGCCCACAAATCAGGTTGCTGCAGAGTTCAGCAATGCTCCTTTCTGCTGCTGCCCACACCAGGGTGGCTTTGGGTGGACCTGCACAGAGTCGCGCTCCCCTGTGCAGGGCCCAAAGGTTATTGACAGCAGGCTGCTGTCAAACTTCACTTTTGTATTTGTCTGTTTAAAATGAAGTTGATAAAACTGGTGAGGGTTACAGGGAATGAAAAACAAATCACTTTTGCAGTTTACCTCTTCCTAGGTATCACACATCAGTGCTCTCCCATTCTCTTGTCCTGTACCCGATCAAGCAGATAATGGCATTGCTAACATACAGAGACACTGCTAAAATAGCTTTCCAAGTTTATGCACAGAGATATATTCACTTATCCTTCAGACCAAAACTTCTCAAAAAAAAGAAAAAAAACAAAAGAAATTTCCATTTATAGTAGCTCCAAGTGACAATTTTTGTCTGATTCCTTCCATAAATCAGGACAGCGTGGTCCTTTCATTTGCATTCTTCAGCTGGCAGTGAAACAGAGAAGCAGGCAGGCTGTGGCCGCTGCATTTTAAGTAGTCAGAAGCGCAAGGGGATCTTGGTTGAGCCTGCTGTTCATTAAGCTGATTCACTCTTCAGGCACAATACTATGTTAATTTTGACACATAAGCAAATTGATGCAAATTATGGGAAATGAAGCTTATTGCCACTGACTCTTACTTAATGGCTGTGAAGCTACAAACCCATAAGCAGGTGAATGGCTGCTGGCTGTTTCTAATCAAATCGTGCTGGTGATATTGACACTAAATGTGGCAAAACACCACTTAGTTAAAGAAAAAAATTAAGCCTGATAAGTAATCCCAGTAATTACTCTACCAAAAAATAAGATAGATCCTGCTCAGGAACTTTTACTGCCATATCTTGCATTTTCACGAGCATGCCAATTCAGGATGCCTCCTGCCCTACAGGAACTCCACTGCTGCTACTGTCAAACCATATAGCTTGTACCTGTGATCGGCAACATGTCACTCACTTAATGGCCAGGCAATACAGTCCTTCAGCTAAGTTCCCTAGTGAAGGTTGGGCAGCACCTATCCCACCTCCAAGTAAGTCAATCTACTCTAGTCTTAACGAAACAACTCCATGGCTCTTCATGTGGCTGGTACACCGTTCAGTGGTAGGCTTACTTATTCGCAAAAAAAAAATCTTTCAAGGTTTTTTAATCAAAAAAAAGAAAAAGTGGAATATGCCCTTTAGGTCGATAAAATATCATATGCTGCCTGAGAAGTTTTAATGGGGAAATGTGTATTTTTGCAGTAAAAATCTGGTTTCTTTAGATCAGGTCAAAAATAGTGAAGAAAACCGCTTTTTAAGTTATCTCAACTACTGAAATATCTGAACCTGAAAGCACTGACCTTTGCTTTGGGAGACATTTCACATATTTTTTATATATATATAAAATATATAAAGTTTTGAGAATTGGTCTTCTTTCTGGAGTACTCAAGGACCCTTTATGAGAAAACGCTGATGAGGAGAAACGCTTTCCTAATGGCGTATCCTTCAAAGAGTTTTGTGTCATGCAAGACTGCCGATTCCTGCTGCACTCCTGATCTTCCACCTTCCCCAGTGTCTTGCATTTGGGAAGTGTACTGCAAATCTGGAAGGACTGACAGGTTTTGTCAGCATGGCTTACAGAAGATAGCTAAAAGAGTATTTCATGTCCTTACACAGAGCAGTTTTTCAAATACGCAGCATCGGGGAACGGGGAGCAGGCTATGCCTCCAATCTCAGGCAAAGGGGGCTTTGCAGGCTCTTGAGGCTTTCGACTTTGTGGTGTTTTGCCATTTCAGAGCACACTGCTAGCTTCTGAGTATGTGACCAAAGCGTTTGTCACCTCGGCACCATCAGGCTGGATCAGTCTGACGGGCTCCCAGCCACCGGGACGTACCCTGCAGAAATGCCTTGGTCCCACCGTGGAAGCACTCCCGCACCTACCTTCTACCCTCTCCTTCTCCCAAGCTTATCACTTATCAATTGATTCAGTTTTGAGGCAGTAAATGCAGGCATACAAACTGAATCTTTTTTAAAAATCATTATTCATGCAGCGGAGTGAAGATAGACAAGGCTGACATCTATTCTTTCCAACAGTAATCATTAATTACACAGCAAACACAAGGAAGGCTCTATGCAATAAACTGATGCAATCAGGATGGGAGTCACGTAAGGCATGAAGCATATACTTTCTCTCTCCCCGCACTTTTTCCTGGGTACCCTCTGTTATCCACTGTCAAGGACAAAGTGCTGGGCTAGCTGGATTTTGGACTGAAGCACCTTTGGTGACTTCATGTGTCATCAACCAGTGTCATGTCACCTTTGAACCGTCAGAGCAATCAGAAAACAATCTTCCAAGTCAAGGTTCCCTTCTTCTCACCGTGCAGATGGATCTTGCTACACTAAGGAGAGAGCTGCCGCCAACCCAAGCGGCTTTCCCCTGCCTGCTCTGCCACCTTGGAAACTTTTCTGGTTCTTGGTCCCCAGCTGTGTGGCACGTTCCAGGCCAATCCCCCCGGGGAAGAGGTGCCCCTGGATCACTTGGCTGACTTTCTGACCCTGCTGACTGACAGCAGGGCAATGGGAGTTTAGGGCTGCCACCTTCCAAATGACTGTCGCTGCGCACAAATCCAGTACTACCCCTAACAGGGTCCGACATTTGCCAACACCTGCCTCGGGGGTAACCACTGAGTTACAACAAAAACCACGTGTGCAGTACTGTGATACAAATCTAAAAAGTCACTAAAATGAATATCAATTGCTCCTCCTCATTCAAACTGCTCTGGAAAGACACGTGACATCGGTGCAAAACCCAAGTTTCCTTTCACGATCCAAACCAGATGACTAATGAGTGTAAGTCAGTCCATGCAAATAAGCCACACGCACTAGCTGACCCCTATCAGCCTGATGATAACTGCTGGAAGAAAAAAAAGTCTCTGCTGACTTCCCAGCCCGGTATCAGCGCATTAGCTAGGCACAGGTCTACATCACACGGCAGAGATTCACATGGTCGCTTGTACTGTGCGCTGGTTTTGGCCGGCTGCTGTGAGAAACAATGCCTACAGCAGGAGCACTTTATTTACTTAATACACCACCTGGCATTTAAACTTTCACTGAGTACTTTGTGTTCAGCATCAGAGGCTTTAATGAAATAACTTATGTTTTCTATTTTAGCAAAGCTATGTCTGGCTGCTAAAGCTGACATTCAGCAGCTCTTTCCATGCTAACCTCCACCGTCCAATATCTGTGGGTGCACTTTGCTTTTTTTTTTTCTTTTTTTTAAATTCAAGATGAGCTAAATTCTGAGCTGCCGTTGCAGAAAGGTGCAAATCGCATGCCTTGGGTGACCTGGCAGCAGCCAGCACTGTCCGTCTCTCCGTTGCACCGTCTCCACGGGAGGAAAGGCTGCCACGACGGCTTTCTGCCCCGGCACCCTCTCCCTTGCTCCATGCACTTCGCATGCTTTGCGCAGACGAAGCTCCCAAATTGTACTGTCGTTCATTTTTTGGTTTCTGGTAGCACCCGCTGCGTGCAGCATGCACACAAGCACAACAAATCACATTGGCCCTGACCTGAAGCATTTACACTTTGACAGGCAACGGAAAAGAGGA
Source organism: Apteryx mantelli (assembly GCF_036417845.1). Classification (NCBI taxonomy): domain Eukaryota; kingdom Metazoa; phylum Chordata; class Aves; order Apterygiformes; family Apterygidae; genus Apteryx; species Apteryx mantelli. The sequence goes on along the minus strand of NC_089979.1, from coordinate 162,835,403 downwards.
GGGGGATTTTAGCGGGGAAAGCAGGGAGGGGGAATGTTGCATACCCAATGGATGAACACAAGTTCAAAAGTAATTACCTGCCTCTTCAGATGCTTAATACGGATTTCATACTTGATCACTGCACTGAATATCAACTTTTTTTAAAAGTACCTGTTCTGGAGGATTGCAGAACACTGTGACTAGTTGCTTCTCCTATGATTTGTCATGTGCTCTTCAAACACAAGTCAAAAAAGGTGGAATTGAGGCAAAGATGTGAATCAGACTTTCCTTGCTTGCTTGCTCTAAATCAGAGCTTTATCTTTAACTGTGTACCTTATTATATTCTAAAGCAGGGGAACACCCCATGCAGACCTACAAGCCCTCATTTTGCAAATATGTCATTAGAGGTCCAGGTTAATGAAAAGAACAGTGTGAATCATAGCCTGCAGAGTCACACTGAAATCACTGTGGGTAATTTCATCTTCATAGTACATCTACTCTCTATTTAACTGAGAATATAACAGAATATTAATGCATCTAAAGACCACTAGGATATCCATTTACTATGTAGGCATGAAAGCTCCAGGGCTGGTGCCAGGGGAATGCGTACTGGAATGCTGCCGTTCAGCAAGAAGGCAAGTGTTTAGACTATGCCACTTTCTGAGGTTCAGAATAGCAGGTTATAAGACTGCCAGAGCAAAAGTCTTCAGCACTCAGATCTTGGGACCTACCCTCTGTTTAGTTTATCAATTTATATTAACCTCAGTTTCCTAATCCATACAGTGAAGAAAACAGCTCTAGAGGTACTAGTAAAGGCATCAGCGTTACAGCTGAACTGCAAGTCTCACAGCACAGTTTACTTTTATTTTCTACAAGGGCACTCAGGTGCGAGTAATTAAATATTTGCAAAGTACTCCAAACCCTCAGGAAAGCTGTAAGTAGAGGACGAAGACAGACTTTGCAATTTCTTTGCTTATGAAATTTTTTTTTTTTCCCCTAAACCTCTGTTCTCCTTTTATTAAAAGAACAAAAAACCCTTCCTCACTCTAGCTCTTTTCAAAATTCAACAGGAGTCCGAGCGCTGCTTCAGCCTGTGGTGTCTCCTCTCCCCACTGCGTCTGACTCAGACTTGTCTCATCCTAATTCTTATCTTGCTAACCTGGGCATTAATCTTTCTGTGCGCATATGGCACAGCAGAGACGGTACAGTGCTTTCTAGCACACCTACCAAAGCCTTCTGAAGAAATAACTAATGACTTCATGGCTCTTGTTTGACTGAAAATAAATTGCTATGGGCCTGCTCCTGCTCCTTATGCCACTTGGTAGTATAATTTCCATTACCTTCATTGGTACTGGATCATGCTTTTAGCTGAACATTAGTGCAGTAAACAGCACGGCCTGGAGATTTTCAATCTGTTAGGACCACAGCTTTCTCCAGACACTGGGCTGCTCAGAGACTAACCCCCTCCTTCCCATGAAATGATTCACACGGCACTGGTTTTCTTCTGCCTTTCCCAATTAGATCTCAAAGGGGTGATAGATTAAAACTAATCCCAGGTCTCTGTCCTTCTGGTTAGTGCTAATTCAGACCAGTTTCCTCATCCAGTTCAAACACTCATCCCAGCACAAGTGTGAGGGCAGCAGAAAAGGGAGCAGGAAGAAAGCAGAATCACCTTGTACAGTGGCAGTGTGCAGAAGACTACGGCCTAAATTCTTCTAACAGTTGCTATGAACAGGGCTGGATGCATCCAGGATCTGGTAGAGGGTAGAAGGGAGAAAAATGGGGAGAAAGCAGCTGCACAGCTACATCTCTGTCCCGAGTTGGGAAGTGCTAAATGAGGGTGAGCTACAGCCTTTGTGTCTGCCACTGCCAAGTCTATGCTTCCCAACTATGAGGAATCAAAGTCACCATCTTATTACTTTCTTCTTCCAGCACAGCAGCTGGGTAAGATTAAAACCAAATGAAGTCCTGCCTTCTTGCAGTGATTCTCCACACTCTCACCAATAAAGTAAGTACTGTCATGATACCCAGCAATGAAATAGGGCTAAAGAGCAGGGATATCACATCTTTCACGATGGAGCAAGGAGGGAGCCTGAGATGCTTCCCTCCACCAAGCTGTAGGTGTACTACAGGTATGTCTACAAAGTCTTAGATATTAGTGTTGCCATGACTGTGGAATTCATAGACTTAGTAAGCATGCCACACGCTCAAGAGAGCCATGGACACTTTGGCCCATCCTAATGAGAGAAGGAATTCAGTCAGAAATGAATCCCTACTTTGTTAGAATAAGCCTAAAGAGACTTTAAACACTTACCTAGATAGACATGAGTCATGCAGAATGAGCAACACTCATCCCGGGATATTCAGTGATCCTATCATTTTGGAGGTCCCCTGAAATTTCTAATGATCTTTTCCCACAGTCTTATCATTCTCCTTACCTTCCCCTAAGTAAAATTCTGACTCATGGGAGGGGATTAAACTTCAGTGAAATCAATGGCATTGGATCCACCAAGACCAGGCCTGATTTCACATCTCTATTGTAAAGCACTTATGTCAGCTGCACTCATTTCTGATATAACTCTGCATCAACTACACAGCATGAGGCTGGTCTTGTGATTCCGGCTTCTGTTCGCAGGCTGCAAATCTTCCTCATGCACTTGCCTACTCTCCAGAGCAGACTTCAAGACTAGCCCCAAAAACGGGCCACAGGAAGGTTTCTTTAGCCTGGCTGTGCAATGGGCTGCAGCTGATATCTCCTCTCAACACCCGGCCCCGTGGTGCTGCAAGCTTCTGGCAGCAGCGAGCACAACTGCCCTTCAACAGTGTATGCTTACATTTTCCAAAGGGTTGGCCAGGCAATTTTCTTCTCCAGGAAATCCTTCCCCTTCCCTGTCATCCAACCCCAGCTTCACCCCACAGCCCATCCCAGGTCACTATTACAGCAAGCCTCCAGCACATGACAGCAGTCACATTCCTGGTGTGCTTTACGCCTCAGAGCTGTCATCTTGCTATAAAGCATCTGAAACCAGTAGAAGGCAAAAGTACTCAGCTTGTTGAGAGAGCGAGCACCTCAACAGCAGACTCTCTGGAGCAGGGGACAACTTCCTGCCAGAGGTAAAGCCCTACGCAGGTAGCAAAGCAGAGCAGTCTTTGTCCCCACTTCTTGCCCAATCACACCCAATCTCTGCCCTGTACCCAGCTTCCCCACACAAACTGTAAATATGTTTTCATTTCCTGGCTTGTAAGTCCTTCTGTTCAGATCATAAATTTTCTTTCCCCCCAACCCATAACCCAATTAAAAATTTCCTCTTCCCTTTCAAAACCTTATTTCCTTCCTGTTACAAATACTTCACCTAACTCCTACTGTTCTCCACACCATCTCTTGCACACTGCCTTAAGTTCCCCTTGGCTTCTACTGCTCCTCACCAAACTCTGAGCCTCCACACTTCTATTTTTCACATTGATTCCCCTTCTCATCTTTCCAGTTCTTCTAATATCCCAAAGGAAATGTCTTCCAACCTGCACCAAGAATGGTTCTGCCTGAGCCCTTCCAGATCCTCTCTTCCTGTACCATCCATGTTCCTCTGAACAACACAAAAAGTTTCTGCCCACTCTAAGCGGGCAAAGTTTACGAAATCAGGCATTCCCAATTGCTGTGCATGTCTCTGACCAATGTTCCAGGTTTCCTATCTCTATCTCCAGGCAGACTCTGTGTCCTGGTCGCATCAAGCTGAGGATGCTTACTCAGCAACAGGCATCCAAACCAACAGCTGACACCTTTGTATCCCATCCTCAGCCAGACTGAAGCAAGTCAGCCAGGTTATGCCAAGCAAAACTGCATGCTACAGAGTGGCTTACCACCTCTGATGGTGCAGCAGGAGAAGCTGGATCACTGTAGGCAAAGGAAGGCGACTAAATGCTGGCCGTAGTAGTAAGGTGAAGACATTGCTGGTTGTGGACCACTGCTCTGCCATATATTCCATTAAAAACATAAACAGGCTTTGACCTGGTTTTCCTTCTGCTAACTCCAAGAGAAGAAGTCAAATCTCATCTTTAAAAGATAGCCCACCTGTGACCCTAGTCTTGGGCCAATGGTCTAATGCAGCCACCCAGAACAACTGGGAGTCGCTCACAGGTATGTGGACAGCAAACCAGACACCGAATTCGGTGACTTAGGGCAGGGAATCAAACTCATTCTGTGAGGAGAAACGAATCCTCTTTGTCCCCTCAGCTGCTCAATTACAACAACATGCCGCTTTTGTTCCACCACAGGCTTCAACTAGTGGCAATGGAAAGCTGGCACAGATTATGTCTTTTATACAGAAATTAAACCTGCACATTGCACTGCAGAGGTGCAGTACAGTACAGTTGCTTCCAGTGTTACTCAGTGAGGAAATCTGATCTATTTAAGGAGATCTATGCCCTTTTCATTCTGTCTTTTCCACCCTATTACATCAGTTCTTTTCCTTTTTCAGGTGTCTCCCTCCTTTCTTCTTCTGTATTTCCTTCCCTCCACCAAGTCTCCAGAGACTTTGGTCCCATTCCTTGCCCAACAGCATCAGCTGTGGACAGGTAGCTCACACTGACACTCCGAGTACTCTCATTTCTTATTCAAGTTAATACTCTAAAGAGGGGCAGGGATTTCACAAATCTCATAGCCACAGTTTCAATCTGCAGACTCAGGAGAGCTGAACCATGTCTACTCACACACAAGACCCAGAGGACTAGCATACTTTAAACTACAGAAGACAGGCAAATCCAGCAGCCATAAAAATCCCATAAGGTGAGTACGGTGTTTGATGCTTTCATTGCAGCAAGATGGAAGCTCACTGCATCTTCAAGCAGGTATATTTGCAGAGGCCCTTCCTTGTAGTTCACTACCTCTCTGACTAGGACAACACAGTATCTGAAAGCTCAGAAATAAGAGATGCAAAGTCAACAATACGAATGCTAATATACTGCAAGGGGAGAAAGCAGAAACAACTCAAACTGGCTAACGTGCCAGAGAAGAAAAGCATGGGCAGGTCTGAAATACCCGATCTTGATACCTCTTCCTGAGACAGAGTGGTAAGAAAGCTCTATCAATTACTAGAAGAGGATCTGCATTAGGAAACAACTTGTGGGCAGTGACCTCACCATCTGCCTTCTCGTTTTCTGCAAGACTGCAATGGCCACGGACAGGAACCGTAGAGAAGACCCTTCTGCCCACTTATCCAAGGCCTCAACCTCAGCAGACCACGTGCAGAGGGGCAGACACAGGGGGGGCTGCCAGAGGAGGCTGCGGGAGGGACCCTGAGGGCAGGACCAGGCCTGCCGAGGGGAGAGTCAGGCCAGGACGGGTACACTGGCCAGGACCAGACCGAGCAGTGATGAGGCCGTTGCAATTGCCCTGGCAGAGCAGCTCTAACGCTGCTCTTCAACCTGGAGCAGATGATTACTGCAACCTCCACCCCGTGGCGCAGCTGGAAACACTGACAGCATTCAGTGCTTTAAAACGGGGGGAAAATACAGTCAGCCTGAAATCCTCTGAAGCTCCAGGGAGACGTCTTCGCAGGCCGAGCGGAGCAGGCGCTTCCCGGCTATGCTGCCCGCGGGCGCCAGGGCACTTGTGGCCGCCCCAGCCACGTGCAGCTGCGCAGGGCGCCCGTTACGCAGGCACTGACCCCGGTAGCACCCAGCAAAGGCAGCGCCGCAAGGGCCGCGGTGAACAACTGTCAAATGATAAAAGATTTCAGTCACTGCTGACTGAAGCTGGATTTAACCTAGCTGGGAAAGGCTTTGTATCTCATTACCACCCCACTGCGCCAGCCACTTCCCTCCCCAGCTGCACTGTTTTGACCTCATTTCTGAAAATAAATGATGAACCGTTTTCTCCTTTTAACAAGCAACTATTGCACTGGAAAGCTGCTTATTTTCAGTCCTTAAAGCAAGGCAGTGCCACAAGCTGTTCCTCCTTGTTCCTCGAAGCACAGGCAGCTCAGGGCAAGGCCAGCGCTATCGCAAGCCCAGCACAGCCTCCGGGTAACCAGGGCTCCCACTTGGAAAGCCGTTTAGATCCAGTCTGCCTCCGCAAACAGACTGTGACAAGTTGTCAGGCACTTCTGCAAGTAATAAACTGCTTTGTATTACCCCAATTTATCGAGCATTGGCTAAACAGTATTTGATACTGAGGGTCATCAGCTGCTGCTCAACACAAAAGAGTCATTTAGATGTTAAAAGACCAAGTGGCTTTAAAGAGCTGCTGCCGGCTCATTAGCTGGGTCAGGCCTTGCAAAAACCGCTTGAGAATGGGACTGCTGTCTAGTCCTTCCCAGCCAGATTCAGAGGACTAAGATGAGGAGACTGTGCTGCCAAGCACCTCCTTTGCTTTTCTGAGCCTCTAATTTTCCTGACAGCTGATTATGTTCCTGACACCTCCAGAAAAATAGAAGATGACACTGCAGAGACAGCATAAACACATGCTCTTTAACTCCTACCAGACCAAGAGCTTTCAGATTGACTGCAAAGAACATCAGAAAAAGTTCTGTAATATTCTCCTTGCAACTTGGCAAGAGAGGCTAGGAGATCACTGAGCAGTGCTTGTGGCTCTCCACACATTTCTGTAAGATTTATCCTTGTAGACTCTTGTCACAACAGGGAACTCCAGCAGTTCATTTGCATCCCTGGTTCAATCAAGCTGTAAAGCAGCAGCCCCAAGAGTTGTGTTTTTTTTTTTTTTTTTTTTTTTTTTTTTTTTTAACTATTGCAATGATTAAACAGATTTAATCTTCTCAAGTTTTACTACTGCAAAAGCAGTTTAGTCATTGCTTGGTAGAAGATAGCTGGTATTTAACCATGGATTCTGGTTGAACCCATAGCAGAGCTCCTATAAATGCTGCCACTGGTGCAGCTGAAGTGGTGCATGTTAATAAAAGAAAGAATTTTGGGTTTTTTAGGGTATATCGAGTTGAAGACATCAAATGAGCACTGGAGAGCCATAATTTACTGGCAGTCACTCCAGCTATCCACCCCAGCAACATCCTTCAAGCAGCTTCAATGACCTGGGGAAACATCCCTCCTGCAGAGAGAATGAGAGATGAGGAAAGAAGAAAATGGCTTTTGGCATGAAACAGGAGCAAATAACTAAACTAGTTAGTTCAGGGGGACTTCTGGCACCGAACAAACATATTGAGGCAGGAGACGTTTGAAGTTAGGTTTAGCTATCTTTCTTTGTCAATGGCTTTCTTGTTTCTGGCTAATCAAATAGAACTTGAAGCCACAGAAGTTCAAAAGGCCACTTTCTTCTTGATGCAGAACTGAGCATGAAGCATCACCTTGAGGTTGAACTCAGACAGGACCCAGCACGGACAGCTTGGCTGCATCAGTGCTAGGCCTTGGGTGGCACAAGCTGAAGGCCAGCCCAGGCCAGCTGAGGCCTCCAGGCCATCACGCGGCTGGCCGCGAGCCTGGCGGTGTTCAGACCGCGCGCGCCGCCAAGTGCGGGATGTCTGACAGCACCTGCCTTCACCCGGTCCACCCCGATGATGCAAAAGGAGAGGCTGGCCCCGCACCAAGGCGCAGGTTGTGCCAGCTTCTCCCACCCCAGAAAGCTCCAGAGTTTGGCTCAAAGCAATTTCCTCACATAGACTTGAAACTTTAGAGTCCAGCAAACACTTTTAACAGAAGGCTCCGACTTCCGCCTAACCGTGGCAGCAGCAAGAGCGGCAGCAGATTCCCAGGGGAGCTCGGTGGACCCGTCCCGCCAAAGGGGCCGAGCAGGAAGGTTGAGAGTTCAGGTGCCGGGCGGGGGGGGGGGGGGCGGGGAGTTTCACCAAAACGCTGATTGCTTGTGCTCCTCTCTGCGCTCCGAGCGCATTGCTTCATCCCGGTAAACAAAACCCGCAATGAAGTGAAAAGGCTCTGACGGCGGATCAGACCGATGTAGCGTGGATGGAAACGACCAGGCCCGAGAAGAGGGGCTCGGGCACGGCTGGCCGCAGGAGGCGGCGAGCGCCGGGGAGACAGAAGGGACGTGAACCGGGCCGAGGTGAGCCAGCAACGCGGCCAAGGCAAACACTGCGCACGCTGCGCTAGCCCCGCAGCCGCGCGCGATAGGAAAAGCATCCCTGGCAGGACGTAGTTTTGTAGCTTTGTCGTTACCGGGGCGCGACGGCGCTGACGGACGACCCTGCTCCCCCACGGCCCCGGCCTCCCAGGCGCGGGGGTGCTGCCGGCCGCTGCACACCTCCGTGCCGCGGCTGCACGCGAGACCCCGGCGAGAAGCAAGTCCATGCAGCACATGAGGAACGGCGCATATTAATGACTGTATTTCGTACCATTCTTCTGAGCTGAAACCTGAAATCAGCCAAAAGCAAACATCCCAAATCTTGTGTTTAAACAAAAACACACAAAAAAACCCCACAGTGTTTTCATTCATGTCGATATATCTTTTCCAATTTCTGCTTGCTGATGTCTGGAGCTGGATGTTTTTTAAATGACATTTTGCCCTGGCTTTGCTGTCAACACCACTGATGATAAACACCTGCCAGCAGCAGGCTGAAGCAACTGCTGCTGCAGATCCAGTGTCAGAGTGTGACAGACATGTGGACGGCTGCTGCTGGTAGGGGACACACGACCGGGGAACCTGTGATTCCCAGTCACGTGCCACAATGTGATCAAGGAAAATTGGCTCAGTCCTTTCCCTCGCTCTCCTTCCTCTTCTCCTCCCCTTCCCTAAGGAGCTGTCAGCTTTTCTCGTGTGCACTTGGAGCCATTTGGTTTGATTGACACAGGGAATTTATCTACATTAAACTAAACTGAGACAGGAGAAATGTGAGCTGAAAACAAGGAAACTATCTGACAGTGACATGTATGAAGCTGAGAGTGCAGGAAATGCCCCCATCATTTACAGCCCTCCATGGCCCCTTCATCGCTCCTCAGCTCAGCTCTGAGCTCTCCCAGAGACCTTCAGGCAGGTCTAAAATCCTTAGCCAAAGACTTTCTCTTGCTTCCTGGAGAGTTTTCCTTCCTTCTTAGTCTTTATCTTTTGCTAAGCAAGGATGCTGAGGAGGGGAAGAGTCCAAATTCAGGACTAAGCTTGGAAACAAATAATCACACAACTGCACTGGCACGAAACAAGTAAATGTCTTGGACAACATCAGTAGTGGGGAGAGGGATTTTGCTGGGGGCCAGGTGCTGTCCTTGGGGATTTTGCTCCCTCAGGAAAACAACAGAGCCAAACGTGCTGAAAACGCGGACACTGCCGTGTCCTCCTCTGTCCCCATGGGGTTACAGGTCTTGGTGCTGAGAGACCTCCTTCTCCTCCTCTCCCAGCAGCGCCCCACATTCACACCACTTCTGCTCCCCGGTTTTGCTGGGGTGGAGGACACAGGAGCACCGTGGACTGGCCAGCCGCTACCAAGAGCTCGCCCAGCCAAAGCTTGCTTGGGCCAGACTTTTGCTTTTTTGCTCAAAGGAAAGAGCCAGGCTTGGCCACACAAGTAATCGGGGAGCAGGCACGTGACTCTACCCACAGATCCTCCAGACTGCGGGAGAACTGGCACCAAATTAAAGGACGTCGGTCCAGCGCTGCCGTACCACCGTAGAACGGCCGCACCATCCCCAACGCCTGAGCACACTGCAGGGGAAAAAACCAAACCTTCACACAACAGAGCTCTTCTACAGCGCTTTATTTACCACTATCTAGACTCCTTCTCGGATGCAGTTTTCTTGTTCTCTAGAGAAAAAATTATTTTTCAGAACAACTGCCTTAAAACATGGGGTGCTGCATATTTTATCATGCTCTGGCTCTTGCAGATGCTAATATATTTGTTGAGAACAGAGGTATTTCTGAAGACGGTAGCGGCCATTTGGTAGTAGAGGCCTTTCCAAGGCAACGTGGAGTCATGAATCAGCACCGAGACGTTCTTTCTGGGTAAGTTCTGCAGCCATAGAGCTACTCGAAATGTCAAAAACATAATGCAATAAGGTTGTTTATACCTGTGGCACGCTGCACATCAAGTGATCAAACTGCAACTTCAAAGAGGTCTCGACTGCTCAGAAGCGGCGGTATGGGTAATTAATAATGCAAAACAAAACCCGGCAAAGGAAAGGCATCACCAGCAGAGTACATGGGGACTCTGCATAAATTAGCTTCCATCAGACTCAACCAGAGGAGCATCTCTCATTCCCCCGAGAGCCCTGGTGCAATTTATCCCTCGAGCGACACATTCTCAAACCTATTGCATCACTTCCATCAAATATGTAAAGCACAATCTATAATAGGATGTAGGCAAAAATAGCAGTGTGCATGGCTGGGTTTATCAAACCCTGATTTATACCCCCAGTGGTTAAAAGTCAGTCTTCAAAGAGGGGGCAGAAAGCACAAGCCAGCCAACTACCTCCCTCTCCAGAGAGGCGCAGCAATGTCGTCAGCACACCCCCGGTCCTGGGCAGAGGCACGTATTAATTCACGGCTTGTGCTGGGCAGGCAGCGCTGGCCGGGCTCCCACCGCGTCAAGCAGGAATGCGAAGCTGCCCCGTCCCGGCCGGCGCCTGGCGGCAATCGCTGCCATTGACTCAGCTGCCCCCCGTCACGCTCGGGCTGCTAATCAGCCCCCTCGAACACCAGGGCGATGAATCCTGCTCAGATGTTTGGCTTCGGGAGAGGCCAGCTTGCAGAGAGCACGTAACATAGAACGTGACACAGAAATTCAAGGGAGGAAGCACGTGCCCGTCATACTGGTGACGCTCTGGCTGTCCCCAGCCCGTAACGTGGCTATCGCGGCTTGGTTTTGTTTTCCCTAGAGACAGGCCTTCTCACGTTAGGGAGCTTTCAGATCTGATCTGCTTTCCATCTTCCACATACTTCATCCCCCTTGGATAAAGGAACAGATTCTCCTCCCGATTCCCCTTATCCCTTCGTGGCCGTCTGCCTTTCCAGGTCTCCCCCACTAGCGTGGGGCTGCGGTGCACAGGTCTGCTGTGCTGGCAGAAACAGATGGACTGAATTGTATTCAAGTGTCATGAAACCTTTTTTCCTTACATTAGCGTCTGTAAGACATACACATTTCAGACACACAGCATGGGGCCTAAGCCACTTCCATTTCCCTCGGCTCTAGTCCTACCCCCAGGGGATTTTTATGACTCGCCGGTAATGTAGACCTTATCCTTTCTGCGTGAGGACACTGGGATCTGTCTCCGCTTCTGTGGTGAGGCCTAAAAAATCTCCTTACAGCTGTTGCGCTCAAGCTGACAGCAGGGGTTTTCTGGGATTTCCAGACTGAGCCAGCGCCCTTGTTCAACAGCTATGCATGTTAATTCAATAGAATGCAGCTCGGAAAATGAAGCTAAGTTCTGCCTGAAATGCTTGATTTTGCATTGATATGTCCCAGGTGAAAATTTGGGGATGAACTAACAAAATTACATTGTAATTATATAGCTATTTTAACGCATATGGTCCTCCTGTAGCAAACACAACATTTGCATTAGCATATTCATTAGTAATACTGGTTTTAAGTGTCAAAAATCATCAGCTAAACCCTCACAGTATCACAATTTTTAAAATTTTAAGCGTCAGGGGTTTTATTTGCCTTTTCTTTTGTGAGACATAAAGCCTTCCAAATTTTTCTCTGCAACCAGAAAGGCTTATAAAATTACAAGAAAAAGAATTTTTTTAATGAAAATGGAAGCTTTTATAAAAATCACATGATTCCAGAAGCTGTGGACACCAGAGACTACATATTGAATAAGCTGCAATAAGACTTAGTCTTGGTAATTAAAATTCACAAATAGCCTTCAATTTCTTTTCTCAGTTATACAGATATAAAGAAGAAAATTCATCTTACTCTTGATTTGCACCTGTTTCTGAAGCAAGAATCTGACTTACTTGGTGCATACCATGATCATAAAAACAGTAAGTATTTATGATTTACGGTCACAAAGCCACTGGTCACAAATACCAGTAAGTGTTTCATTTAAATAATAGTACAGGTGATAAAAAGGAAGGAAATTAAAGCAGAGACCAGCTCCTCAAGCAAATACGCCGATTCCTCTGTTTCCACATCCTCATCTGTAAATGCCAGGGACTTTTCTCACCTACCACAGAGGGGTGATTTATGACCTGCTCTGCGAAGCACTGCCTGTATATTGAGCCTCCCGAGAACTTCACACAAATAATGTTATGGAAATGTAAAATCCACTATTACATCATATTAGCAACACTGAACTATGTGTTCCAGGTCTTCAAAAATCAATGGAAGAAAAAGTGGCAGTGGGCTAATACGTTTAATCATGGCTGTGCATAAGTGGAGCTGTAATTTCAGGGGAGAAGAAACAGGTTGTGATTGATACTTTCTCTCATCTCACTCGCGAGCAAAGGCCTGATCTAATTCTCAATAAAAAAAAAAAAAAAAAAAAAAACAATAGAAAGACTTGTACTGAACCTGACCTGGACTCCAAATGAGTGAGCAACCTATTCTGCACATCTGCTTTTGCAGTCCCGGCCTCAAAGGAACTGCTAAAGAAAGTTGTCCCTACCTGAACTGCACAATATTTATCACTTTCACTTCTCAATATTTTAAAATTCAAAAGAATTTAAGCTACAGTGTTCAGGGATTTTTCTGCCCCCCTTTAAGTATATTTGGTCTTTTCCATGCATGCATTTGATTTCTATAGCAATGTGCATTGTTACCTAGGATATGGACAGGGATAGTATTTTTATTTGGCTGTGACATTTGATTAATTGCCAGACTTACAGGCCAACTTTAAGCTGCCTGTACCTGAGTGTATTTGTATGTGTGTACACACATGCATAAGCAAATTAGGGAAAAAAATCATGATAACTTAACTTTTTAGAGCGCAAATTTGCAATCGTCACGTGACCTGTGCCAAGTCTTAGAAGAGTTAATTTTGGGGAATGACTTAGTATAAAGCCACGTCCAAGCATATAAATAAATAAAACGCTTTCTCCAGTGTTCTGTAAGGTACTTTAAAGAAATTGAAGTAGAAAGGCAGATCTAGTTGCTACAATATTAAGAACAACAACCACCCCACCAGTAGAAATATAAGCATTTATGCACCAATAATGTTGAAAAGGAGAAGACATGATTACAGTTCCACCAGCCAGCGTAGAGACTATTTGCGTACGTTAGTGAAAGGGCTACCAGACACTTACACAACTCCCAAACTTGCCTGGCTGCCAGTTCATTAACTGGAAGCACTCCTGCAGCCCGAGACCAAAGCCTGGATGTTGCAATCCCTCTCTTTTAAAAACAAAGAGGATTTCAAACATCAGCAAAACGTCTCTGAGCGTGCCAAAGGCTAGTCCAAAGGCACAGCCGCTTGCCCAGCTGTGGGACCTGGCAGCCTTCTCAAGCTGGTGCCTTTCAACAGCATGGGGACACCTGGACTTGGAGCAAGCCCAAGGGAAGCACCCTGAGGTTAAACCCCTGATTTTACACTCCTTGCTCTACACCTTGTGCCAGATCCTTCCCTTGGCTCCCTCCAGACATCCTATGGACAAACCTGGTCTACACCTTACGGCAGTCCAGACCAAGACCAATAATGTACTCCTAGATCCAAGATCCTAGATAAAAAAAAACAACCAGTGGATGTCAAGCAAAGCTGCTTGTGAGACCACTTTGAGACAGGTTGGTGTTTGTGAAACATCTCCATGAAGATAACTGTCACGCTCTTCCTGTTGAAATGGTCAGATATGCCAAACAATACCATGAATTCAACTTGGCCAAAACTTGCAAGTCAGCTTGCAAGACTGATGCACTACGAGTTTTCAACAAGGTTGAATAAAGAAGATTAAAATAATGCTGCCAGTTTTAAGCAGTGGAGATGTAAGAAGTGAAGTACAGTTTGATGCTTTGCAAGCAGGGATGTAAATTCAGCTCCTGTTTGGATTTATGTGGGATATAAATGTAATAGCAATTCAAAGCAAATGCAATTTCAGAGACTTTTCACTTCACCTGCCAGGACAGGGAGATTCTCGACTGTAGCACAGCCCCTTTTCTCACCTGCTCTTCCCTCACTGACGCTTGCTGCCACCAAACACACATCAGCTTGCACAGGACAGGCGAATATTATCTGTCAGCCTCTTTAAGGTACACATGACTCCCTCCAGACTTAGCCCATTCAATGTCTGCTCCCCTAGATGCACCTTTACCATCTCCAAATCCAGTACTAAGGTTCCTGATGGAGTAAAAAGTAGTCACGCATTTCTGCCCTGAAGTTCCTCTGCTGAACGCCACCTCTCAGTGACTCTTCTGTAAATCATGCCTCTATTTCAATATTACCCTGCATTAATGGTCAAATTCCATGAAGTTAGTAGAGCAGATGCTCTGCTCCCTATCCCGTCAGTACGACAGAGTTCATGCAAAATAAAATATAAATCCTCAGAGCTGATAGAAACACTTACTGCTATGAATAGTCAGTCTCTCAGCGAGTTATTCACAGGAAGAAGCCTTTACGATATTTGAAACGCCAAATCCAGAAATCCCACTGTGATTTTTAATACGATCAAAACCTAAATTCACTTACAGTTTTAATATCACATGGATGCAGAATAAATCGGTGAAAAGTACAACAGGTCCTATCACTAGGTGGTGTACCCTCTGGTCTACCACCAGGAACTCCTATACAGCTACTTTGATTTGGACTAGTGAAGGTCATGTCAATAACTAAGCGGCACTGTTTAACCAGCTAAAGCACCTTTTCTAGAACACTTTTAAGATGCGCTGCCTAATCTGGTATATTATTTAGGATTAAATCGTATGACAACAGGAAAGCCTAATCACAAGTATTTTATTCGTATTCAGAAGTCAGCACAATTAACAGCTGCCAAGGCACAAGGTAGAACACAAGAAGGGAGTAAGACCCTGGGACCTTGAAAGCTGATTTGTGAAGCACAGCATGTGCATTGGAGGTTCCCACTAGTACTCAGGAACCGTGAGAGCTCAGTTCACCTTCTCTCCAGGCCCAGCTCACCCAACTGCCTTTGAGAGTCGCGCTCTGGGTGTACCAAAGGGAGCAAGGAAGGAAACCAACCTAAAGGCCCCTCTTGCAAGCCTCTTGTTTCCAGAGGTGAAAGACTGGAACGGAGGAAGCTCTGCTGCAGCTCATGAACGCTGCAGGGGACAGTAAAGACTTTACAGACAGATTAGGCGGTGAGACCTCACCCAGGTATGGCCCACAGCCCAGGCACTTGAAACCATTAGGAGGAAAGACAACAGAAATGGAAAGAAAAAAAAACCTTTCAAAGACTCTGCTCCTCTCTTTTCCATTCCAGGCATCTTACAATTCCTCCTTCTTCTCCAAAAAGGCCCAGTAACTTGTTTTCTAGGGCAGAGGGAGATTTGTTTGGTTTCTGCCTTTGGTGGCACATTGCATTATCGATTACGCTAACAACATGCTCTTTCTGGAAACGTCCGCATTCCTTTGATTTTTGGACTCCAGGCCACGTGTCCTGGCTTTCTCTCCCTTGGTGACCGCATCGATAACAACATCCGTGACCTCCAGCACAGCTGTCTCCTCCCGAGGAAATACTTACGTGGGAGGACGCTGCATTTCCAGCTCATTCCCTGGGACAAGGCTGCCTTTCTACAAGGGAGCTACCATCTCTTTTCATGAACTGTCCACAAAAAAGTGGGATAAAACCATGCATCTCCAACACTGGAAAAAAATCCAGAATCTGAAATGAACTGTGGAGGCAGCAAAATTTTACAGGAGAGAGCAGACATTGGCTGCTTTTCCAAAAACCTTACAATGCATTGATTTAAAAGGTCAGTGCCAAGCAACATTGCATATTCATCTCAGATCAATGAATCTTATCATCATCCTATATTAATGTATATGAGATGATACTAGTTTAGATAAATTAAATTACAGAAGATTAGTGATAATGGTGAATACAGTGAAATTCTTGCAAAATGAAGATTTCTCTGCAGATTTAGCACTACTACTGAGTGCAGCCTCGCCGGACTCTTGTGCAGGAGGGAGTTCTTACAGCTGGGTAAACGGAGAGGTAAAGGAAAGAGCTGTAAACTCAGACCTGACACCCAAATCCATAGCATTAATTTAAATTAAAAAGCTGTGCTGGCATCTCTGCAGGGATTTAACTTCAGGCGCCTGAATGTGCATGTTTTTAATCTGATCTATCCAAGATCACGCAGCAAGCTCTGATCAAGGAACAAAACCTAAAACTGTCATTTCCCTCTCTCTTGTCCTAAGCAATATATACATTAACGCTCAGATCTGACACAGAAAATCTAGTCATCTGTACTTCAGCAACATACTTGCTTGAACATCTTTTTTAACCTCCTAATAGAAATAGTCTGACTGCAATGAAGAGCATGTCTGTACCACAACCCAGAGACACGAAACTGCAACCGCGCAGCTGCCAAGTCTGCCAGCACCTTGGGGTATTTACGCAGGTGGCTGCCCGAGAGCTCCCTGCCCCAGCGTTACCTGATTTAACTAGATTAAAGCATACTCTGCACATCTGCAAGGTGGCTAGATGTAACTGTGCAGTGTCAGAGACAGACACACTGACACGATCCATTAGATTCCCTCTGAGTGGGCCACCTAAGTGGATTAAAACGCGCTGGTTTTCTCTCCTCGTGTTGAGCAACGTCTGCCATCACCGGGGAAATTACAGATTATCCCATGTGTCCGTTTGGTTTTCCCAAAGACAAAATACAATGTCATATTTAAAGGGACACAGTTCCCATAAGAATCATTCTGTCTGAAACTCTTTTGCTCTCGCTAACCCCTCTCCCTCCCGATATAACCAGAACTAGTACAGAGAAAGAGGATATCTAGCAGGACTTTCTTCTTGCTTCCCAAGCATACTGTTATTTTTCCTTTTTGCTTATGCAGAGTCAAAAAGAGAAAGAGCTTTAAAGTGTGTGTGGGGGGGGGGGGAACACAAAAATTCCCTGGAAGATTTGTGACCGTTACCGAAACGGCCTTTATGCCCCCCAAGTGACTAGACTCCAAGCTGTCCCTCTAATTGTGAAATCCTGACACGCTCCTCTCAACCGTGTTGTGAAACGGTCTCTGCATGGACACAGACGTGACGACGGTTTATCACCTCCCTGCTGATCAAACGAATTTCT
This sequence comes from Apteryx mantelli, assembly GCF_036417845.1. Classification (NCBI taxonomy): domain Eukaryota; kingdom Metazoa; phylum Chordata; class Aves; order Apterygiformes; family Apterygidae; genus Apteryx; species Apteryx mantelli. The sequence goes on along the minus strand of NC_089979.1, from coordinate 162,818,322 downwards.
CAAGGTTAGCCCTGCTGCGCCAAGGCTAGACCGCACACCCGTCTGTCAGGGCCAGGGCAGACGCAATGAAATCGCGCCTGAGCAGCACAAGGGAACGCTGAGCTTTCTGCCGAAGCTTTCCTCCCAAGGCAAAGCTTTCTGCCAGGGAGCAGCAGCGGCTGTTCCCGTAGGAGCGGCCTTTCCGACTCCGCAGCTGAAAGAGGACAAGATCATGCGAGCTCATCTTGGAGTTAGTGATTCCCCCTCGTTTCAAGGGAGGCATCAGTATTTTCCTGCTTTGTCTTTCTTGGAGACCCTAATTGCACCGTTCTTCCACTACAGTGTTCAAAATCTGCTCCTGAACAGATGAGCAAAAATACGTGTAATATTCATAGCTACTGTTGATGAGGGTTTAACAGCAATATGAAAAAACGGAATAGCATTAAAAAAAAGGGGGGGAGGGGGACTGCCAGTTCCTCTCCCCTGCTTTTTTGCAGGGCCTTGCATGGGCAGCTGGTGGAAGCTGTTGTGAGACACCAGCCCAGTCACCAGCAACCTTTCTGGGGTTTCCAAATCCTTTACGGAGCCCATACAAGGCACTGACAGAAGTAGCCCTTAGACTGTGTGGCCTGGGAGGACATCAGGCTCGCTAGTCCCTCCTGCTGAGCTCCTTAAACTGGCACAAGGACAGCATATAAGGCCTTAGTGCTCAAAAATATCCATTTTCAGCAACATCTTGTGGAGAGACCTATACAGCAGACAGCATGACACACACAGCAAAGCATTTGGGTAAGAATCTAAGACATCCAGATATTCCAGTTTTTACAAAGTGTGGAAAAATACATACACTGACACAATACCCTGGAAGAAGGTCTCAAGAGACATTTAGAGAAGAAGAGCCCAACAGTAAGGGAGCAAATGTAAATCCACTGGGTGCGACTCTGCAATGAATTTGCATTTATGTACTGGAGCCTAGGAGCTCACCCTCCACATGCAAAACATTTTGCCCAGGAGCCATTAATATGCAAGGCAACTGCACTGTTTATCTCATGCCCCTAATGAGTTTGCCTCTATCTTCTAAAAACTAGCATGGGCAGAAATACTCAGCATTTTTTCAGCTGCTGATCAACGCTGAGGAGTTCCCATGTATCAGGAATGTTTTTTTTTTTCACTGGAAGAAGAACATGTGTAGCTTACCTGCCTCATGCCCTTTTCTGCCAGATTGGTGGAGCTTCCTAGCTGGACACCACCACCTAAGGAACCCACAGCACCTCTTATGACTCATTGCTTCCCTCTTTAAGCAGGCCATGGCACATCACAGCAGATATGGAGAACAGATCACAAAGACTCTTTAGAACTGAAATTAAAATACTTGTTTTGGGTAAAGTAACACAAAAAATATTACACATATATCCTATTAATCTTTTCCAACCAGCCCTACTATTAACACCGGTCCTGGTACAGTCCCCCACAGCATCCCCTTGTTATCCTCTTACCCTATTGAAAATGGGCTATCTTGTGCTCCTTGCCCTCTCCCTTAGGGGCTGTCTTCACTGCCACTGATAGTCAGAAATGACTATATTTGACTTCTTCCCTGTGAATGAGAAAAAAAAATACCCCAACTGACTTAATCAGCAGCACCCCTGTGACTTAGCTGCATCATCACTGTTAGTAGCTTGAGTGTCAGCAGCAACCCACCCCCAGCTGAGCAAGGAGCTCAGGTTTAAAGCATCTCTCAATCAAAGTGAGAAACTCCTGTGTGTGAGTAGGAGTCAGCTGGGGTGAAGCTCAAGCTACCAGTGCAGTGAAGACAACTCAGTTTGATTTGCTGCAATAATTTCTTTTCTTGTAACAGCTCGTTTTCCCAAACAGCCTCTCATAAGGGATTTTAAAATCACATCAGTCAGACCTCTTTTGTCAGCTCTTTTCTGAATGTTCAAAAGAGGCCTCAAAGACTGAGGGAAGGAGGAAAACAGTCTGCTCCATCATGTCACTTCCCTCTAAAATATTGCATTTTAATACAGTTCAGTTATTTCATCCTTAAATCCTTCAGAACACCAGTGTAAACAACGCAGAGCTGGGGCTCATTCCTTCATAAGTGTATTACTGCCTTTGTCATCTCATATTTCTGTTTAAAAAGAAGGCATTGCCTCAGTGTCTTTGATGAAGAATATTATTGCAAAGAACATAGTCAGCTTCCCCACATCTTCTTCTTGTCCTGAAACATTCCTTTTACCACTAGGTAATGGAATAAAGCCAAGATTTCCGTGTGAGTTCCTGTTTCCAATATACCAGTGAACGCTGTGTTCTCATGTCTTAACTATGTGTTCTTCAAACTGTCTCTTAAATTGCGCTCTATTTGCAGGCATTTAAGCTCCCTTCTTATTTATACCTCATCTTCAAGATGCCCGTTTAGCTTGGAGGAACCCGGACACTTGCCATTTGACCGTAGCATTTGGTACAGTCTCAGCAGCAGGCGGGCTTGGCCTGGGACAATCGGCCTGAATCTTAGAAACAGAAAGAGGGCTACACAAATGTCCCATGTGCCTTTAGGGCTGCATATAGGATTTTTTTCTGTCTCCCTCCCTCAAGCTGTAGTCCTGAGAACTTAAGCGTCCAGAGTTTCAAGGCAAGAGGGTCTATACATTGGGTCACGTCACCCGACACGGGGGACAGAAGTCTGCTCCACTGCAGGTGACCTGACACTTAATCTATCTTTAGGTAGAGTCACCCAACCCAACCATAGTCTACATGTAAAATATGCTAAACTTCCACCTGCTCCATTTGGCCGATAAATAGCTTTTAGGGGCAGCATGCTCTTAATCTATAGAGCAACATCATTTTACAAATGGACATAATTATTTACAGGAACTGCTTAAAACTATCTATGCTAAAAAATAGTTTTGATAAGCTACGTCCCCACTCAGGTGTATTTCAGGACAGCTTTTATCACAAAAACCTTTAAAGTGAACAAGCTCTGCATTTCAAGTCTCTCCCATTTCTGCCTTGTTTTCTTGCCACAGCAAAAAGGGGCACTGTACATATGGGCAGGGACCAAAAAAGGGCAACGAAGTATGATCTTCAACACAATGCTTGCTTACCCATGCCTTTCTCCTCCTGCAGGCAGGAGAAGGCCGGGAGCCATACAGGGCTGTGATAAACTTAGGATCAGATTTTGCTGAACTCGTCGTGCTCATCACTTTTGGCCTTGCTTTGCTCAGCACCCCACACCTTCCCTGTGCAACATCAGGCTTTGGCTTTCTCTCCTTCCACCTTGACAGCTGTGATGCCAATCAGAATGTGGGACAATAAGAATTTAGGAGGATTTAGACAAAAACCCCTGAGCTCGGCTGGAGGGAGAGTAACTGGCTGATAGACTGACTATTTCAGGACTCAATAACAATTTAGGACATTAGAAGCGACATGATCCCTCTGTAGTTCCTTTCACAAGATCTTGATGGGATTGATCAGTTTTACTAGAATTTTACAGATAGGAAAACTGAGGGACTATGACATTAGGTAACACTAAAAAACAGGCTTTCTAATCCCAATTATGGTCTCAATTGCCCTTCATTCTGGCTGGGGACTACAGGGCCTACCTATACATCAGCAATCTTTTCCTTGGCCTATGTACGTCTATATGCCTATATCTGCCACATAACCTCACATACTAACTCAATATAGCACAAGGTGTCACCAGTATATATTGGGGCAGGTCTAACCAGGCACTGAGGCACTCCAGTGTGAACTGGCAGGCTCTTGGGGAAGCACTGCTCTGAGACTGATTTATCCATGTTTAGAACATATTAGGAAAAAAACCCAGCAACTCATTTGCACATATAAGGTTTTTTCTTCAGCTAGAGAAATGCCAGGCAGCCTTTACATTGTCTCCAACGGTTTAGCTGATTATCACATCTCTAATTCCAGTTCACACAATCCACACAGCACTTTCTTATTATGGATGTGCTGCTGACATGTACAAAGACTGATTAGATAGTTAGACACAAGCCAAGGAAATACTTAATAAATATACAACTCCACTTTTCAGGGAATTATTTTACTATAGGCTCTTGCGTGCATAGTTGAACTTGTGTTCATAGTTTGATCTCTGCCCTTTCCTAGCAAAAAAATTTTCCAGCTACTGAGCTAAATCTTCCAGATAAATAAATCACAGTAATAATATTTTTCAGGTTTATCATTCTCCCATCTGTTAGACAGTGAACTATCCTCGACTATCCTTATTACAGTTCTTACAAAGCTACCTTCCTATCAGTGGGCCAAAAATTGCATTTCCCCTTATAGAAATGGCCCACCTTGCAAATGTACCCATTCCTTGGAATCAGTACAGGAGAAAACTACACTGCAAAGTCCAAATGCATTTCTTTTCAAGTAAGGAGCTACTTGGGTGGCTGAGAGAAGACTTCTGGTTACACACCAGAGAGGTCTGGTGAAGAGGGAACAGTCTGCATAGGTCTGCATAGGTAAGTGGATGAGCCACAAAAGAAAGGTATCCTGCTCCTGGGGCATCTTCTCCTGGTCAGCCCCCAAGGTGGCATCCGTGGTGGCCTGGTCCTGTCTGACTGGTCACTTATGGCTAAAAGATGGCTTCATAATACAAAGGTGTAGACTGAGATCGCCTCAAAGAGACACAGTATAACTAGAAAAGATGCAGAAAGGGGTGATAAGGTTGATCGAAGATACAGAACTAAATAGACTAGAGCTCTTCAGTTTAGGAAAGATGAGTGTAGGGAAAGGATGCGGCAGAGGTCTGTAAAACCAGGAGTAGGATGGAGAAGGCAGACGGGGGACAACTGTTATCTGGGTACTCCAGAGAAAGACCATGGGAGCATCAGATGAAACTAGCAGGTGGAAGGCTCCAAACAAATCCAAGGAAACCTGACACAGTGTGTTCTTAAATGGTGGAACACTCTGAGTGCTAAAAGTTTGGTTTAAAAATGCAGTTGGACAAGATCACAGAAGAAATATTCATCAAGGGCTACAAACACACCAATTTCAGCTCAGGAACTGAGCAACAAAGTAGTGGAGACTGGGAGAGTATAGTGGGAAACACCATTCTAGTCTTGTCCTCTTCCTATACTCTTCCCTATTCCTGTGTTACTGACAACTGGCACAGAAAGATACTAAGCTGGATGGATGTTTGCCCTGACCTGATACATTCACTTTTGTGTTCTTATGTACAATGAGTTTCAAAGTAGTAATAACAGTAATGTATGCTAGTGCCTGTGCAGAAGGTGCCCATTATTCTAGTTCCAAACGCACTGTGATTATGATAAAATACTTAATTTTCCCAGAGCCTAAAGGTTACCATGCTACTAATGGTACCCACCTTTTAAAGATGCTCCAGGACCTATAACTGAATGAGTGATACAACGACAAAGAGTCACCCATATTATTAACTAAACCTCTCAGTCTGTGAGACAGCCAAGTATATCAGTATGCCCTGGCGCTCAAGCCCAAATAGTCAAGGGTCTGTGATAAAGCTTTATACAAGACATTAAAAGACGTCAGGCATTAAATTTGCTTTTCAGAAGCACCAGCTGTGGCTGAGTAGCACCTTTTAATATCAAAACCTCCTTCTTGTGTTTATCTTTAAATCTAGAATGAGGGACTTGAGTTGCTGATTTCGGAAGCGTGAAGCATCAAGTCCAAACCTACATGGCCTGTTCATGGTTACAAGATGTTGCAACACCAGTGGCAGGATCAAACCTGGTGGATCCCTGACTCACATCAGGAAAGAACCATATTAAAGCAAGTTGGAATTGCACTGCCTGCAATGCAGTGAAGTTGCATCCAAGTTACCTTTAAACACAACACTCAGATACCCAAGATTAGCCACAGCAGCACAGCTGCAAAACTTGCCTGGGAAGCCAGGTAAACTGTGAGCTCCATTACAGGGCAGTGAGAGAGCTACTAGTCTCCAACTAACTAATTTAAAGTTTGCTTCTGTAGAGTTATTTTGTACAGTGGGGACTCCAGGAGAGCCGCACTCACATCCACATCATCACTCAGGGTTGAGACAGTGCCGTGAAGCTACCTTGGCAACTGTTTGGCAGCTGTGAGACTTATGCTATTCCTCATCTCTGCACAGACGAAAACCTCCAATATTATGAATTCTTCAGTCCAATTCTTTTCTAGTTTAGGTTGGTTTTCCCCTCTGTCTATGTAGCTTCACTGTTCTCCTAATTTTCAGGAGAGAGCAAGCACCAAGCATGTCCTTCAGTCTCCTGACTGAAGAGCGCAGCTAACAGAGGCAGCGAACAGACGCAGCAGTTTGCGCAGCAGTGGTTGGGCTCTGACTAGAACTTGAGGATCTTGTGGAAGTTGTGGGCTTTCTGAGGACCCCCGAGGACCTAGAAGGTGATCGCTGTGAACAGGAAAGGGGAAGCTAGGCAAGGACAACTGCAGGAGGCCTTGACTTCTCCTGGGAAAAGCTCGTGGGAAAAGCTCCAGCTAGGAGTGGCTGCTGCTAACGAGCTCTCTGGGTTGCCCCTGACCAGAGGGGGTTGGGGCCTTTGATCCCAGTGGCCCTTGATTGGGCGGTCAAGCACCCTGTGAGTCAGTGCTAGGGAGAGGCCTATATAAGAGCCAGGCCTAGAGCGCAGCTCCCAGAGCGCAGCGAACAGAGGCAGCAGTTTGCGCAGAAGGGCGTGCGAAGGGACCTTCATTTCTGTTCCCTGCGGTGTACACTTCCCCAATATGGTCGTGACACGCCGCACAGCACGTTCCCCAGCGGCTGCTGGAGTTGCTGTGTCAGAGGCTTGGACCCAGACTGGCCCTCTGACAGTAGATGCAGCTCTCCAGGTCTCAGGCTGCAGGGAGTGCTTGGGGCCTCTCCGGGAGGCCTGGGCTGGCAGCCAGCTCTCCTGAAGGAGGTGTGCTGCTGTTGACGAGCTGTGTCGTCAGGTAAGGGAGTTACGGGAGGAGGTCAGTAGGCTGCGCAGCATCCGAGAAGCAGAGCAAGAGATAGACAGGGTATTCTCGGAGACTGTGCAGCTTCGGGAGTCCCAACCCCCTGCAGCAGTGGAGTTGCCAGAGGGCTCTGTGCCGTGTGAAATGGTACATCATAACATCATAGAAGAAGGCTGGAAACTGGTCACTGCTCGTGGGAGGAGAAAGGCTCCTACTCCTCCTGAAGACCTGAAGCTGAAGAACAGGTTTAGTGCCCTCCAGGATGAGGAGGAGATGGGCATGGCTGCCAGGGAAGTAACCGGGACAACAGACCCTGTGCCCTGCCGGAACACCCGGAAAAAGCGGCGGGTGATTGTTGTGGGGGACTCCCTGCTACAGGGGACGGAGGCATCTATCTGCCGACCTGACCTCTTGTCTAGAGAGGTTTGTGGCCTGCCGGGGGCTCGTGTGAGAGATGTCATGCAAAGACTGCCAAGGCTCGTCCATTCTTCGGACTATTACCCACTGCTGCTCTTCCATGTGGGTGCCAATGACACCAAGGGCAAACTGCGGACCATCAAGCAGGATTTCAGAGCTCTGGGGATGGTGGTCAAGGGTCTGGGAGCCCAGGTCATCTTCTCCTCAATCCTGCCAGTGAGGGGGATGGATGAGAGGAGGAGGAGACGGACTTTCCAGGTTAACGACTGGCTGCGCCGCTGGTGTTGGCAACAGGGTTTTGGTTTCTACGACCATGGGACCCTGTTTGAAGATCAACAACTGATGGCGAGAGATGGGATCCACCTCACGAGGCGGGGCACGCGGGTCTTTGCCAACAGGTTGGCCAACCTGGTAAGGAGGGCTTTAAACTAGGAAAGATGGGGGAAGGGGAGAGTTATAGTGACAGGGTAGTTGGCAAAAGACTGCTCAAGTCAGGATGCCTCCAACAGGTGAATGCAGCCAGGGAAGTGCGCATGGGATGTGGCTATGGAGGACCCTCTTGTATCCCTCCTGGGAAACCTGCATGCTCGATCACCTCCCTGAAATGCCTGTACACCAATGCACGCAGCTTGGGGAACAAACAGGAAGAACTAGAGATGTGTGTGCGGTCGCAGGGCCATGATCTCATTGCCATTACAGAGACATGGTGGGATAGCTCGCATGACTGGAGTGCTGTCATGGATGGCTACGTACTTTTTAGGAAAGACAGGCCAGGAAAGCGAGGTGGTGGAGTTGCTCTTTATGTGAGAGAGCAACTGGAATGTATTGAGCTGTGCCTAGGGGTGGATGAAGAGCGAGTCGAGAGCTTATGGGTAAGGATCAAAGGGCAGGCTAATAGAGGTGACACTGTTGTGGGTGTTTACTACAGGCCACCTGATCAGGATGAGGAAGTGGATGAGGCCTTCTACAGACAGCTGGAAGTAGCCTCACAATCCCAGGCCCTGGTTCTCATGGGGGACTTCAACCACCCCGATATCTGCTGGAAAGACAACACAGCTAGGCACAAACAGTCCTGGAGATTCCTGCAGAGCATTGGTGACAACTTCTTGACACAGGTGGTGGAGGAGCCAACAAGGAGAGGTGTGCTGCTGGACCTCGTACTAACAAACAAAGAAGGACTGGTGGAAGATGTGAAGGTTGGGGGCTGCCTTGGCTGCAGTGACCATGAGATGGTGGAGTTCAGGATCCTGCGAGGAGGCAGCAGGGCACCAAGTAGGATCGCAACCCTGGACTTCAGGAGAGCAAACTTTGTCCTCTTCAGGGACCTACTTGGAGGAATCCCATGGGTGAGGGCCCTGGAAGGAAGGAGTGTTCAAGAGAGTTGGTTAATATTCAAACATCACTTCCTCCAGGCTCAAGAGCGGTGCATCCCTATGAGTAAGAAGTCAAGCAAAGGAGGCAGGAGACCTGCATGGATGAGCAAGGAGCTCCTGGCAAAACTCAACCAGAAGAAGGAAGTCTACAGAAAGTGGAAAGGGGGACAGGCCACTTGGGATGAATACAGGAATGTTGTCAGAGTATGCAGGGATGCGACGAGGAAGGCTAAGGCCCGTTTGGAATTAAATCTGGCTAGAGATGTCAAGGACAACAAGAAGGGCTTCTTCAAATACATCAGCAGCAAGAGGAAGACTAGGGAAAACGTGGGCCCTTTGCTGAATGGGGTGGGTGCCCTGGTGACGAAGGATGCAGAGAAGGCAGAGTTACTGAATGCCTTCTTTGCTTCAGTCTTTACTGCTCAGGCCAGCCCTCAGGAGCCCCAGACCCTGGAGGCAAGAGAGAAAGTCTGGAGAGAGGAAGACTTTCCCTTGGTGGAGGAGGAGTGGGTTAGAGATCATTTAAGCAAACTTGACACCCACAAATCCATGGGCCCTGATGGGATGCACCCACGAGTGCTGAGGGAGCTGGCGGATGTTATTGCTAAGCCACTCTCCATCATCTTTGAAAGGTCATGGAGAACAGGAGAGGTGCCCGAGGACTGGAAGAAAGCCAATGTCACCCCAGTCTTCAAAAAGGGCAAGAAGGAGGACCCAGGGAACTACAGGCCAGTCAGCCTCACCTCCATCCCTGGAAAGGTGATGGAGCAGCTCATCCTGGAAGCCATCTCCACGCATGTGGAGGAAAAGAAGGTGATCAGGAATAGTCAGCATGGCTTCACCAAGGGGAAATCATGCTTAACCAATCTGATAGCCTTCTATGATGGGATGACTGGCTGGGTAGATGAGGGGAGAGCAGTGGATGTTGTCTACCTAGACTTCAGCAAGGCTTTTGACACTGTCTCCCATAGCATCCTCATAGACAAGCTCAGGAAGTGTGGGTTAGATGAGTGGACAGTGAGGTGGATTGAGAACTGGCTGAATGGCAGAGCTCAGAGAGTTGTGATCAGTGGTACAGAGTCTAGTTGGAGGCCTGTAGCTAGCGGTGTCCCCCAGGGGTCAGTACTGGGTCCAGTCTTGTTCAACTTCTTCATCAATGACCTGGATGAAGGCACAGAGTGCACACTCAGCAAGTTTGCTGATGATACAAAACTGGGAGGAGTGGCCGATACGCCAGAGGGCTGTGCTGCCATTCAGAGAGACTTGGACAGGCTGGAGAGGTGGGCAGAGAGGAACCTCATGAAATTCAACAAAGGGAAGTGCAGGGTCCTGCACCTGGGGAGGAATAACCCCATGCACCAGTACAGGTTGGGGGTTGACCTGCTGGAAAGCAGCTCTGCTGAGAAGGACCTGGGAGTGCTGCTGGACACCAAGTTAAGTATGAGGCAGCAATGTGCCCTTGTGGCCAAGAAGGCCAATGGTATCCTGGGCTGCATCAGAAAGAGTGTTGCCAGCAGGTCGAGGGAAGTGATTCTCCCCCTCTACTCAGCCCTGGTGAGGCCACATCTGGAGTACTGCGTCCAGTTCTGGGCTCCCCAGTACAAGAGGGATGTGGCACTACTGGAGCAAGTGCAGCGAAGGGCCACAAAGATGATTAGGGGACTGGAGCATCTCTCTTATGAGGAAAGGCTGAGAGAGCTTGGCCTGTTTAGCTTGGAGAAGAGAAGGCTGAGAGGAGATCTTATCAATGTGTACAAGTATCTGAAGGGAGGGTGTCGAGAGGATGGGGCCAGACTCTTTTCAGTGGTGCCGAGCGACAGGACGCGAGGCAATGGGCACAAACTGAAACACAGACACTTCCATCTTAACATGAGGAAAAACTTTTTCACTGTGAGGGTGACAGAGCACTGGAACAGGTTGCCCCGAGAGGTGGTGGAGTCTCCTTCTCTGGAGATATTCAAAATGCGCCTGGATGCAATCCTGTGCAATGTGCTCTAGGTGACCCTGGTGGAGCAGGGGGGTTGGACTAGATGATCTCCAGAGGTCCCTTCCAACCTCAGTGATTCTGTGATTCTGTGATTCTGACCAGTCACCAGCTCCTCCATCAGAGAAGCAGCATCTCTCTATCTCCCAGACAGTTTTGCAATTAAATTTTAAAGAGTGCTACTCACTCATGTTTTTTGTAGTAGGCTTTCACATCAGCTGGCAGCTCACTCCCATAATGTAATCCTTTCTATATGAGTCTCCTAAGTTAGTCTCATTAGTTTAGAGTATTACAGTTTTCCTGTATTAGTTTCTCACATCTCAAGGTTAGTTTGTGCTGTTGGAATTTCTTGTAGGGATCTTGCTGCTTTGCCTTGTGTTTTGTATCAGAGCTTCCTGTGTTACCTTTAGGAAAATTTGTAACCAATTACACTAAGATGCTTTTATTTTTAAAGCTTTCAGTTTTTTTAGTTCAGATAGACTAATTTCCCTATTACCACTGCCAGGAAGGATTTCCATAAACTTTTAAGGAAGGACCTGGCTGATATAAAGGAAAACTCTGGACTCTTTTTAGGATGCAAGGAAATAAAAACAAATCTGACAGCAGTAGAAAGTTGTCACCTGCTCTAGAATAAGGAGACTTTTATTGCAGCCCAGCAGCAGCAGCAGCAGCAGCAGCCTCTTTAGAGGGAGAAGGAGCTCTTCTGACCACCTGGAGGTCTTGCCAGATAAGGGAGGAAAAAGAATTTGACTGCCATGAATACATCCCATGGAGAGAATAGTAGTACCAGGAGCTCTGCTCATTCCTAGAGCAAATTTTGTGTCCATGTCAGATCTGCTGCCAGGCTGAAGGTGGGAGTAAAAGCACCAAACAGAGCTTTTGTTGGCAATAGCTCCTGTGATCTGGGGGGATTTTTGCCTTTCAGCATATATAGCACTAATAATAATTTATGATATTATATAATTATATAATATATACTATATATTATATACTATATATTATATACTATATACTATAATACTAGTGTGTATATAGAGAGGGAGTGTGTGTGTGTATATATATATATATATATATATATATAAAAAATTATTCCACTAATGTAAACTAACATCTTCAGGAGACTCAGCAATGGATGCACAAGACCTTGAATGAGATTTATTTGCTCTAATTTTCTTCTCACTCATGGCTGTATATTTGAGAAATTCAGCCAAACATGCACTTTGATGTAGCTCTCTCCCCAAACAACAGTGACAGCAGGACAGATTCGTGCCTGGGGTAAGCCTATGGGCTTTGCGTCACTGGGCCTTTTCAGTGAACAACTTTACTCTGTTTAAAGAATTACATTTCTGTTTTCACACTTTTATGTCTCCAGTCTGGGAGTGTACTTGGGATTTCTAATTACTTTGCAGTATATTTTCTTCAGATTTCCGAAACTGTTCAAAAAGAGCACCCAGTGAAGAGGTAAAGAATATGGGTCAGATCCCTAGGTGATGTGAAAGCAGTGGATCTCCACTGAGGTCAAAAAATAAAATAAGAACTAATCCTACCTTTTTTTCCCTATAATCATATGTTTCAAGTTTGAAAAGATATAATGATGGGAACCAAGGAATAGCCCTATTCCTCACTGCACAGATATACTCCTGTGATGTCTATGTTACCATAGGAAAACTGCTTATCTTCGTTCTAGACGATAAACTAAACATAAAAAATGTAATTTGTAATATTAAATAAAGATAATTATGACAATACAAAGGGTGGGGGTAGCTAAATACCTACACATTTCAATATCAACTGTGCCTGCAAACTGTCAACCCAAAAAGGTCATTAAAATAATCTGGCCTTTTATCAAGAACAAACTCTTGCTGACTGATAATGCTGACTACACAATGCTAATTCCAGCCACCTCTGAAAGCTAAATTAACCCTTTCCTGAGTGTCATGTATACCATGCGTGAGATGTGAACTGTTTTGATGCAAATTTGGTTCTTTTTCCACCAAAGATGTTTTCAGAGAGTTCTGCAGCTCATTAACTGTGGAACAAGCTGTTCATCTTGTTGCTATTTTGCCTTCAACCAACTACTACCCTCTTCACGGAGATTTATTCCGTTACCGTCAGAAGTAAGCATTAGCTGGGTTTGGAGGAAAAATAATACTGAGTATAATTTGGATTTCCCTTACAGTACAGAGGACCCTGTCCCTACAAGGTAGTATCAAAACACTCAACTCCCATTAACTTTAGCATGAGATAGCAGAAACTTCACTACTGGCATTCAACATTTTTCAGGTTTGGATCCCTCACAGACTTCCACAGATACTAGTGACAATTTCAATAATTAGTAGGGATTTTGAGAGCTGACTTTATGTTACATAAACACACATGAGGCTATCAGATCTAATGACAGAGCTGCAGATCTGCTTACTTGAAAGATAAGATCCTTTACACATCGTAACCCACCCAAGCAACATCCCACACAGCTTTCAGCATCCCCAGTGCGCTCGGTGGTAACTCTAAACACTTCTCTCTGATAGAAAGTAATGTATGCCTTTTGCCAAAGCTTCAAACCCACTGATGCTGTGGGGTTTCCGGATTAAATAGATTCCTCTCAAATATTTGTTTTACACGATAGTTTATTTATAAGAGATTTCAAATGCTCCATCCTTAAGTCAATAGTTGACTCTACAGCTTTCGCGTACCACTATCCCTTTTGATTTCCCTTGGTTTTCTTTCCTTGAGATCAAGGTGATCTATTTTTAGTACAGGGACTGGTTAAGTGAGGAGTTGCTATAGTGACAGATAGCTGATACAAACCAAGTCCCACTGCAATTCCTCAAGCCGGTAAATGAATACTTCTCCAAGTGGGGCAGTGGCTCAGGGGTGCCCAGACACTGCTTAGCTCAAGGTTGCATTAATAACTGTCCAGGACTCTCAAGGCCACACTTAATTTGTACAAAACAGCCAGAAGGCAGCCTTGAACTCTGGGTGCCTTTTGCACGCTACACAGCTCCCTCTGCCTTTGTCAGACCAATGAACGATTTGGTGGTGCTAAGTCTTGGTCTTCGCAGTGGTCTCCTTCCACTGGTCTGCCGATACGAGTCGGCTGTACAACCTTAAAACTCAGTCTTTCCGTCAGTAGGGCTGGCACAGTCCTTGCCTCTGACACCCTATGTTTTTGCCACTTTTGCAGCAAGAACCTTGCAATTTCAAACTTTTACCATGTCCATCTGTCTCATGTATCCAGTTGACTCTGCAGCTCACTTCCCTACGCTCCCTTATCTCTATTTCTTAAACTGGTTTCTTTTCCTTACAGAGCTCTGCTATAGACTAGTTCTTAGTTTATTTGTTGCTGACGCCTCATAGCATTTTGCCAGCCCGTGTGACGTCTGCATCTACTTGGGAACTGCACATAAAGTAGAATCAGCTCTTAAATTTGTTCCCGTTAGCTCGAGTGAATGTCAGAGTCAGAAGTCTCTGACGTTCGCTTATCTACAAACAAGTGCATCAGAAGCTTTCCTCCCACCAGTGCTTTTTCACAATACGAAGGCCCAATGTCTATCCATCGTGTGGGAGACTCAGATGCTACTGCACCAACCCAGGACCCCAGAGGTTATAGGCAGCCCCCAGCCACTCCTGCACCTAAGCTGAGGCCTGCAGCATTCACTGCAGCTTCCTCCTGCTGCTGCAGTAACACGGAGCCAGCAGAAAGCAACAGAGATGTCACAAATCATCCCGTTCCTCTCCAAGAGCATCGCAGCCAGGAAAGGCAGCACGTCTCCCAAGAGTCCGCTGTACACTGTCATAATTCTCTCACTGACCGAAATAAAACCATGGGGCCAGACGGACAGGATCCGTGAAACAATCCGGTTACTGTAGCTCTGAGCGTTTCAAAAGCTTCCTTGTTACCGCACCGAGAACACGCCGCTGGGAAGCAGCGGTTTTTGGATGCCTGGAAAATTCTCTGAAGAAACAACAGGATGTTCTTAATTAACACGAGCTAAGCCTATCATCCCTTCTCGAGCTAAATCACCGTAACTTTATCAAAGCAAGAGCAGCAGAGAAAGGACTAAGATGGGAACTCTTCTGTGCCAGCACGGGATGCACTACTGGGCTGTGTCCTTATACAAAGTAAGGCGGCGTTGCCTTTCCAGCGTGGAGAAGTCAAGCCTTTAAGCCAAGCCTGCCGACAGCACAGCGATACCTCACAGAGCAGAGCTTCATCTCTCGAGACTTAAGCCTTCACGTTTCAGTACAACTCTGTAATGACAATAAAGTGGCTAAAACAAGTTTGAGAAGTTAAATCACACTGCTCACAGCCCTTCTGAGTCCTTGAACTGCTTTTAGGTTGGACAGGAATAAAGGTGAAAGTAGCCTCGTAGAAAACAGCTGAATCCTAGTAATTCCTGGAATTTGCTGATCCAATAAACCTGACAAACAAGCTGCCTTAACAACAGCTTTTAAATTGCGTTCTTGGACAATTCACTGAAACTTTGAGCAGGAAGTCAATAGTCCAAAACATTGATTTCTAATTAAACAAAAGCACCTACCTGCCTAAATGCAAGTGGAATTTTATGCTGTGAAAACAGATCTGTTCTGGAAAGTCGCTTTTAATCTCTGGCAAAAGCATTTGTAATATGGATGTACAGAAGTGTAAATAAATTGTGGTCTTGGATAGCACACTTAAATCAAGTTGGAAGTCAACCTAGGACAACAGCTTCTCATACAGACATTCTTCTGAAAGTCAGAGCCTTGGAAAAGTACAAGTAAAGAAGAGAAAGGGAAAAAAAATCAGCACACTACTCCAAATTGGTGCAATAAAGCTGAGACTAATCTTGATCACACACTGTAATCAGTAATTCTAGTGATTCCTGGCACATAAATGTTGATCCTCTAGCATTCAGCATGAAGGGACTCCAGACTGCAGTCTTTAAACTGAGATGTCATATATGAAAATCTTGTCTGCGTTATATTCTTTTCACCTTTATAACTCAAAAATGAGTCAGATAATTAATTATATGACAAGGTAACCCAGATAGTTTTCCAGGCTTATATACAGATTTCCTCTGTACATCAGAAGTGACGTTCCACCTCGGTGAATCTTCTTTCTTCTCCTCATACTTGTATTTCACTGTTTTATCTAGATTTAATCCCCAAATTTGCTTTTAGTTTCTCTCTGTCTTTCAGGGATAACGTTCCTCCTGTTTTGCCAAATGACACTATTTGAATAGCAGCAAAATTGAAGAAAAATATACCTAAGACAGTAATAAACTGAAGTGTCTGTTCTGCTGCATCTGCCTTGGGGAGACAAATACATGCATCGACAGGCACCAACGTCTGACACCTGAAAGCTGAATCAGTGGAAGGTCCATAGGCACAAGGACCCCCGGGCGCTCCGCCTGCTTAAAACCAGCACTGTTTCCAAAACACCCTGCCGAAGGGGATGTCCTGCTCTGCTTTGAGGTGGACCCAGCTCATCTCACCCACTGGAGACGTTATTGGCAGCAGCATGGCAACACTGACTAAGGAGAAAGGATGTTACCCAGCTCTGCACTGGGGTGAGGGGAGGGTCCTGCTCTGCACCAGCGCAGAGGGAGGACTCCGCTCAACGTACTTCGCTTTGAATTTCGTACGTCTGCTTTTAACCTGCACCACCACCAACTTAGTGGGGGTTTTGTGGGGTTTACTGCTATTGGCATTTATCAACACCTACCTGAAAATACCTTGCTGATTTTATTGCTCCATGGGCACAACCCTTTGCTCCACATTCAGAGGGCCTTCAAATGTGAGGATTTATGTGCGTATCTACCCTGGTGGTGTGTGCCAGAAAGCAGTGGGAAAATGAATACGTGGAAGCAGAACAGGGTGGGAAAAGGTCTCAGATATTTCACTGAACTCCTCGCTGCTTTTCCGCTCCCTGACAACCAGCCACAAAAGCTTCACAGCTCCCAGGTCCTGGAGCTTTCTGTAGTACAAGATTAATTGGCACTGATCAGTCAGGGCTGCACATTTTCTAAAACCACTATCAGCTCAACAGAGTGTGAAAACCAGTTGAGAAAATCATTAACAAACTGAAGAGGTCCCAGTGTCTGATGCTGATGGTTGCCCAGTCTCTTGTAGTTGCTTTTAAGGAGCAACAGGATTTTGTCTTTTCAGTTCTTTTACTATCATCGCTGGAGTGCCGTACACCGGGAATGCACAGCAACCTCATCACTCTCATTTCTCCAGCAGTTTTGTCACTGTGCTTTCTCCCCCATTGCCTCATCTCGGAAACATCCCACCGGAATGAAAAAAATCTCAGCTCAGGTCCTCCCACCACTGGCATCACCTGCTTTGGCGCGAAACGTCTGATGGGCCGCAGCTCCCCAGGCAGGAGGAGCAGGAGTTCAGGAGCTGCCTCCTGTTGCAGCCACTTCCCCCTTCCTGCCCTGTTCTCAGCGCAACAACCTGCAACCGGTATCTCAGCTGTGCTGATAACGTGCGATCAGAGCCAGTCTGAAGTATCGCCTTGGTTTACATTTGCACCATCACCGCACTCAAATGCTGTGCACCTGTTGGCTTGGTGTAACTCCATGCCGTGGACTGTTATCTGAGCCGAGAGCACAGTCACCCCGTAACACGGTAACCACACGAGGTAGTCACCGATGTGATTGTCCCATCTCTGCTGTCAGGAGGGAAGAGCCCATGATTTCTCTGCTCCACACACAATCCACACTCACCCCCTGCTCCAGCTATCAGGGAAGGACAACGATTAGCTATGGAAGAAGCCCAGGGCATTTCTGACCGCATGGGGAAGATGTTGTCGTAGGACTTGAACCACAAAGATGCTTTAAACAGACTCCAAAATACAGTATCAGGTCTAGAGACCCCATAGCCCTCGAACCCCAAGGAGGTCAGAAGGGACAAAGGAAGAACATTTGTGTTAGTGCCACCAGCGCGGCGAGAGCAAGTCACAGAGCTCCTCCGGGCCATGCCCTTGCCCTTCTCGTCGAGACGTTCAGATCAGCATACCTGGGGTGCCGAAGCACGGTTGCACGTGTATGTGCTGAGTTCGATTTCATCTCCACGGGCAGCACACGGGGTAACTGCTGTGGGCTTGAGTCTTACCTGTGCTGCCAGCCCAGCCTAGGGACTGGGTGCTGACTAAGCCAGCTCGTCGTGTTACTCAACCCTTAACTGAATAGATAGTGTCCTTTAAAGGGCAGAGCAATTAGCTTCACTGGGGCCAAAATATTGTCCCCTTCAGAAATGCCACAGAGCCAACTGGCAACCGGCAGAGCTGTCAGCTCTCCCGCACGGATGCCTGGCACCTGCGGCAGGAAGGAGGAAATGTACAGTGGGGACCCACAGGCTGAAGAAGTTTTGTGTAATCCCAGGCATCAGAGCTGCCAAAATCACAGCCCTTCCCTGCCGCTTGGTGGAGAGCTCAAGCTCCTGGATCTCTCTGATGGCGATTCCTCTCTGCGGGCAAAGCTGCCAAGCTTCGCTCTCGCAGCGCTTCCTCCTCACATTCACTTCTCATGCTCGTTCATGACATTCTCCTTTACCTTTCTATGAGCTCTCCGTCTCTGCTCTGGGCCATGCTGAGGTCTCTTCTTGCTGTTTGTTTGGCATAAGGGGGCTGTGAGGCTCCCCTGATGGGGAGTTCGAGAGATCCTAGTTCATCTCCATGCTTGGCCAGTCTACCCTCCACTTCTCTGCCGGGAAGTCAACCGCTTCATCGGTGCAGAGGAAGTACTGGGCTTAGCTCAATTGACATATATAAAAAAGTACTATTTGAGAAACATTTGACAATTTTAGTTGCAGTGGCCTGGTGGTATCTACCTTCAGAAGGAAACCACTCTGGCCCAGGCCTCTTTACAATGACAAGAGGACTATTTTTTTTTCCTTAAAACACTTACAAGAGGTGGCTGAGAAAAATTAGAAACTCCAGATGCAATTAGTCCTGGTGACAGAACACCCCATCCTGGGGCATCGCTGGACTTTTGCCTATTCTTTCCCTGTCCATCCCTTTCCCGAAAAGCATTATCAAAACCATCCAGCAAGCCGGCGGCTGCTGCGCCCGCATGATCCAAGGCCCGGGGAGGAGCAGGGAGGACACGGAGCGAGCCGGAGGCGCACCCTGCGTGAACTGCAGTGACACGAAACGCTTCCCGCAGTCACCCCCACCCCGTTCTGCCGGGAAAGCACACGCCGGATCGCCACCGTTCATCTCTCGCCCCAGACAATAGACAGCAGCTACAGGGAACACGCTGGCGCAGGACCGAGCCGGATCAGCCACTGAGGCTGTTTGTTACAAACGCTCCTACATGATCCCAAAATCTGCTGAGCGCCTTCGCTTCCCTCGGGAGCTGCTCGGAAAGTGTTTAGTGACTGCAATAGCTACGAGATAGAGATTAAATCTAGCAAATAATGCAAAGCTTTTGTTTTGATGTTTCGCTGCAAATAATTAAGGCCGTTGAGGGGAAAAAAGCATTTGCAAGTGTTAACTGACTTCCCAAAAGGAAGCCAGGCTCCGTGGGGATCGCAGAGGCAATCCCAGCAGCAGCTTATCTGAGGGAGGCAGTAACCCAGGCACGTCTGATTCGGCTTTCCCTACGCTCGTGACTTGGTAGCGCTCCATTCATGAGGACAAGGTGAAGCACGGAACTGACCTGGTTGTGCTTTACAAGAATAGCTTATGCAAATTTGGCAGTGTAAATGTATTTATAATTCTGTCTGCGTACCACAGAGTGGGCTACACAGCTTGATTAATGTGAGACTCTGTTTCTCGAAGCTAGTTAGGATGCTCGTTACCTGTTGGATTATAAACCACGTGACTCACAGCACTGAGGAACCCAAAATACAGAAAAGCCCTTTCACGACACTGAAACCTTTCAGCCAACTCAGGGAAAGGACAATGAAGGAGGAACATATTTTTTGGCATATTATGCTTTCAGGTCTTTTTATAACCCTATCAAAAATGTGGAAGGTTCCTACAGCCAATGCTCTTGCTGCAGGATGAGTTATTTTCTCTGCAGAGGAAGATTAGCAGCGGGTTCAGGGCTCACCTCCAAGGAATTTTGCTTGCAACACACTGTTTGCTGCTACCAGCAGCAAATCTTTTTGCAGACGTTGACTATGCCCATCTTATTGTTGGGGAAGAGGGTGAATTAATGGCTCAAAGTGCCATCAATCACTCAATCGACAAGTCACACACATGCTTCTGCCCAGACAGGAATTTAGGAGTTTGAATCAGAACTTTGGGAATATTTCTGTAGATCTGGGCAATCTATAAAACAAATCTTCCCCTCTTCTTGCATAAAGGCTATGTTGTCTGTCTTTGTACATCTCGCTTATGCTATGAAACTCCAAAGACCTGGGCTGTATCTCATTCACATCAACATGACCTTAACATCACTTCAGCACAAACACACGCAGACTGGTTTAGGGAAATTCAGAATGAGGTACCTTAGCTTTAAAAGCACTTAATTGTACAAAACAGGTAAAAGAAAAAGAACCATTTGCTAGATGGGAGATTTTAAAAACAACTCAAATGATCACCAAATAAGTTTCAAAACATTAAATAATAGAAAAACAAGCTTTCTGGATGGACAGCTACTCATCATCTATCAATAGCAACTCCACATCACTAAATCCACATGCACTTCTACAGACCATCCATATGGTCCACCACATCTCATGCCTTTGTCATTCTGCTGGGTTTAATGCGGTGACTCCTGCATGATACAGGGTAAAAAGAGCTTTGCATAGCCATTGTAGCCATCAGCCTCAGTAAACTTATCTGTCTGACTCAGTATAACATCATTTTTAAGCATCGTAGTCACAGGACAGACTCTCTCAGCAGAACTCACGGTCTTCTGGGAACCACAGAGCTCTAAAACAACTCCCATCAGTCAGCATAGGAAAGGCACTAAACATTATACTCCTCCAGCAGTCTTAAGAAATACATGTATATCCTGCCAGAATACTCCCTGTGTCCCGGCCAGCTTATCCTTACCTGATACATGGACATTATCTCCCACACAACTCGGTACCTGTCCTGTAGTTAACACTCAATGACCAGGAAAAACTTCAGATTAACTGAGAAAGGTCCCTGATTGCAACTCCAGCATAACTGCATTGGAAACTCCAGTATCACAAAGACGTGTTTTAAAATGGATTACTTATCAGATTGCTGTGCAATTTTTCTCTACTCAAAATTTGTCTTTCAAGCTACCAAGTTAGCCCTAACTTAGCATTTAGTTACAATTTTTCAATTAAAATCACACTAGTCTGAAACACACCGTTGGCAGCCCCCACAGAATGCATTTCATAAAGTTTACTGCAAAGTTTACTGTAACTCTTTCCCTAAAAATCATTTCTGATGTGTGTTACAGCTCTTAGCTTAGGTTTTCCCTTCTGGGGCAAAATACCATTGAAATACTCTCCAGCATTTACTGCACAACCCAGTCAATGAATTTAGGAAGCGTAAAATTAGGAAGTTGCTCGATTACTCGATACCGCCACGCGGCACGCTCACATGGAATAACACCCCTGAGGATGGGGAACGCAGACGGTCCCTACCTAGCAGGCCGCGAGGGTCGGACGGGCGCCTCTCAGAGCTTTTGCACTGCTCCTTTCTTTTCTTGCTTCCTCTAAAACTGCCAAAGCGCTTCATGAGCTGCAACATGCACCCAAGCAGCAGCAGCTGTCAGGCATACCCAGCACCGAAGGAGAAAACGCAGACCGGATCAAAAGGCAGCGTGAGGGGCAGGGAAAGGCGCCGCTTACACCACCAGCTCAGCTGCAAGAAAATGAAACTTCAGAAAGACCGCGTGGTTGCAAAAAAAAAAGAGCGCAGCGTGCTGGAAATCCAACTCGAACGCGCTTGGTTTAGTCTTCGTGGAGAGCGGCTCCGCAGCGAGTTGCCAAACCTCGCAGGCAAGGCACTTCCAGTCTTAATTCCAGCATACAGTAATGAACCTGCAAATATCCGTGGACGCCGGGAGAGGTTCAAAGTCTGTCCAGCTTGCAGCAGCAGAGCTCTTATCCGTCAGCTGTCAGGAGCCTCCGAGACCAAAGCAAAATTTCCCAGTGGATCAGCTCAGGCGGAAAAAGTCAGTAACCGGCTGAGAAGCTCCCCCCTTTTAAAAAATACTAAATATGCAAAGGAGCCACCGGCCCTCTTGAAGGCAACTGTCATGTGCAGTTCTGCATGATGACTCTTTAAAAAGGCTGTAAAAGGAAACCGCGCCGGTACAGACAATTCTTGGCAGCAAGCGGCCTGGGCACACTCGCACCGTGACATGACATCACCCAACTATTTTGATTCATGTGCGCTAGGTCTTCGCAGCGACAGCACAGTGCAGCTGCCTATTGACGAGCTCAGCAACGCCCGGCCCTCTGCGACTAGTGACTAATGGATTAATGGGCAAGAGCTGCTGCCAATTCATAAAAAGAAGGCAGATACCTTCTGGAAACTGTAGCCGGAGCCACAGGCGGCACTTGCTGTAGCGGCGTGCCCTCCCCGCGCACACCCCCAGCCGTACGTCGCTACACGCTGGGCATAGATTGCCCTACTTGCATTTGCGGTCTGCAAAGCAGAAGGCGTGCAAGGCAACCGCTTGCAACATGAGGTGATTGAAACCTACCTTGCGGTCTTTCTGAAGAGCCAAATATTCATGGGGCTGTTACTACCCCGAAGGGGGCAGGGGCATATTACGGTCGGCTCCGAGGTTGTAGATGTAGAGCTGTTTTATTTTAGGAAAGGGCTGAGGAGTGTGGGCTAGATCTTGAGCAGCTGGAAACAAGCGCAGGCACAAATCGAGGCATGGCCAAACCGCCATGCCCAATCTTTCTAAGATTACAGCAAATGCTCTGAAAAAAACAAAAAGCTTTATTTTAAAGTTTCAGAGCACCAGCCTCTCCTCCAAACTTCACTGGAACTTGAGGTTCAGTTCCAGCAAAAATCAAACCCCATATGAATAATGAGAGTCTCATCTTTTTCATTCCTAGAAGGAATTAAAGGACATATCACCTTTTCCCTTCCCAAAGAAGCATACCTTTTTCTTTTGTGCCCACAATTGCTGGCATGACTTAGTATCATTAGAAAGAAGAAAAAATGGCCAGAAGTAATGGGGAAAAGACTGCTGTCAACAAGGTTTCCTTGCAAGCTCTGGTCTTGCAGAAAGATGGGTGTCACCAAGGCATCAATGCAAGAATGTCCCAGGGTTTCAGGGAGCCCGAGTGAAGCTGCAGAAGGGACAGCAGGTCCCTCAGCCACCCTCAGCACTTGCCTCTATCTACCCTATGGAGAACATGGGAGAGGGCAGTACAGAGGGCAACTTTGTTCTTCAACCTATTAAATAAAATAATCAGTGTAATTATTAACAAGACACTTAATTATCTTCCAGATAGGGCTGTCACTATATCCAAGTAAGGAATCAGAAAAACTAAGTTAAGGCTCTTCACAACCTTCCCCCTCCTGACTTGTCCTCCTAAACCCTTTTAATCCAATCTTTGCACTCTCAGCAGTGAATGCCTCAGCCACACATTTCAACTCTGCCTATAAAGATCTCAGTGCTTTTCACCAAATGACAACCTTTTGCATAAAATAGCCTGTCAGCATGCTGCTTTCTAAAAGCCTCTTCTCCAGCTCCTCCCTTGAGGCTCATGGCTAATCCATTGCAGAGAGGAAGCAGGTGGAGCAATGAGGAAGTGTTTAAGGCTCAGTAGGGGAAAGTCAGGGTTACTTAAATATTTTCTCACTGTAAGAAGTGCCAAGCCCACCCTGCCCTGCCCAGCCTTGTGTGAGCGTCACACCGAGCTCAGCACGCTCCATCTTCCCTGTCCCTTCCTTGCATTCTGCCACCCTCGTGACACCAAGCCTGAGACAGTGGCCCTAGTGGGGCAAGCTCTGGCTCTGTGTCATGATCTGTGTCATGGGCCAGCTCTCAAGCTGCTCCCATAACAGCAATGACCTTTACAGCCCTTCCCATCTGAAAAACAATTCCCCAATATCAAAATGGACTCTTCCTTGCTGCAATTTAAGCCCACTGCTTCTTGCTTATGTGCTGTGCACATGGAGAACAGATTGTTCCCTTCTGCTCTGGAGCAGCCTTCTACGCATTTGGAGACGGTTATCAAGTTCCCCTCCAACCTTCACTTGGCCGAAGACACAAACAAGGCTCCCTACAACACCGATGTGATCTGGATGTCAAGTTTCCCCTCCTCATTCCTTAGTGGCCAAAGTACTGCTGAGAATGACTTAATGTCATCAGAAACCAAAAAAATTAAATCCCTTTTTAATGAGACAAAAATTGGTATTGCTTCAGTGCAGAAACAGCCCCCTTTTGGTCGAAGCCAAGGATAAATAGTAGCTGATGACCTTTTCAAGCAAGGCCATTGCACCAGGAGGGCTCATTTCCCCTTATTAAGAAAAGCAGTGAGACCCTAATGTTTCTGCACAGAGCTACCAGAAAATGAGACAGCGCTGTTCAACAACTGACTTTCACAGTAATTTGTTAAAAAAAAAAACAGTCAGTGCATTGAATATGATCATTTTGTCTCCCACAGCTAATGTTGTAGCAGATATTAGAGCATCTACACCAGATACTACATCTTCTTAATGATTCCAGTGGAAGGATCTTGTAAGTTATAATAAAAAGCTGGGCTTCAAAGAGCTCCTTTGGGGCCGTCTAAGTTCTGGAGGTTGAAAACACCAGTCCCTACCAAACAACGATGAAATGGACTCTTGTTGAGCTACTTTAAAATCTCCCAAATTAGTTATAGTATATTATGTTTCTTGAGCCACATGAGAAAAAAAAAAATGGCTCGCTCGGGGAGGTACCAAGCACACAACATCTTAATAAACTTATTTTGCGGGAGGGAGCAAACACACGTGCACGTGTGTGAAATGCTTCCCTATAATCCTGGACACCTGAGTGAAACAGCATTATGCAGACACACTGTCCCAGCAAAGCAAGATGCTGAATCCGCTTCTCTTCACACTCCATTTCCCCCTTTTCGGGAGCAGGAGGAATTTTTTTTAAGGAGAGGCTAGAGCAGACATGATGTGAAGATTTGTTCTATGAGGTGGATCTGGCTTTTGATGGTTAAGGTTTGGTCTCCTGCCCTTATTGGCAATATGGAAAATGCCGTAGCAGAGCGGAGTGCAGCTGGCAGGGGATGGCTACGTCATCAGAGTTTTGAAACACAAACTGATTCATTCCTCGCAAGGAGGTGTAAATTCTGTATGATGGCGAAAATACTGTGCACAAGTGCAGCACATTTCTCTGCCTTCTCCTCCTTAAAATTTTCCCTACGTTAGAATTACTCTAAATTTCTCTTCTCAATTCTGCAGACAGATGTTGGTAAAATTAGCATTTCCTATTATTGTCATTGACATGGAGGCATGCCTACAAGCCTCATAACACCACACTGGTTTTAATTGCAACTGTATTTTATAGAAGTAGAAAATTGGGAAAATATTAAAATAGCCCTCAAAGAAATATGTAAAAGAGACCTTTGCTTTAAAAAAAAAAAAAAGTCCTCAAGATTGTAAGTGATGCAATGCACAACAAGAAAAGCATGTTTTGCCTGAACAACGCTTGCACACTGTTTGAACAGACTATACTGCCTGCGTTTTCAAAGAGAAATACGAACTACCAGCTTCTCCATCTGGTGTGAGGCCAGCTCACACTCCATAAAAGAATTTCAAGTTTATGATTGCAAGCTGGGCTCAATTACTTTCCATAATCATAACCAAGTGTTTCACTGTAATGAGTTTTTGTCTTCATTCCTTTTTTTTTTTTTTATATAATGCTTCATGCTGCTTTCACTGTGCATTAAGAAAGATTTCAGTCTCCGAAGCTGTCAGGCTGGCACTGCTTGGGTTTGAAAACTATGAATGTTTAATTTTACTTATTTTTAGAAGACCCAAAGGTGTATACAAGATTCTCCAGATCACTTGGTAAATCACTGATAGAGTACATTGCTGGCATCTTTGTGATGTTTTTTTCTATTATACCCTTCCAGGGCTTATAATATGAACCAGCAGGAACAGGACTAACAGCGGTGGTAGAGGTGG
Source organism: Apteryx mantelli (assembly GCF_036417845.1). Taxonomy (NCBI): domain Eukaryota; kingdom Metazoa; phylum Chordata; class Aves; order Apterygiformes; family Apterygidae; genus Apteryx; species Apteryx mantelli. The sequence continues at coordinate 162,792,578 of NC_089979.1, read as the reverse complement.
TGTATTAGTGATTTCTAGTAAGAAAAATACTGTATTTCAGGCTCAGAGTATATATCTAAAAAGATCATTAAGCTGGGATTGATGAATTTGATCCCATCCACATGGTAACCTTATCATTTCCCCACATCTCATTAATAAGCTGTGGTGCACATGTTTGCAGCACTCACTTTTTTAGCTCTATCAGTTTGTAATGTGAAAATGGAGATATTAAATACTCCACAGTCTGGCTAGGCTCCAAACAGCAAACCAGTATTTGATCCAATAATTACAGTACGTCCAGTGTGACAAACACAAATCCTAAAATTTAGTAAATTCTCAGACATCTCAGCAGGAACTTTTACAAGAAATACTAGAGGCAGTAAAGTTTGTTAGAAACACTTTCCCACTTGCGGTTTTCTCACTTCTTTGTGTTTCTCTTCCTTCTTGCCTCTGTCAAGCCTGCCAGGCATATCCATCCACAAGAGCCCCCTGAGGTAGCATTCACTGGAACATCACATCTCTCCTTTTTGTCCTCTTCTTTCTCTCCAGCTCCCTCACTTCTCATGCAGTTTTGGAACAGATGAAATTATGTTAAAGCTATAATGGGCATTGTAGGGCTGAACAAAATATCCCCTTCGGTTTAAATTCAGTTCAAAATATCCCCTTCAGTTCAAATTTAAAAGAAAAAGTCTCTCAAGCAACATTGAATTGGTTGCAAACTGGAGGACAGCAAATGAATAAAGGCAGCTACTATTCCAAAAAAGTGACACATGAGGGATGGCCAGCAGCTGAAGGGTGAAATTCATGCCAATAGCCACAGTGACCATCCCAAAACACAAGAGACTTCAAAAGCAGAGGACCACCACTCCGCAGTTCAGGAAGGAAATACAGTCTTCCACCAGTGCTACCTGAGGAGACTTAGGTATTTATCTGGAGAGAAGGAGAACTCACAGAGTAAGCAACAGCTTGCACTCACCCTCAGCTGCTCTTTGGCTGTCTCCCTTACACCAACCTGGCCAGCATCCCTTGTCTGCACAGCCATAGCCGCTGTGTTTGCAAGTCATAAGCTAGCATTAACAGTAAAACAGCTTCTTACATTTTTACTGCAGTTTTAACATTCGTGGTGGCACAGTTATCACAAAATACAATTCCGTGACAAACACGCATGTTTGGAGAAACACCCTCATCCTGAAATTTAGCCAGGAAGACAAGATTTCAAAGTCATTTCAAGCTCTCTATCCAGCCCTCTGTTCCCCGCGATGAACATAAGAATCTGAATACACACAAAATACAAAGAGACTCTTCTCCTCACTTGGAATCATTATTTTCTGCTATTTTTGGTTGCAAATAATCTGCAGTGTTCCCTAACAATAGAAAAGGCAGACAGTGCCGTTTTGGGGTTGACAGTCATCCCACAGCTGACCCATTCCTATGACACAGTGGATACAGTGAAAATGTATGTACTTATCTATATATATTATGTTCACAAAATTCGAGACAGCGGAGAGCAGCACCCTGTTAGACATGTGAGACAACACAGAAAGTGCTGACTGAAGAGGGAATTGAATCACAACTTGGAAAGCTAAATGCTTGGCCAAAAGCTAATGCTTGAGAAGCCCTTCTCAATCCTGACTCCACAACTTCACTGACGATGCTCCTGATTTTCAGTGATGAAAGAGGGATCTCGCTCTGTTTGGCTGCACGAGGAGGAATGAACCATTCACCGTGAGCTCCTAACGTCAAGTCTGCAAAAGCTCAAAGGCACAGGAGTTTCTATACATGTGGCTTTCCTGGTCTTGGTTGAGAGCCTGAGGACTACATTCAGACCGGCTAAAGCTGGCTTCTAGTGCAGGGGTTTACACAGCATGGACATCTGTTAACAACTGACAACCCCATTTTGTTGACAGTGAACACACGGTCTGGTAGCTCTAGATGGGCGTTGGTCCAAATCGCTCATAAAACTCAAACACAAAGCTCCCCAAATCCCAATGACTAGCCCGGGTAGCTAGCAAGGCTTTAACTACTTATTACATAGCCACAGGCTCTACATTTACATGAACGACTAAAGACATTACACAGGGCTAGATCCCAATCCAGTGAACTAAACGCAGGCATAGTGCCAAAAGGGGAAATTCCTGAGGGATCATCCAACACCGCGTTGTCATTACAAGCGGGACTGCTCCAGCAAGGGGATTATAATAGAATTGGAGGAATCCACTGGGTGCAGACACTTTCCAACCTCCTGCACAGCATCTCCGCATTGCACCCCAGGTCTCCCGGTCTATTTGTTCATCCAATCACAAATACAGCAGATCTTCATTCGCCCGTTAAGAAACAATTCAAGGGCTTTAAAAAGAAAACTTTACCAAAAAAGAAAAACTTGCCCTTATTTTTTCTACAAATGAATGATTCTCAAGCATCCTTAGTTGTAAGTGAGGGAATAGAACAAGTACATTGTATATTTTTATGTTATGAATAATTGAAAAAAATAGCAAACTTGCCCTGTTAACTCTGCCATTCAAGGAGATAAACAACCCAGGAAACACCACCACCACCTAGATCTCGTATAGCACGTTTTTATCTTTAGCACTACCCAAAAGATGTGAGCAGCACGATTTGTAACTTCGTCGCACAGAGTGACTTCCCCAAAGTCCCGCAGGAGGCTGGCAGGAGGCCAGACAGGAACAGAATCAAGACGGAGGTCTGTTGGACTAGTCAGTTCTGCTTTTTCCTCTGCAAGAACATGCCATATTGTTCGCATTGCTTGAAACCATTATGTGCATGATGTGGCTGTCTCACAGGCTGGAGCTCCAAAGAGATTACTCGAATTAGTCACCCAGATTACTGACGATCTGCCAGAGCAGATGGAAGCATAGAGGAGGAAACATTCATTATCACATACATGAGGTCTGAAAGAGAAATCATTCAAAATCTTTCTGGCTTTTCTTTCCTTTTTTTTTTTTCCTGTTTTTGAGATTTTTGCACCCAGACCAAACAACAATTTTGTTAGCAAAAGAGCCTTTATGGAATTTTTAAGAGAGACTAATGCACAGTTAGAAAGATCCTACAGCTTACTGACAGGGTGTTGGAGGGATTTAACAATCTGCCAGGATACAAAAGGAAAGATCGGGAACAGACTGAGACACTGGCCATGAAAGGAGCGACTGGTTTCAAAGTGACCAATCTGTATAACGTCTGCGATGGTCTAGAAACCGCCCAAGCCCCACTCTTTGCCGTTTCTCGATGATTCGCCCAATTCCCGCAACTGCTAGATGGCGAACTTGGAGAAACAGCGTCCAACACACCCCCAGCATCCAGCGTGAAAGCCACGGGGACCGTGGGAGCCCCGAGCCTCTGGTGGGAGGGAATCAAGGACAGCGGGGGATGGCTCGGGCGGTAAAGAACTCCACATTTAGGCACTGTGCAAATGAAAACACCAACCGCTGTCAAGCGCAGAGACTATATTTAGGATTGTGTGAAAAATCTCACTGGCTGGGACCAGTGCAGACATGGACTAGAGAAAGCTCTGTGAGTCTTCCTTCATGCGCAGCTGACAGAAGGGCTGGGAACCTGGGACCTACGGGGCAAGACGTGAACATGGCTGGAAGACCCAGCCCTGCCTTCTGCGCAGGCAGCAGCTGGCAGGAGAAACGAGTCTGGAACCTTTTCACAACAGCGACCGAAAAAGGAGGAGGACGAAGAGGCCGTCTACTGTGTCCTTGGGAGGGGAGCCTGACAGCCAGGGACAGAGCGGGGAAGAGGCCGCATCCCTGCATCGCTTTGCACAACGCTTCCTGGCTATTTGCTTTTCAAGATTCCCCTGGTGAATCAGAGGCCAAAAGCGTTCCCGAAGCCGAACTTCCTCCAGCGCAGAAGGGAGCCGCCAAAATCAGCATCGCCAGGGCGGCACGGGAGCAAGCGGGGCAGCGCAGGTTCCCACGCTGCTGCCTGGGCCCGGGGGACAGTGCCGGGAGCAGGGCTCCGGCGGCTCCAACTCAACACAGCTCTCAGACCGCCACTTAACTTGCACCTGGAGTCTTTCCCTGCTCACTTCTGCCACGCCATTCCCACTGGCCAAGCCAAGCTCGGCCTTGCACACGAGCCTGATTCAAGGCCTTGGATCCTGATACTCCCGGTGAAATGCTTGGGAGATAGCACCAAACTGAGGCGAGACTTGCAGGAACGCAGACCCTGCTCCTGGGCCGCGCAGCTCCTCCTGGCCGAGCGGCCGTGCGTGGGCGCTGAGGGGTGCGCAGGGCCCGTCCTGCCGCTGGAAGTGCCCAGGATCATCCTTAGAGCATTGAGCGGGCACATTGCCAGCGCGGATCAGTACGGGTCACTCTCGGGCTGGCCATACAGACCCTGCAAGAGCCACGACCTGAAGGAGACTGAAATGAGAAAACGTCCCTGCAACTGGCCATTCCCCGCGCCCAGAAACAGGGGGGCAGGCTGCGCACCGCGGGCTGACCGCCCCATTCCCGGCACACCACGTCGGGGGCCGTTACCCTCTCTTCAACACCCCCACCTCCACCTCTTCCGATGCAGATTCAGCGTAGCAACACCGTGGCCCAGTCACGCTGCTCTTTTTACCTGGTAACTCTCACTTGAAAACGATCTAAACTAGTATTACTGAGGACCAGAACTTGTCCCACAGTGCCACCAGGCTCCCAAATCCTGGGACAGCCTCTGGCACTGAAGTAGAAAGGACTTGAAAAAAGCAGCCATAAAATAATTATTAGTTAAAGTTCCACATCAAGAATTCTTGAATTCCAGGTCTTCAGTTTCCTGGTGCCCCCCCAAAACATGCTGCATCCGCAGTCCTTTGCGTGGGCATCACTGTGTTCAGGGGCACTTTTCTAACCCCCGGCTGCTATGAGCTTTCCATACTGCAATTGGTGCAATCCTGGCTCTCAGAGTCAAGGTTGCCTAACACAGCCTGCAAAAACCTACCCGCGTTAGCGGCCGAATGCAGTCCTTACTGTTACATAATACGTATTTGTAGAAAAGCGCTCCGTGTCATCACGTTGGCAGCTAGCAATAAGACCTGGCAGGTCTGACAGTCATACTACTCGCAAGCATGCGGCTGGAGCAAAGAATATTAAAACCTCTGTGTTAAAAGATACGAACAGAAATTATTGCTCCAAGCTACCTATTCCTGTAAATTCATGTGGGTTGTTTCCAGTCTTAATAAAACACTCATAGAGAGGGCAGGTGAGGGGAGGAAGGAGCACCGAAAATGGCACTGACTAAGGAATTTAGAGGCTCTGTCCTGTTCTCCAATCTGCTGCCAGGCCACTGCACGACCACGGATAACTTTCCTAATCTCCATGAGATGAGAAGCTTTCTTCAGGTGCTGAGTGAGTCTCATGCTTCAGCCGAGCCTTTCTCTGCCCCTATTAACCAGAAAGGGAATTAAAAATCCTAAAGAAAAATGCAAGTCTAGAGTTTGAGAAGTAGATATTTATGATGACCACAGGGCCTGGCTTTCCTTCTGTTTGTTTGCTGCCTATTACAAGCCTCTGCATTCAAAAGGCAAAGAGCAAAAACGCCGGGCAGTTCAGATGTCTTCATAAATTGCTCTGTCTGGGACAGCACAGAAGCGGAGCCGGCAGCAACAGCCTCCCTGTCCGCAGCAACAAGACTCCCACCAGCCTCCGCAGCAGAAACCAGGCTCACCGGTGGGGCCGCTTTGCTCCTCAGGAAGTGCTGCTACTCATTTTCTGAGTGCTTTTTCCCGCACAACTTACTAGGAAGAGGTTTGCAGACGCAGCTGGGAGCGGAGGAGGATGCTCCTAGCAGCTTCGCCCCGCGCAGCATCCCTGCCGGCCCGGCTGGCGGTCGTGCCGCTGACCTGCTCCATCGCGGCACAACACAAACGCGGCGTGGGAGGGACAGCGCTGGGTACGCCAGAGTCAGACGGGCTTTCTGCAGCTCAGCTGCTCCCCGGGATCTCCTCCCGCCGCTCCCAATGTGCTTAGCTGCTTAGCAAGCAGTGAGCTAAATATTGCTGCACGCAGCAACGGGTTCTCCTGGGTTTTGCTTTGCTTGACCTTACCCATCGGGAAGCTCGGTGTGTCTCCCAGCTCCGCTCTTGGTGATGGTCCCGGGAGGCTACGCGCTTCCCCGGCAGCTCCGCTCCTGCCCCGCAAGCACAAAACACGCGGTTGTGACCGGGGAGCGCTCCCGTCTCCCTGCCTTAGGCTAAGCGTAAGGCCGGCTCATCACACACATTTATAGCTTCTCAGATCCAAGGAAAGGGTCAGATTTACTGTTTTAACACTTTCAGCACAAAGACTACTTGCTTCTCGGGGAACCTACATAACCCAAGCAACAACAACCGGAGATAACCCAATGGGCTGCACGCACCCTGTGCCCATCTGTCACACCTTATCTCCGTACGAATGCAAATGCAGGGATGTTGCCCCCCCAGCATATTAGCTTTATTAGCATATTAACGAGGGTCCTAAGCTCTTTTGGGCACTTTGCATTTGTGCCACACTAACAGCAACAGGAAAAAAGAAGAGGAGGTTTTCTCAGCATGGCAAAGGGCTTCTCTAATCCTGCAGCCTATAGTGCAGCGGCAGAAGTTGCTTATAAACCTCTTAATCAAATGCGATCGATTCCCTAATGCACATTAAGTGCCTGTGGCCAAGGGAGAGGATAAGAAACTTTGGGGGAGATGAAGTGCCTGGTTTAAAAGAAACGAGGAATCCATACACCTTCCTAGCTATAAACTCATCAAAGGCTTTCTTCCCCGCCAAACCCTGCATTTTTGCAAGACGTGCATGCGCTATTTGTTGCCGAGCTTCGCATCTGCTGGACGGATGAGAAATTAATTTCGAAGGATTTCAGGGATGTCAGGCATTTTCGTTTCTAGTGTGACCATAAAGTGGCGCAAGCTGTCAGCAGCACTGGCAGTAGTTTAACAAAAAATGTTGACGTTGCCTGGATACTAAGTCCCATTCCTTTCTAGGATTTGCCTGTGTGTCTGCATTTGACAGCAATAACTCCACAGGATTTTAGTTTTTCTTTAATACTGTGAGAGCCCTGCAAATATCTCGCCTTATTCAGAACCCCCCTTCTCCGTCCTACCCCCTTTTCGGCTTTCTAAAATGCAAACTAATTTCTTAACTGTAATAAAGCCATAAATAAGAAGCCATAAAAATAGTTTTCTAGCCTTCTTTTTCCAAGGTTAATCTTTTCAGTTATATAAGCACTTTATAAAATAGCACGGAGAAAGTATATGAGAATCTGTCTATGTGATTAAGGCTTGGCCCCTTCTTTAGGATGTCCCAATGACAGAATTTTACACTTTGCATTTGTCACCACTGAGGTTCAGGCAGCCTTCTGCGACCTCCAAAGCAGCACACAGCAAAATTTAACATTGCTTTTCTTGGGGTACTTACAAGAAATCATCAGGCTGGGTATCCGTGGGGCCTTGGGAAAAGGAGCACTATTAAGTACCTGCTAATTTTGCATTACAGTGGGTGGATTCCAGATCTCGCTGATGGCAAAAGTCCAGCTGCTCCAAAGGGAAGAGAATTCCCCCTCGTCTCTCCCTTTACCGCTGTTCTGCTCCAAATATGCCTTGTGCCTTAGTGTGCAGAGAAACAGTCCTGGATGCCATTTAGTGAAGTGCTGTAGTGTCTTATTATCTTTTATGGTAAAGAATTTGGAGGGACTTGAGAGAGGGCTTCAGGCAGAAGTGAATATACAGAATACAGCACAAAACTCTTATTCCTGGCAGCTAGATGACAGAGAATTAAAAAACCCACTACAGATCATTTTCCAGTCAGATCCCTGACATGTTCCCTAAGTGGAGAACAATATATAGTCACCCTGGTGTTCTGCAGAAGCAGATTTTGGAGACCTTATTTTCCAAAGGAAACGATGTGCAGTTTGGATACTTTCTTTTAGTGCAGCTTGTTTTATTTGTTCTGTATTCGCCAGGCATTGACTACCCAAGCAGGCAACCTCACCCAGCCAGTTCTCTCCTTCAGTAACCTCATCCCAAACGCCGGTGCCCCATTCCTAGAGAGCAGGGCTGGGCTGGGAAACAGCTTGTTCGAGACATGCGGAAGCACGGGGCATGCTCTTCTGCTCCTTGCAATCGCTCCTCCCAAAAGATCCCCATACCATGACGTTAAACATCACGACAGCATCACTTTAAGAGAGTAAATAATGCTTGAATGCTACAAGGAAGATTTTCTGAGTCCAACCGTGATATACTATAATCTCCTAACTCCCTCCGATCGATGCCAATCGCAAAGCAGTCCGTTCAAAAGTGAAGTTCATCTACTTAGAGGAACCCTGCTTCCCTTCTCATTGCGGCAGCAGCAGACAGGAGATTTTGTACATTGTGCCAACTTCCAACAGTTTTGGGGGGGAAAAGAGCAGACACCTTCCTGCCAGAGCACTCCCAGTTCTACAGTTTGACCACCGGAAAAAAATTAACACGGAAAAACTGTCAACACTGTCAAATAGGGATAGAAATCTTGAAATAGAAGCAAGTTCCCCCAAAGATCATGCCTCTTACTTTCAACTTTACAACTAGAATGGACAAAACAGCAGCAGTTTGCAGTGGAAAGAGCGAGACAGCTGCCTGAACAGGCACCTTGCCCACTTGGTGATGAGGGCTTCTGCTGTCCTCCAACTCCAGCCTCCTGCAGCTGGGACACGTAAGTGCACTCATCGTTTGGAAGATGCAGAAGCCGGTAAGGGAGGCAGCACCAGGAACGAGCATTTGGCACACGTAACAAGTGCCCAAGAAAGAGCCCGCGGCCTCCCACTTGCACCCACTCTCCTCAAAAGCAAAATGCAACACGGGAGCAGAAGACTGAAAATTGTGAGGCAGAACACCGCGAAGCCCGAGATACATGAGAGTTTCCATCGCCTCTTTAAAAATTGTCAGCAGCAGGTAGACGCTGCTTTTTAAAAGGTGAGAGAGACCCTACTGCCGCTTGAACCCAGCTTTTGGGCTTTCCAAGGCTCTTTCCCAACCGCAGGAAAGAAATACAAGCCAGCCCAGAGCAGCTGTGCCCTCTCCTGGCTCTGCCAGCTAAACTATAGCCAAAGCATGTTTAAAGGAAATCTGCCTAATTAAAAAAAAGGCCGCTCGGTAGGACTCCTTCTGCAACACGTTCTGCAGCGCGGTGCGCGGGGGCCTGCAGGAGAGAGGCGTTCGGCTGTTTGGGGAGGATTTTCGCCACGGTAGCTTCCGGCTACTCCAAATCAAGCCCCAGACACTCTGCCTCCAAACTCATACCAAAGCGATGGGTCAGTTTAACAACAGTGTGAACCGCCCCCGCCGCCCACTTCCGACCAACGCTAATTAGCAGCTTGTTCGTTAGACTTTAGTGCAGGGACTTGAACTGTACAGACTTGTCTTCGTAATGCATCCCATGCCAAGAAACTGCAGACGGAGCAAGAGCGGGCTAGCTGCCATAGGGACCTAGGGCCGGTTTCCCCAGGATCTGCACTCCCCCATCCTCTCCCTGGTTGCCCCAGCACCACAGAAGCTTTCCCGGGTCACCCAGACGGCGGCAGCCCCCCCAGAGCTCCCCCAGCTCGGGCTGCCCCTGCCCCCATTGTCACTACTCGTAACCAAGTGCCTTTCCCGAAATCTCACCCTCTGCAAGGGCCACACACACCTCTCAGCACCATCCCCTCAGGTTGGGGACAGTCCTGGAGGAACCACCATCCTCGAGTACCTACCATGGTTTATTCCCTAAAAAGAAAAGTCAGTGAGCAGGGACTGTGGCGGGGGGAATTTTGCCTCCCTTCACCACCCTTGAACTCTGCAGCTAGAGGAAAAAAATTAAACTATCGCCATGGGGCCGGGGACAGAAATCTGCTTAGTGAAATTCCTCTTGCAGAGAAGCTCCATACCAGACCTCGCGCAAATCCAGGGGATTCCCACTCTCTCAAGAGAAACAGCTTTAAGTGCATGTCTTCCCGAGCTTTCTGACTGTATGGGTATACGTCACTCATATATGGACACGTTACTTGCACAGGTAAAGGATCCATGCAGAAACAAGACGTGCTGAGTTTTCTTGCATTTTTGTACTCTGACAGTTTTTTCACATTCTTGGTCCCTAACGGTCTGGATTCTCTGGGAGCATAAATTCACTTTAGTTAAGCAAATTAGAAGGAATTATGGCCCGTCACTAAGGAATACCAAAGTGATGGCTTTTAGTTAAATACATTCATTTAATTAAGAAAAACGCTAAATCTCAGTTTCTTTCTTGGTCTTTGTTTCTACAACAAAGAGAACACCAGGGGGAAAATAAAACTTCTGCAGCAAAGCCAGAATCCATTACCCCATAGCCATGGCTTTGATTATTTCTCTAAATTCAGAATTCTGGAACATCTATTCCTGCCTATATTCGCTGATCGCTAAGAATTTGCTGATAATTCACATATTTTTTCTGCAGACTGGGCTTCTGATTCAAAAAATTTAGACAGCTGTACAAACTGGTCTGCACTAATTCCCAGCATTTTCTTGAAAGCTTTCCATGAACGCCAGTGAATTTGCAAGATGTCAGATGTGCGATTATCCCCATTATTTATGTTTTTAAGGAGGGAAGGGCCATAATTAGGTTTTTGTCAATGAGTGTGCCTTTGACTGCATAGGAAGCAGGGTTTTTCTCTAGCTCTGAAGTAATAAAAACAACACTGTAAAACTTAGTTGCCCACACAGGAAACAATTCCTTACTGCTCACCACCTTCAAAATGGTCACGTGCAAATATCACAGAAATTGGCCAGAATCTTTCCTCTCTTCTTCTTTTCTTTCTTTCTTTTTTTTTTTTAAATTGAAAAGGCCCTTTTTTTTCAAGTCAACTGGCTTCCTAGCACAGGTATCTCAGCAAGGATCTATGCTGTTAACTTCAGACATCCAAGTTTGGAAACTGTTTCCAACGTGTTCAGAATTTAATGGTCAAAACTTACCCCATGTAATACTTTCAGAAAGGCAGTTGTAGTAAATCAGATTAGTTTAATATCCATAGCGCAGCAGAATTTGACCTTCCCAGGGGTAGAAGCCACGTTTTAATTAGCTCCACTGGAAGCAGCAGCACCTTCTTCCAGGGAGGAGATGAAAAGATCAGCTAACTGCTCATCGAAATGCTTATGCCTATTCATTTTGAAGTTCGCTTTTCCCAACAAGTTTAGGCCAGTGCTGAATGGCAACGAACCACCAGTGCCTGGCTAAGAACCCGCACGCAGCTACTTCTGTGCCAAAACACTGCTTTTATTACCCGTCTCCGTGTTTCACCCGCCACTCGTGCCTTTTGCCTTTCAGAAACCCTTGGAGGTGAGGTGGCTGCTCGCTGTTTAACACAAAGACGGCAGGTGCCCAGTATAAAAGACAAACACTTAATAAATAATACGGACTTTTAGACATGGCTTTTTCTGCACCGATTGAAGTCACTTTAGGCCACGGGCACGGCGCATGGGGAGTCCTCCGCGGCTGTAAGGCAGGCGAGCGGCTCTTGGGTGCTGCAGGGGGCACATCGGGCTGGAAAAGCCACTGGAGCACCTACGTAACCACAGACAGTATCGTCTGCTTAAGCTGCAGTTAAGGTTGCTAAGCACAATTCACTCACCATTAAACAGATCTGTTAAAAGACCATGAACAATAAGAGCTATGGAAACCTTATACTAAGGTTAAGTAAACACATCTGACACCAAACCTTATGCCCAGCTCACAGAGGCAATTAAGCAGAACCGTTCACAACGACCCTGAAATGAGACGTTCAGGATTCACTAATAACGGCATTGCTGAAGCGCATGTGAACCATGGCTTACCTTCACACAGATTCCCCAGCAGAAACGAATTGCGTCGGGACAGGCGCATCTGTCGATGTAATTAAATGCCTATGTTGATATCGAGGGCTATGACAAACCTTCCTGGGACTATGAGAGGAGAACTTGGTTTCCTGCACAGATCTAGAAATTATTGCTGTCGTGTACATTGGAGGTAGGGTTGCTTTTAGTCCCTTCTCTTCGAGTGTGTGTAAAAGCAAAGGAAAAGCAAGGGTAATTAATAATCAGTCATTAGTATCCTGCTCAGAATATAAGTCGAAAGCAACTAAGGGCACGCAAGGCAGCCCCACCTCTCTCTACAGCACAGATGCTCAGCGCGATGCCCACAGGAGGGCACCTCCGTTTCACGGTCGCGCACGCGTTCCCAGGAGGATGCCCAGGCAGGAGCCACGCAGTGCGGTAGTGCCGTCGGGCAGATCTGCTACGTCCGCTGGGTGTTCAAGCGGCACTCGCGTTTCCGTCTCGGAGAGCCCTACGCAGCAGGAGATGCTGCAAGGAGCAGACTGCAGAGAAATCCCTCACAATCCATCGTGATTGCCTACCGATAATGTGTGCTTACAGGAACTCTGTGACAAACTTCAAAGTAATTTCGCCAGGGAAGTTGGTTATTTTGATGGTTGATCCCCAAGACGCTGAGTACTTGTTTCACATATCAGATACATGTATAGATTAACATTTTTCAATGATCTAAGATAAGAACTGCTTAAAGATGAGATAGAAAAGAGTCCTAAAACATTGGGTGAATTGTGATAGAAAATGACATAGCAGAAAGCCAAGGTTAATAATTTCTATTAAAAAAAAAGACCCCCACCCTCAAGACACTGTTTTTGAAGCTAGAATAGCAAAGACCCTGTTTAAATTTCATAAAACACTTAACGCCACTACGCTAGAGTCAGCCAACCCAGGTGAGAAGGGAGGGCCATTAGTCTCTTGATCCATGCTAGAGCTCCCAGGCACACGGACCTCTGCAACCCGACTTTCCAGCAATGCTCTGTAGGTGTGCTAGTCTAGCTGTTTAGCTAGCTGACATCCCCACCCCATCCTCCTGAAAGTGGGCCAAAGGAAAAGCAACCTGCAGAGAATACCAATTAAAGACAACTACCTTTAGTGTGCGGGGTTGACTTCACTTCAGCAAGGACACCATTCAAAACATTGCCTTTAAAATTACGTTCACTAAAACATTTCTGTTTATCGCAGCTTTATGCTATACTTATTGTGAGTCGTCATCTCGTTGCCCCATCCTTTGCACCTTAATCTGTACAGCATCCACACACTGTTACTGTGCAAAACAAATCATCTCATATGCCAGCTTGCAAACTAGAGACAGTGCTCCTGAGAGTTTTACAAACCCCATCCTGGAGATCCAAACATAGAACAAACTTTGGGGTGCATGAACCTCAAGCCAATGTGCATATGTGTTCCTCCGACTAATAAGACACTTTCACAAACCTGAATTGGGTCCTTTGCATAGTGCTGTCCTCCACTTAATGTCCCACACTTTGTCAGAGAAACTTCTCAAAAGTTTTGCTTGATTACCAAAACACCTGCAATAACTGGCTTCCAACATACATATTGTCCTTTTTAGGATATGTTATTCAAACAAATTTCTTTAAAGAGTTCAATGGTTGTGAATCGTTCATAAAACAACATCCAAAAAATAGACGCAAGCCTCATTTTCTGCCATCAGTAGAAGACCTTGCCTGTCCCGTTTTTATTTTAAACTAAGAACATGATCTCCAGCTGATGTATTGATTATTTTAAGCACAATAAAATCCAAATTAGTTAACTCACTGGGCTAGAAAATCCTAAACCAATTAATTTTAAAAAGTGGCATCTTTGTTCTCCTCTGCTTTGGACAAAAGCAAACTTGTGAGCTTACTTTAGTCAGATAAAGAGCAGCATGGAAGGACTTAGTTTCATTACACAGATCCAGAAGTAAAGGAATTAGTTAGATAAGATCCAATGACGTTGACATACTTTTGGTATTACATAATTTCCACAGCCCTTTCACCTCTGTAAAACTGCAAGTACAACAAGGCTTCACATTAGATCTCCTCATCCACTCTGATAATCATTTGACTTACTAATGGTGATGGGGAAAGACAAAACCCTTAACCTGGCACCGTGCTGAGCTTTACACTGCAAGCGGTGTGCTGTGCTTTTGCACGTCCCCTTGTCCCAGGAACATCCAATCTGCCTTCAAATTTGCTGTGTGCACCACATGGGTCAACAACTCCATAGCTGGATGATTACTACTAAGTTGCTGGAAGGTGCTCCAACCACTGACTGAATGGAAACACATGCTACAAGCACTCCTTGCCCACTTCATGCCTCTCATAGTGACTACTGGAAGTGATTTTGCATTGAAGCAGATGAGGAGAGCTCATGTGATGGTTCACACTAGCTCAGACTGACTGGGCTGCCCATGCCTACTTCTCATACAAATGAGTTACTAGAAATAGTAGAAACATCGTCTCTGAAAGTCCACAGAACAAGTATAATTGACATTTACTGTAAGAAAAGTTGGACTGGATGTCCACAGCACTTAGCCTGAGAAGTCGTGCTTTTTTCTGTATTAAAGTTGCTGCCACCACCTTCGCCAAGGGCACATTACAAAAATCACTAATCATTCCTATTCAATACCAAATGTCAAAGGCCCTTCTCATGCCTGCTGGGCTAGTACGGGAGACTTTGAAGGTACTGCACAAACAGAAGTGCTGTTTCGTTTTCCTGGATTACTCAGTCACTGCCAGACATGACCACAACCAGGCGCATGGGAGGGCTCCCGGCAGAAGTGGCTGCAAGGCTCTCCTGCCGTACTTGGAGGTGCCCAGAGTTCTGCTCAACCCGCTAAGGAGCCCTGATGGGTCCTGAGTCCTTCCCCATCCATCCACGGTTCACAGCTTGGCAGCCCAAAAGAGGTCTCTGTTATCTTCAGTTGGCTTTGGAGACCAACAGGAAAATAAAATAAACAAGCATATGTAGCTTGAGGGCTACATAAGAACTAAGGGCTGCCAGGCTGAGTCTAGAATTTAATTAAGCACTTATTACCCCAAATTGTGCATTTTTCTGTCCTGTGAATGCGTTCTTGCACTCCATATTTTCCCAGATCAGAAAACAGATAGATTGATCCAACATTTATCATGTTTATTCAGCCCATTTTTCAGGCATTTTCCATGGACTTTATTTATGAAACAAAACCCTGAGAACCTATGATATCTAGATATTCTAAGTTCAGATCTGATACCTTAAGAGATGGATAAAACTGCAGAATCTAGCTACACATCAAAAAAGATTTGATGCACAATGCCGTTTCAATGTGGTTGTGACTTACATTCACTAAGATTCAGACAAAACAAGGTACTTCATCTCAGTAGAAATTAGGCACCTAAACATGTTTGAAAATCTGCTCCTACATGTTTTAATGCATTTTTAAACTACAGATAATTAAAGAAAAAACAAGAACAAAAAATGATTTACTGTGATTCGATAGTCTGAGACTTCAAAACTGTAGCTTTACTGTTGCTTAGATGACTACCTGTGGGAAAACAAAGTTGCCTGCATGTGAGCACTGCCCTGCAGACCCCTCTGCTCCATGCAACCAAAGGCCACCCGCACTGACAGGCCACTGGGGTTCATCAACCTTTAGAGATGCTCCAACTGTAGTTTCTATTCCCCCTGCATGCCAGCAGCAGTCTCGAAAAGAGCAAATGTAAATCTAAGGTCACCGTCTTCTTGTTTATACATCACAAGGAATAACAACCCAGTTACCAAAAGCAAGTTGGATGGTTTCCAGCACGTTCCATAGTTTAAATCCTAGGAAAGAAACAGAAGATGGGGATGAAGCTGGTTCCCAGGTCTGTCCACATATCCTACAGATGAAAGGGTGAAAAATCTCCCTTTATTTGCACCATTGCACCTAAATCATTAGTAATTTGAAGAGAGTTTAAAAATTCCTTATTTCCTAGAAAGAGTGGTAACAAATATAGAACTATATTGAATATATATATATACTGAGTATATGTGCACCTGTGCACATTAGGAATAATACTGGCCATGTGAAAACTAAGATGAAATGGGAAACGCACCGAAAGCTCTCTCCAAATAAAGTAAGACAAATCACAATGGGCAGATTTTAACTAGAAAACCCATCTGCTGCTGACAGCAGATGTCAGTAACTGGCACAGCGGAAAGGGTGCTGAGCGCGGCTTGTCTTTGTCCATGCAAAGCTGTGTGCAGCACCAGGTCAGCTGCAGCTGTTGACACGTGCTGTCTGCAAAAAGTCATTCTTCTGCTGTAGCTAAGACTGCAAAGAATAGCATTACTCCCCCTTTCTGCCTCTGGGGGCAAAGCGAGATTGAAAAAGCGTGCTAGATGTTTTTGCACAATGGGATTGGAAAACAAGGAAAGCCAGAAATAGCCCTGCTCCTTTCCGAGGTTTTACAGATATCCTGTATACGCATGAGATGCGCTGAGCTGGAGGTGAAGGTGGAAGGGCACACACTACGGCAAACCTGGTCCGAAGGGTCACTGGGCACTGCCCGTCCTTCCATGGCCTGCTGCCCTCGTCTCGCGCGGCAGGTCCCGCGGGTCGGCACGGGCACAGGTCCGGCTGCCACGCAGCCGTTCCCTCTCCCAGCCTCTCGGCCTGCTGCGTCAGCAAGCGGGGGAATTGTGAACGCAAGAGGGAAAACTGAAGATGAAAATGTCCACAGCTCTCTGATGTCCTGATGCAAATTATCATTGACTTCTCTCTACCGTTGAGCCGAAAGCCGTGAGGGTCAGAGACTGTGGGACGACTGTCTCGATTTATTAGTAAAGGGAAATGCAAACGCAGACTCCAGAATGGGTCACACAGCCAGAGCCCAACGCTACCTGCAATGACCATGCCTGGACACTGTCTGTCCAGAGCACCGTCAGCCTGTCTCAGGCTGAACCGCTCCGCTGCAAAATCTTACCCAAACGCTGTGGATAGGGAGTAAAATCTGGGGGGGAAATCAGCTGCAGTCTAAAGCCTGAAGAAAAACTTTAGTACAGATCTGCCACGGTTAGGAGGCCTTCGAGGCAGCAGAGCTTAATGTGGCCCCGTGAAGCCCTGTGGGTTTTTCCACATTTCTTCCCTGGGCTATTGGAAATGAGAGCTGCTTGCTCCATCTATGGGTGAAAACTAGTACAGTCATAACCTTTTCTTATACGGCACATCTTCTAACCATGACCTGCTCTACCAAAAAATAAGTTATTAGAACGAGTAAGATACATGACAGCCTCTCCTTATTAACTCATGCATCCTTCTGAACAAATACTATTTGTTTCTTTGCTAGTGTAGCAGCAGGAGTCCTCCTTATGGATTGTTTTTTAAGGCACCATGATTAATAGCATTGAATTTCAGAAGGGGGAAAATTATTTCCTAAGAGAAAGGAGAAAATTAAAATTTCACGTTGAAACATCTCCTTCCTCATATACAGTGCAAGTTCACTGTTATTCAAATATGACTACTAGCTTTAAGGTGTGTGAAAGCTGGTGGGTAATTTTAGATTTAAAGTTCTACAAGCAACCTCTAATTCTTAGCTAATTTAGGTTTTGATCCCATCCACAATAGCCCAGTTCAAAGCTTTAGGTCAATGGAAACCTTTTAATTGATTTCCCTTGCTGTTAGAAGAGACAGCACCAGCAAAGTGTCATGACTATTGCTATAACTTTAATTGGGAAGCAGGATTAGAAGATTCCCTGTTGTCCTTCAAAAAGGGCATTCAGCTACCTCCAAGTACAAAGCTACATTTTTATGACTTAAATATCGTATAACCATGTACTTTCAATAAAATATTAATGGTACTTGATTTTAGTGTATCCACAGGGATAGCTTCCTAATTTCCACCCAGTAAAATAATGTTCCCCTCAGTTACTTGTATACGTACTGTCTCAGAAGTAAGATTTCAGACAAGACTATGGAAAAAAGTAATCTGAATTGAGCAGATCTTATTCCTGCGTTTATTTCGGATCACCTTAGTTGGCTTCACTGACAGTAGATTCGTGCTAATTTTTATTTTTTGTTAGCATTATATCTACTCATGTGAACTCACACACAGAAGAAATGCATTCTCTTTCAAGCTGCGCACCCAGAGTTAGTGCAGTTTGCACAGTCAAAACTCAATAAAGTAGTAGCGCTCAGATCCCAAGCCGTTGGCCGTGAGAGCCGTTAATGCAGTGTTCATCTGCGAACTGAGCAAGTCAAAGACAAACTGGAAAGCAGCTCCACAATGATAATTTTAAACTCACTTTCCACAGCACCTCAAACTTTAACTTACATCTATTCCCTCTTCCTGTGTTATTACAGCCCCTGAAATGCAACCTCAGGGAAGTTAATATCTGCTCTATAATAGTATCCTGCCAGCTACGTGTCACAAGTACTATTCTAAAATTAGAAAACACCAATCTACTCATTTTTTTTCTTACCCAATCTTCTACCAATAATTAAAATGCAATTGCTCAGTATTCCTTGGCTTTTCACTTGCCCACACCTTCACGGATAAGTGGAAGGAGGTACTAAGCGTCACGTCTCATATACCCAAATCCCTGCAGGGTGCTGGCAGGAGATGCTTGGATTTGGCAGATGCAAGGCGGGCGGTGGGCAGTGCTGGGTAGGTCTGTGCTTCACAGATCAGGAGAGTTTCATCTCCCTGTTGGAAGTGGGAACGAAACATATTTGGAGAGAGTTTTGTAGTGCGGGGAGCAGCATTAAACAAGTCATCTGTATAACCACAAAGCTAAGCTTATTAAGTTCATCCCAAATCCATGTTCATTTTTCAATTATTGGCCTAATAGCACTGTTTTAACTCAAAAGAAACTTGCGGACAAAAAAATCAGAAAGCTGAGAATTAAATTTAAACACACTGTGTCTGCAGGAGCCTGCTACACACCCACCGAAGGGGCTCAGCTGGCCGCTGCACGCACCTCATCCCGAAGGGACCCAGCAGAGGACACAGCTTTCGGTGCCTTTCCAGAGGCGCAATACTCCGTGTGAAGCCCTAGCGACCAGTTTACCATTTCAAAGCTGTACTTGCAACAGCCCTGAAATGGCTAGCAGCTAAGTAAATTTTGGAGGAAGATATTTTTCCTTTCAAGGCAAATCTTTTTTCCGATCAGAGGCACGGGGTTATGACTCGATGCTGCACTGGGTAACCGAGAGGGAAATGAAACAGAGAGGAGCCTTTGGCAAATGCCAAAACAAACCTTACAATACTAAAGATGAGCAAGTGTTATTAATTTGCAGCCTTATAGTGGAAAATGCTTTAAGCCTTGTGTCTTCAGATCAATTTCTGGTTTAACGTCATCATACCCTAACCATTAATGCCCTTCCTAAACTGCATATATTCAAAAGGCAAAATAACTTAGCTGGGAAAGGAGAAACTGCATGGGAAAGAGAGCACTTCAAATGCCACACATAGCCTTTAAAATGAAAACAAGCTAGGAAGAAGTTGCTTCCAAGAAAAACAAGGAATACACGGAGTAACAGGTTAGTCTGAGTTTTGAACAATGCGTAGGAGGAGGAAGTGGAGGAAAGACTGGGTATGTTATTTAAAATGAAAACAGCATATACTTCCCCCACATACTGCACCAAGACGATAGGGAAATAATTGTAGCGTGGATTCATGTCAGGTGAAGCAAAAAGCAAAACTGGGAACTTTTATTTGGTTCTTTTTCCAATTGCAGATTGTCTGGTTGAAGTGAAAATTTACTATATAGCAGAAGGGAAAACTCCAGCGCAGCATTTCACAGAATCAGAGAACAGCTGAGGCTGGAAGGGACCTCTGGAGGGCCTGGTCCAACCCCTCCCTGCTCAAAGCAGGGCTAACTTCAACTTCAGATTGGGTTGCTCAGGGCCTTGTCCAGTAAAGTTTTGAAAATCTGCAAGGGCAGCAGTTTCCCACCCCTCCGGGCCCTGCTGCGCTGCCGCACCACCCACACTGAGAACATTTCTCCTCACGTCTAGCTGCAGTTTCCCTTGCTGCAACCTATGACTGCTGCCTCCTGTGCTTTTGTTGCGCGCTGCTGAGAAGACCCTGGCTCTGCCTTCTCCATAACCCCCCAGTAGGTAACTGGAGACAGCAAAAAAGGTCTTCTCCAGGCTGGACAAACCCAGCTCCCCCAGCCTCTCCTCCTACACCACGTGCCCCAGCCACCAAGCATCTTTGTGGCCCTTCGCTGGACTTGCTCCAGTAAGTCCATGTCTCTCTTGTACTGGGGAGCCCAGCACTAGACCCAGCTCACCAGTGCTGAGCAAAGGGCAAGGATCATCTCCCTCGACCTGCTGGCAACGCTCTGCCTAATGCAGCCTAGCATACAACTTTCATTTTAATAGTATTAACCCCGTGATAGCAGTTGACCAGCTAGGAAAGCACACAAGCGTGGCAAGGGCCATGTGGTTCTGCTGCACTCTCAGTTTCAGAAGTACTCAAGGAACCCAAGTCTCATTGACTTTTAACACAAGTCTTGCGAGCTGCTTTAGAAAATGGGATTTTAATCACTTAGGCTGTGACAATTTTGAGCAAGGAGCATTTAAATAGATTTAGAAATGCGTAGCCGTGTGCTGGTTTAGTTCTTTTCAGAATTCTTCAGCTCAGCATCCAAGCAAAGGTCTCAGATATCTGGTCTGAGGAGTCTCTGAGAAGTCCTAGCACTCAGGAAATGCTGCTAAAACCACAAAGACTTGGTTTTGAATGGAATTTAATCTGTTAATTTAGTGATTCATAAAACATAGGATTCTTCTTTTTACAAAGTAGTAGAATTCAAAAGTTTTGCCTACAAAAAGCTACATAATACAACAGAAATGTTAACTGTCATAAAGTTCCTGGAGTCCTGAAGAGGCACTGTTAAATAAAATAAAATTCAATTCAATTAAATACAGTAAACCCTAAGAGTGTAATTCATGAGCCCTCGTTTAGCATATTCAGAATAAAATCTATGTCTCTGCATAAATCTCTGAAAGAGAGCTAAATGATGGAAAAGCACTTGGTAAGGAGTGCTCTGTTTTGCAGAAGGCTGCAGAACGGAAAGAGTTACCAATGTGCAAGCTGTCAGCATCATGCCACTTCCAAGAGACACTTCCTCATGCATTAAAAACAGAACAACACAAACACCTAAGCCCAGCATAATTCCTGCAACCATCTCTTGAGTAGCAGGGTCATGGATATCTTCTGCTAGCTCAAAAATAGCATGGCCCTGTTCCAAACCTGTTCCTGCTACAGTGATATGACCTTATCAAAGGATTTTGCTGACTCCTGGAAGATTCTTTTATTTAATATTCTGATGTACAGGCCACCTAGCCAGGATCGGACTTAAGCTTCCAGTCCTGCACCACAGCACTATTTACTTGGATAACTTAGTTAAAATGTCACAAGATGACTTAGTGATGCAATATATATAGCCAATATCCATATAGCTGCAAGTTCTTCTCTGCGTACTGAATCGGCAGCATATTGCCTATGCAACATTTAAGTCTGTCTGGACTACCAAAAAGAGCTTAAATGGACTTTAATTGCTGTGAGGCTTGAAAAAGAGAGGAGCATAATAAAAACGTAGGGAAGAACAAATGCCCTTGAATAGAAATGATGCTTGTTGTCTGCTTGGAGTCTCCTTTCAGAAACACTGACTCTCCTCCTACTTTCAGTCTCCTGAAGGTGTTTCAAAGAGATGCAAGGACAGGTAAAGATGCTGTTTCAATTAAGTTGTGCCAGAACTCCTGATAAACATAAATAAAAATCCTCTATGGGTTTGCATAAGTGTTTTTCTGTATATATGTGCACAAAAGTCACCATGAAATTGTTCATTCTGATTAAACCCAACATTTTAAAGGGATAATCTGATGAAGAAAAACAAGAATGTTCCTCTTCATAATAAGTCACAGAAAACTATCAGTACATTGCAGTAAAATATCAGCCAAATTAGCTGATACTTTACTTATGCAGCACTTAGATATATGTATCATTAATGCTGTACCTACATTGTCACAGAACGTTTGGCAAAATTTACCATTGAGTTATTTCTTCTGTTCACATAAAGGAAAACATTGTAGTCTGACAATCCAGCATCTTCAGCAGTATCATATTATTCCTCTTTTTTCCCCTGTAACTCATTCTCCTTCCTATGTCCACTATTGCCTAAGCAGAGCCGACACACCTGTTTGTAGACCTGCACTATGAACATTTATTCAGTGAGGAAGTTTAAAAATCATAGCAGTTTCTTGACCTTACTCACTTCAGAGCCCCAGAAATAGTGTGTTAGCCCACAGGCTACCGAAGAGGCAAAATCTGTGCCCAAAATAAAGGAAGCAACTGCTGTGAAATCGTGAAACTGCCACTAAGAGGACAGCAGGATTTTTAACCAAAGCTTTGAAGCATGATTTCCCTCTTCAGCCCTGTATAGCTGTCTGCGCATGGGCAAATGCCACCCTGCAGAAGTCATCCCCTAGTTGACAGCCAGCATGTCGGAAACTGAAAACACGCGGTCAGTGAAAGCGATAATGAACAATTAGCACATGCCTCATCTGCACTTACTTCACTACCGCAGGTAAAGAATGGGCCAAGCCCAGAGGTACTGTGTATCTTCCTGAAATAACATGAGCAATTTCTTACTTTTTCTTGATCTGCAGAAAAACTTGATGCCCCCAGGAGAGGTAGACGGGTTAGAATTGGGGGAGGACTCTTTGGAGGAGGACCTGAAGATCCCACTGAAGCTCATTCGGCGTGGGGAACGTGGGGGAGACTCCTGGTAGGGGAAGGGGAAGACTGTTTTGGGTGAGCCAGGGCTATGCTTAGACCTCACAGGGGCAGAAACAGGGCTGGAAGGTCGGTTCTGGAGCCCTTTTGAGAAAAGGCCTTTTGAAGGGCTGCCTGTAGAGTAGCTTTCTTCCACCTGAGGAGGAGAGAAAAAGGAAGAAAAAGAAAAAAAACACCATTAATTCAGTTCAACTTGTGCCATTAGGTTTTCAGAACTTGCCTCAACACAGTCAACTCTCGTTTATCTGGGCTGCGGGTTAGCCAGATCTCACTTTCCCCAGTAGCTGCCTGCACTGACATGTAGATACCATGTGCCTGTGCCCACTCTTGGGCTCCGTGCTGCCCACTGCTGTTAAAGATGCCCATTCAACCTATCTACATATATTTGGTATTAAACAGGATTTTCTTTACTGGTTTTATTTGCCACACATCTTTCCCCCTCTTCCTTCCCTGGAAACTCGAGAGGTGCCTGGCAACCCATTGGGGCAATGAATTATCCCCCTTAAATGAATGCAGCACCCTGATGTCTTCCTAGTGAATTTAAGTACTCATCTACAGTACTTAAATCTCCATTGCGCAGCGTGCCACAGCACAGACGGCACAAGTCCCCAAGCCGCCTGACAGGTCTATACAACGCCGGACAGAGCCACGTGGGGATTTTAACTCCGGCCCCAAAATAGAGCAGCCATTTCAGAGTGGCGATGCTCCAGCTCCTCAGCCCAGCCTCCAGCTTGGGTACGACTTTCCTACCTGCTATATCTCTTTTGGGCTGGCGCTGGCTTTCCGGCTAGCCGGAAGATCTGTACACAACACAGCACTGCACTGCGTAGGCTCGGCGAGCGGGAGGGGGCAAAATCCCAAAAAGCAAAGGAAAAAAGGAGCAAAGATGAAATTCTCCCCACATATGATTTACAGAGGCCTATTCAAACCGCCGTGGGATTTACTTGTGCATGGGCTGTACGCAGAGTTTATTTCCTCAAGGATGCACAAAATAGTTCTGTGGGCCTGATCCTTCTTATTCATCTGGGCTCATTTCTCATGAACACAAGGCTTGCTCGTGGAAAAAGGGAGCAGCAGGTTTCAGGCCTGCAGTGAACACGTAAGCAAAGGCTACGTTTTGCGTGCCCACAGGCACAAAGTGCTGCGTTCTGCATGAGATGTGCTGAGTCTCCAGCCCTCTGCATGCCTGCTCCTTTATTCCCAGCCACGCAAAACAAACAAGGAGTTATGGAGTAGAGAACCGCACATATCTGAGAAAATGCCAGGTACACATGATATGTGTTATTCCAGTTAGATAAGAGTGTTGTTGCCATGGGAGTCAAAGGACATATGCAAGACAAGGTTCGCAGGGAGAAATAATGACTTTTATTAGAACGACTTAGATGAAAGAATAGATGAAAGAACAGAAGACCTCTTGGGTGCACATGCCCTCTTTCAGGTCAGTAAAGGGCTTCTGGATGTAAACTCTACTGGGTTAAAAACAGCTAAGCAATTAACTCCCCTTTCCAATCTTGCCTTGTATGCTTAGCCCCAGCTCCAAACCATATTTGCAGAAATACACAGGAGCAGCACGATGGCCAAGTAGCGGCTCCCTTCATACCACGGGATCACACTTCTCACAGTCCTCTCCTTCCCCTGCACGTGCACTGTGGACCAGCTGCTCTCTCCACGTGCGATGGGACACATCAACCACAGAGTCGAGTGCGACCTGCTGTGGGGGAGCTGCGGAAGGGCCTGCAGAGAGCATGGTCCCTCGCCAGAGAAGGTGTTTGACCTAGGGGGTCACTGGCAGGGGAACGGAGCCACACGGACACGGCTGTAGCATCCCGGCGTCCGAGCGGTACGGCCCCAGTGAGCTGATGAGCTCTGCGCCGTGCTCCATTGCCCAGCATAGAGCTGCACGGCAAAATGCAGAACCACTTTTCATACTCGCACGCTTATTTCTGACCGCGTGAGAAAACAACCTCAGCAATATCTGTTCTTTTACACTGGCAGCAGAGGAGCCGTCACCCTCAAGGGGAAATATCTGGGAGGGATCACCAATTCTAACTGAGGCCCTGGGTGAAACACGCAGCAGCGGATACTTGACAGCATCCGTCGGAGACGAAAGAGCAGCAGTGTTGCATGCTTAAGCCTCAGGAAGCAGAAGCTCATCTCCCAGCTCTGTCACAGATTCTCTGGGCAATCTTGAAAACTCATTTAAAATTACACATGTATTCTGCCATGAGGCCAGTAGCTCCTTTATTCCCACGATAAGTCCTCCGGCGCACAGACCGTCTCCTGGCGAGCATTCATCAAGAATAATAGGGCACAATCCTGCAACTGAGCCCTGCAATAATTACCGCATTATAAATGAACTGATAAACAAATTGCACATTTATCGCAGGCAAATAGTCTCAAAGTAGCAACTTCTTCATAAACGCTCATTAACTTTACTAAAACATCATCTCTAAAGCATCTGAACCTATTGTTTTCCTCGCAACTCCACAGTCCAGGAAACAACCAAGCAGCACAAGAGCACCTCCTTTCGCACTGCGATTTAAATAGGGCTATTGCCAGATCTGCTGCCTGAAAGTTGGGGATGAGAAGTGCATTTTCAAGTTCATTATTAACTATAATACAAATCTGTCACTGCCACTGTAATTTAGAACTGTTTTGAGGAGGATAATTTCATTATAATTTTTTCTAAAGTGACAAACCATGAGATTTGTAAAGCTAAGAGAAGGAAGGTATTTTGGTGCCATCTTTAATATTTCATGCATCTTTCCGTGCGTGCTCATTTAGTTATAGCAAAATACTCATGAGAGACACTTATTAAAAAACTATGGAAATGCGCTAAAGCAATTCCAGAAACGTAAAATGTCAAAGAACGTTTGTCAAATAATTGCAGCATCCCCTGTAAGTACGAGTCAGACGTAAAAGCAAATTGTGCGCAAAATCTGTATGGGAGCAGCAGGATGTTTTTATTTATTGCAATCGTAAGCAGCTACTTTCTTCTCCTCATGCTGGCAGAAGGATTAGCTAATTGTCTGAGCACCAGGGGGCACACTGCTAAATAACACGTGTGCCTGCTACTAAATTAAAGGGAATTACTACAACGAGCTCTTCCCCAGCTATTCTGTATGTTAATTATACACAAGCTACACCATCAAAGATGATAAATACCTGTGATTTTACTTTGGGAATTACAACAGTATTTCCTTCATAGAATATTATTTGAGGCTAATGGACTACAAGTTTTAAAAGTTGATTAGGCGCCTCTAGAAGTAAAATCAACAGCAACAACAGTTAAGCTATCACAGCATACATAAAAGCCAATAGGAAGGCAATATGAATATAAATATATATAAATATG
Source organism: Apteryx mantelli (assembly GCF_036417845.1). Lineage (NCBI taxonomy): Eukaryota > Metazoa > Chordata > Aves > Apterygiformes > Apterygidae > Apteryx > Apteryx mantelli. The sequence goes on along the minus strand of NC_089979.1, from coordinate 162,766,645 downwards.
AATATGAATGTAAAAGGCAATATGAATTTTCATGCCTCAGCTGGGAATGCAGAAGAATCTCTGCTGAGGTATAAACTGCACAATCTCACGCAGACGCGACATAATGACTCCAGCAGTGATGCTGGAAGAAGGTTATAGAGCTGGATGGATCATCAGCTGCTCTTCACATTTTTTGGATTCATTTCCTGAATTTATTGCTGGCAGGTGGGCACAAAACTCCCATATGTGCTTTTGAAATGCAACTATTTTCCCAGCTGTGTTGTAGAGGCCAAAAAAGTATCGCAATCTAGTTTCCCACACTAATGACCCTTTCACATCATCTTGTGTTGGTGCAGGAAAACCAGCACAGTGAGAATGAGCAGACATATGAAACACACCTAATAAATACACATGGTGGTATGGCTCTTTTGATCCCGACCGGAGAATTAGGCTTTTGGAGATAAGTAATCCAGACAAACAATAAAAGTACAATACACATCAATGCACAAATGAGGTCTAATCAAACAAATTGAAAAATTACCCTAAGTACTATGACAGCTCACCTTATAAAAACACACACACACACACAAAACATCTCTAGTGTTGGCTTTATGGAGAGCATATAGAGGAACTTTGAGCTCTATGCCTAAGCGTGGATTCCCTAAACCTTAAAACTGCTCATGCTGGAAAGGCGGAAATCTCAGCTCTAAGCGTATGTCTATAGAGAATAGTGCCTGAAATAGCCCTAACTTAGCAGATAGGTAATGGAAGAGTATGAGGATGCCAGTGCAACCCTACACTCAGTCTACGCAATTTGCTTCTCAGTATGGTTAACTAACCAAGCTCAGATCAGATATATTGTTTCTAGTGACTGACTTGGCTTGTTCAAGGCTAATTCAGTTACCTCACATAGTGCTGAGTAAGTACATCCTAAAATGCTGTAAGACGCTACCAACTGTCGTGCTTCGAAGCACAAAAGACTCATCGGTTGGGGATCGGGGAGAACTTAGCTCTGTTGTATGACCTGAATGATCTTACGCAAGCTCCTACAAAACACGCAGAACTGGCCACTGCTGAAAATACAACAGAACGAGGGGTGTCTTACGCTGCTTGACATCTTGCACACGTACTTTCAATTTTGGAATGATCCGTAAAATGATAGCTTGGCACGTGCCCTGCACCAGGCATCTCTGGAAGGTTTCAACTCAGGAAATGGCATCCTCGAAGCTCCCCTTTGTCATTTCACCTGGATGCAGGAATATTTCTTTCTTCCTCATCCCCTCTTCCTTTCTCACAACTATACACATTAGTGGCACAAGCCATCCTGCAATGGGCCAGCAAAGCCCCATCTTCTTTTCTCCCCATCATTTTCAACAGATAAACTCCTAGATGACAAAACCCTGGCATAAACCATTATCAGCCCCAGACTACGCACTACTAGGGAATGAAACACAGCTGGATGCAGCCTCAAATCGCCCTGCGGTTGTCCAGCCCTGCTAGCCCACCACCTAAGGTGGATTTAGCTTGTGCTGTGAGCACTGCCCACATACTGCCTGGGCACAGAGATAGCACAAGCCAACGACAGCCCCAGGTTGCATGTGGCCACCCTGCTCCAGCGGGTGCATGATTTTAGCTGTATGACAGGAGCTGTGCCAAAGCCCTTCACTCCAGGGCCAAAAGAATGGTCCCTGACCTGTTTTATTTACTACTACTATAGACATAGCCTGAGTGAACAACCAGGTATCTTCTGCTATTAAGATTCAACCATTCTTAAGGTCATCCAGATCTTCCTGGAGAAGGTCCTTCTCTAGGTCAGCCCAGAGAGAAGCTGTAGGTATGTCCCAGGAAAGACAGAAAAAAACTTCTGTCTGCTTCATCAACAAATTTCATTAGCGTGCTTCTGTGTTTTGTCTCAGCTGTACTGGCAACAACCAGTCCTAGGAATAAGCTTGGGGAAACTGCGTTAGTGCTGTCCCTCCACCCACCAATATCAGCAGGCCATCCTTCCCTTTAAGTGTTTTCTTACCTACCTCATAACTCTTCAGCTTATTTTACAAAAAAGATTGAAGTGTACTACATTTAATCACTACCATATGATAATCCCAAATGCAATGTGCTAAGAGACCAAACTATTCATACTTTGCCACAAACTAGTCTCTTGTCATCTACACAACATCCATCTCAGTCCGGCCTCTTCTCACTCACTCACAGAAGTCTCCCCAACATCGTAATTTGCTTTCCTGCGCTGTGTTACGGATCTGATCCCTCCTCTCTGTTTTACCGACTAAAGTCCTCCCTGTGAATCCATTGCTGCTCCCAACCTAGAATTTAAGAACCACGTAACTGCGGGGAAGGGAAGCGTCTTGCCTAAAAAGGCTGGGCATAGTAGCAAGAAAAAAAGCCTGGATAGAAACACGGGCAGAACTGAGCGGTGCTGAGAAGACTCAGGCCAAGACCAGGCAGAGACGGTACCGGAGCAGGGGAAACCCAGGCACTGGCCTTGCCTCTGCCTCAGCACCTCCTCCCGGCCCCCTGCTCCCCTGCAGACTGCTCCAGCACCATGTCCTTCCACAGGCACACCGCCTTCCCAGGAGGATGCCCCTGTCGCCCACTTTGGGAACCACCGAGCTAAAGCACTTCCTTGGATCCTCCCCCCTCAGCTGCCACTAATTTGTCTCTCCCTGGATGTACCTACGGCTCCACTCTCAGCTGACTCCTGCCAGAACCACCTTCCTGGGTGCCGTGGGATTCGCAGTGCTCCGTATTCCTGAAAAATCTCTGACTCTGATTCAGCTTCTTGTGAATTTAAATTCACCTTCAGAACAGTTTGAAAAAAATGTCTTGAACAGGGACTAAATAGCCTTTCAAAATGCTTCTAAATTTAAGTTGAAGTTATTCAATACTCCTGAGCTCTCCTCCTTTTTTCTCTAATTTTGAATAGTTAGGACATTTACGGAGCACTTGAAGTTTGTTTTGTTTTCATAACAGTGAGTTATTTGACCTTTATTATTAAAAAAAAAAAAGAAAGGAGAATAACAGAAAAAGAATCACCTCCCACCATCCTTGACAGAGACAGTAAACACAATTAGAGACGATACAGCAGATAGAAGTCTGCACTTATTTCCTGCCCTTCCACTGAATCTCAATAAAAAAGCTCTTTGATAAACTTAATTGGATGATTCTCTCATTCTGGGGGAATAAAAGAGCTCATAGAATCATAAGAGCTGCCTTGATTAGGCTGAAAGCTAATGAAGGACGTACTCTCCCAGGCACCGTGTGGTTACATTTGCCACCATTAGCATCCTCAGTTCTGCATGAGCCATAACAATTGAGATGATAGAGTATCTTACGGGATCAGAGATGTCACTTCCCAAAATTAAAATATAATGACACTTTCCAAAATTAAAATACAATGGGATGAGACTGGCTGATGTGGGAGGCTATGAGAGAGCCCCACACTGCTGTATGGATGATCTGGGTTGGGTGCCAGCAGGCAGGACTGCTCGCAGGCAGGAGCAGGCTGGAGGAAAGGCAAAGCGCAAGTAAGCTTATGGCGCTGCTGGGTCTCGGTGAGAGCAGGAGGCTCCCGGCTCCACTTCCTAACCTCTACCTCTGCATTTATTTCAAAGCAGCAGATGGGAAGGAGCCACCCACACAGCATGGCAGCGGTCATCGCTCATGCCCTCCCACCGAGGCTCACTGCATCCACAGCCCACGCTGCCGGTGCCTCATATTGTGGCTCTGGCACCGTCCAGGATACACTCCCCATCCTTCCTGCTGAAGCCAGTTCACTAAAAGAAGTGGAAAATTAAAAGGTTGGGAAAAATAAACCAAAGGGAGGTTTATTTGGTTATCCAGTGACAGGGGACCTAAAAACTGGAGAATTTTTGGTTCTCCTCCCTGTTCCAAGGGTTGCTTGTGCAGTTTCCATTTATGAGTCACTGGACAAAGCAGAGAAACAATGCTGGGACCAGAACCAATCCTTCAATATGGGAGTCATTCCTCAGTTCTTTTTTGATCCTGGTTCATCAACATTTTCCTTCTTTATGGACGGCAGAAATGCAAGGCAGTGCCAAAGGCACTGGTTACACAGTGTACTTTTTGCCCTATTCCTTCGTTTGTACATCCAAAAAAACAAACTAATTCTTTAGCCAAAGTATCATATCCAGAATCCATGTAGAACTAATTATCTACCATTACTCTCAAAACCTAATCAAAGCCTTGAAAGACTTCCCAGAAGTAAAGTTTATATCATTTATTCCTAGGTGTAACTCATCCCAATCTGGCCCAACTGAAATGGGCTCTGCTTGCTTGCAAAATGAGTTTTAAGTGATTCAGGTCATTCTGCACTGGAGAGTTTCCTGCTCATTATTTCCTACCGTCTTCACTCTCATTTTTTGTACAAACTATAAATGTTATCAGTGATGAGTCTATATTTCTTTCAAATCACGGATAAAGTATTATATAGTACAGGAACAGAACGTTTTCTCTGCCTAGAAACATAATTTCCACTGATCTCCACAGTCCCAATTTACTTTATCAGCTCAGTTTTTATCCACTTAATAGACTCCATGTTTATTTAGTATCATTCTAGTTTCTTAAATCAAAGCATCCTGCAGTACTGATTTTATATGCATGTGACACCAATTCTATTACATTTTTCATCCAAATTTATAATTTCATTTAAAAACCTGAATTTGTTCAATAAGCACCATTTGTCATTACTTCCAATGAAAATGAGTCTCTTGTAACAGCATCATTAATTATGAAACATTAGATATTTCATTGTTTTACCCAGGACTAATATTAGACTGACAAACCTGTAAATTATCCTAACTGCAAGCATTTTTAATATTAACACAGCAGTAGTTTTTTTACAGTCTTTTGGAACTTCATTTCAGCTCCAAGATGCGTTCATAATCAGCATCAGTCTGTCAGAGAAAGCCCTGCCAGTTATTTCAAAACTGTTTTAAGTGAGTTATTTGCATCTAATTTTAAAATGTCTAGCTTTAGCACCTTCTGTTTTGAATATGCTTAAATCATTAGTAGGACAGAGTCACCATTGTCATCCAAGATAAACATCTCACCTGCTTTTTCCCCATGTAGAAAAAAGAACTTTAATGAACACTTCTTTTCTAAACTTTCTTTTATATTTTACAACAATTCTATTATTTCCATAAAGCAATGGATCAATATTGTTCTTCAAATTTCTTTTCTTCTTCCTACCCCCTCCTCCATATATATTTTGCAAGTTGTCACCCTGTGGACAGTTTTCTTTTCATGTCATTTTCTTCTCTAAATCATTCACAATCCCTGGCTTTCAACTAAAAGCAATGACTATCGGTTTCCTATAATTTCCACATCTCATCATGTAATCTACATTTGAGATGAAGCATCTATAAGCATTCAAGGCGTTAATACCTCTAAAACCGATAATGCTGTTTTTGGCACAGAGGGGGGCACTCATCACTGAGCACTCTCCTGTCACACCATACCAGACTTGCTTTCTGTTTTCTTCTTCCTTATCATTCATGATTTCTCAGGCCTCTGCAAGACCCCTCTTCCACTGTCTTTTTCCCAGACTGAGGACTTCTAGTATATTTAATTGCTTCTCAGCTCCCGGTTATCCCTGTCTATACTGCTGCATTTAGTTATCCTCTAAGGTCCTTCTAAGAAGGATTAAAGTCATTTCAGGACAGTCCTAGCTAGGAGCACCGGCCAATCAACAATATCAGTTGTTTTGGAGGAAGCCACCAGCACAAGTATTAATGTACACGGTCAGGATACAGGAAGGCAGAGTACCTACCACAGGAACAAGAGCTACAAGAGCTGCCTATATGCAGCACATCATTCCAAAACCTTCTACAGAAGAGTCTTCAGAGTAGCATATTATACTCTCCGCTTTGAAGAGAGAAAGCAGAAAACTGAAGCTCCCTATTCCCTTCCTGTCATCAGGTCATAAAGGAAGGAAGAATACCTTTCTTACTGCTCATAATAATAACTGCGTTAGAGATAAGTGATTAAGGCACTCAGCCTCAGGAAATGTGTGCCACATTACCATCACTGGCAAAAAAAATCCTATCCGAACCTGAGCAAATAATTTTCTGCACTTCAGTTCCCTAGTTGTGTAATGAGGTTTATTGTCATAGGATAATGATGAGAGACACTTCCGTGGCTGAGCGATGACAATCTTTGAGAAAAGTGTTAACACACTTTCTAAAAGCCCGTCACAAAGACCAGCCAAATTAAATTAACAGCAGATCAGAAAGACAGGTTGTGAACTGCTCTCCTCTAACTTGATCTATAGCCCAGGCAATAGAGAAGTTAAGTGCAAGAAGAGAGACATCCCTGATTAATTGCTACTCTCCAATATGAGGGGTGAACAGAAAAACCATGCTACTAATGAAATACTGACTTATTTAGTACACAGAAGTTACACATTAGACCGTGATTTCAAACTTGAATAAAGGAAAATCATTTAACTAGAAAGTGAACAGTAACTCAGGCACCTTTTTCTGTAGCCTCAGCAGGGATGGGCAAAGTTTTACTTAGAATTACATAAAATACTGCAGTCTGATGCGAGTCATCATTCACTAACAGCAAAGATCCCATTCCTCCCATTGAGGAGAAAAGTGATACTTAGGATGAGATGCACGGCAATGGATTTTACTGGATGATCTTATCAGAAGTTGGGCTTAGTCAACTGGTTTCTTGGTTTGTTGTACGTGTTGAACAGGGATCTAAGTACAATGTTAGAAAAAACTCTGGATCTCACATGCTCAATTAAAAAAGTTAAAAAAAGCAATTTCAGATGTCAAGCCCCTCTGTGGCTATTCCAAAGCAAATCCCACTTCTGTTGGGAGAACTTGACCCAAGTTTAGGGAGAAAAATAGCATGTACTGAAATTGCAAAAAGAGGTGGCTATTGAAATGCTCTTCTAGTTTTCTCCAAGACAACCACTCATCAAAAGAGAATCACAGGACCACTAAGAGAAAAAGCAGGGGCATCATAAATGCTAAAGGGGAACTTTTAAGAGACATCACACAGCAGTGCACATGAGCAAGAATAGTTTTGGTGTATTTTTTCAGGACTGAGACTCATGTAGCTTTCTCACCATTCTTTGGGAAAAGGAGGTGATAAATGGAGAAATCAATTTTTAGCTAGAAACACCTGTCTTCTTCCAGCATGACAACTCTTTCCAAAAATGTCATATTGTTGACTTTATTCAAACCCATCAGACAAGTGTCTTTTGGTAACTCTCTCTTTTAGCTTCCCTGGCATCTACATGATCTCCTTTGTGTCCATCACGGACTCCTACGTCACAGTCTTAAAAGGTCCAATGCAGAAAAGAACAAGGCCAATGTTAAAAACATATTCAACTACTGATGGATTGCAGAAGTTTTTTAAACAATTGTCCTTTGCTGGGAGGTGCAAAGGAATAGAAACTTGTGCTGTCAAGAGAGCTAAATTATTACTGTTCTAGATGCAGATTAGCTTCACTAAGGAGATATTTATTGCTTCATCTGCCTTGAACTACAACTGCTGACACTGTGACAAATGGCCTGTAGCAGGTTTAATCTTAACAGAGCTCCATACCCTTGTCACAAGTCAAACTGGTTTGCTGTGTAGCTACAGATCAGCTTTCTGAGTAGTCACTCCCTTCACCAAGCCTGTAGCTTGGTTGGGGGGAGGCTTTACATTTAGCAGACCAACTTGTATTTCAAGGCTCTGTGAAAACTATAAGGCCAGGACTTGAACATGAAAGATCCCACCTACAATTCTTGTTGCTCTGAAAATGTGTAGGCGCTGTCTAATAATTTCTAATGTTATCCATTGAATAGGTTTGCCTGATTATTTTAAAGCAAGGAAACTCTGTGAATGTATTGGTTTAATTTAATAGCAGGCTGTCGGAAAAACAAAGCATCGCAATGCCTCCAGCAGGATAACCTTGAGTTAATCCCACATCGCGGAGGGACACCTTCCCACCTTGTTTACTGCTTTGTCTTCAGCAAATGAACACAGACCACTTTGCCAGAGCCAACGATGGATAGATCAAGGACAGTGAACAGTTAAACAAACCCTGTCCAGTCAGAGAGCAGCCATGAGGAAGCAATTCAAGGAAAACCAGCCGGCGGACACGGACACCTATTTCTGCGCTGCGTTACTGTAGCAACGCCACAAATTTTGGTAGCTTACTATATTCCTAAGAATACGTTTATGCAATATCACTTCATTGAATTACAACAGTGTTACACATAACATCTGCAGCATTTAAAGCAATACCACCACACACGTTACCATCCTTTAAAGGACACACTGCATAAGCACAGCCACGGTAAGGTCTTCTGCACAAGTCACTACCTTTGCCCTGGTGTACCTCTCCCAAGAGGTTATGGGTAAAGCAGGTAAGATTAAAACTCCAGGCCTTTGTAATAATAAATTGTGTTCGTCACCCAGGGACTCAGCCACTACAGTGAGGATGAAGCTTTGAAAATATCCTACCTTGCGAGAAGCATTTTTGTCTGTGCTCTCCACATCACCATCCAAGAACGGCATGGCAAACGAGCTGAGATCCTGGCAGGAGAGAGAAGAAAAAATGATGTTCTGTATTAATGTCTTCTTCCTTCCATCAGATAACCCCAAGGTTCAAGTCCACTGTTTTATTTCTGAAATGCCCCCTGGTTTATCCATATCCATTTCCTGGTGAGTAACAATATGGGCTCTGATGGTTCCCCTTGCCTGTGAAATCAATGTAACAAGTGATTAGGGAGTCCCTAGCAGGGCTTGCGCTGCATCACCTTGCAAAAGGCACTCAGCATCTGGACAGCCAGAGTGGAAGGTCCTGTGCTAAAACTCTCAAAGGGAGGTACCCAAATCCCACAGAAAAATTCACAAGAAATTACAGTCTAAATATAGGCACTTGCTCAGCAAATGGCATATCTTGCCTTTAGTGGGGACTATAATCTTATTTTAAAGAGTATTTATGGCAATAAACAAAATCTAAATGAGAATATGTCAATGTGAAAATATGCAACATATATAGCAAAGAGGGAGAAGACAGAGACAGAGAAGGCAGAGAGGAAATAACCAATTCATTTTTGCAACTTAGGCTAACACAATTCTGTGGGACTAAAGAAAATAAGGCCATAAGACAAGGACACATGCTCATCTTTAACAAAAACAAACTGCAATTATATTCCACCTCCTGCTGTCTGCTTTGTTTATGCTATTTTGTGTTCCAACCCTGGGACTTTTAGAGAGAGACATAATGAAATTTTCTTTGCAAGTGTCAAGTTTAGCAGCAGTTTGATCAAAAAAGCAGATACTGAGTGATGACCAATAGCACCTGATGCTGGGTGCCAAAGATCTGCAGGGGAAGAACTGAGGCTTGGATCCCAAACTTTCTCCTTAACGTAGAATCTCTCTGATGCAAGGCATCACCCTTTAAATGCAATGATTCAGTCCTTTGCTAACACCACACCTGCATCTCATTTAAAATTGTTTAAAACATAAATAAATAGCAATTTCACATAGGCTTAATTTGAGATTAAATAGAGTTTAATTATAAATAGCAATATCACATAGGCTTAATTTGAGATTAAATAGAGTTTAATCAAAAACTACCACTGGCTGAGAAGTTGCAAGGCTTGCTTGCCAAAGGCTTTCAGAATTCAGAACAGCCACAGGTCTAATCACATCACATTGTGTAATCATACTAAATCCAAAATATGCTTAAAAATGTGTATAACTCAGGCATAATCCTTACAAGTGTTTGAAAATATTCTGGTTACATAATGAACAACAAAAATAAGGAACAAAATATTGAATTACTGGAACTGAAGCACATGGGAGTAATTCATGCCAAGTTAAAAGAAAAGAAAAGCAGCAGCTACACTTGGCCAAACCAGCCCCGAGTCGTTAGGCCATAAACTAAAGTATTCATCACAAATTATTATGCTTCAAGCTCCACAAGTTCAATGGGAACTATCTACAAAGGACCAAACTACAAAGCACCAGCAGAACTACGTAACGCCACCCTCACCAACGCGTTTTGACATATGTGTTTCATACTGCAAACATTTGCAAATGCAAATGTAAACAAGTATCTCAAAACCAAGAGAAGAGTCATTTTGTTCGGCTTGAAGTTTTACTATTATCAAGGTTTGACTGAGGCCGAACCAGGCACCACAGGGTCTTAAATAAAAGCTTCTGTATTAATTGGCTTATTCTTACAATTGGTAAAGACCAAAAATGACTTACATACTCCATATAAAAACTATCTGACTATAAACAGCATTTATAAACATTGTTAATAACTGAATTACTATATTACTACTTCATATGTTACTACAAGACTTAAATGATGAAACTCTGTGAAGAATTTTAAGAGCCTAATGGAAAGTTACACAAAAACATATCCCCTCATGTTTACTTTAATTTAGCCAAAGGATTTAACAACATTTTCCTCTACCCATCTTTGGTAGTGAAGAAGATGAAACCTTATGTGTGCTATGTCCTTTTCCATGGAATAAATCAAGGAAATATTTTTATTGTTCCTATTAATGTTCCTATACTACTACTTTTTGTAATTCACATGCTGTTCAGGAAGACTGGAGGCTGAACTGAAGAAACTGGGCTTAAGGGGGCACTTATATCTAGCGGTCAGGCTTGACTAAGCGATTCAGGAAATCTGGAACATCTGGGAAAGGAACCATAACTTCTCTTTTGAACAGAAATATTCAAAAACAGGAAGGGGTAGGTATAACTATTTTCCTAGGACCTAAATTTCAGTTGTCAGCTACAAACCCAAGCTTAAAAATATATAAATATTGTATTCTAATGATCAAAAGTATCGTGAAACCCACTCAATAATTCTATTCTAATTTGTACCTCTCATACATCATGGAGGTATATTTATTTTCTCTGTCTTCAAATGCAGAACAGTAGACCTCTAGCTATAAACAGAAATAACTGGAGCTATACCAGAACCTCTTTGCATGAGACCTTTCTTTGTCAATATTGTGCTGGAGAACATTTTAAACAGGCAGATAATTGTACTTTCAGTTCTGTGAAAAAGCCCCCAGCTGTGGCTACTCCCTAACAATTTTTCCATCTTTCATTCCTTCACAAGATTCTAGATGCAAAGATATCCATCTACAGAAGGAAAAAATACATATTTCAAGGGCCAGGCTGCAAACCCTGCTCTCTCAATTCTGACCCCTTTGTTAAGCAAGGAAATGTTAGATACTTATTTCCTCTTTACACGTAGCTCTGCAGAATACAAAATAGATACTTGTTTCTTCTTCCTGTTCTTCTTCATCCAGCAGCATTTATGACTAGGTGCTGAGCACATGGTTAATGTATCTCATTTTTTATAAAAAATAGGACCTCTTAAAAAAAAAAAATTGATAAGAGCTGCTCCGTAAGTGTTGCAGTACATCTTGACTGGCCACTGCTGCAGCCCTAGCTCTTACCACATATCTGGCTGTTCTGATCTTATGCCAACAGATAAAGGTTGAAGGTTTGTTCTGCCATTAACTTAGGATGAAGCCATTCTTAGACTGAGCTTTCTCACTCACGGGCATAGCATGGGTATTATCCACTAACACCCTCCACTTCTGCCTTACTGTCCTTGGATTAAGCGCCCTAGAAAATCAAGTGTTTCTGGAGAGACATTTTTAAAACTTCTGCTAAAGGCACACAGTACCGTGCTGGTACAAGGAAGAGTCATTCTCCCTTGAGACTGCAAAGCCCTGACTGAAGAATAAACGGCATCCCTCCCTCTATCCGTCGGTTTTAGCATTACATCCTCTGATAAAAAACTTCTGTAGAGACCAAAGACTATAGCAGTCCCCATAACTAAGAAAGGCTGGCAGAGAGTACAGCTCCGAGTGGTGCTAATTTGGAATTAAGACTATGCGACGTCTGTTTTGCAAGGTTTTGTTAGCTCTTCTGTTATGTTCCTGTTCCTCTTCCCCCACTCTGACAGAAAATCCTCCAAACAGTGGAAAACATAATGGCAATTGCCCTGCTGGAAAATATTCTAAGAGACAGGTCAAGTAAAAGATAAACCATCCTACCTGCAACATGGTATTTCTGAAGTGGAGTTACTGTACGTAAGGTACTTGTTAACTGAACTGAAGCGTATTAGAGAAGAACTTTTTTGCTGAGGGTGGGGAGAGAGATCTGCCACAAAAGTGAGATTTAGACTCTCAATCCTGAAAACTGCCTTTTGTGATATTTCAAATTTAATGTTTCTTCTTCTTCAGAGAGCTTCTGATGTCTCATTTGGTTATGGCCGAAGGAAGAAGGGAATCTCTGGGGGTCCCTTTTTTTGCAGCTGAATTCAACCCTAGTGCCAAGTCAGATATAAGATTACTTTAACATAGTGATGCAACGCTGAAATTTTCCCTCACATTTTTATGACGATGGCAATCTCAGTTGGTCCTTCACGTCGCTCAGTGCACTCCAATGGCCAGATATCACTTCTGTCATCCTCAATAAGAAGAAAAGACCTCTTGTACAGTTCAGATTTACTTTACAGCCACAAGGTCACTTCAGATTTATTTCGTTCTCAATCGACTTTTATTTACAAGAAGTTGTCATGGTAGCTCATGCTCTATTCACTGAGGAATACAGCTGCCGGGATATCAAAGCCATACCTGCTTTTTCCAGAGGATTGGCAGAGCTGTGATAGAGCAGAGCTATAGCTTTGTGCTCCTGCTATCAACCGGTCTCTGACCTGGAAGGGCAATCTCCCGCAACAGCTACTAAACAGCTGATTTTCCATGACATTTTTCATTGTTAGCACAAGAGACAACAGTCACTCACGGAGTTTTATCCATGGCTCCAGCAGAGACATAGAAGCAGTAGACAGATACAAAAAAGCAACTAAACTGACTTTATTTTTTTTATTAGGCTTGACTGCTGCTTTAATTTTTCCAGGGGATAAATCAGGATAAATCTGTCTGCCAGTGTACTCACCTTCTCTTCCACCTCTTTCACTCTTTCTCTGGGGGGCAATCAGACACCTGGAAAGTTACTGATTCTTCACACTACTCCTGAAAATAGCCTCAGAATATTTCGCCTCCAAAGATGAGACTAATTCTGTTACCCCCACACCTAAAAGAGAGGTCCTTGCTCCCACAGAAATGAATATGTAGTGCCCTCGCTCCTCCCTGACTCCTCTCTTACTCCGTTCACGGCTCTTATACCAATATGCTTAGACTTACTTAAAAGAAAGAAAAATAAAATTTTTGTTCTTTGATTTCTTGGGAAAACAAAGTCGCATAAACATCCCTTTCGCAGAACTGTTTTGGAGAGTAGGAAGGAAAACTGTATTTTAGGATACAGACAGTGACCGCACCAGCTGGCATAGCGTAGCCAAATGGCAACAGGCACAAGCTCTGGTTAGCCAAGCCATTTTTCACCTTTTCCAGCCAGTTTCACTGCTCCTTTCCTGGCTGGTGAGGGCTGCTGCCAGAAAGGCCTGCCCAGACACGCTGGTCTGGCTGCTGCTGCAGTTGGGGACCTTGGTGTCAGAAGAGGTTTTCCAGCAATTCTGTTGCAGAGGCTGCAAGCTTAAATAACAAGCCACTAAAGCCTTGAATCCAGTAAACAAGATATTAAGAATTAAAGGTATCCTTTTTTATTATGGTTTTGTTTCAAGGCTGCTTTGGCAGTCAGGCTGATAAAGCTTTCCTACAACTGCTGAAGCCAAGGAGCCAGCAAGGCACTCCAGGGCCTGCTGGGATTGACAGGTCAAAGACCTGTTTCCAAAGTGTGCAGCGTGGGGGAAAGACCTTTTCAAGGCCCCAAGGACCACATCCTCCTGACCCGCAGAACTAACTACTCTGAGGCCAGAGCGATGGTAAGGCAGAGAAAGGCCTCTTATACTTGATGTGCTGGATTAGACCTTCCAAGAAACCTTAGGGAAAAGCCAACACTGGTCTGCAAATGCAAGAAGAGCTCATATTCAACTACTTTTTCTTTTCATGCAGCCATGCTACCTAGAAAGGATGGAGACCTTAAAGTAAACTTACAGCTATGCAAAAAGGCCTGCAGCTCTACAGTCGAAGCCACAGGATCCTCACATGAAGACTTGTGTCTGACACCGTAGAGGTTTGGTGGTTTTTTGAAGACATCTAAAGTATTTCCGTTCAAGAGAAAACAATACATACACGTGACTTTTAAGAGCGTAACTCACACACTTTTAACTGCCCTATGCTAAAGGTTGTATGGATACAAATATTTTGACATTTTTTTAAAGATGAAATCTGACCAAAATATTTTTCATATTGTCTTTTAATCTTAACGCATAGACAATTAAATATTATTCACATTTTTCAGAAGCAAACATACTACTTCTCACAGAATAGCCAGTCTTTGAAGATGTGTATTGTTGCTGTGCAGTGAGTATTTCCAGTTGTTAGAGCCAGACATTTCACTAATGTCGTCTGAGCGTTTCCTTGCTCAGCTGACTACATACTGCTAGTGAAGAACCGGCCTCAAGTGTTGTTACCTTGCAGCAGCAACTCCCACCACACAAAGCAGGTGAACTGGAAAATATTTTCCACCCATTTAAGCACAAATAATTTGAACGAGTATATCCCTTCCAGACATACCACTAGCACCATGCATTTCGGGGCTGGGTATTAAAAGACTATTTATTTCATGAGCAGCTCCCCGCTGCCATCCATCGCAACCGTCCCTTCAAATGCAGGACATGATCATGCAAGAGTGCATCCCTGGTTGTGTGAAGACCTGTGCCCATGCCAGTGGGTCCGACTCATGAGCGTGGTTATGCATTGGTCATGTTTCAGGGGAGATTCAGGTCAGAATGGCTTCACGGCAGCCCTATCAGCCATCTCTGCCGAAAGGCTGGTGGCTTCTGCTATAAGCAACTTCAGAGTCTTAGTGTAAGAAGCATCACACAGTCCTGACTGCTGAAGGTGTCACCAGAGAGACATTATTTTTGTTTCCCTGTCTTCTTTATGCATGCTAAGATTGCAATAAATTTAGGGATGTGAAATGCCTGCCAGACATTACAGTCTCTTAGTACAACATAACCCAAGCAGGAGGTGACACTTTACCAAGACAGCTTTTCAATATGGGGCTACAGCTCCTTTAATTAAACCAAGAAAATAAGATACTGACAAATTAAGCTAAGAGTGCTGACAAAAGCCCCAATCTTGCAAGGCATTGCTAAAGATTGCATTCCTCAGCATCAGACCCTAACGAGGCTCTTGGGGTCTACTCCTCTGCTGTCATTACTGAACTGTGACTACTTCAAATATCCTTCCAAGCGAAGAGTAAGGCTTTCTTTTTAACATTAGTTGTGAACTGTTTCTTTAAGCTTAACCTAAGCACCAGGAGATTTTGTTAGATCAACCTTGGACTCATAACTATCGATCGCAAGCCCATGTAAAACTCAGAGTAGCAAATATACTACCTATGCTAATAGCTCATGAGCAGAATCCAAAGCAAAGTCTGAACTCTAAGGAATAGAGGGAATATCTTGGTAGCTTTGACTGAATGGAAGTTTTTCATTTTTGAGAACAATCCTATCTAGAAGCCTTGGGGGATTTATATCAAATCACTCAACTATTGCACAAGGAAAGATTCATACCTGATGTACGTAAAAATTTTTGTCCTTTTATTTTTATTGTTTTGATATACTAGGCATAATATAATATAAGACTTGCTACATTGTTTTATTCCTTTACGAGAAGGTTGCTCATTGCTTTGCTTTTCTCCCTCCCCCATACCATCTAGACTGCAGCATGTGTTTTGGAGAGAGATGTAAGTTGTACTGTGAGACTTTAGGATGCTGGTGACTAAGTCTCAGTATGACTCAATGGGAGTGGGCAGTAACAGATGTACAAAGCTGGTTAGATTTGGGCAAGCCAGCTTTGTGCTTCACAAGGCTCTTTCAATTTGATTTCTATTAATTTTAAGGCTATTCATTAAAAAAAAAAATCAAGTTGGTCTGGAGAGCTTGAGATCATGGAAATGAGACATAGAGACTTTATTTTGTCCACTGCAGGAGGATGCCCAGAGGCAGCTTTGTTGCCTGGGTGACCGTACAGGAACAGCTGTGTACACTTCGATGTCAAGGTGGCTACAGCATCAGACTTGAAATAACAGAAGTAAAGCACCTAAAGCAAATGACCTGTCTGGAAGAAATGTAGAGATACAATTTGAAAAGTTGGGAATTATGGCTGGCTGAAATCCAGCCTAGATCTTGATCTGTGAAAACCATCATCCATCTGGGGACAATGTCTTGTATCAAAAACTTGGCAGTCTCAGCTCAGCTCCTGTTGCACAGGAGTCTGCATAACGAAACCATCTTACATGCCATTTAAAGGCATTTCCAAAGGCTGCACCACCAAACAGACAAAGAACTAAATAGCTGTTTAAGCCATCTCTCCCTCTCTCTCCCAGGTTGCCTGGCTTGGGTTGCTACCACTTTGCCTAAAAGAGCTGCTAAAACTGAAAATTTCAAAGGGAAGGGGAGGAGGAGAGTCATGAAACTAATAATTCCTTGATGTCTCCCTTAAAAAACCTGTTCGTCCTGACTTATCTTGATCATGGGATGCTGTCAGCCTCCTGCATAGCCTTCATCATTTCTAAACCTCCTGACTGACCCTGACAGGTATTAAGCTCCAGCAGTCTACACCAAATCTCTCTTTCCTTATGAAGCCTTATGAGGTCATCAACAAAATCTGTCACGAGATTGTGGATTGTTTTTTGTTTTTCTCTTAATTTCAGAGTTATTTCGCTAGAACACATTCCTACACTCTTCATGGAAAAAAATGAAATTTTCTTCCAAGACTCTTGATATCCTGGCAGGAAGTACCACCATGTGGGTTTAGTGATGCAGCCTTTGAAAAGGAGGTGGCCACAGCCTGGAGAGAGTCCTCAGATCTGATGTGGGACACTATCAGTTCTCCCTGGAGTCCCCTGAGATCTGTAATATTCAGATCGCTCAGGGCTATATGGAAATACTGTGATGAAGAATACTGCTCTGTATCTAAAGCCAGTTAGTAAACCACAGAACATCACGAGGGCATCTCTAACAAAGCATGAATAAGATCCCCATGCACACGACAGCCTTGGTTTGTCAGCTTCTTCACACTAAGAACCACACAGTGCTGTGACTGACAGCATGTTTATTACAACGGCAGATGGACAACCAGGCTAAAGCGTAAATAACAAAATGTCATTAAAAAAAAAAAGAGAGACAAAGCCAGAGAACAGCAGAGAAGGCAAGTCACAGAGGAAAACAACAAAATGCTCAATATTCTCTCTAATACCATGATCCACACACAATCTCTCCAAGGCCGGCTCCTGCACACATCCAACCTATGGAGAACTCAGTTGCCTTCTTCATGTTTTCATGATTTGCAAGGATCAAGCTGCCTACAAACTGGGGAGCAACAATGAATGCTCCGTGGACTCTGTTGGCTACAAACTCATTATTAAGTCCTATTCCGAGGTTCTCAACCTAAAACATCTTTCTCTGGTGAAACATTTCATCCAAGAAACATGCAAAGTTGAGAGAGCCAAGGCAAAAGCAGAAGATAACCTACCTCAGACCTGGAAAACATAGTCAGTTAGAATGATGAGGGCATTAAGAAACAACCAAAAGACACACTGCTATAGGTAGCAAGAGACTGGAAATGCAACCCTTTAGATGGCACGTATTCAGTGCCAAAAGAATGGCTTTCCAGTACTTATATGTTTGTCTTACATAAATGAGATACAATATCTCACAGTATTTACAGAGAAAGGCAAGAAAGGCACACATTTTCTATAAAACATAACTTTGGCCATGGTGAAATAGCAGAACCACAGGAAACAAATGATGATTTTGCCATAACATAATGAAAATACTTGAGATGCTACAGCATGGGGGCAATCTGAAGGGGATTCAAAGGAAGGGTCATCATGAGTCTTTCTAAATCATCTCTATACTTCAGCTACAGAAAGAATCACTACATTTTGCATTTTGATATTTTCCCTCAACTCTGTAGGGGACCAAAGGGGGGATTTCAGAAAATCATTTAGAAAATCACTTCCTCGAGGAACAGCAAAACACAACAAAATCAGAACTGAAAACCTCCAACTGCTGGCTTGAACTGAGAAAGACTTGCAGGGTTCTGCCTTTTACATATATGACTAAGAAAGGTGAAATTCACACCAGGCAGAAACTCTCGGCCATAAATACTTGAACTGGAACTATTCTTCCAGAGCACTGCATTTAGGAAGACCACTGCTCGTTTCCTCCTCTTTACATTCTTTTCAGTTAATAACCATGAATATCCTTAACAATTAGAAGGAAGCTCACAGCTGGAAAGCTAGAGAAGTGAGGAACCTGCTCTGGTCAAGTAGTCCCTCAACTAAAAAAGAAAGAAAACATTTAGAAGCAAAGGAAAAATTGGGCAAGGAAAGGAAGAACAGGACAGCTCTGCGTTCGGCGTGCTGAAGAGCTGGATGGGAGTTCAAAGGAGACAACACACAAAGCACATGGTGAGGACGATTCCCTGCTTCATGGGTTTCTGCTATGTCACTCTGCAGCTACAGAGAACTATTTCATGCCTACAAAGTTTACAGATGCTTTGCTATAGCTTTGCTTGCAGTTTTAGCACTATATGCTAAAAACATACTGCCTCTTTTTATTTCACAGGCTAAACTATATTTTTTTTCTTCTCCCAAAAGAAAAGCTCCTTACCACCGTAAGTTCCTCCCTAATTTTCAGCATGGATGTTTTCATTTAAATGTACATTTCGCTGAAGCTGACAATATAAAAGAACCCCCAAGGACAGAGGAAAGATCAAATTCTCAGAGATAATCTAGAAAAAATTGTCCCAGTCATAGTACAGGGCTCTGCCTTAAATTCAGCCTGTATGTCCTTCAGCTACCACCCTAGGCTTTGAGTTGAGAGATGATGAGAGCTGCGGAGAAAAAAATTGGTACTGTTATTATTTTTTCCAGTTAGTGCTGCCATGCAAAACTAATAAACTACATTACATCTTCCGTCCTGTGGGAATCCAAGCTGCTTTACAAACTGCAAATCCAGTCCGGAATAACTTCACAGTTGGACTTAGGAGATGGGACTTTGATTGCCTGTGCTGGCTTGCCGTTTGACCTCTGGGAAGGCATCGAGGACAGGATATCTGCCACCTAATTTTAGCCATCTAAAATGCTCGGCATCTGTCCCACACTTTTTTTCTAGGCTCCTGTAAGAGACGGCAGAGAAAGGCACGCATCTCTTAGGGGCGTTTCACTCTGGCTTCCTAGGTCCGGGGACGCCAGGGAGAGGCCAGACAACTTGCTGAAACTTTGGATGATTCAAGACAGGACAAAGGAAGCCTACCCTCTACTCCTCCCTCCTCGCTGCCTATAAAACGGGCACAAAGTCACTTCTTTCCCCTGTCTCTTCTATTTAGACGGCAAGCTCTCCAGACATGGGACGGCTCTTGTGGGCACGTCTATGCAGCAACCAGAAGCGAGCTTTAAACTCGGGGAGCACCGCGAGGCCCTCATCTCCGTCGGCATTTCTTAGCGTCACTGGGATGATCATTCGCTTTACGCAGCTTCGGTCAGTGCACGGGAAGTTAACGGTTTGATGGAGAGAGTGCTCGCTGGAGTGGAAACGAAGGAGCCCCCATGTCCAAGTGAGGCAACGACCATCTTGGGAGCAAAGACGGATCAAATACTCACCCGGCAGGAAAATCTTGTGAGCAGTGAGACAAACGGCACGCCGCAACACCGGGATGCGTCACGCTCACTTGAGATAGCCGCTCCTGAAAATAAATTTTCGCAGTGGGTCCAGCTTGGAAATAATTCTCACATGGAAAGGGAAGGACGGAAATAACACACATGAAGTTTTTTCCGAGTACCGCACAGGCAAAACTAAAACCTTCGAGCAGATATTTCCCCAAATAAACTGTACGCTTCTTTCAAGGGCTATAGCTTTTATTGGTATACACTGGGGATTTTTTCCCCAGAAATTGTGCCTAGTTTAGTTCAAGAAAAAAAAAATTATGAACAGCCACATTTACTTCTGGCTCCTTTAATAACAGTCTAATTTTAACCATCTACTATGTACCCTTTTAAGCATCGATGATTACAGTGGGCCTATATGAATATGCCATCAAGAACAGACAAGCAAACAAACTTATATTCAGGTAAATCCAGTTTAAAACTCAAGCTGGATATCTACATATACACGTTGCTGAAAATCATTTACGCCTGGGGCATTGGTTCAGAAACGCAGCACGTATAGGTCAGCTGAAACAGGCAAATCTGTATTTGATTTGGCCAGCAGTTTGTACATTAAAATGTGTTGAAAAGACTTTTATCTTGCTCGGAGCATGCAGGAAACATTTCCAAGCGAGCAGGGCACTTTGGCCACGGCGACGGATGGACCGACCACGAGCCCAAGGCAGGAGAGGCCGTTTTACAAGGGGGTGTCGCTCCGAGCCCTGCGGCAGGCAACCCAAACCCTTCACGCGGCATCAAAAACGCACCTCGCCCGAGGCTCAGACACCCACAGCGCCAAGGGGCTTCACCAGGCACCTCGCAGAAAAGAAACACTCACCCGAGCAGAAAACTAACCCAAGCAAGAGAGAACCAAACCAGTATTTCTCATGGTGAATTAAGTCCATGAGCAGGAAATTTTGAGGCAGAAGAGTATTTTTTATTCTTGTTTGGCTATTTTTGTTTTCATAGAAAAACACTGATTTTTCCTCACTATCAAAAATTAAGTTTATGCAAGTAACATGCCCCTTAAAATATATTGGTTATTTTTTTCTCACCCCAAAAATGATAATTTGTATCGCTATCCATTAAAAAGCTGTATAGCTTTTAGTATGCATTTAAATCCAAGTTTTATTCATGCTTGTTTCAAGCTCCAATAGGATGGAAATTGGACTTAAAATTGCACACGGTCAGACATTACAAGTAGTTAAACGCTGATTAGGAAAGTATCTCTTATATCAGAAGAAGAGGGTAAGTTTATCAAACGGTGTATCAGTTCTTTAAACAAAAGTATTAGTACCTACAGTGAGAAACAAAAACAGATGTCACTGGTGACTATCTCCTCCAGGAATACAGAGCTGCTAGATCTCATCTTCCCACGGGGAATCTTCACTTCTACACATATATAGAACATGCTCTCATATAGCAGAATACATATGATAAACACATATAATCATATATTGTGTGTATACATACATGACAGCAAGCTCTCACAGTTTTCCCACTAATTCTCTTGACTTTAAATGATTAAATATTTCTTGACTCTGAATCAGCTAGTCACTGGACTTATCTGGCTAGTCAAACATGCTAAGATGACACCAGGATTTTCTCTTCCTGCTGGGAAACCCATTTGCTGCCTGAAGCAAACTCAGGTTCAAGGTGATTTTCACCCACTCCATGGTTTACCTTTAAAGCTTTACACCAATATTGCTCTTTATTCGCCTAATTTCTTCTTGATGACTGCAAAACATCCTAGTACAGATTGCCACAGTTTGAAATAAATGCTAAAAAAAAAAACCCACCATTTTTCAAAATAAATATATTTTCATTCCACTCAGTAAACCCTGGAGAAAACCGAAGTGCAACCGAATCCTTTTTCTCTGGGTTTCCTGCTGCCTCCCTTTTGATCGGGTCGGCATTTTGAAACACAAGGGTTTGGCCCAATGTCAACACGACCCGTTTCATCCTCCTTCCAGTCATTTCCTCTTCTCGCAGATGCTCTTGGCCTCCAAACTCCCAATTTCAGCAACTTCAGATTTCTCTCCTCTCAAGGGTGCCCTGAGTCAGTTCAACCTCTGTTTTAGAGCCCCTCTCAGATTTGGACCGTTTGCCCCATAGAGGGGATACAGCTATCGGGCCACGTTCCCCAAGGGCAGATAACCTCAGTCTCTCCTAACCTGCCCTGCACCAGAAATTGTGGCCTCTAGCAGAAGCAGCGACCAACAAGCAAAACACACAGGAGCTGGCAAAATACCTTTTACCCTATTCCAGGCAGGATCCCAGTTGCTATTCACCAGCCTCCTTCCACCACCCCACTGACAGGGCACCTTTAAACCTGCCGCTTCGGGTTCGCCCCTAGGAAAGGGCCAGCATTGCCCCCATCGGGCATTCGTTATCTCACAGGCCCATTAATTGCAGTGCAAACCGGTGTGTGCTCAGCATTTAGCCTGGTAGCAGAAAAATGGGAGAGAAGCACATGAAGCCTGCAATATGCATCTTTATCCAGAGCAATTTTCATCAAATATCAAAATAAAGAAAGGCAAATAACAAAATAAGGCTTCCGATCAACAAGCTGCCCAGCAAAACGGGATTTTTGGTTTGCAAGGACTAGCCACAGCAATTAGTTGCACAGCAGATCAGTATGAGAAAACAGGCATTGCAGGATGCAGAGACCAGATGGTTTTAGGCTGAAATTAAATAAACACCCCAAAAAGATAATCTCTCTTTCCAAAACACTAAGAAAAAGTTATGCAAGGAAAAAAAAAACCCAGCTACATTCTTTAACTAGATAAAAGAACATTTTGTTCAGCCTTGGAATATCTATTGTAATTAAATGCTGTGAAAACAGGACAACAACCCTGTGCCAGCCATGCATACAAAAGAGACAAAACAAGATGAGAAAACAAAATACCCCCGAACCATGCATTTCTTACGGAGCCTGAAGAATGCCTGCTTCTCAGCAGAGTCCTGCAGCGCGCTCAGGCTTCTCCACCTAAACGAATGCAAAACCTACTCCCTTTACGAGTCTCTTAAAAAAAAAAAAAAAGAAAAAAAATCAAAACTGAGGAAACCCACAGACGATCGAGATGCACGCCGACTTACAGCTCTGAAAAATCCTGCAGTCTGGCCGGAGACGTCCATTGAAGAACTGCACACGGAGCTTTTTCCCTACAGGCAGGCGGATTTTCACGTTTCAGGCTCTGCTCCTGCAGCCGAGGCTGCAACAGATGGGCCCGGGGCCGGGCGCGCGCTTGGCTCCCGGCGCGGCGGCGGCGGCGGGCGCGGGGATGGCAGGCAGCGCTAGGTAACTCCGGAGAGCGCAGGCGACAGTCTTCCCTCTTGCTGCAGGCTGCGTGCCAAAAATGCGTTAGACACCGAACGATTCGATTGCAAGAATGCAGCAACCTGCCGCACGGCCCCAAAGGGGACCGGCAGCACGCGTGTTATCCAGGCAGGTAGCTAAGCACCTTGGGGTGCACTAGCTACACGCCGTGGGTCCCCTGGGGAAGTCGGGGAGTTCAAACAACCACAGACATTTTCAATGCAATCAGAGGAACAGGGATCCTATTTTCAAGAGCAGAAGTTTCAAATAACTGAGGCTGCATCTGCATCATAATCTAATACTTCAGGGAAGGCAGCGCGGAGCAGCAGATGCATTTCAAAAAGCCTGTCTGCTGCACTGTAACACCTCCGTGCCCAGCTTAACTACGAGTCCATGCTGTATCTGCACAAAAGTCACATTATTTCTCTGCACTGAAGTTCTCCCATCTGCAACACGAACACAGCGAGGCTTAATCGACTTTGGAATTTACTATAAAGACCTCACTGGGAGAATGTGTTGGCTAAACACAAAGGAGAACATCACCATTAAAAATAAAGATAATAGTACAGATTAACCAGATTTTGAAAATCCAAGAAGGCCGCCTATTGCATGAACAAAAACATATGCTAGCACAGCAATGCAAACTCTCCAAACGAGCTGAGGGAGAGAGGGGATTTCTTGAGTTTTCTTCTTTGGCAGGAATTCTTTGAAAAATCCCTCTTTATAATAACATTCAGCTTTGATTATGCCGCCAAACAATCTCATAAAGTGTCTTTTACTGGAAAAGAAACAAACCCCACACCGCAGGGCCATATCTATGGCCAAGACGCTATCATAGTCTGCCACAGATGGGGTCATCTCTGCAGAACAAGCTAACGTTAAGGCAAAAGACAGGAAGATCATACTTGCAGCTTCCACTCTTTTAACAAAAGGCATCAAAATCCTTGGGTAACGAACAGACACCTATTTGGAGAAACAGGTAGACAAACACGGAGCCGTGAAGCATTGCCAGCCCCTTCTTGGCCATTTCCAAATAACACCCTCGAGGATGTACTGAAGTTTTCTTTAATTAATGGCTACCACTTTCTAACTGAAGCGGCGCAACTGGCTTGGCGCATGCATCGCCCACAACATGCGTGACGCACTCGCAGCTCAGCACAACCCATCGCAGGAGCCCGCAATCATCTGCAACTGGGCCCAACCAATACTGCCCTTAATTCTGTCTAAAGCAAATAATAAATATCCCCGAAGCCGGGCAGATTTCTCTCTTTGCCAGCGCCAGAGCCGCAGTCCCACTGATGCCTCGCGCATGCGCGGCCGGGAAAGTGCCCGCTGTCCTCAGTTCCCCTCGGAGCGCAAAGTGCTCTCCCAGGCGATAAAACAACTCCTTCCCCAGCAGAAAAGCAGCAAATGGCACATATTGTTCACTCTCTCATGGCAGGAATTACTTGCACCATTCTAAGACCAACTCAGTAACAGCCTTTTTTTAATACGGGTGACGGAGACGAACAAATATTTCACATTTAGAAGGTTTTTTCCCTAGGTAAATAAATATTTTAAGCATGCAGAACATACAAATACTTTGGGAAAAAAACAAATTTCTTTTTATAAATCTGTTTTGGTGGTACCAGAGAAACTGGTTAACCAGCTGGGGCAAGTGAAACACACTTGTGTCTCTCCTGCTTGAGCTATAGGAGAAAGGAAGACATCTGTGGCTGACCTACAAAGACTTTTTCTTCTTGGAATAAAAGAGGTTCTCCTAAAAAAACAGCCCACAAAACAAGGTTCAGCTCAAATGCTTCCATGATAAGTAACTTGAAAGGATGACTATTTTGATTACAGATAAGATAAAATAAAATGGGTATTAACAGCCAGGAAAATGTCTCATAGCCCCAGATCATTCCTTTTCAAACCACTCATGGGACTCAGTCTCACGTAGGCAATTAAAAGAAACACGCAGACCTATTACGGGTTTTCCTTTTAATCTTCAACACTGATTTGAGTCTCAGAGTCGGATCTGGCACAAACTCTACCTTGAAAACATGCCTTTTCCTCCCCCACCTTTGGATAAAGAATATGAAGTAAGAGAAACAGATTGCACAACTCCATCTCAGATAAGCAGCAGAGTTAATGGTTTAAATACCATTTCAGAAATATTCACTGAAAGAGTTTTTGGATTCTGTCCAGTTTCTGACATCCATGAAAAACAGTTAATCATTTGCCATTTTCTTTCGCCCTTCTGGGATGAAAAAAAGGCAGGTTTTCTATTATTATTTCTTACCATTATTTAATGACCACTCACACTTACACAGCATGTGTCATGCCGGAGAACCCCAAGCTACTCTTGAATCTACAGGCATGGGGGGTGCAAATCACGTTCATGTAGACATTTATGTACACTGTATTAATTCATTAACACCTGTCTTATAGCTGAAATATTCTCTGATCAAATGCCTGTGCTCAGATGTGGCTGGTTAGGTAACTAGGTAAGATCTGAGGAAAAAAAAAAAAAAGATTTCTGGACAAATAATTTGTTTTACACAGTGGTTTCAGGTGCACATGCTCCAATCTGAAATACTGATGCTTTGCATGTAAATAACTGAAATGCAGCAGCCTCCATGACAAAGAGCAGCAGCGAGTTAGGGGAGAACATATTGCACAACTGTATGCAACATGAGAAATTGTCCAGATAATCTCATTAAATCATGGTTACGACTGTACTTTAATCACTTGTTCTAAGAGTCTGCAGGAATATGGGTCCAAAATTCCAGACGTTTCCTGACATATTAAGGGCAATTGATAAGCCTTCCGAAAATGCTTTATATAATCAACTTTCCACACAACAATAATTTCTAACAGGTATAAGCATTCAAATATATTTTTTAGATCTTTAAAACTTTCTTCACATTCTTAAGTCTTTGTGCTTAAAGCCCATCAGTCATTGCTTGTATTATAAATACATATCTTTAAAAAAGATTTCATTTTAAAGCACTTCTAGAACATTAACATATTTGGAATGATTATATGATTTTCACATTTTACAGGGCAGTAACACTGTGGAGGAAAAATCACGAAAAGCCACTTGCACCTTCTACAGTGAATCAATCAAACACTGGCATATGGTCCAAAAATCAAAATGTAGAGAAAGCAGATTCATAACTAGCACATTCTTACCAATATAAACCTAAGAAACTAACTGAAACAGAGTCAGTGTTGTACCAGCTAGATCTTGTTTTTCCATTTGAAAGCCAGAAAAATTTAAGGATTCAGGTTCACAGAGGCTGCTATGTGCTGACCACTTAGTGAGTTGTGGGATCCACAGTCCTGACCCAGATCCTCAATTACATTCAATGACTTCCTATAGGGTTTAGTCATTTTATTCCAAAACACCTACTCTATTTCTTCTTCATTTTGGTCTAAGTACGAGCCCGAAGTCCCAAAGATTTCAAACTGGTAGCACAGCCACCTTGCACGATTCCTCAGAGGAGACTCAGAATGTCTTGCTATTGGTTGGTTTTATTTATATTGTATAATTTTCACACAGATTTAGTGGTTTTGTCAGTACAACATAAATTAGATGAGTAGATAGGGCCTTCTTCCATTATATTTACTCGCACTTGCTAAGCAAGCAGACCCTTGAAATCAGTGGAGCTGCTGTCTGGAAAGCAAGATACCACTCAGAAACATGGCAGCATGTAACGATTACGGAGGTACACTGTGAGCCAGTGCCCTGCTTGGCATGGCAGGGCATTCGTTCTTGCCCACTGAGGATTTAAGAAAATTTCTTTCCATTTCTTTCAAAGACCACAGTTATCATATCCATGGCTGCCATATAGCTCATGCCTGCAAACAGCTCCTGAGCACAGGGAGTAGCAACCAAAAGCAACACGCGGTACTGATGCGCACTGTGGCAGCCTGAAGCCAGGAAGCCAGCCCACTCGGGACAAGCTCAGGTAAGAGGAGCACCTCCTTGAAAGTCAGGAAAAGCCATGGCAGAGCTTGGAAAACTTGCAATGCCCAAGGGGAAGACAGAGTGGGGAGAGATGCTGGAGAGGGAAGGAGAAAACTCCTGAGGAGCACCATAAATGACACCTGCTCTGAGTAGGATACCCAAAGCAGCCTCTCAAGAACAGTGTTTGGAAAAGGACAGATGTGATCTGCAAGAGCTGGAATAAAGGAGTACCGGAAAAAAGTCTTAATCCCCAACACCCCAAGAGAAAAAGGTGGGGATGAACTATAGAGTTCGTGCCCCAAAATCAAGCAAGACTAGAAATTAGGGTGGCAGGGAGAGGACAAAATAGCAAGAGAGGAACAGAGAGAAATATCTCCTGCAAAACAAAATCCATAGTTCATCCCTTTATTCACTTCGAGCAGTCACAGTTTTCTCTTTGTAATTTTTCAGCGTGATCTACCAAGCAGTGAACCGAATAGCTGGAATTCATGACTCACTGTTGACAAGCCAGGAGCAGAGCATCCATGTGAGAAACACCAAAACTCAGCGAGTAAGTGCCCACCTCTCCCGGGGGAGAGAGCACCCTGCCAGCCTCCGCAGCGACGGCAGACTGCAGCACACTACGGAGACGCCTCGACTAGCTCAGGTACCAGAAGCAGGATAGCTGCATTCAGGTGGTACCTGCTCAAATTAATCCGCCTCGCCTGTCAGCAGGACTAAAGCAGTTAGGTATATTCTCAGGGTTTACAAATATACCCAAACCCTAATGATACCGAAATGATTAAGTGTTCATACGGTATTGGAGTTTAAGCAACATGAGCTTTGTGCCCTGCTCCCACTGCCTTTCCCACCTGCCACTTGTCCCCATGTATCCAGCTACGAGGACAGGCAGATACAGTCCCTGTCCTACCACGGTGGGAGGGGATGGGGGATGAGGCTGGAGGCACTCCTGGAGAAGTGCCAGAGCAGAGCTGCTCTATAGACAGGGTCAGCAGAGGTCTTTGAGTGACAGGGGAGAATTATAAGGGTTGGGCTGGGACACGGAGTCCATAACTCAAGGAGTGAAGGACTGACACTTTGGACTGTAATCTTGTACAATAGAAGTTAAGTCTCTCAGAGATATCCTGATCTCTGAGGAAGATTAAATCAGAAAGCAAAATCAATGTAGGACACTCAGTGAAAGGAGAAAGATAACCTCGCCATTTCCACAGAGCCCCTGGATACGTCACTCACCCTTGCTGGAGATGTTCAGCGGTGCTGTGATGCTTACTGGTGTCAATGATGTTTGGGGTTTTTTGGAATCGGAGTTGTTCAGAACTCATTGCTAGCAACTGCTGAATCAGGATGACCTGAACTGTGCTGCATAGGCCTGCTCAGAGGGTCTAGCACTTTCCTTCTCTAAAAAATACTTAATTTTAGAAGTCCTGAAAGACAGGGGACATCTCTTACCCTACCTCTACTGTACACCTTAGAGGCTTAGCTGAGAAACATCCTTTATGTTCAGTCCTCGCCATAAACAGAAATAATCCCACAAGGCAACAGAAGGATGATACTGCTGCATATAGAAATGGGTGAACATTTTATGGCTTTAACAGTAAGAGCTCCTACCATGGGCTTCAGTGTAAAATCCCTGTATATTTGCATGTATATTACCCAAGGCTCTTCATGGGGATCTATTAAAAACTACTCCGCAATATCACTCTCCAGCTAGTGACAGATGCCTTCGCTGGTAGGACACAGCAATGTGAAAGATGAGGCCTGGAGCAGAGACCAAGCTAGTGAGCTCTGCTCGACTTATTAACCAAACTCACATACTGGAACAGGAGCTGCCAAGGACCAGTGCTTCCATGAGGATATAGCGACGTCAGCATGGATGAAGAGATGCCTCAGCTCTACTGCTGCCTCCTTCGCTGCTCAGCCCCCTTGGCTGCCTCGTGCTACCTCCCACAGCAACGTGCCCCGCTGTCCCGCAGGGTTGTGGCAGCAGCAGGGCTGGAGCAGTCAGCGCCAAAAGAACCAGGGAAGGGGGTGGGACAAGGAGGCAGCACGGAGAAAAAGATGATGGTGATTAGCTCCATCTAAAATAGTTTCTGAAGAGCCATACCTGAACTGTCTAAAGCCTTCAAGACTGGTCTACAGTTTGTGGCTGGGAGTCTAAAATGACGCAGCACATCTGCAGCTCTCTGGAGAGCACCAATAATTTACCAAAAAGACAACATCCCACTACAATAACTTAACAGCGGAGCTATTCAGGAACTAAGATGCTTCTGCAGGGTGCGCAGCCTGCTTTATTTTGTTTGAACCTCATGACTATTAACACCCATCCTAGGACTTAGCCATGCTGCATGCTGAATTATTTCATCTAAGTTGTCCCCGTAACTCCAGGGCACAGGTAAGTTACCCACATACTTACACATTTGCACAGCCTGGCTAGGAACTGCCTGTTCTTCCTATTGGGGATTCTGTGTTTTCCAAAGCACTCTCTGCACATACCAACTACACTGCATGCAACTTTTAAGTATGTAATAAATAGTAACCATTAACTTTGAACTGAAATCAGAGGCCACCTAGAAAAGGATAAAGCAGCTGCTTAAATACAGTACTTAAATACAGTAATGAGCAGTTATAATGTCACCAAGGGTTTAGAAGCTGAAGAACAAAGATCTCTACTGGTATCAAGTGACTGTTGAAAAAATGGAGGTAATGCCACCCTGCATCATTCAAAGTAGGTCAGTGTTGCAAGAAAATAAATACTTTTAAATGTATACCATTATGTAATAGAAACCCTACATATAGCCACAAATTCACCATAAAGAATAGGGTAAATGTATGTACCATTTTAATGAAAATAAGGTAAACCGGTTTACCCACTCATTTTGATTTACAGAGACACGCTGGCATTGGGGGCTGGGTATAGTGGGTATGAGCAACATGGACATTTGCAGACTGGCACGAATTCTTTATGAATAATTATCGCCATGGTATATGCTACTTGTATAGCAAAGAGCAGCCACATTTTTAAATTGTAACTACAGGTGATAGCAGGGACTTTCTGGAATACGGACAGGCAATTTAGCTGTCTGAGAGCAAGCCTGCCTTATCCAAA
This sequence comes from Apteryx mantelli, assembly GCF_036417845.1. Taxonomy (NCBI): domain Eukaryota; kingdom Metazoa; phylum Chordata; class Aves; order Apterygiformes; family Apterygidae; genus Apteryx; species Apteryx mantelli. The sequence goes on along the minus strand of NC_089979.1, from coordinate 162,736,522 downwards.
AGAGGGATATCGGAAGGACAGTCTGTGTAAAAGCACCGTGACGAGGATGCGAAGCTAAGGAGCCTGCTTCAGAAACTGGCTCTCCGGCGGGAGGGGAAAGGCCGGGTGCTGGGTCCCCAGGTGCTGTGCTGCAGGCACGACCTCCGCCGGCCCTGCCGGTGCAGAGGGACGCCTTCCCCGTGAAGGTCAGCGTGCAGTCGGGGTCGGGCTTAGCCTCCCCTTGACCACCTTCACCCAGTGCTCTCGAATCCTGCGTTTCTGAAAACGATCAATAACCTCTTCTTTGGCGAAGGTTGTTTCCTCTACCCCTGCAGCATCAGCGGGATGCCCAGCGCTCAGGGACGGGTGCTCCAGGAAGGCACAGCGGAGCAGCCCCACGGGAAGGTGCCGGGAGCCGGGCAAGGGCCGGGGTCCTGAGGCCGAAGCTCAGGGCCCTCATCAGAGTCGCATTTGCTGCCCAAAAGGATGCAAGAGGCTTGCAGGCAAAGGCCTGCTCTTGTATTGCGGCATCCACTAGCACAGTCGAAGCCTCCTTGTAAGGAGCTCTGAAAAAGATGCTGTTTCCAATAAAAATTCAGTGTTTATTTAATGGGCAAATAGCAACTCTGGATATATGGAGCACCTGGTGAGGGTGCAGTTATTTTAAGAAGAAATGTTTGATTTCCACCACAGGGACTTATTTGCAAAAAATAAAACAAAATAAGAAACAAACAAGGGCACACACACACAGCGTAGGTTTTACTTCCTATTTTTACCATTTCAGTAATAATTAAATATAATCTACCCACACCCGAAAGAAAAGTGTGCGCTCAAAGTTTTTGACCACAGGCTTTCTAAATACATCCTAGAAACAAAATTTGCCTAAAGAAAAGTCAATGCAATTTAGTTTTAAAGAACCCAATGAATAAACAACCACCAACAACGTGAAATAAAAATACAAGTACAAATGATCCTTGCAGAAGAAAAGTTTCTGCTCATTTCTTTAGTGCTTGTTGTTTTTGCAAAGGTGAGAGGTCATTGCACAGAAAGCAATCACTCAAGCTTAACAAAGTTTTTTTTTTTTCCTTTGCTTAGAAGATTCATGAAATAATCTATAAGGAGAAGCATCAGCAAAGAAAAGGGCGTAAACTACCACTGGATTCATCTTACTCAAACCCTGATCCTGATCAATAGGAGTAATTATGTGTGTGTGAATATGTATACATATCTAAAAATATACACAGCTATATATAGATATATAAAAAAGCTAATGTCACATGGGAATATTTTTAGGCCTTCCCATCTTCCATGGTCTGTACTCCGTATTACATCTACATTTTAAGGGATGAAAGATGGCTTTGTGATGAAGGCTGGCAGGATATCCCTGTGCTATTCCTAGCCACAACTTGTATAAACTCTGGCATGCCCCTGAAGGCCTGAGCCTGCAGAATGCTGTCTGATCTCTCCTCTCAATCAGATCTTGCCTAGGTTTGTTTGAGAAGGGTTTAATCAACTTCTTAAAATGTACTTGGAGCGTTTTCATGAAACGGCAAGAAAATAGAGGAATTCTATTTCTCTCTTTTTCTTTTATTTTTACTTTGTGCATTTGACAAGACTTTGGCCTAAACCCATAAATAAAACAGCCGCTACAACAGTGAGAACCCACAAATGAAGCATTACTTGTTTGATTCCTAACACCAAAGTCCCCGTCAACGGATGCCTGGGCTTCCAGACGTGTCCCAAACGGCCTCATCGCAGCGGGGGGAGCCCCTCAAGCCCCCAGCCTGCTGCGTTCTGCAAAGCAGCCTGACACAGCGTTATCACGCCGACGGGGCTCAATTCAATAAACATCACGTGTGCACGTGCCCCCGACCCGCACGCAAGGCAGCCGCGGCTGCTGCTTAGCTGCAAAAGCTGCCGGGAGCTGCATCTGCTCCCTTTCGTTACACGATTCAGGAGCGAAAGCTCTCCCCAGACCTGCGAGAAACCACGGTTAAAGGCTCTCCTCTGCCGGGAGCTCAAACCCTGTCCTCCTACCTAAGGACGAGGCACACTGCCATATTAACAGTTGTCCTGCCAGGGTCTTCCTGAGGAGCTGAGCCTGAAAGCGAGACCGTGAACCCTCTCAAATTAGCAGGGGCATGGGGACTGGCAGGGTGTCAGGAGCATTTTGGATCAATTGGTTTCACTGCCTGGATGTCTAGCTGAGCGTTTTCCCTTTGCAATTCCCTTTTAACATCCCTGATCTTTATTTGTCTATCATTTATTGTTTACTGCACCAAATCTGGGACAACTCTGCCAGTTTTTGTGAACTGGCAAATAATGTACTAACCTTACCAAGTTGTCCAGCCTTTTCATTTTCCACTCACAAGGACGTCTGTCTTTTAAGCGTCACCATTTTTAATTTACGACTCAACAGCTACTGCTCATTATCTACAGACATAATCCAGTTATCCTGCTTGATTATTTTATGGGCAACCTCCTGGCACTTATTTTAATTCTCCCAGGATAGTATTTATGATTACAAGGTGTGCCAATATTAAAATCCCATCAAGAACGTTTTCATTGACTTTATTAGCTTGTAGACATCTGAGATTCACTTCCAGCTGCAACTCAGATTAGTAAAATCAAGCAGTACAGCTGAAGAAACAGCCCTAGAGAAAACCAGAAGTAGGTGGCAATATCCCAGTTTCATATCTATCATCGCTTCTAACCAAAAACATAATTATGCCGCAAAAATACTCAAGGCTGCAACCAGAATGCTAAGTTGTGTCATACCAATCTAAAAAATGGATCAAAATGATCCAACTTTCTCCAAACATTCATGGCAACGCCATTTCCATACCACAAAATACCACTTTGTTATATTGTGCCTGTTTTAATCCCTATGTTACAGTACTCTATTGGATAATGTATGTCTGAAAACCTGCTGGAGCTTACAGAAATCACACCGTAAGCACCCAACTGCTTTCTCACAGCTGTCAGCACTAGATTAGCTTCTGAACAGGAACAAGTCCCATAAACAGCAGGATTGTCTGTTTTGAAGGTTGGGGGCTGAAATCTTGTTTCTTAGGCAACATTCAGTAACTTAAAGCATGTTCTTATGTGCTTGATAAAATGACTTTTCCTTCTCTTTCTAGCATTTCTGAGTCTATACAGATTTTCCAACCAGAGCAGAACTGGGCATCAGAGCAGGAGGCTGGTGGTGGCCTCAGGTCCCTCTCCCAACTTGTAAGCTGACTTGCTGCATGGCCCTTGGCAAAACACTGTGTTTCAATCTGGCAGGTTTTATCACTTGCTTCTACAGACTTATCAGCCAGAATGACCTCTTCCACACCAGGCCGTGCAGCCACCTCTGCAGCGAAATGCAGTAGTAACAGTAACAAGAAGGAACGGCAACAGCTGTTCCTTATTTGTACCTATTATGGAAAAGGAAAATTCATTAATAGTTGTTCTCCTAACTTTTCTGTGTACGGGATCTTTTGTCTCACATCTTTAATTTCTTCCCTCCCATTTTGCTGTTGTTGCTTGTTACTTCTTTAGACTATACGCTATTCAGCGATATCACCTTTGTACAGAACGTTATACATTACAAAGTACAGCTTAGGTGTGATTATAATATAACGATAATAATACAATATTAGATAGGCATCATATAAAAACCTAAATTAGAATTTGGCCAGGCACCAGGAGTAAGCATGACAAACAGTACCTTTGGATTTCAATCAATAACTAGAGGTTGAGGGCTATGCAAACCACTCCATAAAGTCCTCCAGCCTTCCCCTTTCTGTTGCATACTTCCACCATGCTCCTGCCAAGGACAATCCACCCCTACAGTTCATGAAAATATTCTGAAAAGAGAATTTTATTTATTTATTTTAGAATGTGTTTATTATTATATGAATGCATTATTAGCAGCAGTTTTTCAAGAATGCATAAACTGTCAGATATTCTGGAAGGAAAAAAAAAGGAGGAATCACATCTCCAAAATATTCCTGGACCACCCTCCCCTAGCATTTGAAGTGAAAACATTGAGAATGTGGCATAATACACCAATTATAATGTCCAGAAACAGAATAAACATTTCCAACCAAGTACAGCTTAATATATTTGTTTCTTCAGGACCACTGCCTCTCTTTCTTCAATGCAAAGAAGGTTTTTTTACTTCATTTTGAAAACAAATTTCCTGGTCCCTCAGGCTTCCACTCTAATGGGACTGGAATATGAAAATTTAAGAAACTTCAGGCAAACCTTTCCTTGGGGACCTCCTGCTGAAACTCTGACAGCACACTGCCATGGGTAATAAGCTCTTTCACTTCAGCTAAAGCTTTTGCACAATGTTTTTCTCTACAGAATTTACTCTTTGGTGTTACAGTCTGATTACCTCTCTTAGGACCCTCAGTATAGCTCACAGGCTGACCATTTTTATCGGCACTCAAATTTTAAGAGCAATCTTCCTGCACATATAAAAGCATATTCCTGGAAAAGAATATGGGAAATATCTTGAACTTGAACTTTGCAACAAAATATTTCATTGCTTTTAGAAGCTAGACTGTTAAGTCAGACTTTTAATTGTGTAATACAATGACAACATCTTAAATATTGGTAGATACAGTGCTATCTTGATTTATTTTCTCTAGGGCAGGAGGAAGGCAAGAGAAGCAGAAGGGAATTAGGAGAAGAAAATTAACCACCTAAAACTGCCTGTTGTATTCCATTTCAAATGTTTGATTTCAAAGTCATGGAAGGAAGCAACCACCAACTGGGACTATATCTATAATTAGTATGGAGCTTAATAATTTGCTTATTTTTAGGCAAGAATAATAACTATTCCCCTTTCTTCTTCTGCTCCTAACAGGTGTCCTGCCCAAAGACTGATCCAGGCCAGCCTGTAACATTGACAGGAGTGCAGCACGGAGTTGCATGGCCAGAGCGCTGTCTACAGGGACTTTGGGTTTTGTTGCTTTTTCCTAACACCCCAGAGGTATTAGCAGTGCATTTCCAGACTGGGCTTTCCTTCCCCAGGGCCCAGGCCAACATCCACTCCAGTCAATAATGATTCAGATATCGTGTCAGGCTCTGGATGACATCTCACCTGAAAGCCAGCCCAGCCAGCATCCCAATGGCCTTTATGTAGCTGCCTGTGGTTGCTTTAGCTGCAGTTTTCCAAGACAAGGCTTGCCTAGACAAGTGACTCAAAGCCATCCATGGAAGACTGAACACCAATAACATCTGTTTATATATTACCTGGCTAACCTTCTTCCTGGATCCATATCTCATTTCAGTTTTACAAAAATAAATAGGTTTATAAGCCTCAGTGCTACAGTTTGAGGTTCGTGTACTAAAAGGACAAATGTTATGTTCCTGTATGGACTGAATATTGGATCACTGAGAGATGAAGAGGTGATTCACATGCTCAAGGTTAAAGCAAATGGAAGATTTTGGGACAGAAGGGATTTCCTTTTCTTTCATCCCTCCTGCCCTCAAGTCAGAACGTGAAAGCAGAATTTTTGTATTTTTATGTGTGGTCCCTTTTCCAGGGCCACTTGAGAAATTTAGCTGACAAATTCTTCCTGCCAGGAAAGTAAATTTGGAAGTAAAAAACAGGCAGTAATCTTGATTACTCTAGACCCCTTCTTGGAGTGTTTTATGGTTGTGGCTTTTGGTTTTCACAACAGGTCTAAACTTTGTTATTAGAAGTTGTGAAATACACTGTGGATTGGTGTGGGCATGCATGTGTGTGTGTATAAGGGGTGTAGCAGATGTCCTGCAGATCCTTCTAGCACGAAGTCCTACTATTCAGTCTTTGGAGACAGCCAATACCATTTCTGACAGATGAGCACTTCTTAAGAAAAAATTAATTGAAGTTATTCACGTTGAAAAAAAAAGCAAACACAGCACGTTTCTTTCTGACACACATACATATACCCAACCACAACAGCATTCTCACTGGCAACAAGCACCGTTGCACACGGATCAGTTTGTTGTTCTAAGCAACCACCAGCTCAGCTTGTTCCTCCATATGTAACCACAAACATTCAGCTGCTTAAAGTAAGCTTTCATGCCAAATTCATCTCTTTTTTCGCAGAGGAAATGAGGTAGCTGGACAATGCAGAACAGTCCACAGTGACTGTACTCTGCTGCTAAACTTCTTAAGTTTAGAAAAATCACTGAGAGGCAGTTCCTGTGTCAAGTACTGAAAATGCTCCAGCCCAAGCTAGCAGCTGTAATACCTTACAGAACTAGCTTTCAAGTGATAAATTTGATATATTGCATCAGCTACAGCCACCATGCTCAAGACGGGGGTGGCATCTGCATCTACTGTCTGCCAATTCCCATTGTAAGAACCTGTTTCAAATTGCCTCTAATCACTGCCAAAATGTAATGAGAAAGGGCAGAAGTTTTCCAAGCCATGTCTGCCCCAAACAGGAACTGTCTGGGAAAATTTCTGCCAAAATATTTCAGCCATTTCTAAAAAGTATCACAGAAAATATGTCATTTCCTAATAGATAAAACAATTTTCTTGTGAATTTTAGAGGGAAATTTCTAGCTCCTCCTTCATTTGGGTCAAAGACTTTCAATTTGGAGGGATAGGCTGTGCATCAGGGATATACTTTTGTTGTCCTTACAAAAATGCATCCAAATTTGGCTACATTATAGAGGCACATTGACACTTATACTGGACAAGTACTGGCAGTAGTAGAGACTGGCAGTGGGGGTTGGACAACTGACATCCTCAAAAGAAGAAAAAAGAGAAGGACTATGGCAGAGAATTTAGACAGACTACATAATAAGCAACTAAGATGTCTGGAACTATCTCCAAAGGAGCAAGGGATTGAGAACTGGAGGACAGATTCTAACACTTGCTGGGCAAAGGGACTGAAATTGTGTTCAGATGTCCACAAAATGGAAACTATGATTAGGAAAGCCGTGAGTAGAGAGAGTACAGAGAGACAGACAGGTTGAAGGGCACTAGATGGGAGCGAGACAGCTTTGCCAGGAATGGGCAGAAGAGTCTGTTCACTATCAGCATCCTCCAAACACGGAACAGAATTAATTCCTCCTGCAGAAAGTAAGGATACGGGATTGGGTCATGTGACACTATGGGGAAGGGGTCATCTCAAGGTTAAGACACCTAAACTCAGATGTCTCAGCATAGGTGCCTACACATGATCTAGTGTTTAAACTCACAGAATAGTAAATGGATATTAAGAGTGGCATTTAGTTGCCTAAACAGAGATTCCCCATTGTCATCTGAGACAACAGAAGTTATTTAAGACATGGGGCTGGCAGATCCGCCATAGGATCTACATATGACCTGTGCTCTATAAGAGAACACAGATTTTATGGCATTCTTTCACAGGGGCTGTGCTAATCTTCTTTGTACTTGACTTGCTGATCCTCTTTGTACTCTTTGTACTATCCAAAGAGAGGACAAAAGGTTGTATGCGCTGCCCAGTGTTAGCGTACATGCAAGCAAGGAAGCTGAAGGCCCGGCAGGATACTTTAGCACCACTCAGATGATATATTACAGACTTACACATGGACAGCTGAACCAAGAGCTATATCTTAATGTATTTGTAGAAGAGAAAGGAATTTAAGTTGGACAAGCTACCTAAATCTAACATTTCCTAACTTTTGAGGTCTTAACTTTGTAACCTTACCAATGTTCTTTCAACGCTCTGGAGGTACAAGTATGTAAGACCTTTATATATTAATTTGGACTGGGACAGTTGAAAACACCCAATGAAATTAACAGCACAAATCCTCTTGGATTTGTAATTATCAATAAAACAACACTGTGCATATATAATCAGTGCACAGCATGTTCCTTACTAATATGTACCTTGGCCAATTAAAGCAACCCTGCACTGGTTTTCCCAACCACTAAAGACAAATATGGTCAGACAAATTATTTCTGAAAGACAATAGCAAAGCAAGATCTCCCACTGAGAGTGGGCCAGGCCAGTCTAGTTTGATTTCTCTGCCTCCTGTTTGTATGTGCTTGAGAAGCACTTAGGAGGAATTCAAACTAACTGCAAACTATTTATGTATCTTGTAAAGACCAAAGAGGAAGTTTGAAGCACAGCTAAGTTAGTGAAGAGAAAGAATGGAAACCTACACGTTTCACACTGTGTTAACCATGAGCAACCTTTGTTTGAAACATCAAACAAAAGATCAAGCAGCTAAGACCCAAAACGTTATGTGGACATTTGGCAATCACCAATCTGTGTGCAAAAGAAAAAAGAAAACCCAGCTCTTTGTACGGCTGTTACAGCTGTTTATTTTCTGTCCTGATTCCCTAGCTCCTGAGTATTTATAATGCTTTCTGTAACCACAGAGCTGCAAAGGTTTGAGAACTCTGCTAGACCTTGGGTCAACAGTGCAACAAACAACAACAAAAGAAGAGATCAGATCTTCAAAGAGAAAGAGGAAGGAAATCAACTGTCAGCTTCAAAAAAAAAAAAAAAGAGAGAGAGAGAGAGACATGCAGATAAGGTATTGCTCACCAGTTTACTTTGGCAAAAAAGTAAGATCCTACCAGACGATTCATGAAAGGGAACAGAAGCTTAAACTTTCCCCCACAAGGAAACGCCATATCTTTTTCATTAAGGACAGGCTATGTGGACTTCCATGGAGTCACTGAAGGGCAGTTTGTCCAGTCCTTCTCTTGTCAGGGGACCAACACACAAGCATCTCCGTCACGCTAACCAGCACGTGTGTGTGCATTTCTTCCCTTGATCAGATGTGACATGCTCACATGATGAGCACCAAGATGACTTTCCCCCTCACTCAGGTGATCTGACACATACAAACAAGCTGTAGAAGTCCTTGCAAAAGCAAGAGAGGCAGGTGAAATGTTCTGGTAGACTGTATCCAGCTGTGTTTTGCCATTCCCAGCCTTAAGTGCAGAAAATATTTGGGATGTTTAATGCTGGCAATATACCCAAAACTAGAATAAATCATATATTTCAGAAAAGGGAAATCTTAAAATCTTCAGTGAGCAAGAATCATAGTTCATACATACTCAGTAGACATCTGCAAGGGAAAAATATCAAAAGATTTAATCCATTCTGCATGTCCCAACCTCGGGATACAGGGCTTGGCCAGGACTTCCCTCAAAATTGCTCTTTGCATCCCTTATAAACAAGGGAATCCCAGACACAGAAACGGAGGTCAAAAAGATTTTCTCTCAATGCTTCCCTTGTTGATCCCAGACAAAGGAGGACGATGAAGCCTGACAGGAAAGCAAAGGAGTAAAAGAGAGGGACAGAGCCATCGTAAGAGTCAAAGAGTAATGACAAGTGAAGGGGAAAGAAGAACAGGGTGGGGAAACAGACAAAAAGGGTGGGCACGAGCAGAGGCAACGGGACAGGAGAACATGGAGAAAAATGGCTCTGGAGCTAGAATAATGTCTGTAGGAATGGGTAAGAGCAGAAAGACTATGAGGCAAGACGTAGAGGATGAAGAAAAATAGCAGAAATGTCAGAAACAAGCGCATCTGTCATTTCTCAAATAACGGGAGTTACAGACCCTTGATAGCAGTTCACTCAGTCTGCTCAGGTACCAGATGTCTGGACTTCGGCTACAGTGATCTGAACTATTTATGAATCAAGCTGCAAATCAATATTGTTGCACATTACAGAATCTCTGCCAGTTCAGTTCCTTGTAGTATTAGGAAACTGAGGTAAAAAACTACAGTAAAAGAATGTTAGAGCTGCTAGGTGAAAAAAAGTTCAAATTAATTCAAGAATGTAAATAAACCTTGTGTCATACATACAGAAAGGTTAAATCAAAGCCGTACTGGCAACCTCAGCTTTTTAGGCCTGATTTTGTAACTGTACAACATTTCAATATAGAGTCCATGCTCCTAATGCAGATGCTCTCGAACAAAAACAAATTATCCCTAGCATAATACCAGCCTGTCATCCCAAAACTGTCCTAAAATCTATTATATTTCAATTGATTTCTGTATTTTCTTGCTCTTTCTTCTGACCAAGACTTTCTGATTTGTTGCTTCCAGCACTGAAGGAACAAGGAAACAAAGACCAAAAGGCAACACTGTGGGATGGAGAAACAGCCAAGAGCAGAGAGAAACATGGGATGCTAGGTCCACATCAGAAAGTCAGTTTTAAATCTCTTCCCCTTTTTTTTCAGATTTCAATTGCCTTACAGATCTTTCATGATCCTTACAAACTTTTTAAAAGATATATTACAAAACTCTTTCATTTTTTTCCTAGTATTTCTCAATTATTCAAGAAATTCTACTGACACTTTGGGAACATGTCTTCTCTTCTAGGTTTATCCATTAGTATATTTTCCCCAGTGAAAAAGCAGATCTCTCCAAGTAGTTTCATACAGATTTTTTTTCAGATATGAAAGGAAATTATGAAGTCAGTTGAAAGATTTATAAAGTTTGAAAGACAGCTTAATCAAGAGCCTACCTGTACAGATGAGAACAAGCTGGGCCGCTAGAGCCATGACACAAAGCAGTGATGCAGTGATGCCGTGCTTGCCTTAACGCATGCAAATATAAGAAACTTGTTGGTCAGAGCTCACACAATGAAGGCGTTGCAGACCAGAACCATGTCTTCCCTGATCACGAGCAATTACATTTAGCCACACTCCACTTGAGAAGATATGAGCCCACAGCAGGCATACACAGTGCTCTTAGTGTCAACAGCTACTTAAGCTGGACTCACCTCCTGTTAGTGCCTGCGCAAGAGAAACAAAACCCTACGTAGCTCCCCTGCAAGCCACGTGTCAGACCTTCCCGGGTGGCATCCTAGGTGCTCCTGCCTTCAGAGTCTTCTCTGGGACTTCAGGTAGTGCAAGAACGCTTCTAGGATATCTCCCAGCAATTTCAGTATTTCCTTCTGTATCCTGACAAAAAACTAACCCAACCAGTTGAATTGGTCCTGTGCAAAGACATATCCCCATTTATCATTTACTCTGAAGTAAACCAGCAGAGCAAAACCACTCAGAAATTACCAAATCTATCATTTGCTTGAACATGCACATGCCAATAGCCATTACAAAAATGCTTTCAGAATTTCCCTCTCTCTTGGCTGTTGTTTAACCCAAACACACCGATAAAGATCCCTGTAGGAGAAATACAAGGCAAAAAAACTGATCATCCATATCCACAAAACCAATCCAAGCTGACAGGAACACTTTGTGCACCCACGTAGTGCTTTATAGGCATCATTGCTGGCCAGAGCCAGAGGCTGAGCAACTGAGATTTGCACTAACTATTGACTGAAGACATTTTGTAAGACCTACAAAAGGAAGTGACAATATATAATTTACTGTATTTTTCTAAGCAGAAATGTAGCAAGAACACAGGAAAAGGAAAATAGGTTTGGCAATGTATGTTTAACTCAGTAAGTTTCACATAGGAGGAGATCTCGGTGCATCTTAATTAGTATAAAATAAATTTTAAAATTCTGCCAAAGAGACATCACCAACTCAGCTCATAGAGCCAAACCAGACAAAATTGATCCACAGCAGACCTCCCAATGACTGGTGACTCAAGTATTGTATGTTAACAAATAACGTATTAATATTAATAGCAGTCAATAATCTGTATTATACTGCCAGCAACCACTGCAGAAGATCACAAAGCTGCAAGCTCCACAGGTCATGTTTTGCTACTGAGATCAATGACTACTTTTGACCATAAATAGCTGCATATTACCTAAAAATATAAATATTTATATTAATTATAGCAACCAAGAGTGAATCCAGGAAAAACATCATACCTTCCTCAAGTACCTCGACACTTAAAAATGATAATTTAGTTTTCTTCATTGCATGTACTACACTGTTGCAACCGTTTTGAACAGTTCTTAAATAATGCCACCTTCAAGCCAAAAATGTCTAAAATTCTAGATGCAAGCCAGCCCAGAAGGCAAACCCTTGGTGCACGGCTGGGAACAGAAAGAACCTCTGAAGTCAACCTGTTATTCAGAAGTTTGAAATCAAGTTAGGAATTTCCTACAGAAAAGCTCTGCAGCAAAGAGGCCTGGCTGAACTGCCTGCTACCAGGGAATATAAAACTGGAAGGCCCTTCAAGAGACAAGGCATTCACCTGCTGCCAAGGAGCGACAGCTCTGCTTCTTTCTACTCCCGAGCTGCCAATAGGCCTAAGTGCCCTGTGCAATACATAGTAGGAATTAGCATGAAAAAGAACTGCCACTAATTAAAAATGTTACAAAGATGAAGGCAGAGAGTAGCCACAAATAAGGATTTTTCAGGCTGTGACTGATTCCTGGGTTGTTCTTTGAATATTCTGGATTTAGCAGATTGTTACCATATTTATGAAGCCACTGCAACTATTTAGTGAAGTCACTCACCAGGTATTCATTTTTATGGAATCGTGTAAGATATTTATAGACCAAAGTTTAACATCAAAGTTCAGAAAAAAAGGTTGACTGGGTTAATATGGTGTGTAATAATAGCAATAATAGTGTATAAATAAAATTTTTCATGCTTAAAGAGTTTTACAAACATGTTCTAATTCATCTTCACAATAGCTCTATTAGGGAGATAAGGACAAATTATCCTCCTTTTCAGAAATTAAGAAAAGAAAATAAGAGATACTAAGTAATTTAACCAGAGTCACTGAGTGAGCACAAGCTAATGAGTTTTTGATCTTTAGTCATGCACTAGTCAGCACACGTCTCCCTCAGATCTATCTAGGCACTGTTTCTCACCGCAGCTATTAGATCCGTGATGAATTCCTTGTTGCAAGGTCTGTTCCTATGTCAATACTGCCAACAAAAATTTGAACAGAAAGACATGGGAATACCTTCTAATGAAACAACTCAGCAGTGAGATGAATTAAGGACTGATTCTCCTTGCAGTCTTGGCACATAAGTCTCATTAAAGTTAGCAAGAGATATGAGACCCATGTGCAAAGGAAAGAGATTAGAGCCTTAAATCCAATCAAAGTCATATTTACTATAGTCATGTTCAAAACTACTTCATGAATGTCGTGACTGCCTACAGTGATGCTGCTTTCCAAAGAAATTTATTTGCACTTTCATTCTTTTGCTGCAATTTTTCTTGGAGAAATGCAAATATTTGTTTTCTGTTGCTAACAGATTTACCTACCATGAGCAGAGTGGTTGACTTTTTAAAAATGGAAGCAAGGTAACACCTGGATAATTGTGGATATGAAGATGACATATAGTTACAGAATTAAGGACTTCAAACAAAACATTATGCAAAGCTCATAATTCAGCGAAGGCTGAGAATTGCCCAGAGGGATGAAGACATGTACATACTCTTTATTTTATTCAACCTGGCAAAAGTGCACCAGGAGCTTTCGGGAAATGGCAACTTTCTTCTAAAGCAGCCCGCCTCCACTTTCAGAGGGAGGACAGCCTCGCAGTTCATCACACTCACACACACACACACACACACACACACACACGAATACGTTCAATTAAACTAGTGTTCAAAATAACAGCTATACATTGTGCTTGGTTCTCTACCAAAAATACATAGACTCAGCCGAGGGCAGGACTAGACAGTGGCACTTTGCATCCGCAAACCCGCTCTGCCTGCCTGCCTAATAAACAGAAGGCTTCTCTCCTTTCTACTGCCCACCAGAGCCATTGCGGGTTACATTTTCCAGTTTTATGCCCATATCCCAGACTCTCATGATCCCAAATCAACAGAAAACAAGACTCTCTTTTCAAGCCTCTTACTCTGTGTATGTGGGCCCAGTGAAAGCTTATAAGTGACATTTGTGTACTGTGCAACAAGGAAAAAAAAGGTAGTTAAGAAAGAACATAGTTTACGCACAAGCTACTCTAAGATGCTATAAGATACCCAGCAGACATAAATTATAGAACATTTCTAGAGGAATATGATGTACTACATGATAGAACAATTTTACACAGTGAAAAAGTTTTTCCTCATGTTCAGATGGAATTGTCTGTGTTTCAGTTTGTGCCCGTTGCCTCGCGTCTTGTTGCTCGGCACCACTGGAAAGAGTCTGGCCCCATCCTCTTGACACCCTCCCTTCAGCTACTTGTACACGTTGATAAGATCTCCTCTCAGTCTTCTCTTCTCCAGGCTAAACAGGCCCAGCTCTCTCAGCCTTTCACCAAGGTCTGCAGAGCAAATCTCTAACTCTCTTTTTCAATTTGTATACAGGCAGTAAACAAAAGCATTCAAAAATATGTACATATTCAAATATATATACATAAAAATATATACACACATATTATATATATTATTACATATATATATATATTAAACATGACTGCATTGTAGTTTCTTCTTTCTGACTGCGGTACTTTTTAATCATTCAAATGACGAATTACAGAGCAGTTGGGAGCACATGTGCTCTTCAAGCAGGCAGTCCCTCTTTCCATCAGTCCTGCTGGCTTGATGTGGCTTGTCAGCCATCCATGAGCTCATTCCAGTCTAGCAACACTTGATTTTGCCTTCATGCAAAAGGTTGGACTAAGTGATCTCCTGAGGTACTGAACAGCCCAGCGTTTCTAAAAGGTGTGTCCCCTGGAGAAGATGTGGCTTAAGAACTTGTGTTTGACTTCATGAGGCTGAATCCATTCTAGTTCCAATTGTTCTCTCTCACAACAGACCATACAATTATGAGCTGTGATGATGCATCACAGGAATTAAATAAAGTTTTTGTAATGTCAGACCTGACTCTCTTCAAAACATATCACAAATGAAAAGACAAAATTATATTTGAATAGTCCTGGTCTGCAATGGTTGAAATAGCCATCTTACATGCTACAGTCTTCAAAATGTTGTTGCAATCATAAAATTTGTAATCATACTTTGTTTTCCTTTCAGTACTTATGTATTCAAATTATTCATAGTAGAGAATATTTTTCCATGTACAGGATTGTATGCAAAGTCTATAAGTTTTCAGCAAATTACAAAATTAATCCATCAAGTAACCGCATCAAGCACATGAACAAACACATAGATAGCGATATCTATGCTCATTTGTTCCTTTTACCAAGTCGACTCTGTTAGCCTCCCCTATGAGCTCTGAACTTTAACTGAGATTGGTGGATAATAGGTTTTAGCCAACCCTCTACTCCCATGGTGAATGGACAAGGTCCTTTGGGTGCCAACCTGTTTGTCTCCAAAGTCCTTGTCTGCACAATCCCCTCTGTTCTTTGGCCCCAGAAACAGTTTCCTGGCATTTCTCTGGTAGAAACTGTGCACCTCCCCTAAAGCAAAAACAAGGGATTACTTCAGGGAAAAAGAGCTAACTTACAAACACAGGTCAAATAGATTTTTTTGATCAGGTCTTTTTTTATATTATATTTACATAGCAAAGTGGTCCAACCAGGCTAAAATCCCACTCAAGCTGTTCATCAAACACTTTAGCTACATCTCAGCAATCTTGCAAAATACATAAGCACTTTTCATTGTACTTATGGTGAGAACACAGCACAAAAACTGCCCATAAAGTCAGTCAGAGGTTCAAGAGCAAAATTTAAGTGTCCTGACTCATTAATATTCCTCAATCAACACACCCTTATGCAACCAGCTCCATGTCTCATAAGATGATGAAGACTGGAGTTGGGAGAGGTGAACTGGGCGGCACTGTACTGGCCACACCGTAAGCCACGCTGTTGCCCTCGTTTGCTTTGCTGCTTATGGACTTTTCCTCATAGTGCAGAGCTTTGAGTAACGGTGGCGCTGGCCGAACAGCACAGAGCACAAATGCTGATGGGCGCCCTGCTTCACCGCAGTGGGCTCGCTGCGTTAATATCGGCGTAATGAATAGGTGCTGAGAGTACAAGGGCAAAATATGCCCCTGTCACTGTATGACATTCAATAATTAAGCAAGTTTTGGTGTTACAAGGTATGGAAACATTGGCCAGATTAGTGTCAGAGCAGTGAGCATCATCTTAAAAAATATTTTATTACAGGTGCAGAAATGAGGAAAGAGAATTTAAAGCATCCAAAATGTAAAGCTTTTTCAACAGTTCTTTACTCCTTTTACTTTCAGCTGGTGAAACACGGGCACAGCACAATGCCTGATCAGCCACGCGGCAACCCCTGTTCCGTTTACAACTGCAGTTGGCCATTTAAGGTTTTCCTTCAAGTGCTGATAGTGGTAATGCAAAAAAAGGAGCATGACTGATTACAGCACTCGAATCCCAAACAAAAGAGGGATGGGGAAAAAAATGAAGGAAGAAAGCACAGCAGGAAACCACACCTTCCTAGTCAGGTGCAGTTCAGGAACTAGACAAAGAGATTATACCCTTATACATGCCCATCCTTCCATCCCAGTCTGATGAAGATATTCCTCAGGATGAAGACTAGCAAGGCGCAGTGCGGTTACGTATCAGGCAGGTGGAGGATAGTGGGTTGGCAGCCGTCAGGGTAAAACATGCTCACGTCAGTCCCCAACTCTCCAAGTGTCAAATGCAATTTTTACCTTTCTGGTTACCAGTTAAGGACACCAAAAAGTGGTAGCGAGCAGCATGGCCATCTTCTCGTTACTTGGTTTAGAAATGGGGCTTTATTTCCACCAAACAAATTTTAGTCCACTAAGTTCTAATTCTGGTCACCTCTCATTTACCAATTATTTTCTTAAAGCATTCCTTGGGGAAATCAATCAGCCTAATCCATTCTTTTCCTTTGAACTGTTCTGACTTCTACAAAAAAATGCACATTACTCTGGAGAAATTAGAGAACAGGCCTCTGGACAAAGCTTGGGCCAGAAGTCCCATTTTCTTGGAAGAACTAAACCCAGGTTACTTACAGCCCAGAAACTTCTGTATCAAATTCTATATTTAAAAATATGGGTCAAATTTGCAGTTTAAGAAGCTTAATGATTCTTTTAAAACACAATCTACTTTTTCCCACAGCCATCTTATAATGCAGTATGCAAGTAACCAGTTCAACTGTACAAGGCAGGCTGAGAAAAGAGAACAAATTTTCACCAAGGTGTTAGAGACTGA
Source organism: Apteryx mantelli (assembly GCF_036417845.1). NCBI lineage: Eukaryota > Metazoa > Chordata > Aves > Apterygiformes > Apterygidae > Apteryx > Apteryx mantelli. The sequence continues at coordinate 162,719,576 of NC_089979.1, read as the reverse complement.
CAACTGCTGGAGGCAGGTTACCAGATTTAATTGACAAATTATTTCACCTGCTATTGCAAATCCTGCATTCCTAAGTACTTTAGACAAACCTCTTCATAAACCTCTTAATCTGCCACTTGAAACAAATTCCCAGGCTGGAACATTCAACTCAGAGTATTACAAAGTTAACCCTCACCAAAGAAAATGCACAGTTTTAAAAAGAAGTACTCTACAGCAAATTTTGGTAGAATTAAATAGGTGTAAATACATTCAAACCTGACTGGTTTGTAAAGGCAGAGTTTTTTTTTTTTTCTTTTAAGACGAGAAAAAATGTAAGAAAATTAAGTGTTAAATACAGTTAAGATAAAAATCACACAAATGAAGAAGCCACAAAGAAACAGGAACTGACAGGCACGTATTTTTAACAAAATTCAAAATACCAAAGTATAAATACAAGGTTAAAAAAAGTACTTCATTAAACAAACAATATAGATGAATTAACATGCTGGAATTTTTTCCTGAACAGATTGTAAAATTAAAATATCCATATATAAACCTGACTAGGTCAACAGCAATGTTACTGCTCCATTAAGACCTGTTTGTAGGAGGGAATAAAATATTTCCAGTTAAAAATTATATGAGAGTTCCTAAATCCTGAAAAAATATGTGATCAAGGAAACAGGACACTGAATTAAGTCATCTCTTTCATACTTTCTGACTTCTAGTATGTCACTTTACCTCTCTGTGTTTTAATTTCTGTTCAAGCCCTTCTCCACCTTGACCATTGACATTATAAACTCTTCAGAGCAAAATTCGTCATTCACTGTATGTCTATATAGGGCCTATCAAGGGACCAAGACTTCACTTTAATGTAAACAACAGCAAAGATAAGAGATTTGTAAACCCCTAAGCCAAAGCCATTCTTACCATGTAGTTTGATTTCTGCAGAGGCCAAGTAACCTCCTACAGCAATTGCTGCATTAAATCAAAGCACTCATGTTTGAGCTGTTGTATTTGTTTCACAAGTGATCTCCAGTCTTGAATGCAAGTGTCACCAAAAAGTCTCAAATACATCAATTATAGGCAGAACAACTGCTGGGGAATTTAAATGTAATGCATAAAATCCAACTTTCAGTCCTTCATGAGCACAGAACTTCAGAACGATCCACACTAGAAGGACTCTACTTCAGGTACTATCACCTGCTAACTTATAGTCTGTGTTTGATACAGAGCCACTAATGCCTATTTGAGATTTATGCATGATTCGAGATCATAGAATAATTCAGGGTGAAAGGGACTTGGAGGTCTCTAGTCCCACCTCCTGCTCAAAGCAGGGTCAACACTGAATTCAGACTAGGTTGCACAGGACTTTATCCAGCCTTGTCTCAGAAATCTCTGAAGACTCAAAATCTTTGATTATCTGAAAAAAACAACTCCTTTCAAAACAATACAGGATGTTGCTCCCTCAAAATAAAGTTGTTGTTGTGTGCTACCCCTCTAACTTACTCTGAAATGGAAACATACTATTGCAGTAAAGGTTTTTCCAATTCATCTTCTCTTCTAGTCCAGGAGACTCAAAACTCATCTGCAGTCTTTAAAATACCAGGTGCTACACCTGCTAGTCAAATCCTGGCTCCATCAAAGTTCGAGATGGAATTTCCTCAGATTTCAGAAGAGCCAGCCCTTGGTTACGGTGCCCCAAATATGCACTGATATAACCTACACCCAGAACCTCCTACTTGGAATGACATTTGATAGTTATATTCATTTCAAGGAGACAAAACTGCATTTTCAGCAGTGTGTCAGTTTCTGACATAGCACGTTAGTCTAAAAGCCATTTCTCAAATCCAAAATAGGATCAAAAGATCATAGCATAATTCAGGTTGGAAGGGACCTAAGGAAATCTCTATCCCAACCTCCTGCTCAAAGCATGGTCAGCTCTGAGGTCAGACCAAGAGTTTAAACAAAAGAAAAAAAATACCTACGCTATCAGAATGATTCTACAAACAGCCCTGTATTCCAAAAAAGAAAAAAAAATGGATTTTAATACAACAGCATCTCAGGTTTTGGAAAACACATTTGCAACTCAGTTTTGGTAACACTAGAAAACAAAATATATTGTGTGAATTGTCTTGGTGTTGTATAACCTGTTGGTTAAAATCCATGTGACTTCAAAGGAAGATTATACAAGATTAGAGGCCTAATGTGAAATTCTGGCTCTGACTGAAATTAGTGGCAGAATTCCCACTGACTTGACCACAGCCAGGATTTCGCCTCTAATCTGAGGGAACCATGTTTTACTAATGCAACCAGGCAAAGCAACGCATGCCCACCCAGACCTGTCTCAGGGGTGCATCTCTCTGCAATCATAAAGCCTAGAAAACTTTTTGTGATCCCCCTCAAAGCTGTGGCTTCTGTCTCATTTTTTAAGTATTCACTCTTCCACTGTAGATTTTTATTTCTGTACAAAGTGGACTGTGACAAACCAAAACAATGGAACTGTCCGGGAAAAAAGCTGTTAAACAGATTTTCCTGCTCTTTCAAACAGTGGCGTTAGGACTAGGGAGGAGCACACAATCCTTCCTCCCATTTCACTGCCTTTCCCACCACCAGTGAAGCTGGAGGGACCACGCTCTATCTTAAATGATGGCACAAGAGCATTTTCCTAATGCACAGTAGCTTGCAGAGCTTCCTTTAGAAAGCATCCTTAGATGAGGGCTGTGTCTATGAAATACAGTTGAGCGTAGTGGCAAGAACACTGTTCACCCTGGAATTTCATCTGGCTTTCTGACACCCACATTCTCCTTCTCTTCAGTGTCCATTTGCCTTTGCCACAAGGATGCTACCAGGGGAACTCCTTCACATCCTGCCCACTGAGTAAATCAGTCTCTAAAATTAATAATGTCACTGAAGCACCATTAATTATTCCTTGCGCCATAAATAACATTTCACTTGGAGACTGGCAGCTCAAAGGCAGCTGGATAAAAGCAAGTTCTGATCCTGATTCTACCACGGCTTCCTCACTTCCCTGGGCAACCCCCCCTTGACAAGCGAGCACGAGGCCAAGACCTCTACATGAGACCAACACAGAACCAAAACGAGACCAGTCACTTACGTACTATTCCTATAGGAGCTTGTCTGCAGGTGTGGGCACACAGGTAAAACGTGTGGTACAGGTTCCTCGGATGCTGTCTGGAGATGCTTGCTCTTCTCAACAAATACAGAAGTCATTTGTTATCATATTTTCTTCCCTGCTGGGGGGGGGGGGGGGGGGACAGGGGACAGGACACTCCCACATCTTCCTGTCTTGTGCTGGCAAACAGCACTGCTGGAGGTGGTCCCAATGCCACCGCTCGTTTTATTCATACTTATAACGCAGCTCTGCACTCCAGCAAAAGGTTTCCCCAACTGGAAAACAAGTGTAACACTTGTTTGCAACAAAGGCATTGTGAGAGTTAATTCTGTAATGCTTGTAAAGGCCTCTGAAAATAAAAATTACTGGAGTGTTGAATTATTAACCTTGATTAGTATTGCTAAGGCAGAACTTTGGGTTCGGGTTTACAAAGACAGCAGAAGATTAATTATAATTTGTCCTAAGTGCAAAATAGGAGGAGGAAGAACACCCTCATCTTTGGTCTCGTGTAAAAATACACAATCGCTTAGAATAGCCTAAAGATACCTAGAAGCATGGTTTGGCTGAGGCTGGCAAGCTCAGTAGCCAATACACACTGGTGGTCAGCTGAGCACCGGCTCAGTACGCTCCGGACCTCAGCTGAGCACTAAACACAGAGCCCACAATAAAGGGATCAGCTGATTCCTGCCTCACGATGGCACACAGACCAGGCTTACAGTTTCACAAACATGCACGATAGCCCTTCCCAGACTGGCCCAGTGACAAACCTTAACATGTACGCAACTTAAAATATCAGTGTTAAAGTTTTTAACATAACTTTTAAATTTGCTTAAGTTTTAAATATAAGCACTGCCCTGTGCTGTGTCTAACGCAGACACTAAATCCCTGTTACACTGCTGGACTGTGGAAGGAGCATGAGAGGTAGTTGTGGGTATTAATGCGTGCTCAGAAGTGATATGGGAAAACCAATACAACTTCTATGGGAAGATACACCCCTAGAAATTCTGGATACATGCAAGATGCAGCATGTGAAACAGGCAGCACTGATCTTACTTTTAGAGAAGTTAAGCAACTGCCTAGTTTCTTCAAAAGACTGACACTATCCACAGATCTTTTCTTCCTTCTCAAAATAACCAAATCAAAGACCTGAATCTATCATAGACATCTTGTACTGTGAACACTATTCTCCAAAAGTATTGACAACCTTGTACTTGCCACTGCCCAGACAGATGAAAGAACTAAATAGAAAAGAATAATCCGTGTCAGCTTGACGAGAAAAATTAAGCTGCTCCTAGCAATAGTTACCAAGTGAGTAAGTTTTTACTTTGATCGTATCTCCCTAAACAAGGAAGAACTGCACTTTAGAAAACCTCCTTACAAAGATTAGCAGAGGTTAGCAGCACAGATACCTCTGCAACAGAAACTGTGGTTCCTATGCTGATATTGAAAAACTTTTGCCAACTGTAGTAGCAGAGCAAGCTAATACCTTCAGAGGATGAGGGACTATTAGCTTAAATCTCTTTCAGACCTTTGGCTGAACACACTGTATGTGTTAATCAAAATTAATATGCTTGATTAAGCCACCATTTCTTTATTTGGATCTAAACGTTCACAAAATCAGCAGGGATTTTTTTTTAATCTTGCTGCAGATGGAAATTTCCATACTACAGTTCTGCAATGATTGTAAACAGGAGACTGGTTTCAACATCATCAGATATTAACCCTTTATTTAAAGCACAGTGACTGAATAATCTGTCTTTAAGGAAGGGAGATCAGGGCATTCAACAAGGGCTCTGTGCACAAAAGAGGAACTGAGACTTTGAGAGCTACATTTCTGCTCAGCTCCCCTTTTTTAAGCTTTAAGAAAGAAAAAAAAAAAAGGCCACTAATCAGAATTTGATTAACATTTTATAGTTAAAGGTTGCATCTGTTCATCAGCCCAATATTATATACTAGCTTGCACGTGACAAAGTAAATATTACAAAAAATAATTCACCTGTATGACTTCTGAGTACACACTAATAAAGCACTAATTTCCCTGCAACCACAACTACCTCTCACACTCCTTCCACAGGCTAGCAGTGTAACAGCGATTCAGTGTTTGCATTAAAACAGTACAGTGCTTATATTTAAAACTTAAAAAACTAACCTTTTTTAAAAAAGTGTGTGTGTATATATATATATATATATATATCCATGCCAGAGGATTCCTTCCCACCTCCTTCACCTTCCCAGTTAAAGAGCAAAATATACATACTTTTCAATACTGGATGACCTCATTTTTGAGCCACAGCATATAAAAATTGATATCTGTGGTCTTTTTCTTTAACTAAAGCAGCAATGTGAGCAGAACTGAGCAGCCAGGACGGGAACTCCTGTGGCTTCAGTGGCCCATGGACTTTGGGATAAACTCTTGAGCTGTGAGCAGAGCAAGCGTAAGGCTACTGTGCTCACAGGAACACTGGTGAACCTGAATAGTGAACAGAGGCAGAGCATGCATCCTAACATGCAATCCATATCATAAGCATTACCAGGCTGATGCGTGGGAGGAGAAGCAGACGATGCTGTGGACTTCTACCATCCACAATCTGTATCCCATCAATTTGCTCCAAGCGCTGGAGGTGTAGTGACTCTGCCTGTCATACCTCTCATACCACCATACAGCGTGTCTTCCAGAAATACGTGCACACAGGAAAAGGAGACAGGGATTCTGTATTTCCACTCGTGTCCCTATGTACTGCAGACAACTTTTAAACTATTTCAGGATTTGCCTCAATATTTAGACATGAATGGAGGGATTAAATGTTTCAGGTGTGTATTTATATAATAAGCTGGGTCTAACATATTTCAGGGACAGCATGTCCCTCCCATGCTCCTCCATGACAGTATCCGGTCAGGTTTGCTTTGTTTTCCCTCCAAGGAATAATAAAAATCAACGTTTAAACATCTAATGTATTTCATAGTGGTTTTAGCATTAAATCCCAAACTCCAGATATGCCTTAGGGCTTAAATTGTAAGTCAAATGCAAAACTGCCAAAACCTTGTGTCAAGTCTATCAAATCCAGATAAATATTTTAAGCTCAGAAAAAACATTTCAAACCCTTGAAATACTACCAGTCTGGCTAACAAACACACATTCGCCAAGCAGAGATGTTTCAGTTCATGACTTTTGTACTTCCTACCAAGCGAAGCGTTCCAGCTGAGGCAGCTTCGTGCAAAGTTTGTAACTTCCATTGAAGAGGCTTGTTCAGCTTGCACTCTCCTTTCTCCACAATGTCTTGTTTGAACACTCCCACTTTTCAAAAGATTTACTCAATTTGTTTTATGTCTGCGATTTAACAAGATATTTTCACTAAATCCTCTTGCTATACTGTTACAGCAGTCCAAACCCACACCCCATTTTAAACAAAATCCAGATCCAAATGGCACCCACCTGGAGCTTCAGGCTCCGTCTAGCATATTTTTGCCAGCAAGAGACTATCATTTGGTCCCTACTGGTCTACATTCACCAATTAAAGAGCACACTTCATCCTGCATTGCAACGCTAACCTTGAAAAAACAAACATGTATCACATTCACGATTCGCAATCTGTGAAACATCATAGCATGGACAGAACTAGATGTTATCATGTCCTTTCAAAATAAGAGAAATCTTCTGCTTTGCAAAGGGTTTTCCTTATATATTTTGCACTAGCTTAGTTAACCACCTGTTGTGATGGAGGAAGCTGGAAAGCCCTTTCTGAGACCAGTCTCTTGAGTTCCTGGTCTAAGGTTGCAGTCTATCTATAGTTTTTGGTTAGTATTTATTTGACCATGATCAGCAATCCCCATGAAGTTAAATTTTGGATTTTTATAAACGTTAACATGGAAACTTTTTGAGACTGCATTTTTATTAAAATAGCGCTCCACACAAAAACGGCTACTTTCACACAAAAATACATGTGAGCAGGGGACCATGTTTTGCTGCTGAATTATTGCATAGATCTGAACGCACTGCTCCAAGAAAAGATCTGTAATTGTTTAGTGGTTGGACTGCTGGCAGAATTCCCTCCCTGGGGCTCTTTTTATAAATAGGCCTAAGGACAAACAAACAAACTACTAATAACAAGTTGACTGTTCTGTTTTGAAGCAGCCCTGTTTAGTGTTGTCCAGGACACGAGAAGCTCAGATGGCAAATACAGCAATACTAACAGCAAAAACTAAGGGTAGCTAATGCAGTAATCAGTGGCACTTTTATTTCTCTAAAATGTTAAAATCGCAGTTCAACACAATGAGGTTAATTTGGGGAAAATGCACAAGATGAAACCTATGGCTGTGCTGCTTCAGATCTCCATTAACACTATTATTAGATGAAGTGGAGAATCCAGGTAAAATAGCTTATTAACAGAGACATTACTAACTCCAGAAATCTTGATCAATGCCTAAAGCAAGATATTCTTGCTTTTTCCACCAGTTCTTTTCACCATGTCCCACCTGTAATTACACTGAAGAGCTGGACAACACTTGGAGCATCCCGTCTGATTCATACAAAGTTCTCAGATTTTTCAGGAACAGTAAGGTATCTCAACAGAGATTTTTACCTGGAGCATCTCTTTCCATAGGTAATCTTATGGATACTTAACCAATCAGCAATGGTCAGATTTTCTGCCACCTCTGTTTCAGTCTGTTCACTGAATCCTGTTACACTACAATTTTTTTTCTTGCTTTCAGTGTTTTGTGAAGGTGATTTAGGCTTCCCAGCTACTTAATTTATCAGTCTTTCAGTACTTTTATTTGAGAAAGACAGTCTTTCCTGGATTTCCTTGTTTGGTATTTCATATACCTCTTCCTGTTTCAGGAAATAGAAGTGGTATCAGTAGAAGACATTCTCCACATTTGGCCTTGGGAATTTATTTGGTACCAATCAATGGAACCCAAGAGAATTTATTTGGGACCAGCCTGGTGCAGTAACTCTTTTAAGCAGTGCAGCTATAATAAAATTTTTTGAAGGAAGGTAGGGAAAATTGGGCCCCTTACCCTGAGGATTCCTTCGTGTTAAATTCCTCTTCTGTTGCTTATGGATCTTATCTCTGTTACTTGGAAGATGATCTCTTCAGCATCCTCTACTGGCCCTGGGTTCCTTGATATAGATAGCATGAGTTTTGCAGCCTGCTGCCCATTTTCTCTGCTAAGCCTCTCCTTGGAGAGCCTTATTTTTTCTTTCTGTAACTACATTGTTTTTGCTTTGCGTTGTCTTTTGTATCCTCCTTGGAGAGCATACTTTGTCTCCACAACCCTCCTCAGAGACTTAGTGGCTCCCTTATCTCTTTCTTTATGTCATTCAGCATTAGCAGCTTAGTCTGCAAGAAAACAAATCCTCTTTCTTGCTGATAATAAGAGTCACATGCTTTTCCTTCTCCTTTGTTTTCTCCTCTCTCTGGAGGTAAGATCTGGCCAGTTCTAATGCCACTTCATGTGATGACGCAGGCAAGAACAAGGAGCTGGTGGACCATATGCAACTGCTAGAGAGGTGAGTACTTCTCTGGTAATACCCAGACATGATGGAGTCGGCACGGATTATGGAAACAATGAAATGCTCAGCATTAATGGCAATGTTGAGTGCACACTGATGCATTTCAGGGTGCATGCTGCAGCCCCAGGGGAAGCAGCAGTCATGTTGTCAGCATAGATGAAAAGGGTCTGGGTAACAGCATAAAAATACCTTTGCCCAGAAGAAAATCCTCTCCAGGAGAACTACATTGGTCATAGTGGCTACACAGCAGAATAAGGGCTGGTAGGAACATAGTCTAAAGAGCTGAGGCTGGTTTCTCCTGAGAATCACTGACCCCAGAGACACAAAGAGTTCCCTTACCATGGCAAATGCCATGCAGCCTTCCCAGAGAATGCCCACATAATTCAGCTTAAACACTATGAGATGAATTTTTACTCGGTTAAATTTTAAATGGACTCCAGTCGGCAACATATAACTATCACAGCTTACAGCAAAGCATAACTGCTCGCACCTCCACAGAATGGTTGTGGACTGAACAGGCATCAAAATGGACACCCACCATCCTCTCAAGGGGGTCTAGGTTGGCATGGGAGCCAAAGGCAACACCAGGTCAAGGTCTGGGCAGTACACGCTGTCCAGAAAATGGACAACTTCAGTCTGCAGGGCTGTTAATCCAGCACCTTTTCCAAAAGCACTAAATCCACAGGGGAAAACAATCCTTACAAAAGCATAAACATTACTAAAAGGATTGCTTCAGTATGTCACTACGTTAGTTTACAGATACATGCAAACAGCTTTGTTCCTGAATTCTTCAAATCTTGCTACTTTTTCAGCAGGTATCTAACAGCACAAGAACCCCTTCCTGTGTAAGTAGGTGCTCTGAAGGTTAAAAAGTGACATTCTTTTTCAGTTTTAATAGAAAGAGTTGTTTCTGCAAGTTTCTGCCATTCTGCTACATAACAGATGCTCCAGCCCCACTCTCAGCTTCAGCCAATTTAAGTCATCAGTTTTCAGCACACAATGCAGCTGAAAGCACATTCAGCTGGTAGCGCTGTTGGAAACAAATCATTATTTACTCAGATCTTGTATTAACCTTTTATTTCCCTTGAATATCACCACTGAAAGATTACATACACACACAGTACAGCTTAAACAGACCAGAGAAAACAAACAGCAAAAAGAAAAATACAGAGATAAGAAAGGAAAGCAAGGAATAAGAAAAGTTTACAAAGTGTAGCAGAAAGAAAGAGAAAAAAAAGCTTTAAAAATTATTCCAAGCTTTATCAGAATCTCAAGCCAGCTGACAAAGATCTTGAAGCAGAACCTGAGCAACTTCTACTTCAAATGAGCTCAGCTTCTCTCAAGAACTATACACCCTGTCAAAACAAGTATAAATGTGAAAAGCAGATCATCCTGAACAGGGGGAGGCTAATCTCAAAGTATAAGTAGGCTTAGCTCCAAGGGTCGTGTTGTCTTAGCTAAACCACCAAACATCCACCCCATCTGCTTGCCCTAATCACTCTCACTACTGTAAATTTAAACCTCTAGACAGCTGTTACTGCTGCAAGGATGACAGACACAGCCCTAACGAAGTGTTTCATTCTGTCAGTTTTTTTAACAATTTGGTTAGATAATTTGTTTTCTTGCACTAAACTGATCTATCTTCATTTGTACTTCTGTAACAAGAGGTGTGTAGTCTATACAACCTATAGCAAAGGCTACACAAATACTTCACAGTTACTAACCCTATCTTAGCGGACAAATTTTGAAGGATGTTCTTCCCAGACACACATTTTTTCAAGCTACGCCTTAGCTAAAATCTGGATGAAAAAAGGGGGAGGTTAGAAAAATAAATGATTTGTCCAATTAAAAAAATATACACAGTATTGAATCAAAAAGATCTATCACTGCCAGTAAGACCTTGAAATATGGTAGGGTGTCACTGGGTAGGACAGATCTGTCTTTTGCCATCTCTATGAGGCTCTGCTCAGCTCTGGCCTGGTGATAGGTATGTGAGAGTTGTGAGAGAGATTTCTTAGTAAAGTCTTCCAAAATTTAGTTTCTAAGTGTCAAACCCTTTGCTACCCCTCATGTACATCCCTTTGCTGTACCTCTTTGCCAGCTTGGGCCACTCCAGTGCCAGCTATCAGAGCTGAGAGTAAGGAGACTCTTGCCTCTCTTGTGCTCCCTCTTGCTGGCACACTAGGCAGCAGGGAGGGCAAAAACAAATTTCAAGTCGCCAGTGCAAAGTAGAGAAGCAACAATCTTCTCAATGAAACAGTTTACCAAAACACAGGTGAACAACATATTTTTTTCTCCACCATTCTTTTGGAAATAGCTTATTCCCTTAGCAAAAAGTTCCTCTCGAAATGTTTCAACAAGAGGCAGACACCTTGGCGATAATACCAAGCTGCGGGCTTCATTCACTTACAAAAGCACCAGAATATCTCACAGGAAGGACTGGATAATATCAGTGAGTGGAGGAACAGAAATGAGGCCTAATTTAATCAATTTGTTTCAATCAATTTAGTTTAATCCCTAAATTCATGGACTATAATTTCATCTAAAACCTGAGCATTCAACAGCCAGATACAGACGAACCTAAGTGTAGCAGTCGTCTTCAGGTTAACTAGGAGCTATCATTGTAATGCAGCTGTGGATAAAGTACATGTGATTACAGAATGCATCAGGAAGCTCCCAGAGTAGATAAAAAGCTTTAATACAATTTATTAGCACTGTGAAAACTCATCTGGAATAATGCGTACAGCTCTGGTCATCTGTGCTCAGGAAAGGTTAAATCAACTGGGAACAGGTGCACTGAAAGACTGTTTTGATGATCAGAGGAATAGAGTCTCTCTCTTATGGCACGTGACTAAAAGAGCTCAGCTTGTTTTGCTTCACAGTTGACAGCCAAGAGTGTATGTGATCACTCTCTAAAGTTACATAAGATAGATAAACACCAAAGAGGGAGAAGTAAAGGACATTTCTTGGGTGCAATTATAAAATGGAAACAAACTGACTGAAGAAATTGAGGCTGGAAATTAGGAAAGGAAAAGAGTGAAATTCTGGAACAACATTCTAACAAGAGCAATAGGGACAAGAAACATAACTGCTCTTCAGACTGATGAAATTTATTACAGGGAGTATAGGATAGGGCTGCTTACAAGATTTTCCTACAACAGCAGGAAATGGAAATAAATGACGGATTAAAAGAAGGCTCTTTCTTGTTTTATGCTTCTTTTACAGCAAGAAGGGAAAGGAGTAATAATTATTTCTAGCAGTTTTTCTAGGCTCAAAAAGTTTTGCTCCTGTTGGGGCGACACAAGATGTTGGCAGACCTGTAGAATGGAAACAGTCTAGATGTCTAATGAATGGGACTTTAGACGGGCTATAGACATCTGGAAAGAAGTCATTCTCTGCATAATGTGAAGGTCAACATAAAAATATAAGATGATTCAGAAAGTTACTTCTGGACCATTCTCCAAATTTGGAAAGAGACTGGTAAGCAACATGTGTTTATGAGTCACAGAGAGCAACCCATTCAGGGTTCAGAGTATGCCAACCATATTCTCTGGCTAAACCTACATCAAAACTACTAAATCTGTCATAAGAAGTCCCTGTTCCATAATGCTATGATTCCTGTCCTCAAAAACCTCATATAAAATGTATTGCAAGGATTATATGCACAAATATACAGAGAAATATGTGTGGATGCAGGCACACCCATATACATATATGTCACAAACATGGGATACTTCTATTAAAAGCATATTGTCTGCTTAAACAAGAGTCTGAAATGGCCCAAGATTTGATGGAGAGCTATATAATGACTCCAAAGTGGAATCAAAATGATCCTAGCTACTTAAATTTTCCAACAGGCAGCTACCTAAACTCTCCAACAGGCAGAAATGGTCTCTGTAACCTACTGAATAGCTTGGAAAAACAAACAAGCAAGCAAATGCTATTTCTACCAATCTGAAAGAATACTTTTTGGTTTTAAATATACTTAAGAAAAGCACAAAAACAGGAAGGAAAAAGCTTTAAAAGTGAAATTACAAGTAAAACAGGACACAGAAGGAAAAGAAAAAAAGCTTCCTGAAAATAGGGGGAAGGGAACATACCAGCATCATTCTTTCTCAATTTGGGGCATTTGACAGTGAGCCATCACCATAGTCCCTTCACCTGTCTCTGCCTCGGTCACCTAGAAGACTACTTTTACCGTATCTATAAAAAACAGACGCTTAATGGCCAAACGCTGAACGGATCCATCACCATATCTGCAGGTTTGAGCGGTCGTTCCCACGGTGAGGGCACGCTTCACGGCATAGGCTCTTCCTCAGCTCTCCCCAGGGCTTACAGAACAGCAAGCCCTCCAGAGGCAGCGGCTGCTGCAGCTTTGGGAGTCTGGTGACCTGTCTTTCAAAATAGTGGGAGTAACTTCCGTTGCTCCCTCGGCAGTGCTTTTATGGAGCCAAGAGCATGCCAAAACACTGCTTCCCCCTGCACTCAACTCAAGTAACAAAAGAACAGCTGCACTCACTTTAAGGCAAGGCTACACTTTCCCACCCCTTATTTAAGACTGGCTTATTTCCACCAGCCTTAACTGTAATGAAGGACAGTGAATGGACATTTTTGGGGGAGCCAAAGGCTCATAGTGCTATCTGATTCTGCCCCAGCTGGGTCAAATTGACACCGTACACAACTGAAGGCAGTAAACCTATTTACATCGGAGGCTGGTAACAGATCTGGTCATAGGTAAACTCCTGAGGCCAAAGGGAGTCTCATTACAGCTCATCTTATAAATGAAGAGCTCCACATGGAATCAATGGAGAATCAGGTCCAATGTGGGCCAAGTCATCTGCCAGTGCTGAACTACCTAGAACAATCTGGCTTTAAACATGATGTTTCTTTAGGTAACACACAAGACTAAGGAGCCTTTGAGCCCTATTTTCCATCTTGCTATACACTTGGGCAAGCTACTTTTTATACTTTTGCTTTCCAAGCTTTAAATCAGAAATAATGACACTTTCAGAGCAGCATGAAGGTTAACTCATTCATTTCTGCAAAGCATTTTGAAATTTGCAGAAGCAAAGAGACAGAAGTGCGGCGCACTACCGTTATTGTTTGCAGTGCATTACCGTTATTATGTTATGTTGGCACTCTTGCTAGGCTTTCTTTTCAGAAGAGTTTTAAAACAAATACTTGGATCAAATAACCCATCAATAAAAACCTGGATACTCTCCAAGAGCCCGGTCTTTGGCAAGTTCAAATAAAGCAGGTCTCTCTGTGTTTTAAGGTAAAAGTGAAAACCAGAGTGCACAGGAGGCTGATATTAGAGAGTACACTTCTCTGATAAGAGCTGTGATCTGCAGAAGATAAACTGAATAGCATATGAATAACAAGAATATCAGGACCTTGTATGTACCTAAGAATTGACAATTAGATTATTGGTGGCTTTTTTACATTTCATTTTCAGAGTAATTAAGGCATTAATACTACTAAGGGTTCACTAGGAATTACACTGCCCTCCAGATCAGGACCATTAATTCCCAAGACAGTCCTGGCAGTTACAGTGCCTACAAAGGCATTAAGTTTAAATGGAATGAAGAAACCTGTGTTTTTCTTTAGAAACAGAGAAGGAAGCCCAAGATCCTGCTCCTTGTGTCCATTTAAGATCTCATGACACTTTCCTTTAGGCAATGAATTTTGACTTCAAATGCTGTTCAACGCTTTGCATTTTTTAGGTGATGAAAGCAAAGTCCCGCCTATTGGATGAGCCAGATGGAGTATATTTCTTGAATTACTGCCTCAGTTTGCATAGCTCTGCTGAGTGCCAGTGAAACATCTAGTATTTTCTGTCCAAGAGCTATCCACGTTTCAGGCATATATGGCAAAATACAATTTCTAAAATGCTTCAGAGCTTTTCATATAAAAAGGCGTGTATCAGTTCCAGAGTTTACCTCGCATATTCTGTACCCAGCCAGGGGACTAACCGCCAAAAGGGTCAGTAGAGCGAGTGCTCTGTTTGGGCTATATGCTCTCCTCAAGATCTATACCAAAGTTTATCCGGGTGTCATGGTCAAGACTGCCATGTTTCATATTACAAGTATATTCTTTTTCTCTGTAGTCCTGACACATGGAAGTAGAAGCACAGCTGGATCTGAGATAAAGAAAATTTGTGGCTGGGAGTTTGCATTGTTGCTGAGAGTCTGGTTAGACTCGGTTTGAATCACTAAGTGGACTGTATACTTTTGAGGACTGTTGAGGAAATGAGACATTCATGACCTGATTCAGAAACTATCGCTTTGAACAAAGTTTCAGATGAATCTGTTAATGAATTACCAGGAATAGCTGAGTTTATGTTTGACTGAATTTCTGTGGTCAGCTTAATGAATACATGTACTTGGAGAGACTTAACCAAGATGAGCATTCATGCTTGCTCTGCTTTGCCATTATACATAGAATATACAAATATGTTGCACCAGTTGCAGCTGCTTTACACATAATTTTTCCTACAATAAAAAGTCAAGAGCAAGAAAAAGTTACCACCAGAACAAGTCATTAGATTTTCAACACAAGGTTGTAACTTCCTGGGTAGCCCAAATGTGCCAGAAAACGACCTCCAACTGTAACTATCTGAGGTAAGTCCCATCTCTCCATTGGTATCACATGCATTTTTCTGAACAGTCCCATACAATGACAGTCAGACTCAGGAACGGCAGTGGTGAAAGGCCTTAATCGCAAGAAATCCTATAAAGGAACATATGGACTTTTTAAGGACAGTTTTTAATTAATTACCAGTTGGAAATGGAAGGTTTTTCTTGGAACTTCTGGAAACTCCTCAGAAAATTCAAGCCTTACTTAGAACAGGCATTAAGGGCAAACTGGGACAGATGAAAGAAGTTTTTCTTATCAAAAAGATCACATTAAATTCCTACATGATGTTCAGGAAAGAAAACAATGTAAACCAAAGCACCATGATGATTCCAACATAAAACATCTAGACAAGTATCTATACTGCGCATATAAAAACATAAATTATGCAAACAGATAAAATTGTCTGAATTTACAAATTCTCAGCTTGTGTACTGAGAAATACTTAGTTTAAATGACTGTTCTAAATCTATAAAAAGTACAGAATTTAGCCTTATAACTGGCCTTTGATCTATACAGTTACCAGGCCTCTATTTAAACAAAATATGGTCTGTCATAATTCTGTTTGGCTTTTTTGCATTTTGCCTCTACAACATGGATGTGAAAGAGAAAGGCTGAATGTATTTATTCCAGTCTGGGCACTTTGCCAATACTCACAGAGATATTTTAGGTTTCTGACTCACACTGAGTTCAACCTCTTACCTGCCTCCCCATTTAGACCACTGGAAGAAACCACAGCTACAGAATTATAGCTGTAACATAATCAGAATAGCAGAGAGAATGAATCATAGCATTATCTGTATATTACTGCTCTACCCAAGTCTCACGCACCCGTCTCCATCACAGATCTCTTATAGCATCCACTTTGCAGAGTGGTGTTAAAGGACACACTCAGAATTGTGGTAAGCAGTGCTAGAAAGGTTGTCTGCTGGGAGAGAAAACTCTCAGTAGAATACCTAGAAGAAACTTATATGTTTGTCAAAAAAGGATAAATTAAAAACATGATATTTTGTTATTTACCAATGAGGTGTTTATCGGTACACCATACTTCACTCATTTATATTAGCTGCTGGCGGCATTCACAATCTTTAGGTGTTTCCTTCTCCCATCCCTCTAACCTCTAAGGGAGCCAAAAGGAAATCTTGACATTTTTGTTTTGTGCAGAGATACTGTCTCCCAGTGACCACAACAACTTCAGTGATGCCTGGGAAAATACTCTCACCAAGGTACATAACACCAGAATCAGGCCCAGCATACCTACAGATGAGCGACTCATACAGCTGAAAATCTTTTTCCAGCGGGTTCATTCACTCTCTGTTCAGCACTGGACAGGTCACCAGGCCAAAAAACATTTGTTAAATCCCCTAAAATGCTAATTCTGCGTATCCACCTTGAAACAGCAGGAGTGTCACGACTCCCATTAGCATCAAGTATCCCAACCTTGGGCAGCCAAAGTCATCAAAAATTCAAAAAAACCCAACCCAATCCAACCCAACCCCAACCCCAACCCAACCCATCCCTAATGTTTGCCCATGTCTCAGGGACATATACAAAACTAAGAATCCTCTCAATAAAGACACAACATATAACTCTGTAAAACTGATTTTGTGGAGTTTGTATTTTGTGATTTTGGTGATTTTAAATACTACATCTAGAGATAGCAGCTAGTGCTTTTGGCTGGGAGGGTACTCTCAAGGGAATATTCTTTGTGTGGAAGATACAGCGGCTTTTGCAAATCAATGGATTACAAAAAAAAGGAATACATAATAAAGAGAAATCTGATGTGAAAACTGGAAGATGGACAAGAATACTGAGAACCTAGTGTCTTCTAGCAACAGCTTCAAAATCATTCTTAGTCAGCAAAAATGTCTTGGAGGTTAGTGTGAAATGAAGTTCCCAAGCCAGTGCCAGGAAGCCGGATTTCCGCACTACAGCAATAAGTATCGTTGGTTTAATTGCCTGAAGGCCAATCTTGCTGTCAAAATTGAAGTGCCACAATGAACTATTGTGAGGAAGTTTATATGATAAACTTGATTCGTGCTCTGAGCCATAATCAGTCTTCAGGACTGTCATCATGATAACTTTTACAGCACTTAATTTACATAATTTTAACTAAAAAGGGATAAATCTAACTCTTTGGATAAGCCGTGCTCTCTTTCAGCATTCTCACTTTTCTGCAATGCTATCAGCAATCATTTTTCTACCAGTAAAAAATTTTCCATCTTCCTTAACTCTGTTATCAATCTCCATTTGAAATACACTGTGGCTTATTCAGACTGCTTTTAAACATCAATCAGCTCTGGTAGGCACAAGTATCTGTCTTGGAGAAAAAGAAATTGCATTGGTATAATCAAGTTACTAATGATAAGTCCATTACACAATCAACAAATTGGTGCTTCTGCTGGGTATTCCCTTTTCTCTTAGCCTCCATAAAGGAGCAATTCTTGGTTCAGTTAGACATTTGAGATTCATTTAGTAAATGGATAAAGTAAGCATTTGGATTTTCACCAATTGTGTTGCATTGTGCTGATTACTAATTGCAGTTGTTGCATTTCCACTGCAGAAATAGCTATTTTTCAGTAAGAATACAATGATCTTTCAGGCACAGATGAACATGTAAGTGCCCTACAAATCATTTGCGTCTTCTACTTCTTTGATGTAAAGAGTTTTTCATCTCCAGGCAACACTGAATTACAGCAAGGGCTGGCAACTTTCCCTGTGTAAAGTTCCACTGTGTAATAAACTGGAAACTTGCTAATTTTATTTTACCAACCTTACTAACTTCATTTTCAATTGCTCATAATTTCCGATAGCACCATCGTATAGAATAAATGTTCCATTTGGGGGCTCATCCTATCAAGTGATCATCCCTCTGTCACTGTCTTTACCCGATCTTTTTCAGAGTTTAAGCAAAATACAGTTTAGACATCTGAGTGCAACGAGTCTTGAGAGGAAATTCTGCTTTTCATTATGAATAAAACTCTCAAAATATGTCATTTTATTCCATTTTATTTGTTGTATGTAATTCATCTGCAAAGCACTTGAGCGTGGTTTGAGTTAGAGGACACAGTGTGAATGAGATTCATTAGGCATTTAACTCCACTTCAGCAGAATGTATTTTAAAATGCCACTAGCAAGTTAAATTAATAGTTAATTCGTCTAAATTTCCCATTCTTATTATTTAGGCAGTACTAGATAACTAGAACCAAAAATGAACCGTTGATTTCAAGCTAGCTCAGCACTAAATTGCCACTGTTACAGTTCACTGCTGCTAAAGCTCACATCCCTAAATAACCGAGAAAGCCTCACTGGGTAATTAAATTAACAGAAACCTCCTAAAACTACCTGGCAAGGGCACACTAAAGCAGAGGATTCCTGCTGTGGGAGTTCTCCTGTGCAACATGTACATTCCCAATGAGCAAGCTCAGGCATATTTGTTTGCACACAGCCATTTCCACAGCAAGACACATTTCCATTCCCCCCTCCCTCCTTCTTTTGTATTCCATCGTCCACTTCGACAATTAGTGGAAGTGGCTGGCTGTGCCTGTTTGCATTGTTCCCAGGCTTTTCTCTCCCCCGGCGAGCTCCGAAGACCATGCATTATTTGACATGACATGACTTGGAGGCCTTCTACAGCAACAGTTGTACACAGGGAAGCAGGCAGAGCCGAGAAAGAAGAAAGTTAGTCCACGTTACACCTATCTTGGACAGCAAGACTCAAATCATCAAGCCTTAATCTCGTAGGACATTGACCCAGGTGACTGGATTTTAGATTATTTAGTCTTGTAGATAAAAAATAAATAAATAAAAGGTGCACAAGGGTTGATATAAAAAGTCAGCTAGCTGTTCTATTTGTTTTGTGACATTAAAACACAGGATCTGAAACTGAAATTAATCTTAGTACAGACAGAAACTAAATATAGATGTTTTAACATCAGGCAAATACCCATAATCTTTTTCTCAAATTATTAAATACATGTTGTATTCCATCACAGTTCATTCCTCTGCAATATGAGCAATTAAGCAGCTTGTACATACGTACTGAATGCGCTCAGTTTATTATAAACAGCTTTACATGAGACAGCTTCCTTTCATACACACACACACAGACTCTGCACTTGAGTCCTTACATGCTTTTTAAATTAACCTAGTCAAGCGCACAAAACATTGAAGACCATAAAACATAATCAAAGGTAGCCTGTTGTTCTCTAGAAATAAGCTCTTAGAAATATCTAGTCCCTTCTCTGTCCAAAATTGATATTTCCCTAGAGTATATCCTTAATATTTTCTCGCATTTTGTTGCTGAAGTCCAGAGAAATGAGATTTTACCATTTTTCTAAGAAAAGGTGAACCCCCAGATATGTGTCCCCAGATATTCTGCCTGTGTTCCAACTCTCATCAGTTAAACTGAATACACTGGCCACTGTCATTGATATTAACAGTCTTCAGTATTTACTGGTGCATCTCTTCCTCTGTTGCTTTAACACAAATACAGTCAAGACTATAAGCAGTTTTACAAAAGATACATATGTAAAAATGTCAAAAACTAAGTTGGTCACCCCATCAGCTTCTGACAGTTTGAGTAGAATGCCCGAGTCGTCCCCTCTCCTCTTTTCAGTGACCTAGACAAGCAGCAAAAATGCTAGTAATTCCAAACACATTTGTACCCAAATACCTCTGTTCCATGAATAGTGTGTCAAAAAGTATATGTAGATTATGGCAGTGAAATATTTTTCCTTTTAAAACATCCATATTTCAAAACTACATTTGAAATAACTACCTACAGTGTCTGAACACATTAAATGCCGG